>NC_064931.1:809230922-809855922 GCF_023897955.1 Schistocerca gregaria | reverse complement strand
GTAATCCTGTCAGAGACAGCTAAGGACTTGGAAGAGCAGTTGAACGGAATGGACAGCGTCTTGAAAGGGGGATATAAGATGAACATCAACAAAAGCAAAACGAGGATAATGGAATGTAGTCGAATTAAGTCGGGTGATGCTGAGGGAATTAGATTAGGAAATGAGACACATATACGTGGACAGTACTCACGTATAGGCTGTATGCGTGTTTTTCAGGGAATCTGCTTTGCAAATAAACTACAATTCCCAGATTCCCAGTGTTCTACCACGAATAGCAGCCTGCCATTTGGTTTATCTACAACTGAGCCAGTGTGGTCATTATACTTCCTACGTCTACACACTGTTACTCCTAAGTACTTTTCTGATATGAACGACTCCAGTTATGACTCATAAAGCATACTGTGTAAGGATAGCGCGCATTTACGTTTCATCAAATGCACAACTTTGTCTTTAAGTCATTCATGTGTAGCATAAACAGAACGTTTTTATTCCACTCACCTGCGGCACACCAGATACTACTTCATCGTCTGTAGAACAGTCTCTATCCAGGGTTACCGAGCGAGGTGGGGCCATCCTGATTTAGGTTTCCTTTGAGTTCCGTAAATCGCTTAAGGCAGACATCGTGATGGTTCTTATGAAGGGCACCGTCTATCCTCCAAATCTCCGAAGTTGTCGTCCATCTCTAATGACGCAGACGTTGACAGGAGGTTAAAATAAAATCTCCCTTCCTTTCATTCAGGATAATGTGCCACTTCCACCCAGTCAGGACACTCTATATTCAGTCGCAAACGTGCTTGGATATACCATAGGTAGTGGTCTGCGAAAACTGACAACAGCTGGAAGTGCTATGAGTTGACCACATGCCCCTTCATAACCGGATCCAGTGAAGCCTATAGGCTGAGGAGGACACGGCAGTCGATCGGTACCGTTGGGCATTCCGAGGCCTGTTTGGAAGGAGGAGGAGGATAGATATGCGCGGATAGCGATATCCGCAATAATAACTGTTTCTCGTATAAAAGCCTGCACTGATACGGATATCCGCAGGTATAACTGCGGAAAACCGCATTAATAATTTCTCTGTGGTTAAAAATTAAAGGACAGCATAAGAATTGCCATTATCGTCTACTTGTATTTTATCCTGTCACGAATAAATATTATTTAGTTTTAACTCGATTAATACCTATTTGTTGCAGAATGCCACTATACAGGGTGACCGAGCGAGGTGGCACAGTGGTTAGCACACTGCACTTGCATTTGGGAGGACGACGGTTCAATTCCGTCTCCGGCCATCATGATTTAGGTTTTCCGTGATTTCCCTAAATCGCTTCAGGCAAATGCCGGGATGGTTCCTTTGAAAGGGCACGGCCGATTTCCTTCCCCATCCTTCCCTCGCCCGAGCTTGCGCTCCGTCTCTAATGACCTCGTTGTCGACGGGACGTTAAACACTTATCTCCTCCTCCTTATACAGGGTGATTTTGCTAAATGGTTGCAAACTGCCGGAAACGGTCCCTGAGAGGAAAAGAACCATAAAAAGATCATATGAACAATTGGCCGGAAACGAGTGAAAGCGAGGTACACCCACTTGAAGATGGAGATGAAACCTCTTTGAAAGCGATCTTGGTATCAGCTGGCCCGCCAGCATGGGAGAAGCTGCACGAACGTGTCGAACGTACTCCACAACTGCTGCTAAAGAAATTTCCAGTGTGTAACCATATTCACAAACCAACTTTCAATGGAATGTTAAACGACTCGTTCCACATCATTACTGTTTATTGTGAAAAATGATCCATGAAACTTAGTAATTGCCGGCCGGGGTGGCCGAGCGGTTCTAGGCGCTACAGTGTGGAACCGCGCGACCGCTACGGTAGCAGGTTCGAATCCTGCCTCAGGCATGGATGTGTTTGATGTCCTTAGGTTAGTTAGGTTTAAGTAGTTCTAAGTTCTAGGGGACTGATGACCTCAGAAGTTAAGTCCCATAGTGCTCAGAGCCATTTGAACCCTTTTTGAATTTAACTAATTAACTTAATAACTATCCGTATAACGTACAATCATTACAAATGGACTTACCTTCGTGACCATGGTTTCGTTGCTGGTTCGTAGCAGAGTTCACCACAGTGCTAAAATATCTATCACCCACTTTAGGTCACTTTAGTTAAATTACCGAGGGGCGGTATCGTCATAGTACCCACCTATGGGCTACGAAGAGTACCTGTGCAATGGTGGTAACGAACCATCAGCAGCGGTTCAGTCTCATTACGCGAGTGAGGATTGCCGGCGACCGCCTCATAGGCGACCTTGTATCCCTGCTGGAAGACAGACCTTTGGTGGTACAAAACGTAATGTCGCTACTATATGATGGTGCCCCCGCCTGTGCTCTCCTGAGTGTGGAACTAATACGCTAGAAACGCTAGTTATACTGAGAAGTGTTGCACGTTAACAAAATACAAGATTGTAGTGAGATGGCTTACATTTGATAAATGAAGCATATGGTTAACGTCATAGAGTGCTAGCTGAGTATTAGGCGTTGCCTGGGCACGTACTTATTCCAGCCTTCTATTAGCTATCTCCCCTTTCCTTCTCTCTCTGTCCATCTCCTCCTTCACCCTCTTTCTGTCGGTCTCCGCCTTCATCCCATCGCTGTCTGTAGCCTTCACTCCATCTCTCTGGCCACCCTCTCGCTCACCTCCTCCACGCCCCTCCACTCCCTGCCCACCTCCTCCTGCCCTTCTCTCGGTGTCTCTGTTAGTCTCCTCGTCCCTCTCTGTCTATCTCCTCCTCCACTCTAATTGCATCTCCTTCTTCCCCCTCCCTTTGTCCATCTCCTCCTCCACCTGTCCATCTCCTCCTCCTCTTCATTATGTCCATCTCTACGCCCTCCCTCTCTCTGTTCATCTGCTCCTGTTTCCTTTCTCTATCTCTATCTCCCTCTCACTGCCTATCACTTCCTCTTCCCTTTTTCTCCCATTTCTTCGTTCCCCACTCTCTGATCACCTGCTCCCCCCTCTCACTATCTACTCCTCCTCCTATCTCTGTGCATCTCCACCTCTTCCCTTTCTCTGATCATCTCCTTCTCCATCCTTCTCTCTCCATGTTATCGGCCCCATCGCAACAGGAGTCTGGTGGTTCTTACTCCCACAGTAATTCTATACAGATCACAGCTAATATATGTACCAAATTTGACTAAAACCGTCCCGTTAGGATTAACTTTTTATCTACAGCTTTCAATTATATTTAACGTATTTCACACGTATTTGTACAAATATTTCTCCTGTATCATTAGCAAATTTCGCACCCGCCAAGTTAGCCGCGAGCGCTAATGCGCTGCTTTCTGCACTCGGGTAGACGCATTCGCCCTTGGATCGAATACGCCTGGAGGATTAACGCCGTGGGCCGGTGGGCCGGCCAGCCTGGATATGGTTTTTAGGCGGTTTTACACATACCACTAGGTCAATACTGAGCTGGTCCCCACATCCCACCTCAGTTACACGATTCGCAGGCATTTGAAACACGTTCGCACTATTTCATGGTTTCCACTAGACGCACACAGATGGAGTACACTGATTCCGTCCTCGGGGGTATGAGGTGGCGGCAGGAAGGGTATCCGGCCACCCCTTTCAATTAACTGAGCGAAATCCAATTCTAGCAATGCCGACCCCGCGAAAACTGAGGGACAAAGGCACAAGCAATAGACAGAAAAGATCTTTAGCAGTTTCGCCTTGCAGTTTCATTTTCACGCGGCTCGGTGTTTATGACGTCGTCTCCCCTTAACAATGTGTCGTACAATGATATAATTTTGCTGGTACATTCAGTGATACATATGAATACCGCCTGCAAAATGTGTCGCGAATACAGTTAGTAGTAAAGAAGCAATAAATTAAAACGTCACTTTTCTTGCAACAGTTTTACTGCGTGAACAGCGAAAATGTAGTAAGCGATAAACTTTTTCCCTTTAATCATTTTGTGGGGGTTGTGAGCAAGAAAAGGTTTCGTTAAGGTTTGAAATTATGTGCAAAGTTTCTTGCAAGTCGCTAAGTGTTGTCATTCTCAAATACCGAATGACTTAATTATGGGTAATCGCGCTTCTACAATCCTTTTTCACCCCTACCCCCACCCCTTTGATAGGTAGGTGATTTCCCCCCCCCCCCCCCCCCAGCGATTCTTTTCAGACAGTAGGTGATATGTGTACCAAGTTTGCGCCGGCCGGAGTGGCCGTGCGGTTCTAGGCGCCATTCTAGGCGCCACAGTCTGGAACCGAGTGACCACTACGGTCGCAGGTTCGAATCCTGCCTCGAGCATGGATGTATGTGACATCCTTAGGTTAGTTAGGTTTAATTAGTTCTACGTTCTAGGCGACTGATGACCTCAGAAGTTAAGTCGCATAATGCTCAGAGCCATTTGAACCATTTTTTGAACCAAGTTTGGTTGAAATCGGTTGAAAGGTTTAGGAGGAGATGTGGAACATACATACACACATTCATACATGTATATAAGTACAACCATTTATATAGTATGTATGGATGTAATAAGAGACAACAATTTAAATCATATCGTTTGAGTTCCCAATATTGCAGAAACGTTACGTAGAAAATTTCGCAAAAGTTATTTCATTAATTACAACTGAAAGTTTTAACATACGGAACATACGACGAATATTACAGGCTACGCTGTACGTAATGTTGCCATGATCGGCCTCTTCGTTCTTAGTCGATAGCACGTAAGTTGCAAGGTCCGCCTTCTGCAGACAAAAATTTACTGCTGGGCCAATCCTACCGTCAGAGCACCTGGTTAAAATGGTTACGAATTTTTAATATCTGTCGGCCGCCGTGACCGAGCAGTTCTAGGCGCTTCACTCCGGAACCACGCGGCTGCTACGGTCGCAGGGTTGAATCCTACTTCGGGAATGGATGTGTGTGATGTCCTGAGGTTAGTTAGGTTTAAGTAGTTCTAAGTCTAGGGGATTGATGACCTCAGATGTTAAGTGTCATAGTACTTGGAACCATTTGAATTTTAATATCTGCAAATGCAGATGCGAGTAAAGCAGTAGCGGATGCCATGCATATCGTGTTTCCCTTGTCTCGATGTGCAATACCCATGGGAGCGTTCACGGAGGGAGAAAATTGAATCGCGTAGGTTAATTCACAGAGTAGCAGCACTGACCTGCTCAAAGCGCAATTGAGTATCCGGGCGAAACGGGTCGGCCGCTGTGTGAGGCGCCAGACGGGCAAATGCTGCCCAGCCAGCCACACCTGCCCGACCCGTCTAGCCACTGTCTGCTCACCCGGCCTTGCTTTCCTCTCGCTCCATTGTTCACTCACGCGATTCCGGTTCGCTGATGATAATATGGATAGTAGCTTCTCCTACAAGAAGGCCCCTCGTTGCAGTTATGGGCTACATTAAAAACATGTTCTTTTATATGGTTCAAAAATGGCTCTGAGCACTATGGGACTTAACTTCTCAGGTCATCAGACCCCTGGAACTTAGAACTACTTAAACCTAACTAACCTAAGGACATCACACACGTCCATGCCCGAGACAGGATTCGAACCTGCTCCCGGAGCGGTCGCGCGGTTCCAGACTGTAGCGCCTAGAACCGCTCGGCCACCCTAACCGGCTATTTTATGTGACTGTGCGAAATATGCGCACGTCATTTGTCGCATATGTTTTCCCATCTATATCTACATAATTTCTCTGCAAGTCACACTGAAGTGTTCGGTAGAGGGTTTATAGAACCGCTTTCAGAATATGTCTCCATCGTTCGAGTCTCCAGTGGCATGTGGAGAAAGTGAACAGCTATATTTTTCAGTGCGATATCTGATTTCTCTTATTTTATTTTCATTTATTTGAGTCATCATTCCTCTGGTTCTAAGCGGCCCACCACAAATTGCCCTTTTGTACCAATATCTTCATTTCAAATTAGAATTTGCAAGCAATGTCCTCAGTATTTTGTTGGATGTACTTCAGCCTACAGCTCCCTCTGGTATTCCCTGATGTGTTAACACATGTCTTGCTACCCTGTCCCTCTCCTTGTCAGTGTTTCCCATACGTTCCTTTCTTCGACAATTCTGCGGAGAACCATTTCAATCCTTATCTTATCACTCCACCTAATTTTCAACATCATTCTGTAGCACCATATCTCAAACGCTTCAATTCTCTTCTTTTGTGGTTTTCCCAGAGTTCACGATTCACTGAGGTATAGCGATGTGCTCTAAATTCTTAGATATTTCTTCCTCAGATTAAGACCGATGTTTGATTCTCGCAGACCTGTCCTGGCGAGGAATGCTCTCTTTGCCTGTGATAATATGCTTGTAATGTCCTCTTTGCTTTGTTTGTATGTGTTATTTTGATTCCAAGGTAACAAAATTCCGTAACTTCGTGTGCTTTGTGGTCCTTAATGTTGATACTAACCGCTGATCTCTTTTCTTTTATTACTCATTACTTTCGTCTTTCTTCCGTTCACACTCAGTACATATCCAAGACCCACTAGACCGTTTATTCCAATCAACACGTCTGTAATTCTTCTCCACTTTCAATGAGGACAGCGATGTCATCAGCGAAACTTATCATTGATAACCCTTCAGCCTGAATTTTAATCCCACTCTCGAACCTTTCTTTTATATCCATCATTGCTTCTTCAACGTGTAGATTGAACAGTAGGGGCGAAAAACTACTTCCTTTTTAACCCCACCACTTCGTTCTTGATCTTTCATTCTTATTGTTCCCCTTTGGTTCTTGTACATACTGTGTAGTATTCGTCTTTCCCTATAGCTTACTCCTATTTTTCTAAGATTTTCGAACATTGAAATTATGTGAAAACTCTATTCTCAACAACAACAAAAAACTTTTGTTTAATGACTACCACCTGAAATCGCTTACTTATTTCCTTGACAAAAATGTGTTCAAATGTGTGTGAAATACTATGGAACCTAACAGCTAAGGTTATCAGTCACTAAGCTTACACACTACTTAACCTAAATTACCCTAAGAACAAACACACACACACACCCGTGCCCGAGGAAGGACTCGAATCTCCGCCGGGACCAGCCGCCCAGTCCATGACTGCAGCGCCCTCGACCGCTCGGCTAATCCCGACCAGGTTTCCTTGACATACTCTCCACTTTTTCGTGGGAACGCAAAATGAGATGCCGTTTTTCGAACATTTTCAGTGTCATGCATCAGTCCTACCTGGTAAGGATCCCACACCGCGCAGCTTTGCTCCAGAAGAGGATCGACAAGCGTAGTGTACGCACTCTGTTTAGTACATTTGTTAGACGGATCTTTCGTCTAGTGGTTGTATATGACTGAATAATATCGAGCTATTTTGTCGGCATAGTCGGAGAGGAACGTAAAAGGTATACAATCTGAACCGAAGGACTTTCGTCTATTAACTGGTGTAAGTTGCTGCGCCACACCAAGAATATCTGTTTTCAAATTGCTCATGTTGGCAGCTGTTCTTGATTCTAATTCTGGAATATTTATTGTGTCTTCGCTGGTCAACCAACAATGATATTGCGACTGCCGGCACGCAGTGAAAGTATTGATTGTGTCTTGCCCCTGGTACTCGTACACATTTGAACAAAAATATAGAAACACCGAAAACACAACATGTTAGCATGCTTAGTACGGCGTAGGAAACCCTTCGGCATTCAAAACAGCTTCCATTCGCCTCGAAACGGATAAATACAAGTCCTGTGCGGTTGTCAAGGGAATCTCATTCCATTCTACCTGAAAAATAGTGGCAAGTTCATATAACGATGATGGAGGTGGATAGCGATCATGTAGCCTTCTCCAGACCAGGAAAGCTCAACAATATCGATATATTGGTGAGTGTGGTGCCCAGTGCAGATGAGACATTTCATCCTCGTGCTCACAAAGGACGATGCGAGCTGTGTGATCAGGGGCCACGTAGGCTTGGAACACAGCACCCCCACTGAGGACCAGACTTTGTACCATGGGATGGACCTGATCAGCCAAAAGTGTCTCATAATCCTTGGCAGGATAGCGGCCTGGCAGAGTAACCGCAGTACCATGATATGAATGCCCACATCGTCAACAAACCCCCGCCATGTTTCACTCTTGGGACGTAAATTCGGCCAGAAGTTTGAAACAGCGTTAAACAATACTCATCCGACCAAATGACTTTCTTCAGTTGCTCAATAGTCCAGGGTTTATGGCTTCGGCACCACTTTTTCCTGTTACGAGCATTTACATCAGTGACGAGTGGTTTTGGACTTACAGCTCGCCGTGCAGTTCGCTGCTTCTGGGGCGCCCTTCATGTTATTTTGCCGGTGACAGGGTTCACGTTGTGACATTCATTACTGCAGTGATTTGTGCAACAGTCGTCCTCTTACGTTTCTCCAGTGACCGTCTGTCACGATCACCCAGCACATACTTCCGTCCGCGCTGTGACTTAACGAATGATGTGGTCCGGTTTCCTGTGTGTGTACCTCCTGAGATACCATAGACTTGGGCTATCTCGATTACGGAGGCACCCACGATACGATCACTAACAATTTGCTTATGCTTCCTTAGGATTATCTAGATAAACCTCAGGAAGACATTTGACTTCCCCATAGGTAGTCTGTGTGATCGTTCTACGGGGGTTCTACAACTTAAGTGTCCCTGCCGTCAGTAACACTGCCATTGTTTCCAGAATGAGATTTTCACTCTGCAGCTGAGTGTGCGCTGATATGAAACTCCCTGGCAAATTAAAACTGTGTGCCGGACCGAGAATCGAACTCGGGACCTTTGCCTTTGAGGGCAAGTGCTCTACCAACTGAGCTACTAAGCACGACTCACGACCCGTCCTCACAGATTTAGTTCTGCCAGTACGTCGTCTCCTACCTTCCAAACTTCGCAGAAGCTCTTGAATCTGTGAGGACGGGTCATGAGTCGTGCTTGGGTAGCTCAGTTGGTAGAGGATTTGCCCGCTAAAGACAAACTCCCCGAGTTCAAGTCTCGGTCCGGCACACAGTTTTATCTGCCAGGAAGTTTCATATCAGCACACATTCCGTTGCAGAGTGAAAATCTCATTCTGGAAACATCCCCCAGTCTGTGACTAAGCCGTGTCTCGGCAATATCCTTTCCTCCAGGAGTGCTAGTTCTGCAAGGTTCGCTGAAAAGCTTCTGCGAAGTTTGGAAGGTAGGAGACGAGGTACTGGCAGAATTGAATCGATGAGGACTGGTCGTGAGTCGTGCTTGGGTAGCTCAGTTGGTAGAGCACTTGCCACTGAAACGCAAAGGTCCCGAGTTCGAGTCTCGGTGCAGCACACAGTTTTAATCTGCCAGTAAGTTTCACTGTCATTGTTGTCAAGCAGTGAAGGCACTGATTATCTTGCCGCTGGTATACATTTGGCCAAAAATATGTAAAAATAAAGAACACAACACATTATTATGTTTAATGGGTCCCCCGTTACCATTCAAAACAGCTTCCAGCCATCTCAGAATGGATAAATACTGGTCCCGTATGGTTTTCAAGGGAGGTGTACCATCATTCTTGCAAAATAGCGTCAAGTTCAGGTAACGATAATGGGGAAGGATAGCGACCACTCACCATTCTTTCCAAAGTAGACCACGAAGGCTCAATGAGATTGAGATCTGGTGGCTCTGGTGGACAGGGGATATGCGAAAATACGTCCTCACTAAACCAGTCCTGGACCATGCAGTCTGTGTGAACAAGGACCCTGTCGTCTTGGAACACAACATCGCCACTGGGGAACAAACATTGTACCATGGGATGGACCTTATCAGCCAAAATGGTGACATAATCCTTGACAGTAAATCAGCCTTACAGAGTAACCATGCAGCTCATGGAATATCACGATGTGGCTGCCCAAATGATATCGAACCCCCGCCATGTTTCACTCTTTGGACGTAAACGCGGCCAGAAGCTGGAAAGAGTGTGAAACGATACTCACCCGACCAAATGACTTTCTTCCATTAATCCACAGTCCAGATTTTAAGGCTACGGTATCACGTTCTCGTGTTACGAGCATTTTCATCAGTCATGGGTGATTTTGGAACTCCAGTTCACCCAGAAGCTGCTAGCTTAAGGAGCTCCCGTCGTGTTAATATGGTGCAGACAGAATTTGCCATTGCGACATTCAGGTGTGTAGAGAATTTTCCAGCTGCAGTCCTCCTATTTTTCGTAACAATCCTCTTCAATGACCGTCTATCACGACCACCTAACACACACTTTCGTCCGCGTTGAGACAAGATGATATTTATCCACTTTCCTGCATGCGGAATAAATCTTGGATACGATGCCTCTTGAAATACCAAACACTCCGGCTGCGGAAACATCCACCATACCAGCGCCAACAATTTGGCCACTTTAGAATTCACTTACCTCGGGCACATTGCGCTTACAACTACACAGAACTCTGTTCTGACCACGACCGGTCCTCGCAACGTATTGAAGACACTGCACTGTGATCACATAAAAGAACTGAACCTGCAAGCTTGTCTACCATCTGCATTTATGTTCTAGCATGCATTCTCGTCGTGTTTCCTTATGTTTGTCTAACCCATAGGATTTTATGCCAGATTTAGAGTCAGGGTTTCATTGTGGGAACTATATATAAACCGCATATTGTTACGCTTATATGTCATGAAATCATATGCCATCGTGTAATTGTTATGCGAGGTTTAATTTTAGAGGTCTAATAGAAGGCCTGTTTGCCGCCTGAACTACGGGAATTTTGTTGCGCTTATTACGCAAACAACTATTATTTTTAATTTTCGAACACGTTTCAGAATTTGAGACATCTTCAGTGTGTAATTCTATTCAGGTCTGTAAAGTGCACACAAGTTTCAAGTAGTTATTATAGGAGCTTAAATTTGACCTAAAATAGTTTACCCTTATTGCAATTGCGAGGGGACCCGTGCGAAACTTTCTCACTTTAATATTTTTAAGTAATGAAAGTATTTGTAATAAGTGTAGTCTTTGGGATGACGGTAGTTGCGGGATTGAAGGAGATACATCTTTTAAAAATGAACGGAACGACTTGAAATAATAATCAAGAATTTACAGGATGTCCTTGTACTCGTACATAGGTTTCCACGGAAATAATATTGAACAAAAGTCTTTACAGAGCATTACAATGCCTCGCTGTAAACATTTGACGTAAGAATATAATCCTTATGTACTTCTTATTTTTCATTTTCTGTAAGAGATACAAAAATGTTAGTTGATTTAGTTACCCTTGGTAAGGCTACACACAATTGTCCTTGAGTAAAGACGGGATCTGCTAAATAAAAAGTTGCAATGTTTATAATGATCCCAACTGCAATTTTAACAGTAAACTGTCTTCTTGTCAATTGAGAAGGTATTCTTGAAGCAGATGGTGTTAAGCGTATCCGGAGTGTTATAACATTTTTCCCGGTGTCAATCAACTGTGCATTTATTGATACAGGAGACCCGTGTGAAGCTTCCATAATTTAGTAGTTGTAAATAATGACAGTATTGGGAATAAGTATAGTCGTAGGAATAAGGGTAGTTGCGGGAATGAAGAGCAAACACTTTAAAAATGAACTGAACGACGTGAAATAATAATCATGAATTTATGATACATCCTCGTGTAGACACTAACATGCATGTTATTTTGGGAAAAAAAATCTTTACAGGGCATTAAAACACCCTGCTGTAAACGCTATTTGACTTAAGAATGTAATCTTCGTGCACTTTTTGTTTTTCATTCTCTTTAAGAGATATCGGTAGAGACAATGGACTAGTGCAGTTGTCACGGTTATTATTTATGGCAATGCTGTATACTAAATATCCAGTTGATAAGTACATTAAAACAAATAAAATGGCATTTGTAAAAAGATAATATGAAAAGCGAGTCTCTTATTGACGATTAATAAGTTATCTTCGTAAAACATTCGTATGAAGCTGGACATCAGTGATACCCTTTTTCCTATGATAGTTAAAAGTCTCTTTTACGTTAAATTTTCCACAAATAGTACGCTTTAGCGAAAAGTCGGTATGTCATGTCGGAAGCCGGATAAAAAAGCTTTCTGACGATACATCATTCATCACTGTGCAATTATTATATGTTGAGCAAAAAGAATGTTGACCTGAGAAGAGATATATATGATTACCTTACTCTCCAAATGGTTCTGTAGGATCTTCTTTACATTGTTATATGACATTCCATCTGAAACAAAGTGATGGAGTTGTGGGTTGGTAGGCGATTTAACAAATCAGCTTATCGAAAAACGTAATTTTGTTCCTAAAAATATTTAGCGAGTACATGTTGTGATTAGTTAGAGTTATTCGTGGCACCTGTCCTCATCTGCTTAGAAATGCGCACCGAGACACGGAAAATGTTTTTATTGTAAAATGTTTACATGTTAAAACTCCAAATTTCTCAAAACACGGTTTTTATGTTACTGTTGCGTGCTCGATACCCCTTGATGTTCAGCTGTTTTAAAGCTCCTTCTGATACCACAGCTAAACCTTGTTCATTTCCCTGCATTCCTTTCACGCTGTGTGTGTGCACGAGTGCATGCTCGTGCGTACGTGTGTGTGTGTGTGTGTGTGTGTGTGTGTGTGTGTGTGTGTGTGTTTTATTGTTATGTATATTTTTACATTTACGTGTTTTGTTATCTCTTTCGTATACTTACTTGAAAGTATCAAATAGTGCGCCATTGCATGGTGGACGGCAAAAACAGTAGGAAAATTTTAACTTACAAAGTTTTTGTTTTCAACAAAACCAATCGAGTGTACAAATTTTACATCTGGAAGTTTCATTTAGGACCACAGATTCCATTTATCTTTCACAACTGTTTGGTGTGCTACACACCTGTTATTTATTCAGAGGACAGTAAACTTTGTGCCTCGTCTTTGGAAGCATGCCTGGGATTACTGCATTCACTCGAAGTTCGTCGAAAGTCGTTTGAGGGGCAGACACATAGAGGGAATCTTTTACAAACCTACTAAAAAATCATAAACCTTGTCATGCGACCTTGGAGATGAATGGTGCAATGCGAGCTCCTTACGCTCCTTATGGCTGATCCATTACTGATGCAGCTCATTGTTTAAAAATGCTCCTACAACCATAGTGTCAGTACTGTCGTGCCCAGTCCTGTTGAGAAATGAAATCAGTGGCATCTCGCAATGTTGGACGAAGCCGGATCTCCAAAATGGACAGGTCAGTGATTCCCGCAACGGCAAAAAAGAAAGGGTCGTAAATCTCTACTCGGGAAACGGCGTAAAACACGTGATGGTTTGGAGAGCATCCG
The DNA here is from genome assembly GCF_023897955.1 of Schistocerca gregaria. Lineage (NCBI taxonomy): Eukaryota > Metazoa > Arthropoda > Insecta > Orthoptera > Acrididae > Schistocerca > Schistocerca gregaria. The sequence continues at coordinate 809,842,680 of NC_064931.1, read as the reverse complement.
TCGTGCACGATTATAGTGTGTAGCTGTTGCCTTCTCCATATTCTTATGTTGCACTAGTTCACTTTTCCATTTATTGGGACGTAGCCTCGTCAGCGAACACTAAAAGTGAATGGAAATTGGTATCAACGAGTCCCTTTCACTTACAAAGGTAACAATCGTAAGTAAATTGACTGTATTAATTTTACATACACACATCAAAATAAGTTCTGCATCACCTCTGTTCCGAGAGTTCCGGAACCTGTACAGAAAATTGGAATAGAAATCAACGTAAACATCATTTCCGCCCTTTTTATTGCTCATGAAAACCATAGATTGCCTATTATACCACCATACAGCGAGACCTTCACAGGTGGTGGTCCAGATTGCTGATCACACCGGTACCTCTAATACCCAGTAGCACGTCCTCTTGCATTCATGCAGGCCTGTTTTCGTCGTGTCATACTGTCCACAAGTTCATCAAGGCACTGCTGGTCCAGATTGTCCCACTCCTCAACGGCGATTCGGCGTAGATCCCTCAGAGTGGCTGGTGGGTCACGTCGTCCATAAACAGCCCTTTTCAATCTATCCCAGGAATGTTCGATAGGGTTCGTGTCCGGAAAGCATCATGGCCACTCTAGTCGAGCGATGTCATTATCCTGAGAAAGGTCATTCACAAGATGTGCACGATGGGGGCGCGAATGGTCATCGATGAAGACGAATGCCTCGCCAATATGCTGTCGTTATGGCATTCACGTATCGTACAGCCGTTACGGCCCCATATAATGCCACAATAAAACATCAAGGAACCTCCACCTAGCTGCACTCATTGTACAGTGTGTCCAAGGCGCTCAACCTTACCGGGTTGCCTCCAGACACGTCTCCGACGATTGTCTGGTTGACGCCATTTGCGGCAATCATTGGTGAAGAGAACGCGATGCCAATCCTGAGCGTTCCATTCGGCATGTTGTTGGGCCCATCTGTACCGCACCGCATGGTGTCGTGGTCGCAAAGATGGACCTCGCCATGGACGTCGGGAGTGAAGTTGCGCGTCATGCAGCCTATTGCGCACAGTTTGAGTCGTAACACGACGTCCTGTGGCTGCACGAAAAGCATTATTCGACACGGTGGAGTTGCTGACAGAGTTCCTCCGAGTCATAATCCGTAGGTAGCGGTCATCCACTGCAGTAGTAGCCGTTGGGCGGCCTGAGTGAGGCATGTCATCGACAGTTCCTGTCTCTCTGTAGCTCCCCCATGTCCGAACAACATCGCTTTGGTTCACTTTGAAACACCTGGACACTTCCCTTGTTGAGAGCCCTTCCTGGCACAAACTAACAATGCGGACGCTATCGAACAGCGGTATTAACTGTCTAGGCATGGTTGAACTACAGACAATAAGAGCGCTGCCTCCTTCCTGGTGGAATAACTGGAAATGGTTGGCTGTCGGACACCCTCCGACTAATAGGCGCTGCTCATGGATGGTTGTGGACATCTTTGGGCGGGTTTAGTGACACCTCTGAACAGTCAGAGTCACTGTGTCTGTGATACAATATAAACAGTCAACGTCAGTCTTCAGGAGTTCTGGGAACCGGGGTGATGCAAAACCTTTTTTTGGTGTGTGTATATAAATTGAACTTTTAAATGTATTTCAATTTTAGAACTAATTGTTTAACATTGTGAGCGATCAAAGAAAATGGAGAAAAATAGTAGCTGCAGCAGTCTAACTTGCACCGACGAATAGCAAGTATTCCACTCGACCACTGAGCTACTGAGCCAACTCATAAACTGCTGCTTTAAAATGCCTCATACACTATATGTAAATCTTTAGAAAGTGTTTTATCTTTTCCTGTGGCTTACTCAAGCGAAATATTATACGAACTTGACAGGTGTATATACCTGCTTCTACTCATGTAGTTTGAACCTCATCCTACACCCTCCCATTGTTAGATTTACATTAGAGTAGATCTACGTAACTCCTTAAATCTCATTTTCTCCTTCAAAGATCTGCTGGAAAAGAGCGCTTTAGCAGATCATCTACAGAAAACACCTTGAGTCTACATTTCCTCATATACCACATTTTTACCTCCATCAACAGTATTTTGACTTACAAGGGTAATAATCGTAACTAAACGGAAAATATTGTTACGTATATAAACTGAACTGATGAAACATATATAAATTTTATAATTAATCATTTAATACTGCAAGAAATAAAATAAAATTAAAAAATTGTGTTAGGAGTGGGAATTTAGACCTAGCTGGCGAACTGCTAGACAGCGGACATGACCATTTTTTATATATTTACACGGTGGTCCATTGATAGTGACCGGGCCAAATATCTCAAGAAATAAGTATCAAAAAACTAAAAAAAACTACAAAGAACAAAACTTGTCTTGCTTGAACGGGGAAACCAGATGGCGCTATGGTTGGCCCGCTTCATGGCGCTGCCATAGGTCAAACGGATATCAACTGCGTTTTTTTAAATAGGAAGCCCCATTTTTGATTACATATTCATGTAGTACGTAAAGAAATATGAATGTTTTAGTTGGATCACTTTTTTCGCTTTGTGATAGATGGCGCTGTAATAGTCACAAACGTATAAGTACGTGGTATCACGTAACATTCCGCCAGTGCGGATGGTATTTGCTTCGTGATAAATTACCCGTGTTAAAATGGACCGTTTACCAATTTCGGAAAAGGTCGATATCGTGTTGATGTATGGCTATTGTGATCAAAATGCCCAACGGGAGTGTGCTATGTATGCTGCTCAGTACCCTGGACGACATCATCCAAGTGTCCGGACCGTTCGCCGGATAGTTACGTTATTTAAGGAAACAGAGAGTGTTCAACCACATGTGAAACGTCAACCACGACCTGCAACAAATGATGAGTCAAGCAGTATATTGCTCCCTCCTACGTATATTTCGCGAAGAGACCATGAGGATAAAATCAGAGAGATTAGAGCCCACACAGAAGTATACCGACAATCCTTCTTTCCACGTACAATACGAGACTGGAATAGAAGGGAGAACCGATAGAGGTACTCAGGGTACCCTCCGCCACACACCGTCAGGTGGCTTGCGGAGTACGGATGTAGATGTAGATGTAGATGATGCCCAAGTAGGTCTTTTAGCTGCTGTCGCGGCTAATCCGCACATCAGTAGCAGACAAATGGCGCGAGAATCGGGAATCTCAGAAACGTCGGTGTTGAGAATGCTACATCAATATAGGTTTCACCCATACCATGTTTCTATGCACCAGGAATTGCATGGCGACGACTTTGAACGTCGTGTACAGTTCTGCAATTGGGCACAAGAGAAATTACGGGACGATGACAGATTTTTTGCACGCGCTCTACTTAGCGACGAAGAGTCATTCACCAACAGCGGTAACGTAAACCGGCATAATATGCACTACTGGGCAACGGAAAATCCACGATGACTGCGACAAGTGGAACATCAGCGATCTTGGCAGGTTAATGTATGGTGCGACATTATGGGAGGAAGGATAATTGGCCCCCATTTTATCGATGGCAATCTAAATGGTGCAATGTATGCTGATTTCCAACGTAATGTTCTACCGATGTTACTACAAAATGTTTCACTGCATGACAGAAGGGCGATGTACTTCCAACATGATAGATGTCCGCCACATAGCTCACGTGCGGTTGAAGCGGTACTGAATAGCATATTCATGACAGGTGGATTGGTCGTCGAAGCACCATACCATAGCCCACACGTTCGCCGGATCTGAGGTCCCCGGATTTCTTTCTGTGGGGAAATGTGAAGGATATTTGTTATCGTTATCCACCTACAACGCCTGACAAGATGCGTCAGCGCATTGTGGTTCAAATGGTTCAAATGGCTCTGAGCACTATGGGACTCAACTGCTGTGGTCATCAGTCCCCTAGAACTTAGAACTACTTAAACCTAACTAACCTAAGGACATCACACACATCCGTGCCCCAGGCAGGATTCGAACCTGCGACCGTAGCAGGTCAGCGCATTGTCAATGCATGTGCGAACATTACGGAAGGCGAACTACTCGCTATTGATAGGAATGTCGTTACACGTATTGCCAAATGCATTGAGGTTGACGTACATCATTTTGAGCATTTATTGCATTAATGTGGTATTTACAGGTAATCACGCTGTAACAGCATGCGTTCTCAGAAATGATAAGTTCACAAAGGTACACGTATCACTTTGGAACAACCGAAATAAAATGTTCAAAAGTACTTACGTTCCTTATTTTAATTTAAAAAACCTACCTGTTACCAACTGTTCGCCTAAAATTGTGAGGCATCTGTTTATGACTATTACAGCGCCACTATCACAAAGCGAAAAAAGTGGTCCAATTAAAACACGAATACGTAATAAAAACTGGGGGTACCTATTTAAAAAAAACGCAGTTGATATCCGTTTGACCTACGTCAGCGCCATCTAGCTGGCCAACCATATCACCATCTAGTTTCCCCCTTCAAGCTAGACAAGTTTTGTTCTTTGTAATTTTTTCGTTTGACACTTATTTCGTGAGATATTTGGCCCTGTCACGATCAACGGACCATCCTATATATGATCGTATCCGAGACCCCGTGATCCAAGGCAGCGATTCTAACCACTTTTTTTTATCAAACACGAGCTCCTTTGCATGGCATTCTCGGCGCCAACCACTTTTTAAATTCTTTTTAACGGAACAAAAACATTGTTGATTACAATGGGTGGCTTTTTTTAATTACCTCATCCACTTCAGATGCTGGCCCCCATCACCCATACTACTCCCAAAAACTCATGTAGCCTAAAAACAAAACAAAGGTAGTGTCACCGTCACTTTCAGCCTGAAGTGCGCCACCATTTCAGGCTCCGCCCACGAACAAAAATTAAATACGCCTCTGAACATTTTATTTAAAAAAAAGGATAAAGAAGGGGGTACAACGCTTTATTGTAATATATTTGTTGTTCGTTTTGTTCTCATGCTTTTATTTGTATTCTTGTTTGTGAGGGTGTTCACAGCAGCCAGACGGTGGGATGTCCAGGTCGTCTTCTCGTTCAGCGAGAATGAAACACCCTATAATTACCGTTGATGTCTCTCATCAGTCCATCATGTCACACCCGGTACACCCCAATGGTCCGGAGGGCGCGTAAACAACGACCCCAAGTAATTCGCAAAGAGCGTACCATACGACGCTTTGCGCCGTAAAATCGTGTAGTTATTCGTTAAATAATGCCAGAAATCGAACAAACCTGCAACGTTCTCATTAAAAAAGTATGTCAGTGCCATTCCCTTAATCCACGCAGTGGCGTCATTACGAGTAACAGGGAAGTAAATCACGTCGGGATGGATCAGTTCGGTGGGTTCTACGGACTGAGGCGTCCATCGCAGCAATAATGCCTACATGCGTTGTGTGAGGAGCCAGCAGTCAGTAGCCGCACCACAAATGAAACGGTACATAACGGCGTCGATAGCGGAGCAGAGACGATCCTCGACATGATGTATCATGTGTAAACGTTGTCGGGTGGGGAATTTTTCGGTCGTTATTACGTACCACGGCGCCCTGACCGTGGTGGGAAGAAAACGCGAGAGTATGTTACTCTACACCCGCCTCCAGCCAACTGCCGGAGGTCGGCGTTCAACCACATCCGCAGGCAGCGTCCATTGAAAGTAGCGGTAGAAGTCCTCGGTTCTAGGATCCCGCATGGTCGGCAAGACAGCCAACAAATAACTCACGTCGACCAGATATGTGTGAATGTGACACACTGTTGGCGCGATATGTCCAACAGGAATCGGTGGACGGAGGGATTGAGGCACCACCTCCTGAATCAGTGTGCCAGGGAGAGTAGGCTTGTCCGAACTACGTAGGCGATGCATCGTCCGCAGGAAGAGAGCGCGAGCCTCGTTGTGCAAGTTTATCATTCCAATGCAGCCACCACGTGTGGGCAACGTTAGCGTCTCTTAACGGTTCTTCAACAGCCTACCCTCGCTGACGAAATGAACGGAGGCCGCCTGGAACTTAGCAGCTATCGTAGCGGCCATCGGGAGAACGTGTGTGTAATGATTAAGTTTCGGAGCGAGGTAGACGTTGACAAAATATCCCGCATGATCAAGTCAAGTGTTCGAAAGTTATGGAGACGAACTTGCGTACGGATCACATTAATTAGTCTGCGATACGTAGCTGCTGCTGTACGCTGCACGTTCCCATGGTTCAAATGGCTCTGAGCACTATGGGACTTAACTACTCTGGTCATCAGTCCCCTAGAACTTAGAACTACTTAAACCTAACTAACCTAAGGACAACACACACATCCATGCCCGAGGCAGGATTCGAACCTGCGACCGGAGCAGTCACGCGCTTCCGGACTGGGCGCCTATAACCGCTAGACCACCGCGGCCGGCGTTCCCATGGAAGGTCACTCCCAAACACTTCATCACCGGAACTTTGGTAATGGACACTGGCGTACTCTTATGCAATCCTCTGCCCACATCCTTGTAGTGCGACTTTTGCGGGTTGATACGGCTCCCGGCCACCTCTTCGTATTGCTGAAGCCACGCAATCGCCGTACATATATCTTCTGCCAACCTCGCCAAGAATACTACATCTTCCGCATTTGCACGACATTTAAAATGCACATCGCGGAGGCGAATGCCCTCCAGACGCTGTTGTAGACCACGAAGTGCAGGCTCGAGGGTGACGGCGAAGAGAAAGGCTGACTGGGGACATCCTTGCCGCACTGAGCGCTCAATAGCGAACAGTGGCGAGCGGTTGCCGTTGACCAGGACTGTGGAAGGGGCTCCGTGGATGAGACGGAGAACCAAATGTGCCGATATTGGGGACAGTCAAATCTTCTCTAAGACAGCCTGCAAGAAACGGTGCTCAACTCGGTCAAATGCGTGGTTTAAGTCAACGGCCACGAGGGCGCCTGCTAAGCGGCATGCCGATATGAGCGTCACCACATCTCTATAAGAACTTAACGCCGTGTGTACATTAGTGCCATTTTCCAGACGTGTTTGGTCGGAATGAATGGCATCTTTGACAATAGCGAGGAGATGAGTACGAAGAATGCGGGCGAACAGCTAGTAATCCGAATTCATTAATGTCAGGTTCGAATCCTGCTTCGGGCATGGATGTGTGTGATGTCCTTAGGTTAGTTAGGTTTAAGTAGTTCTAAGTTCTAGGGGACTTATGACCTCAGCAGTTGAGTCCCATAGTGCTCAGAGCCATTTGAACCATCATTAATGTCAACGGCCGGAAATCTTGCGGTCTGCACCCCCTGTTTGGTTTTGGCACAGGGATGATCATGCCCTCCAAAAATTAGGGGGGAGGGTGGGGGAGGCTACGCGGAAGTCCGGATCCAGGAGTTGGCAGCACATCTGCCGCCAAACTTCCCCCATCAGGCCACAAAAGGTGCCATAAAATTAGCCCCGCGAGAGGGCCATGCGTATGTCTTCCCACGTGACAACATCCAAGAATGTGGCGTCCCCTTTCACCTCACCCGAAGGTGGCAGGTCGTGCAGGACATTGTGCTAGATAGAGAGTGCGATATTAATCTGTGAGGGCACGGGAGATGGCGTTCTGTGTCTCTGCGCGTTGCAGAAATAACTGCCGTGATGAGTCGTCTCTTACGGTGTCTCCGTTCTCTGACGATGTGATAAAGAGAGGCACGTTCCTCTGGGATGGAATCTTGGAGTCTCGATCGAACCCGCGTGCCATACAACCTGTCAGCCGTGATCTGCAGAAGCCGTGCCTGTGTCCGGTGGACGGCCATTTGGCGCTCTGGCGAAGATGGTTGCGACGTTAGTTCCCGCAAGACCGTGTAGTAAAAGTCAAAGGTGGATCGGAGCCAAAGCGCCCTGTCTCCACCATACGCCATGAGCGTGCGGCAAAGAGCTGCTTTGGCGCAGTACGTCTACCATCGTGTTGTGGAATGATAGGTATGATGCCGTCGCTAACATTTGTGCCAAGTGACGGCTACACGGCAAGCCTCTTCGCGGAGAATGTTAACATTAAGAGTGCAAGGTCCTCTACTACAGCTCGTCTGTTGTCGTGGCAGAGTCACGGCGCAGATGAAGGCCTGATGGTCGGTGAATGCAGTGGGGCACAGCTCAGCACAGACTGTTGCTGCCCGAAGACCTCGGGAGACATAAATCCTGTCCAACAACATATTAGTTGTCGTGAAATTCATTTCACGACAATTAGTCTGTAAAAAAAAACGCACCACATGTTGTAATGAAAGCATGAAAACCGTCTGAAGATGAATCGTAACGATTCGAAACCGGTAACGGTACCCTTTGAATAAAGGAACTGAAAATAAATTTGTGGCTGGTTCTAGTCTCAATACCATCAACTTCTGTTTTCAAATAACAGCCACGGTCTCGAACCATGTCATCATATAGCAAAATTGCAATGCAGTTTCAGCTCATTTTGTCCATTTAAAGTGGACTGAGACTACAGCATCAATGAGTGATCTTGACACATGATTCCCATTACAAGTTGCGGGAACATTCTCATTTCACATTCAGCTGGAGGGTAAACGCTAGTTTTTACGATTACACGAATATCCTGAACGGAACCAATTTCGGTAGTAGTGAAGTCCTCGTCCGTAAGTCAGTCCCTCGTGGGAATTCTGTTAGCTACTGGGAGGTACACAGATGAGATATTTTACTCACATGTGCGACTTTTTACAGGCACAGTGGCCCCAGAAGTCGTCTTCTAGGACGCTAATGTCCACCCACATTGAGCTGCTCTGCCGAATTCGATGACTTTTTTTCTACTTTCTGTAAAACCCAATGTTTCTCTTTCTCTGTTCTTTGCCCAAACATGTTTCGACACATAACTGTCATCCTCTGTGGGTCTAGCTGTATTTCTGAAACTGCGTTAATTTTAAAGGTGTGACTGTACAGATTGCCGTGCTTTTATGAGTGTCGTGGCTACAGAGCATGACTTGCTTTCAGTCGTTTTTTACATCTTTGTTGTATTTCATTGTAGACTATACTTGTACACATATTTCTTCTCATCCCATTTTACTTAGCTCTTGCTTGTAACCATGAGTTTTCATACGCAAAAACGAGATTTAGTAAAACATATGTCATCACACTCATCGGCAGATGTTTAAGTTATTGGTGAAGATATCCAACACGCGGACCGACAGCAAAGTGTCTACACGGGGTAGTCACCAACAGTCCGAGAAGTTTGTAAGGGTATTTCAGGGTATGCTCTAATGAAAAATAATTGTTAAGAAAAAAAATTCGGTACGTTGGGCCTTTTACGAGTTAACTGGTATTGAATTTAACCAATCAAGCCGTTGCGTGCGCAAATACATCACACGTTTTGTACGCAAATACCTGTGATAAACGTTTACCTTGTTTTGTAAGCTTTCCGTCCTCCAGTTCACGAAATACGACCGCATTTCTGGATTACGCTTAACGTTTGGGTGTTAGTGCCACATTATCCACCATTTGGTAAACATACAACTTGAAGAGGAGAGTAGCGTAGATGAGGAAAGTGCCCGAGGGCAATAACGGCGTTATTGCAGGGATGAATTATCATTTCAAGGCCCCTTCCCGCCCCTTTCACAGCAGCAATGCTTCGCTACCGGTTGAATCTTCGGGCAGAGCTGTGGGAACCGTAGGGAGCCGGCAGCTAGTGTAAATGATTCCGCGTACGGCGAGCCCGTCCTGACCCGGACGTGTTCCGGTCGAACGGCATCGGCCAGCGATGGGCCCGTCTGTTCGAAACTTGCTTCTGTTGCGGCCCGCTGGATTTCCGGTTTGTCAGGAGAGCGGCTGAAGATCAAACAGTAAGTGTGAAATTTACTCTAGCTTCCAACTTAACATATACTATACCCTGAACACTATCTGCCTTCAGAGACACCCCGATTTCACTTTACTCAAGATAAAGATTCATTCTACCAGCAGATGAATTCCCTGACCAGTCACAAATCTCGCTAAATATTCGGCATGAAAGAATTTTGCTTGCAGAGTGTCCAGGCTTTTGAGCCAAAATTGTACAGGCAATAGAGTTTCCTAAAGTGGATATTTTAGAGGCGGAACCAATTGTTGGACACGAGTATTTTAAATGGCACGGGCTCTTGACTGATCAATCAGTGCGAAGTCGTGTTTTTGAAATGCTTACGCTTTAAAGCAAACATCTACTTGTCGCAGCGACAAATACACAATTGAAGCTTCCTGGCAGATTAAAACTCTGTGCCACAGCGGGACTCGATCCTGGAACCTTCGCGTTTAGCTGGAAAGTGCTTTTCCTCTGAGTTATCCAGGGACAACTCAGGACCCTCCCTCACAGCCTGACTTCTCCTAATCTCCTGTCTTACAAAGCTTTTGCCCACAAGAGGCAAAGCTCCCAGGATCGAGTCCCAACCGGGCACTGGAATTTTCAAATCAGTGTATACTCCACTGCAGAGTGAAAATTCATTTTGCAAATATATAATTGTTTAAAATGTGCCAGCGGATTTACCACTGTATACTGCTCATGGCTGGTTGTCGAAGGTAAAGGCTCAAATGGTTCAAATGGCTCTGAGCACTATGGGACTTAACTTCTGAGGTCATCAGTCCCCTAGAACTTAGAACTACTTAAACCTAACTAACCTAAGGACATCACACACATCCAAGCCCGAGGCAGGATTCGAACCTGCGACCGTAGCGGTCGCGCGGTTCCAGACTGTAGCACGTAGAACCGCTAGGCCACCCCGGCCGGCCAAAGGTAAAGGAGGATGCAAGATTAAGTCAACCCTCTATCGGTGGCGAAGTCATCTGATACGGAGCATAAACTCCAAATGGAGTAGGATAGTGAAGGAAAATGGCGTTGCCCTTTAAAAGGAATCAACCTGGTATTCGTCTTAGACGATTTTGCGATATCCCTGGAAACCAAAATCTGGATGACCGGACGGGGACTTGAACCGACGACCTTCAAAATAAGGGTCCAGTATCTTATCTTTGTGCCATCTATCTCGGTGTGAAACACAACGAATTACTCGTTACAGGAATTGCAGCTATGGATTTAATGTGTAGTGGAGAAAGTTACAGTGCTTGGAAAGCTAAACCAATTTACAGAGAAAAGTTCCACGTCAGACGATTTATTAATTTGAGGAAATTTATCGACGTGGATAGAATCTTAAGAGAAACTCGTACCCTCAATCCATAGAGAGCTGCCGAAGGTTCCCGACAAGGAACTGCTTCCATAATAGAAGTTGAGAAGAGTGTAATGAATCGAATCGGAGAAGAACCATCAGCAAACACATCGAAGGACGCAGTGTGGAGAGTACCGGAGGAGCAACAATTATAGCCCTATCATCAACAATTGGACAACAATTATCCGTCATCTTTTTTTGAATGCTGATGCGTGGTGTGCGATCCTTACCAGATAGGACTGACGGAGTACATCGAAAAAGTTCCAAGAAAGGCAGCACGTTTTGTATTATTGTGAAATATGGGAGAGAGTGTCACAGAAATAATACAGGATTTGCGCTGGACATCATTACGAGAATGGCGTTTTTCGTTGCGATGGAATCTTTTCACTAAATTCCAGTTACCAACTTTCTCCTCCGAATGCGAAAATATTTTGTTGACACCGACCTACATAGAGAGGAACAATCACCACTATAAAATAAGGGATATCAGAGCTGGTACGAAAGATATAGGCGTTCATTCTTTCCACTCGATATACGAGATTGGAATAATAGAGAATTGTAAAAACGGTTCAATGATCCCTCTTCCAGGCACTTAGATGAGATATGCAGAATATCGATGTAGATGTGGAAGAAGATTTTGACCCCAAATTTCATTTCTTTCAATGGATTACGCAGCTCAGTACTGGAGGCCTCATTCATCTGTAATGAAGTTATCAATTGTTAAAATATGCATATCTGGTGTGATAAAATTTCCCACGTAACGCTTGTCTGGTTACGAGCTTCGATTCACTATCTACTATAATGCTTTGTCTGCACGATATCAACTAATAGGATTTTATTTCGTTAGAGCCACCCCGTTTGAACGGCGCAAGATAGCTTGTGTTCATTTTGGATGAGCTGCGGCAGTTCCTGGAGAATCTACCTCTGGTTAGTCACGAGAGAATGTGGTTTCAGCACGATGGTACACTATCCCACTTCAATATAAATACCCGTGAACATCAGGAAACAGAAACTGTAATCGATGGGTTATCCCACTGTCAGCGCGATCGATAGATCTCACTCCTATGGCTCTAAGAACTATGGGACTTAACATCTGAGGTCATCAGTCCCCTAGACTTAGAACTACTTAAACCTAACTAACGTAAGGACATCACACACATCCATGCCCGAGGCAGGATTCGAACCTGCGATCGTAGCAGCCGCTCGGTCACAGCGACCGGCCGTACCACAGACAACAGAGATATTTCATAATGTGTGGCAAAATCTTATGGGCTGTTTTAATTCATGCAGTAATACAGGCAGTCGTGACTGACATATGCGATAAGGTGTAAACTGTTTGTCTAAACACTCATCTCCAATCAATCCTTTCTACATCAAAGTACTCATACAAGGATCCTTTACCCGTCGACCATAGAGGTTTCAGATCCTGTCCCACCACTTCACTCCGGGTAAACTGGAGTAGGACATCATTTTTGTTATACTCTGCTACTAACCATGTAGACGTCGACCAGATGTGGCATACATTCATGGAAACAGTATTGAGAATTTCGTACCAAATAAGCTAATAAGAGACTGAACTGATCCCTCATGGTACACAAAATATATCACGACACTGCTGCAGAAGCAACGAAAAAAGCATACCAGATTTAAAAGAATACAGAATCTCCATCCTGGCAACAGTTTACAAATGCTCGAAACTTAGTGCGAACTTAAATTCGAGATGCTTTCAGTAGTCTGCACAGCAAAACTCTGTTTCGAAACCTTGTAGAAACTCCAGAGAGATTCGGATAGTATGTTACGTATACCAGCGACAAGACACAGTCAATAGCTTCACTGCATGTGAGTGATAATGCTGACGACCATAGAACCACTAAAGCGAAGTTACTAAATACGGATTTCCGAAATTCCTTCACCAAAGAAGATGCAGTAAAAATTCCAAAATTTGAATAAAAAACAGCTGCCAAAATGATTAACTTGGGTGTAGATATGATCGGTATAGCGAAGCAACTTAAGTCGTTCCATAAAGGAAAGTCTTCCGGTCCATATAGCATACCTATTACGGTCTGTTTGGAGAATGCTAATGAAGTAGATCCATTTTTAGCAATCGTATACAGCCACTGCTTCGACGAATGATCCGTACCTAAAGACTGAAGAGGTGCATACATTACGTTAATACACAAGAAAAGAAATAGAAGTAACCCGTTGTGTTAAAGATCCAAACTATTTATAGTGATCTGTAGTAGGATTTTGGAATGTATACTATGTTGCAACATTATGACGTACATCGAAGAAAACGATCTATTGACGCATAGCCAGTCCGCTGTGGGTAACGCACTGGACTCACATTCGGGAGGACGACGGTTCAATCCGCGTTCGGCCATAAAGATTCAGGTTTTCCGTCGTTTTCCTAAATCACTCCAGGAAAATACCGGACTAGTAGCTTTCAAATGGAACGACCGATTACCATCCCCATACTTGAAACATTTCGAGCTTGCACTCCATTTCTAATGACCGCAATATCAGTAGTGGACCAAAGAGAATTTTAGGACAATGGATCCATTGTTATCCTTATCTCCAAGACCAAGAGTCATTGTCCTCCCCCTCCGTTCTGGGACACTTGTCTGACTTATCTTCAAGATCAATGTCTTCCCTCCTCCCCTCCCCCCCCCCCCCCCCCCTCTGCTCTGTGCGACAAGGGGTCCAGTGTTCTCTACTGTGGACAAGTCAGCCACTTGGCTCAGCCTCCATATCTCCTGTCGCTTTTATTAGTGGTCAGTCATGTTTCTGTTACACTTTATTACCCAACTATCCAATGTAACTGATGACCTGTCACTTATCTACATTATTTATTAGCCAGTTACAATTAATTATTACCAAAAAATAAGGTTTCTTCCCTCCAGTAGCCCATAAAAATAGTTACTCCCACCACTCTCTTGGTCTTACTAACCATCAGACTGGCTTCTCACTCATGCTGTCTAGATCATCATGAAATGCTAGCTGCAAAGATCGGCACCATCCCAGGTAGAATAAGACAAAAGGGAGTTGGGAATTGGGGTGTTGTAGTAATGGTTGTTACCCTTATTCTGTCATAATTTACTACCCAAAAATGTTTTACACACATTTTTCCCTCCAAAATAGTTGTTTCCTGGTGGTAAATTTAAAAAAAGGTGTTAAAATAAAAGGGGGGTTATCATTTTAGTCAGGAAAGCTGGCACAACTTTCATGGCCATCAGATCTTAAGTACACTCATGCTGCTTAGTAATCACTCTGTGTAGGCGCAGGGTTCATTTAGTATGCGCTAAGCGTAGCAGTTACAATATAGAAGTCCATAAACAAATACATTCATGGCCACTGGTTGCCCTCTGCAGTAGAGCTGTCTTTTACATTTATGTGCAGTGGAGTTCCCAGCGTGATGAGGTCTGGCGATTCGCATGTCCTGTCTGTACTCATATTATATATAGACACATCTCAGAATACTATCGGCAATAGCATCAGCAGAGATCAGCTATCACGCCACCGGGCAGAATTAGGAAAAAGTGGCATACAACTATTAACCCGTTCTTTCTCATTTTACAGTTACCCGTGGTTGTAACTCCATTCTAACACACACAAAACACTGTGGAACAATTGTATTACAGATCTCACACGAGACATCACTAAAAATTACGATGATAGCCCCTAGTCACAATTACGGCAGGTATTTTTTTATCCAGTCGCCTTGTACCACCAGTTCTGTTATGGAAGGAAAGAGTCAGTAATATCCGATCATTGATGCAATTCTGTCATTTCGACATTGCTAAGAGTAACATCTCTACATACTGACACTATTCCACCACACAATATTCATGCAGGGAAGAAAAAACCGACAAAAATCAATAACAAACACCCTTCACCGTGTACATTGATCTTTGGTGTACATGTGGGCCGGAAAGTGGATTTAATACCTCCAGGTCTACCTCACTTAACAGTATTACACAGAGAACAGAGACATGTGTGAAAACCTAGGGCACTGTTTATTTTTGCTACATGCTATTCGAGAATGGAATGGTTTTGATACTAGATTTATGGTAGAGTAGGACATATATCTTCCATCTGCTGCAGTAACCTCAAAATAATTTCTTTAATAGGTATCTGTCTAAATCTATTTGATACTACATCCCATTTTCTAAAGATTTGTGTAATGATAGCATTTGCCGGAACAGTAACAGTTTATGGTGCTTTTTTCTTACGACTAGTGGAATAACGGTATTTGTGGGAAAAGCAACGGTTCATGGTGCTTTTTTTCCTTACGGTCTATGGAATAAAAGCACTACGTTTAGATACAATGTAACTATTCTCTTTAAGCAGATCGAAATAAGTACTTCTGAATATTGGCTACAGAAAATCTATATCTAGCGCCCTCCGCCATGCACAAGTTACAGAAATCTAAGTACTGATGACAATGCGTTAGTTGCATTTAAAAATCAGGAAGACAAAATTTGCTGTATATCTCAAAGACAATAGTTTTTAGTATAGATAACATATGGGAGAAGGCCGATGATAGTTCGCATGAGTAATGATTAAATAAACCTTGCTGCTGTACCTTTTACTATACATTGTTTAGTATAGCATGATGGTAACACACGCATTATTCATTTTCTCCCAGAAGATATTCTAGAGCGAAATGACGTTGAAATCAGATTTCAAGTAATCGTATTTCTTCTTTATATTGGCAGTGCACATACACGTAGTTGCACTTCTTTTGGATCCACTTTAGGTCGATTACTCTTGGGTATTTTATAGCAGCTATTGTTGTCGTTGTTAACCAACTTGATAACAGCTTTTACTCACCATAGTGTTGTCAGAAAACAGCTCGGTAATAGACGTAAGCACATTTAAATTCTGCTTGCTAAGAAATAATCCATTTTCGTATAATATGCGTTGCCAATATCAGTGCAGACCTCGGAGTATTAAATGTATTTTATGGAGCATATATATACCACAGACCACTGTGCATGGTGGAAGGTGTTTGTTACTGGCTTTAGTGATTTTTTCTGCCCCACGTACTGTGACGCGGAATAGTGTTTGTATGTTGAGATGTTACTCTAAGCAAATATCGAAATGATATTGGTGCATCGTGATAAGGTATTGTGCTACAATATATTGAAACAAAACACGTAAAATGCGTCGCAAATCACTTGCACATATGAAACCTCATCAGCCACGATTTTCTATTTACCCTCAGTGTGCGATTCGACAAGTAGACTGATATCATCTAAATATCCACTAACAGATGTCCGGAGAGTTTTGATCAGATAGTTTATGTAGACTACACATTGCTAACAGTGTGGCAGATTCACTCGAATCTGTTTTTCTAATTAGTCTAGCGGTCCGCGGAAAGAGCACTGATTGACCTGATGCTGCTGCTCGATGCGGGCGGCTTGCTAGGTCTTGCCTTATCTGGCTCTGCAGGTTAGCGGAGGCTTGGCTCCTCGTGATATAGTGGTGCGCCTGCAGTTTTGGCCAACGTGGTACCAATGACTCATCAGACACGATGTGGTGGCGGCGGTTACTGGAATTATTTTCAAGTAAAAATCATTATACCTGACGCACTTTTCCATAATAAACTTGATAGTACAGAGCTACTGGATAAGAGAACAGATGCAGTAATTGGAACTAGCAGCGATGTCTCATGTATGATCTGCATCGCACTTGTTCCGTAGTGTTTTTTGTGTGTGATAATGGACTTCAATTCGTGGGTCTATTTCCAGCAAGAGGAAAGGGTTAGTACTTACATGTCACTTTCTCCTAATTCTGCCTGTGGTTGGTGGTAACTGATCCCTGCTGCTGTTGGTGCTTCAATTTCCATTAGTATCCTGGGGTGGGTCTATACAGGATTTGAGTGCAGATAGGAAATATGAAACTTAAAACCTAATTACGTTAGTAATTCCACTGTACTTAAATGTAAAAGACAGTTCCACTGCAGGGGGAAAGGAGGGTCTGTGGGCACATTTGTTTATACACCTCCTTACTGTAATTACTACGTGCCTAGAGTGTACTAAATTAACCCTGTGCCTACACAGCGCGATTACTATGTAGAATGAGTGTATTAAAATCTAATAGCCATGCACGCTGCACCAGGTTTCCTAACTGAAGGAGCAACACCTCTTTATTTTGCCACAATTGTTTTTAATATTCCGCCAGGGAACAACCATTCTGAATGGAAAAAAATCCTTGGTAACTATTTTTGGATAATAAATAATAGTAGAATAACTGGACGGTAAGCACTAAGACAATACCTCAACGCACTTTTTTCTTTATCTTTCCTGAGAGTTATGGCCGATATTTGCAACTGGCACGTCTTGATGATCCTTTCGCTATGGTGTACAGAGCACGAGTGAGAAGTCAGTCTGATCTTTAGTAAGACCAGGCAAGTGACGGGGGTAACTATTTTTCTGGACTGGTGGGAGAAAATCCTTATTGTTTGGCAACAAATCATTGTAACTGGGTAATAAATAACGTAGATAAAAGTGACAGGTCATCAGCTGCACTAGATAGATTGGTAATAAACTGTAACAATAACATGATAGGTCATTAATAAAAGTGATAGGAGATAAGGAGGTTAGACGAAGTGGTTCACTTGTTTACATAAGAGAGGGTTGGGAGAAGGGTGGATGTGGTCACTGAGCCTTTGAACTTGGAGACAAATCATACAACTGACCCAGAATGGAGGTGGTGGAGAGCTGTCATTGACCCTTGGCCTTGGTGATATTTACACTAAGCCGGCCGGTGTGGCCGAGCGGTTCTAGGCGCTCAGTTGGTAGAGCACTTGCTTGCGAAAGGCAAAGGTCCCCAGTTCGAGTCTCGGCCCGGCACACAGTTTTAATCTGCGAGGAAGTTTCATTAGCTGTTTTGTTTTGCATAATCTGATGGCGTTATCTGTCTCACATTTGATTCATTTTAATACAGCAGAGTCTTTTACGCTTAACGCCTGAAGGCAAGCTATAGCCTTTGTTTGCTATTGTGCTCAAATTTACTTTTATCTCGTGGTAGGACGTAACTTTGCGTCTAGGTCCAGCTTTAATCCTCAGACCTCCTGTTGTAATTCTTTCTGCCATAAATATTCTAACACATTCTGTTGTAATGTATTATTCGTCATTGAAGATCTTGTATCGCACATACATAGTAAGGCTTCTTCGTGTTCTCCAAGAGATCTCACACTTAATGTGTAAGATTTTACTGACCTTCTCTTCTTGTGTCACGAAGTCTTCCTTGAATTCGGCTTCCACCACAACATCATTGGTGGTTGATTTTATTGACTTTTTCGATATTTACGTGTGCTGGGATTAATCGAATTTGTGAGATATTTTGATTTCTTCATTGTCTTTAACATCGATTGATTTTACAAGAAAAATGTTTCTTTCCTAGGGCATGTATGTTACTGAATTTAAGTGGTCACTCTGGGTTTCTGCCGATCTACAGCGAGAACTGCTACAAAGGAAGAAATAGTCGTGTGAGGATCTGCTTTGAGCCTGTTATTTTCGATAACTGAAGCTGAGATGTGCTCGTGTAATTCAGGAGTGCCTGCTGCAGTTCATCCCTTAGTTTCTTCGTTTCCAGTTTTAATTGATGGATGTGAGCTATTAATTTAGCTCGAAGCATCACCTATTTTGAGATCTCTTGCCTCCAATCCTGAAGCGAACCAGATGAGAACTTTTTCTTGGGTACCCTGTTCCTCCTAAACAAAACTGTGTAATGTTCTCACAGAAGGCTCCAGCAGTGTCGCGCGCTCCGTATATGCAAAGATGAAGTGTGAGCGCTGTTGCGTAGAGAAGTAGAGGTCTTTTTACGATGTCGCGTGAATATGCACCTGTTACGTGCGAAAGTGGAGTCCACGGTGACTGATGCATGAGTCGGACGGTGTCGCAGAGACGGGAAAAGCGACACACCCCCGCACGGCTCACCAGTACGCTGTAAGTGACCCTTCTCATACACACGTCGTGGAGAGGGTGTGACCCCTCCCGACCTGACGCTGTCCAGTTCGGCTGTGGAGCAGTAGGGAACGCTGCATTGTCCCAAGTTGCCGCGACTGTCACGGCCGGAGTGCAATGTCTATAGCTGCCAAACCTCGGAGTACGATCATGTCTACGGGCCGATCACATACACAGAGATTTTAACGCTTGGGCTACTTATTGGCACCTTGAAGTAGGGGCAGTCTGACTAACGCTATTGCCGGCCGGAGTGACCGTGCGGTTCTAGGCGCTACAGTCTGGAGCCGAGCGACGGGGCTCCGGTTGCGGGTTCGAATCCTGACTCGAGCATGGATGTGTGTGATGTCCTTAGGTTAGTTAGGTTTAATTAGTTCTAAGTTCTAGGCGACTGATGACCTCAGAAGTTAAGTCGCACACTGCTCAGAGCAATTTTTTTGAACTAACGCTATTTTACTAATAAATTGTGCATATGAGTTTAATGATTGGTACTACTAATGTCGAGACTCACGAAAGGTCTAACAGTGGTTTTCTAGAAACCAGAAGGATGTATCACTTACCACTGTGCAAAATTTTCTGTGGGGTATACATACATCTAATTGACCACGTCGGATTCATCTACACTACTGGCCATTAAAATTGCTACACCACGAAGATGACGTGCTACCAGAAGCGAAATTTAACCGACAGAAAGAAGGTGCTGTGATATGCAAATGATTAGCTTTTCAGAGCATTCGTTCAAGGTTGGCGCCGGTGGCGACACCTACAATGTGCTGGCATGAGGAAAGTTTCCAAACCATTTCCCATACACAAACAGCAGTTGACCGTCTTTGCCTAGTGAAACGTTGTTGTGATGCCTTATGTAAGAAGGAGAAATGCGTACCATCACGTTTACGCCTTTGATAAAGGTCGGATTGTAGCCTATCGCGATTGCGGTTTGTCATGTCGCGACAATTTTGCTCGCGTTGGTCGAGATCCAATGACTGTTAGCAGAATATGGAAACGGTGGGTTCAGGGGGGTAATACGGAATGCCGTGCTGGATCCCAACGGCCTCGGATTACTAGCAGTCGAGATGACAGGCATCTTGTCCGCATGGCTGTAACGGATCATGCAGCCACGTCTCGATCCCTGAGTCAACAGATGGGGACGTTTGCAAGACAACAACCATCTGCGACGACGTTTGCAACATCATAGACTATCAGCTCGGAGACCATAGCTGCGGTTACCCTTGACGCTGCATCACAGT
Source organism: Schistocerca gregaria (assembly GCF_023897955.1). Classification (NCBI taxonomy): domain Eukaryota; kingdom Metazoa; phylum Arthropoda; class Insecta; order Orthoptera; family Acrididae; genus Schistocerca; species Schistocerca gregaria. Next base: position 809,822,349 of record NC_064931.1, on the reverse strand, counting down.
CAGGAGCGCTTGCAATGGTGTACTCAGCGACGAACCTGGGCGCACGAATGGCAAAACGTCATTTTTTAGGATGGATCCAGGTTCTGTTTACAGCATCATGATGGTCGCATCCGTGTTTGGCGACATCGCTGTGAACGCACATTGGAAGCGTGTATTCGTCATCACCCCGCGTGATGGTATGGGGTGCCATTGGTTACACGTCTCGGTCACCTCTTGTGTTACGACCCGTGGCTCTACCCTTCATTCGATCCCTGCGAAACCCTACATTTCAGCAGGATAATACACGACCGCGTGTTGCCGGTCCTGTACGGGCCTTTCTGGATACAGAAAATGTTCAACTGCTGCTCTAGCCAACACATTCTCCAGATCTCTCACCAACTGAAAACGTCTGGTCAATGGTGGCCGAGCAACTGGCTCGTCACAATACGCCAGTCACTACTCTTGATGAACTGTGGTATCGTGTTGAAGCTGCATGGGCAGCTGTACCTGTACACGCCATCCAAGCAAGCTCTGTCTGACTGACTGCCCAGGCGTATCAAGGCCGTTATTACGGCCAGAGGTGTTTGTTCTGGGTACTGATTTCTGAGGATCTATACACCAAAATTGCATGAAAATGTAATCACGTGTCAGTTCTAGTATAACATATTTGTCCAATGAATACAGGTTTATCATCTGCATTTCTTCTTGGTATAGCAATTTTAATGGCCAGTAGTGTACTTTGATGCTCTTTCACGACGCGCTCTCTTCCCACGCAAACCAAAACACGTATAGCAAAATTGTTCCTCTCTATAGGCAATCCTGCTTATTCTTGAGTAACATTTTGTTAGTCTGCAGTTATCTTCAAACCTCCACGTCCTGTTGAGTCGTCACTTTGTCCGTTGCCTTCGACAGTTTCCTAAGTTGCACTAATATCACCAACTTACAGGGCAGCAAGTGTCTAGTCGGGCCCTTAGGATATGCACCTAGAGAGGCCCTCCGGAAGGTACCTGAAGAACTATTATCTAGCGACCAACCTCCGTCCGATTTCCCTGTCTGTGACTCAAAATTGTTTGAGTTCTCTCAGGTACAAACATCACAAATTACTTGCAGGGCAAACTTTTTCTCTTCTGTCCTAGTAACTACCACATGGATATCACCCCTGTACCTTGATCTTCTTGATGATTTATTATGCACGCTAGGTAACTATTAAAATTTCCTTTTTTTTCCTTTTCACAACTTGCGTCGAAGTAGCGACACTTATGCATCCAAGAGATTGGTACTGAGTCAGTGTATACCATTAAGACGGGAAGAATGACGAAATTAGATGAACGTACTGTCTAGCGATACCGTAATTTAGTATCAGGCTCAAGAATGTTTGCCAGGAACAAGGCGAGCATCCTCTGTTGTGGTCCCGGGTGACATCCCAGTGAAGATGGTTTGCAGCAGCTTTCGTCTGATTTGGCACAAATTTTCGAGTGTGTGGCTGTAACCTACTCCGTACATGACTATGTTGGCTGCTTGTATACTGTAGTGGTGTTTGCACGTTGTTACGGATGAGTATGGCGTAAAGCTTAGATAGCGTGAAATCCGGCGCCAGTACATTGTCCTCTTCTGCCGAAGAGTACTAAACTTATCGTCCTCATCCGAAACAGAGCCACAGGACCTCACTTGGAAAGAACTGCTACAGAGTCCCTCATTCGCGAACAGAGATTTATGATGGAGAACTCGAGGCAACCAATTCTTACACACTCGCCGCCCTAATACTACTTAACAAAATTTTTGCCCCAAGAGGATTCAAAGTGGCTATCTTCACCTCGAACAACACCTTACTAGCGTGGTACAATAAGCGCAATTACGCATGCGAATTTGCTGTACCATTTAGTAGTATGAGTATTTTTTACGGGACCCAACTGCTGAGGTCGTCGGTCCATAATCTTACGCGCTACTTAATCTAACTTACGCTAAGGACAACACACACACCCATGCTGTACTGTTTAGTTATTTAATTCATTGGTTTCCTGGTACCTTTCGCGTCTTTAGTTTACAGGTGAGTACGCATTTACCCGACTAAGTAAAGAACTCAGTGGGGAAACAGGAAAATGGTCCTCGGTTTCTATTTTATACACTCCTGGAAATTGAAATAAGAACACCGTGAATTCATTGTCCCAGGAAGGGGAAACTTTATTGACACATTCCTGGGGTCATATACATCACATGATCACACTGACAGAACCACAGGCACATAGACACAGGCAACAGAGCATGCACAATGTCGGCACTAGTACAGTGTATATCCACCTTTCGCAGCAATGCAGGCTGCTATTCTCCCATGGAGACGATCGTAGAGATGCTGGATGTACTCCTGTGGAACGGCTTGCCATGCCATTTCCACCTGGCGCCTCAGTTGGACCAGTGTTCGTGCTGGACGTGCAGACCGCGAGAGACGACGCTTCTTCCAGTCCCAAACATGCTCAATGGGGGACAGATCCGGAGATCTTGTTGGCCAGTGTAGTTGACTTACACCTTCTAGAGCACGCTGGGTGGCACGGGATACATGCGGACGTGCATTGTCCTGTTGGAACAGCGAGTTCCCTTACCGGTCTAGGAATGGTAGAACGATGGGTTCGATGACGGTTTGGATGTACCGTACACTATTCAGTGTCCCCTCGACGATCACCAGATGTGTACGGCCAGTGTAGGAGATCGCTCCCCACACCATGATGCCGGGTGTTGGCCCTGTGTGCCTCGGTCGTATGCAGTCCTGATTGTGGCGCTCACCTGCACGGCGCCAAACACGCATACGACCATCATTGGCACCAAGGCAGAAGCGACTCTCATCGCTGAAGACGACACGTCTCCATTCGTCCCTCCATACACGCCTGTCGCGACACCACTGGAGGCGGGCTGCACGATGTTGGGGCGTGAGCGGAAGACGGCCTAACGGTGTGCGGGACCGTAGCCCAGCTTCATGGAGACGGTTGCGAATGGTCCTCGCCGATACCCCAGGAGCAACAGTGTCCCTAATTTGCTGGGAAGTGGCGGTGCGGTCCCCTACGGCACTGCGTAGGATCCTACGGTCTTGGCGTGCATCCGTGCGTCGCTGCGGTCCGGTCCCAGGTCGACGGGCACGTGCACCTTCCGCCGACCACTGGCGACAACATCGATGTACTGTGGAGACCTCACGCCCCACGCGTTGAGCAGTTCGGCGGTACGTCCACCCGGCCTCCCGCATGCCCACTATACGCCCTCGCTCAAATTCCGTCAACTGCACATACGGTTCACGTCCACGCTGTCGCGGCATGCTACCAGTGTTAAAGACTGCGATGGAGCTCCGTATGCCACGGCAAACTGGATGACAAGGACGGCGGCGGTGCACAAATGCTCCGCAGCTAGCGCCATTCGACGGCCAACACCGCGGTTCCTGGTGTGTCCGCTGTGCCGTGCGTGTGATCATTGCTTGTACAGCCCTCTCGCAGTGTCCGGAGCAAGTATGGTGGGTCTGACACACCGGTGTCAATGTGTTCTTTTTTCCATTTCCAGGAGTGTATCTTTTCTTGTGCCACTATCTCATTAGCGTGTAGAGAGTCGTTTAACAGAAGCTTCAAAAATATCGTACATCTTTCTCAAATTCACTGCTTCTCGCACACTGAGTAATACGAAAATGTGTTTGAAGAAAATTTGAAGCAGTGCTGACAAGCAGACAGTCGGCTGATGTCGTGAGGTCGAAATAAAATTGCTAAGCGTCGCCTTTCTTAATTAGATTCATTGATCAATACGTGCAGACACCTGTTATAAAATGTGTCTAAGGTCCAAATAATATTAATAATAGATTTTATTCGCATTTTATAAGTTATCTGTACATAGTCATCGCTTGATAATGACCGTACAGAAAGAGATGGTTCAAATGGTTCTAAGGACTGTGGGACTTAACATGTGAGGTCATCAGTCCCCTATAGTTAGAACTACTTAAACCTTACTAACCTAAGGACATCACACAAATCCATGCCCGAGGCAGCATTCGAAACTGCGACCATCGCAGCACCGCGGTTCCGGACGGAAGCGCCTAGAACCGGTCGGCCACAGCGGCCAGCAAAGACAGACATCGGCTGATGATGGCAGACTAAGAAGTACAACGTAAGCAAGGAGAATGACGTCGCTTCATAATCACTTCTTAATTTCATACAGACAAGGGAGCCCAGGTCTAAGAAACTGTTTAAAATAAAAATATCCAATGTAATGTACCCAAGAAAGTCTCAGGGATATGACATGTTTCGTAATGCTGTGACTGCATTTTTCTTCTACCATTCCTCTTTCTGAATCCTCATCTTTCCACCAACTCGCCGTCATTCACCTGTCCCGCTAACAGCTGTGTATTTTGATGCCTACCCACGTTCTCATTTCACCTGCTTCACGTATTTTTGAACCATTAGTTTTGCAGTGCGTCTCTTCAGATTAGTCTAAAATCTTCACCCCATCTTCCTCCGTACAGATTCTAATTACAAAATTTATTTGGCAGGTAAAGGAAAATCAGTGCAATCTGATAGTGCAGCCCAGCTCGAAGAGCCAGGGCAGGCGTGGCAGACGGCTCGGCGCTGTAGGCCCGCTCCCGCAGAAAAAAGCGCGCTGGAGGAGGACAAAAGCTCGCCCGCTAATTAGCTGTCAGTCAGCCTAAGCCCGGGATGTCGCTCGCTGTTGGACTTTGCTCTTAACGAACTGAGTTGGCGCGGAGGATCCGTAGCTGCTATCACAAGCACCACCTCACCCAATTATGCCGCCGCATCGCTTTCCGCGCCAAGACCACCAATTTGCAGAAGCTCTTCACTCGTCTTGTTCTCCGCCGGTGCCTCTGGTTACTTCCCTGTGTGTTGCACAGATGGCGCCATCTATTCTGTTTGTACAGGTTTGCATTTTATAGAGGTCCTAAACCGTTGGAAGTAGCTGAAGAACCAAATGCAATATTTTCTCAGTCACAAACCACACAGTAAGTGTTTTTGAAAAAAAATGACCCAGTTCCATTAATTTTTGTTTCGTCACCCATTAAATGTATGAGAGTAATCTACACATCGTTGGAAACAAGGGGATCTAAGGTTTCCTTTACCGTCACTAAAGCACTGATAGTTGCGTAACCTACCTCGATTAATTGCTCCGCACATGAGACATCAACTTCGATTTGCTGACGAACATAGGCACTGGCAGTTGCGTCTCTGGTGCAATGTATTGTTTACTAACGAATATTGCTTTGGCCTAACCTATGCAAATTCAGCTGCAATAGGCCCCCAGTTTATCCTGAAACAATACAGTGCGAGAGCGCATTCAGCAGCAGCCACCATGGAAACGTCACGGGACCTCGCGATTCACTCATTAGATTAACCTGCTCTGAGTCCTAACCTCAATTCCTTTTGAGAATTTATGGGATATGCTAGACACACAACTTCGGGCCCAACGGGTAGAACTCTTGAACAACTCGCAGAGGTCCTTATTGACGAGTGGGAAAAAATTCCACAAGAAAATGTTCGTAGACTTGCAAGGAGTATGCCTCGAAGATGCGAGGCAGTTATACGGGTACATGGAGGACCTCCAGATAGTCAAACATTTCTTTTTGTGCCCTATGAAGGAGTTTACACTTTAGTTTACGACGCTGTGTTGGATTTCTGGTCATACAGCAATGGAAAACAGTATAAAGACAACGTTACTATGGAAGTAATAACACACTCTCTGAAGCATACATGTATCGAATTTATTATGGAAGTCATTAAACAATCGTGACGGAATTACTTAGTTTGTTCCATAACACGAGTAACGAAATAAGGCGTTTGCATTTCCTGGTTGGAAATGGCTTAAAGGAATTCATTGTCTTGATGTGTTATAGCACTGAGAGAACTTCGTCCAACCTCCGTTCTTCCTAATTACTTCAAAAATCTCTTCGCCGTTGATTTTCTTAGGGTTTTTAGTTCTTGCAGAGAAACTGTCGCCAACTCTTCTCATATTGCTCTTCCCGGATCACATACGCCCTCAGATTGCCTTCCATTTCGATAATCACGCCATATGTATTTCCCAAGGCTTTTCCATCGGCTTAAAATCCTGGCTGCGTGCAAACCACGATAACACATTGATATCTTTATCTTCAAACGACTTTTTGGCTGTCGCAGAAACATGCACAGACGTATTACCTTCTAGAAAGGTCAGATTTTTTTCTCCTGTGTCCTCATACATTCTCAACAGTTCTGTCTATACCATCTCAATGTACATGTGAAGTTTATTCTAGTGTTCAGCCAAGCAAAACGTGATTTGCCTGTAGCGCAGAAGGCTGCTCAAAGCATCACACTTTCACCGCCAAAATTTCTTCTCATTATTATCTGCTGCGCCGGCCGCGGTGGTCTAGCGGTTCTAGGCGCTCAGTCCGGTGCCGCGCGACCGCTACGGTCGCAGGTTGGAATCCTGCCTCGGGCATGGATGTGTGTCATGTCCTTAGGTAAGTTAGGTTTAAGTAGTTCTAAGTTCTAGGGGACTGATGACCACGGGTGTTAAGTCCCATAGTGCTCAGAGCCATTTGAACCATTATCTGCTGCTCTGTTCTCATATCATGCCAATAATACTGAAATCCATCCAGCCCATCATCTCATGACCACTTTATCCCATTCTGAACTCGAGTTTAGCCTGCTTATGTTTAGGTGTTAGAGTAGGTTTCTGCAGTCGTTTCTCGAATGCAAGATGTTTGTCATTTGACAAAATTTGTCGTAAGCGTCTCGCAGTTATTAGCAACTGTAAATCAGAAAAAAACTGAGAAGAATAACGGTTTGTGGCCATTGTTCTGCGCAAAAGTAACCGTTTCGATGCCTCAGATGGTTTTCTACTTTGCTCACATTTCCTGTTCTGTCCACGTCGTGCACCCAATCAAACGAAATTATCAATCACTTTACCTGAAAGGTTCAACCTCTCGGCGATTTCACAATTACAAAGTCCCAATTCCTTGAACCCACCGATATTTGCTTTTTCATAACATGATAACTGTTTTCTGTATGGCATGGTCATAATCGTGATTTTTTAGCACAACATATACTGTCACTAACTGTTTCTTATCTGCAGTAAAGCCACGTACGCACACACTAACACCGCACAGAGCCAACTGACTTTATATGGAGTTCCGCCTGCTACGACTTGAATCGTTGATGTCTTGTTATATCTACATCTAGATCTACATCTACGTGACTACGCTGCAATTCACATTTAAGTGCTTGGCAGAAGGTTCATCGAACCACAATCATACTATCTCTCTACTATTCCACTCCCGAACAACGAGCGGGAAAAACGAACACCTAAACCTTTCTGTTCGAGCTCTGATTTCTCTTATTTTATTTTGATGATCATTCCTACCTACGTAGGTTGGGCTCAACAAAATATTTTCTCATTCGGAAGAGAAAGTTGGTGACTGAAATTTCGTAAAAAAGTCTCGCCGCGACGAAAAACGTCTATGCTGTAATGACTTCCATCCCAACTCGTGTATCATATCTGTCACACTCTCTCCCCTATAACGCGATAATACAAAACGAGCTGCCCTTCTTTGCACCCTCTCGATGTCCTCCGTCAATCCCACCTGGTAAGGATCCCACACCGCGCAGCAATATTCTAACAGAGGACGAACGAGTGTAGTGTAAGCTGTCTCTTTAGTGGACTTGTTGCATCTTCTGAGTGTCCTGCCAATGAAACGCAACCTTTGGCTCGCCTTCCCGACAATATTATCTATGTGGTCCCTCCAACTGAAGTTGTTCGTAATTTTAACACCCAGGTACTTAGTTGAATTGACAGCCTTGAGAATTGTACTATTTATCGAGTAATCGAATTCCAACGGATTTCTTTTGGAACTCATGTGGATCATCTCACACTTTTCGTTATTTAGCGTCAACTGCCACCTGACACACCATACAGCAATCTTTTCTAAATCGCTTTGCAGCTGATACTGGTCTTCGGATGACCTTACTAGACGGTAAATTACAGCATCATCTGCGAACAACCTAAGAGAACTGCTCAGATTGTCACCCAGGTCATTTATATAGATCAGGAACAGTAGAGGTCCCAGGACGCTTCCCTGGCGAACACCTGATATCACTTCAGTTTTACTCGATGATTTGCCGTCTATTACTACGAACTGCGACCTTCCTGACAGGAAATCACGAATCCAGTCGCACAACTGAGACTATACCCCATAGCTCCGCAGCTTGATTAGAAGTCGCTTGTGAGGAACGGTGTCAAAAGCTTTCCGGAAATCTAGAAATACGGAATCAACTTGAGATCCCCTGTCGATAGCGGCCATTACTTCGTGCGAATAAAGAGCTAGCTGCGTTGCACAAGAGCGATGTTTTCTGAAGCCATGCTGATTACGTGTCAATAGATGTCAAAATACTGATATCAAATGCGATACCATTTGCTATGACGGCATTCTGGATCTCATGCTACTGCATTATCATTGTAACTAACTATGCCAACCGACAATGTTAACTTTCCTACAGATATCCATGCCTTTAAACTGATTTCGACTACCGTAGTTCCAAAACGTGTGATGAGAAGAGAACAGGATACGCACATTTCTGTTAGATAAAGGTTTCATTTTCCAGAACAAAAGTCTATTTTACTCCAAACATCCCTGAAAAAAATAATGCGTATATTTAAAATGTTGCCCTCTAATTTTCTGGGCAGTGTATTATTCAAGACAGCTTGAGTCTACATATGCATATAATAGTTCTTAATGTCATAAGTATATATGTAAGGCGAAAAGCAAAAAGAGACCTCATATTGGCAAAGTCAATTGTTCAGTATCGTCAAAAAAAGTGGTTTGCCCCAAAACTGTCATTTTTTGCGATTTAATGTACTTGACTTTGTCCTATACAAGCTAGAATCGATAGTAAAATAATTCCGAATGGATAAAACACGCAAATCTGTCGTGAAAGTCGTGAACATCGAACCCAGAAAAATGTATCTCTTGCCCCTTATGGAGAAACAACAAGGGCCGAAAAGAGGTCCCTTTTAATTGGTGCACATTTCTAGTACGCATCACATTGAAAACTAGTCTCTTCTGAATGTTAGCGGCAATTGAGACAATTATTACAAGTTTCAAGTTTCCTGGTAACAATAATACTGACCCGACTACAAGTCCCTTTTCCTTCGTAAGTTTACAAGCCAGTAGTAGTACTGATATCCAAACTCTAGTCCTGCGCATTTCTTTTCGAGAGTTAGTTATTATGAACGGTTAATTACTTAAATCATTTTCCTTATTGTATTTAGCTTTTATAAACAAGACGTATTGGTAACCATGCAAACAACTGCAAATGGATTAACGGAGCAACACACCTGATTCTGTTTGTTTTGACTTGTTCAAATATGTGACTGGTTAAATGTTTTTTCACAACAATGGTGTCAAGAAAGTGCGTCTTGAAACTCAGTACAAACACTCTGAGTTGAATGTAGAGAATCAAGGTAAAGTGCATAGCAAAATCGACACTTCACGGAATGTGTTCGTGCACCAGATATTCCCATTAGAAGACAGGCATTACGGATTTCCCGATGAAATGACTCCAGAAGGAATGGCAAGGAAATGCCAAGAATACCCCTTCAAAATCATCAGAAGATACTGTAAAGACGAATTCAGAGATGTTTTATGTCCTCAAGTGAAAACTGAGCCTGTTGCTGGAACCAACAGTAATACAGCTGCCGTGCCCAAGCCTCATGATACCTTAAAGAAGCGTCGAAAACGCTCAGTTTATGGTGTCACAGTGAAGAGTTGCGAAACTCAATTTTATACTGCTTAAAACAGGACATTTGTAGCTGTGTTTTTGTATTAAATTAATTTCTTGAATGTAAAATATAGAGGTTCTGTGTTACTTTGGATTTCTGAATGCGTTTTCCTCAAAAACACCATTTTCATTTAACAGACTTTGAATATCCTTAACTTTAACAAAAAACTTGATGATGCCATGCTTATTGCACCAAAATTTTCAGAGTTAATGCTTAATTTGAAAATGCTAATAACAAAAATCGAAATTTTTCGGCAACAGATTCCTATGTATTATACACATTCAGTTTTATTACCACTTAATTTTTTTGAGCATTTTAAATAGGATAAAAACAAAAAATAAAAGAGTTACAAATACACAAATATACAATTTCGTTTAACTTTGTTGCTAGTTTAAGTAAGACAATAAATAAGATACATGATAGGTTGTGGGTGTTTTCAAGTTAAAATTAAAATTCTATTTAACGGAAAAAGTAAGAGGTGACAATAAATTTGACGTGACAGCTGTTCCCTTTATACCTTCTATGTGTCTGGGCCGCGCGGGATAAGCCGAGCGGTCGGAGGCGCTGCAGTCGTGGACTGTGCGGCTGGTCCCGGCGGAGGTTCGAGTCCTCCCTCGGGCATGGGTGTGTGTGTTTGTCCTTGGGATAATATAGGTTAAATAGTGTGTAAGCTTAGAGACTGAGGACCTTAGCAGTTAAGTCCGATAAGATTTCACACACATTTGAACATGTTGTTTTTGTGGTCTTCAGTCCTGAGACTGGTTTGCTGCAGATCTCCATGCTACTCTATCCTGTGCAAGCTTCTCCATCTCCCAGTACCTACATCCTTCTGAATCTGCTTGGTGTATTCATCTCTTGGTCTCTCTCTACGATTTTTATCCTCCTCGCTGCCCTCCAATACTATATTGGTGGAACCTTGATGCCTCAGAACATATCCTACCAACCGAACCCTTCTTCTAGTCAAGTTGTGCCACAAATTTCTCTTCTCCCCAATCCTTTTCAAAACCTCCTCATTAGTTATGTGATCTACCCATCTAACCTTAAGCATTTGTCTGTAGCACCACATTTCGAAAGCTTCTATTCTCTTCTTGTCCAAACTATTTATCGCCCATGCTTCACTTCCATACATGGATACACTCCATACAAAAACTTTCAGATACGACTTCCTGACACTTAAATCTATACTCGATGTTAACAAATTTTTTCTTCTTCAGAAACGCTTTCCTTGCCATTGACAGTCTACCTTTTATACCCTCTCTACTTCGACCATCATCAGTTATTTTGCTCCCCAAATAGCAAAACTCCTTTACTACTTTAAGTGTCTCATTTCCTAATCTAATTCCCTCAGCATCACCCGACTTAATTCGACTACATTCCATTATCCTCGTTTTGCTTTTGTTGATGTTCATCTTATATCCTCCCTTCAAGACACTATCCATTCCGTTCAACTGCTCTTCCAAGCCCTTTGCTGTCTCTGACAGAATTACAATGTAATCGGCGAACCCCAAAGTTTTTCTTTCTTCTCCATGGATTTTAATACCTACTCCGAATTTTTCTTTTGTTTCCTTCACTGCTTGCTCAATATACAGATTGAATAACATCGGGGAGAGGCTACAACCCTGTCTCGCTCCCTTCCCAACCACTGTTTCCCTTTCATGTCCCGCGACTCTTATAACTGCCATCTGGTTTCTCTACAAATTGTTAATAGCCTTTCTCTCCCTGTATTTTACCCCTACCACCTTCAGAAATTGAAAAAGAGTATTCCAGTTACGTTGTCAAAAGCTTTCTCTAAGTCTACAAAAGCTAGAAACGTAGGTTTGCCTTTCCTTAATTTAGCTACTAAGATTAGTCGTAGGGTCAGTATTGCCTCACGTGTTCCAATATTTTTACAGAATCCAAACTGATCTTCCCCGAGGTCGGCTTCTACGAGTTTTTCCATTCATCTGTAAAGAATGCGCGTTAGAATTTTGCAGCAGTGACTTATTAAATTGATAGTTCGGTAAATTTCACATTTGTCAACACCTGCTTTCGTTGGGATTGGAATTATTATATTCTTCTTTAAGTTTGAGGGTATTTCATCTGTCTCATACATCTTGCTCACCAGATGGTAGTATTCCGTCAGGACTTGCTCTTCCAAGGCTGTCAGTAGTTCTAAGGGAATGTTGTCTACTCCCGGGGCTTGTTTCGACTCAGGTCTTTCAGTGCTCTGTCAAACTCTTCACGCAGTATCGTATCTCCCATTTCATCTTCATCTACATCTCTTCCATTTCCATAATATTGTCCTAAAATACATCACCATTGTATAGACCCTCTATATACTGCTTCCACCTTTCTGCTTTCCCTTCTTTGCTTAGAACTGGGTTTCCATTTGAGCTCTTGATATTCATGCAAGTGGTTCTCTTTTCTCCAAAGGAATCTTTAATTTTCCTGTAGGCAGTATCTATCTTACTCCTCATGAGATAAGCCTCTAAATCCTCACAATTGTCCTCTAGCCATCCCTGCTTGGCGATTTTGCACTTCCTGTCGCTCTCATTTTTGAGACGTTTGTATTCCTTTTTGCCTGCTTCATTTACTACATTTTTATATTTTCTCCTTTCATTAATTAAATTCAATATATCTTCTGTTACACAAGGATTTCTACTAGCCCTCGTCTTTTTACCTACTTCATCCTCTGCTGCCTTCACTACTTCATCCCTCAAAGCTACACATTCTTGTTCTACTGTATTCCTTTCCCCCATTCCTGTCAATTGTTCCCTTATGCTCTCCATGAAACTCTGTACAACCTCTGGTTTAGTCAGTTTATCCAGGTCCCATCTCTTTAAATTCCCCCATTCTGCAGTTTCTTCAGTTTTAATCTACAGTTCATAATTAATAGATTGTGGTCAGAGACCACATCTGCCCCTGGAAACGTCTTACAATTTAAAACCTGATTCCTAAATCTCTGTCTTACCTTTATATAATCTATCTGAAAGATGTCAGTATCTCCAGGCTTCTTCCATGTATACAACCTTCTTTTATGGTTCTTGAACCAAGTGTCAGCTATTATTAAGTTGTGCTCTGTGCAAAATTCTACCAGGCGGCTTCCTCTTTCATTTCTTACCCCCAATCCATAGTCACCTACTAGGTTTCCTTCTCTCCCTTTTCCTACTACCGAATTCCAGTCACCCATGACTATTAAATTTTCGTCTCCCTGCGCTACCTGAATAATTTATTTTATCTCATCATACATTTCATCAATTTCTTCATCATCTGCAGAGCTAGTTAGCATATAAACTTGTAGTACTATAGTAGGCATGGGTTTCGTGTCTATCTTGGCCATAATAATGCGTTCACTATGCTGTTTGTAGCAGCTTACCCGCACTCCTATTGTTTAATTGATTATTAAACCTAGTTCTACAATCCCCCTATTTGATTTTGTATTTATAACCCGGTATTCGCCTGACCAAAAGTCTTGTTCCTCCTGCCACCGAACTTTACTAATTCCCACTATCTAACTTTAACCTATCCATTTCCCTATTTAAATTTTCTAACCTACCTGCCCGATTAAGGGATCTGACATTCCACGTTCCGATCCGTAGAACGCCAGTTTTCTTTCTCCTGATAACGACGTCCTCCTGAGTAGTTCCCGCCCGGAGATCCGAATGGGGGACTATTTTACCTCCGGAATATTTTACCCAAGAGGACGCCATCGTCATTTAACCATACAGTAAAGCTGCATGCCGTCGGGAAAAATTACGGCTGTAGTTTCCCCTTGTTTTCAGCCGTTCGCAGTACCAGCACAGCAAGGCCGTTTTGGTTAGTGTTACAAGGCCAGGTCAGCCAATCAAATGGCTCTGAGCACTATGGGACTTAACATCTGTGGTCATCAGTCCCCTATCAGCCAATCATCCGGACTGTTGCCCCTGCAACTACTGAAAAGGCTGCTGCCCCTCTTGAGGAACCACACGTTTGTCTGGCCTCTAAACAGATACCGCTCCGTTGTGGATGCACCTACGGTACGGCTGTCTGTATCGCTGAGGCTCGCAAGCCTCCCCACCAACGGCAAGGTCCATGATTCATGTGGGGGACATTTGAACATATGTGTCTGGAATACACATATACAGATATACATGTGCAATAGATGTATTCCAGACACATTTGAACATATGTGTCTGGAATGCATCTATTGCACATGTTTTATTGACTTTAGTAATACTTCATTAATAATGTATTGATTAATTAGGTTATAATGTGCTTTCGAGCTTAAGGTAACAGTGGAGATTGGCAGTTGATTTAATATGTCGTATTCACCTGCACCAGGTGCGTGTCCTCTGTAAAACTTTATCAGAGTACTCACAGGCGTTAATGCTACTCTTTTGGGATTCCGAGAGGCGAGCCTGCCGCGGAGTGAATCCACCTCGCGGATTAGCAACGAGGGCTAGTGAACCGGTTAGTTTGTATACAGTTTTTAGGCCGCTTCCCACATCCAGGTACGTAAATTCCGGCCTGGTACCGATGTATCACCCCAGATACAAGCTACACAAACAGACAACGTATACTTATCCGTCCCGGTGGGAGCTGTGGTGCCAGGAAGAGCTTCCGGCCATCATCTGTCACTAAGCCATGTAACAATTCCGGCCCCGTACAGAAAAGGGAAATGGCAAAGGAGAAGGATATACGAGGGCTATCCACAAAGTACATTACGTTTTGGAATTAAAAATTAATAAAGTATTGGAAATTTTTTATTATATGCAGATGAAAGCCACACTTAAATACTACTTTTCTACATAGTTGCCATTTAAATTAAAGAACTTATCGTAGCGATGGACGAGCTTGGAAATTCCTTCGTCGTAAAATTCGGCCGCCTGCGCCTTCAACCACGTGGTTACCTCTTTTGGGACAGAAAAGGTGTGATTTTTGTGGATTTTCTGGAAAGAGGCACTACAATAAACTCTCAAAGGTATTGCCAAACTCTGCACAACCTCAGAAAAGCAGTACAAAACAAGCGCAGGCGAAAGTTGGGTTCAAAGATCTTGTTGATTCACGACAACGCCCGGGCCCACACGGCAAATGCCACTCGTGAAGTTCTCGAATCTTTTAAGTGGGAGTTGTTTCCTCATCCGCCGTACAGTCCCGACCTGGCACCGAGCGACTTCCGCTTATTCCCAGCAATGAAGAAGTGTTTCGCTATGCAGCGTTTTGATGACGGCGCACAGCTTCAAGAAGAGGTAACCACGTGGTTGAAGGCGCGGGCGGCCGAATTTTACGACGAAGGAATTTCCAAGCTCGTCCGTCGCTACGATAAGTGCCTTAATTTAAATGGCAGCCATGTAGAAAAGTAGTATTTAAGTGTGGCTTTCATCTGTATATAATTTAAAAAATTCCAATACTTTATTTATTTTTAATTCCAAAACGTAATGTACTTTGTGGATAGCCCTCGTATATTGTGCTAAATGGAGACAAATTGGAGGAAATGATCTGTGAGAGAATAAGGAGCAAAAAGGGTCATATGGACACATGGTCGGAAATGCATGCTTTCTGTGCCACAAGGTTTTCATTATTTCATCATGCCTGCGCAGTACAATGGGGTGACGGCATGCTGTAAGGAGACGACAGTTAAACAATGTGTTCAGTGTGGCCTTCACGCGCGTCTAAGCGCGCAAGAACACGACACAGAAGTGATCGACAAACGCGTTCAAATGTGCCATCCTGCAACCGAATGGCTTCACAGAGCATCACGAATGTGTTGTTCCAGTGTCTGCACGTCTTGGATGGGCTCCACATACAAGACTTATTTTCAGGTGCCGCCACAGGCAGAAATATATAGAGCTGAGGCCCGGACACTAGGCGTCCCAAGCGACTGAACCACCTCGACCTATCAATAAGACGGAGTAGATGATGAGATGCCTTTACCCGAAAATACGGAAGTATGCTGGAGCACCATCATATCCACGGCATGTCTTCTAGCAGGTAAGGCAGGGTCACCTGAAAGAAGTGTGGGTATACCTCGCCTGTGAGGCATAGTGGAAGGATCACCGGTCCCACGCGGCTATCGCCGATAATCACCACCAGGCTTAATCAGTGCTTATGGTTCACTGATACCATACCATGGAAATTCTCCGTGCTCCACAAGACACTGTTGCGGAACATTGACGATACCGTCTCCTCGTTAAAGTAACCTCACTTGTGAATGACATGGGTAAGATTATTCCTAACACCTTGGTGGCCTGTACGACGAACCAACGTCAAAACCATCGTCACGGAAGCAACTCGGTAGGTAAAATGGCGTGCACATCTTGCAAGTGATACGTATGGTGGCAGTTGCGAAGAGTGTTACGAACAGTGTCTGGCTTACCCCTTGCAGGCGAGCTACCTGCCTGGTGCCGATACCGAGGCCGGATTCTACAGTGTCCAGCAGCTGTTCCTCCGTATCAGTTGTTCAAAATGACAGTCACAATCGCAATTATTTATTATGCCGCCAACCGGTTTCAACCCGCTATGGGGTCATCTTAAGGGCAATTTACCCCATTTGGTCGCTCGCTGGAGTCACCGTTACCAACCGTGCACAGGCAGGGTGACGACTCCAGCGACCGACCAAATGGTGTAAATTGCCCTTAATGTGACCCCATCGCAGGTTGAAACCGTTTGGCGGCAAAATAAATAATTGCGATTGTGAATGTAATTTTGAATAATTGCCCGCATCTCGTGGTCGTGCGGTAGCGTTCTCGCTTCCCACGCCCGGGTTCCCGGGTTCGATTCCCGGCGGGGTCAGGGATTTTCTCTGCCTCGTGATGGCTGGGTGTTGTGTGCTGTCCTTAGGTTAGTTGCGTTTAAGTAGTTCTAAGTTCTAGGGGACTGATGACCATAGATGTTAAATCCCATAGTGCTCAGAGCCATTTGAACCATTTTGAATAATTGATTATAAGTAAACTAATCGCTGTTACCTCCACACTACTATTTTGTCTAAAAAATATTGCCCCTCCGTAGTCTTTGTATGTACCGCACGCACCCGCCTTTCATGGTTACCCACTCCCGCAATCGTGTCTGTCTCACAGAAACGACAAAACACTGTTGCGAACAGTTTACGGTACGGTTGGCGGAAATTATTTTCTTCAGAACAGTCGTCCTGCCATCCACTCATTGGCTCTTTCGTGTCCGTATGTGAAGACCTCATCGGCCTATTCCAGGGTCAGCGGGCACTACTCGAAACATGTCCACACCGAGTGAATCGGCGATAACAGTGAAGGGGTGCCGCCTAGTAATGGTGTGTGAGTGCGTCGCCATCGTAGACAACATTACTGTCCTCTTGAATGTTGAGCTACAACAGTAGTAAAGAAAACGGTCCCTGGCGGCTTGTAACAGAATTATTGCATTTCATTAGGTTTTTTATGCCCCAACTAGCTTCCTACCTATAGTACAATGAAAATAGATCACAGCAGTGCAAGCGGCGGCAGTATGCGCTATGTGCCTTTTTCCATTCGCTCAGGCTACATACCGTTGGCAACAGTAATGTCCTCCATAACTCGTTGTCCTCAAGTTTTTATTTAGTTCTGTGTGCGGCAGGGCCGGCCATGACTTGCCGAACCTCACTCGAGCTCAATGTGAGGGCTCCGGCCTGTCTCTGCTTCTCATTGTCAGAAGTACGCGGTACAGCGCGAAATTTCATTTTGTACTGAGGTGCGCCATTTCACGGTCTGTAAAATTATATTCATGTCGGGAAAATCGTGATTTCAGTGCTGTTTCAACAAGATACAAAGTCAATCGTCAGCTGCTCAAGAAAACCTTTATTTTGTTCACTTCACCGGTTATAACAATTAAAACTATCTTCTTCGCAATTGAAATAGGCTCAAGTCATTGGTATGCCAACGTCAAAATACGAATCGGACGGTAGTATCCCACAAAGGATTGGCAAAAAATACTTATAAAGTATGTTGAAAACCTATGTACAATGGCTGGACAGCAGAAGTAAAGCAGGTGTTAAAACACACGTAAAATAATTGACTTGAGAGCCACGGCATACCTTTGCTACAGAATCAATAAAACAATGACATCGTTGAAAATATATGATACGGGCGACGAATAGGAAACAATGAACTGTCAAATCACAAATCGCACAACGGAAGTGTGTAACTGAAGTCAACCAACATATTGGTGACATGAAGGGCACTGGACACGCATACATACAAAGAGGGAGCGCTAGTCTACATACCAACTATAACATATTCTACAACATTTGAAGGGCAAGTATGCATTAAACCTCACAAAACGATGTAAAATTATTAACGACAGCATTTACACACACAAATAATACCATGGATCGAGTGTTAAGCAAACACATACAAAAAATTACATTATTATGTAAAGGGAGTTAGACGAATGAAAGTAAACTGTTCAAATTTTATTATCAGTTAATGGTGGCGCCATGGGTCACTGGAACAGCGGCGATTCATTGAACTGTTCAGTATTCTGGAGAGGAGGCCGGCCGCTGGATGTGCGTTGAGTGGGCAGCAGTCGGGCTTCGATAGCAGGGAGTGGACGCCACCGACCTGCAGGCGAGAGAAGGGCCCCAGTGCGTGTTTACGAGTTGGAGCCGTGCCGGTATCGTATCTGCACTGGGGTGATAGAAGTCATGGGATAGAGACAGCACGTATACAGTTGCCGGTAGTATCGCGTACGCAATGTATAAAAGGATAGTGCGTTGGCGGAGCTGTCATTTGTACTCACAAGGGAAACCTCCCGTCGCACCTCCCTCGGGTTTAGTGGTAAGTTGGTCCACGAGATAGCCCGTCAAAACCTGAACACAGAGCAAACGTAAAAACAGGAAAAACCTACACTGAACCGTGGAAAAAAGAAGAAAAATGGAAACAGTGACAAGTCCAAACTTAATATGTGCAATATCGAGGATTGTTAATGTATGTCACGTCGTGGTTGTGTGGTCCCAGTGATAAATTGCGAACGGAGAGAACCGGGTTCAAACCTCCCTCGAACCCATATACAGGGTGAATCACTAACTATTGCCACCATGAATAACTTCGAAAGTATGATAGGAACTGAAAAGTTTGTGGGACAAAAGTTGCATGGGACAACAGGGACCATAATATGACGTTGGTTTTTTGTTGATAGGTAGGGTCGCTTTAGAGATCTGAAAGTCAACTTCGTTTTAGATGGAATGCTATAGTTTGTTACTTTTTCTTTGGTAGCGACTATCGAGACGAATCCAATGATGTGTAACAGTAAGGTCTTTCAAGGTCAACAAAGGTCAAAAAGGAGGCATGAACGTCCATTTACAGAAGGTTTTCGAAGTGATGACCATTGGTATCAATGCAGTGCTGCAATCTTCTTATCATGAATTGAGTGGTATTCCTTACCACTTCGGCACTTATCGAAGCACATGCTCTGACAATTCTTTCTCGCATATCTTCAGGTGTAGTTGGAACGTCTTTCTAAACAATGTCATTTACGAATCCCCACAAAAAAACTCCAGAGGCGTCAAGTCTGTCGAACGGGCCGGCCACGACACATCTCCTCCGCGTCCAATTCAACGATTTGGGAACTGTCTCTGCAACTAATTTCTAGCCATTGGTGTACTTCCTACCATTAAGATTTCCTTCGATGAAAAAGGGACCTATAATTCTGACCTCCAGCATCCCACACCATAAGGGCACCGACCACGGTTTTTGGTGTGCAACTTACCGCAGCCGACGCGTATTTCCAGTTGCCCAATAATGCATGTTATGCAACTTAACATTTCCATTGTTCCTGAATGTAGATCAAATTAATCAAATTAATAAATGTGTCATCCCTCTGAATCTGAAGTTGAGCCCATCGGCAGAATTCAATGTGACGCATACAATCCATACCAGTTAGTTCTTGGTGGAGACTAATATGGAAAGATGATACTTATGGCGATGCAGAACACGAACAGCACTACTCTGGCTCGTGCCAGATTCCCTTGCGATTGACGCGAACTACCACAGGGATCTCGAACCACAGTGGCAAGAGTACCACTTTCCGTTTCCTCGTTAGTAACTTTCCTTTGCCGGATATGTTTCCGATGCGTTAACTATCCTGTTGTTCTCAATTTGTCATACACATATATAATGTAGACGTGTAGGGTGAGTATGTTGAGGATATATTTCAGCATATAAGTCTCTAGCTCTTACTGAATTTCGTAGGCATTCTCCGTAAATGAGAGGCATATGGACTTGTTCTTCGAAGGAATACATCATTCAAATTCGCTTGATTCACTTAGAACATCTTCTGTAAATGAACGTTCATGCCACCTGTTTGACCATCATTGACCTTCAAAGACCTTATTGTTACACAACATAGGATTCGTCTCGATAGCCGCTATCAGAAAATAAGTACCAAACTATAGCATCCAAGTAAAAAAAAAAACAAAGTTGACCTTCATATCTCTAGTAACAAAAAACCAACGTCATATTATGGCCCGCGTTGCCCCATGCAACATCCGTCCTACCGAGCGAGGTGGCGCAGTGGTTAGACACTGGACTCGCATTCGGGAGGACGACGGTTCAATCCCGCGTCCGGCCATCCTCATATAGGTTTTCCGTGATTTCCCTAAATCGCTCCAGGCAAATGCAGGGATGGTTCCTTTCAAAGGGCACGGCCGACTTCCTTCCCCATCCTTCCCTAATCTGATGAGACCGATGACCTCGCAGTTTGGTCTCCTTGTAACACCATAGCTCTAATGCTCTACTGATTTATTTTGCCTTTTGTTTTATTTAATGTTATATCACTGAGTTTCTGTAAATGTTGTTGGATTGAATCGATACCATGAGAGTGTTTATTCTTTTCTCTGTTAAAAACTTTGATGTCTTTTAGAGTGTAGGAATTGTAATCTCTGTAGTATGAGCAAATGATATGTTTTGTCTTTGTCATATAATCTCTTTGGTTATCTTTAAAATTAAATAATTTTATTTAAATAATTTTTATAGAAATACCAATATATGCAAACGATATGTTTTGTTTAAAGGTACTACTTGCTGTTGTGTAAAGACTGATCCCAACTAAGGGCTTTTAGTTATTTTGTATGTGAAAGGTGGTGTTGTTCCCCTCGGGAGCGGAACTGTGTAGCACGCGCAGAATGTGGTTGGCATGGATAAAAATGGCTCAGAGCACTATGAGACTTAACATCTATGGTCACAGTCCCCTAGAACTTAGAACTACTTAAACCTAACTAACCTAAGGACATGACACAACACCCAGCCATCACGAGGCAGAGAAAATCCCTGACCCCGCCGGGGTTGGCGTGGATAGAAAGGTGCAACCAAGAGTCAGTCGGGGACGAGCTACTACACCGTCAACTGCTCATGTAAAAGTTGTGTATTGTGCTTGGCCGAGGGAGGCTTTTCGTGCCGTTTTCCAATGTGCCAATGCCTAGGATGGACGGATAAAGGGCTGGAACTATTCTGGAATTAGTATCTATCATCGTCACCAAGAAACGAGAGAGTCCAGCATTTCCGCCCGAAAATCCACCTACCAACATCCACTCGCCACCACATTGCGCAATCACTGTAACGAAACCAAGGAACTGTCGAAATGTACAGTGAAGGATCAGTTCATGTGGATGATTAATTTGTTTTCAATTAGAAGGTAAACAAAATGACTGTTTATGAAAACTTACCTTGATTTATCCTCTGTCACATTTCCACTTATGATCCTTCCCATGCTAAAGTGATTACCGAGTGTCGTTATTGAAAGAACATTAAAGCCCAGTGTTTTACTAATTAATGCCTCTTGAACACAGTAAAAATAATGTTGAAATTAATGTGGCAAAAGAGTGTGCTAAAGTAAATAATGTTTGCTGAAAGTAATTTTTCAATTAAAACTGCTTATTAAAAGTTTGTCGGCTTGCTAAAAAACTAAAGTGAAAAATAGAATTTAAAGTAATAAAGTAGTACCAACAGGTATTAAAACAGTTTCTGTCAACTTCAATATTAAAAGTTCTTAAAACGGAGGCTTATAAAGGTTTGCTTAATAAATGAGCATTGTGCTGCTTGTTGTAAATTGCAAAAGGTGAGTCAGTATCTTATAAATATGTCAACTTTGTGTCTCATTGCAGTAAACGTTTAGAACTGTAACTGTGGGGAAGTTATATACTCATGCTTGCTAAGTGCTTGCTCCTCTTGTGTGTTGAAAGTGCATATTAATAATGTAATAGGATCTCTAGTTTGTCTATTGTGCTCGTGCTAGATAATCATTAACAGAAAGACCACTATCTATAAAAACAGTAACTTCTTTTTTTAAAAGGTCTGTGAGAAAGTGTTTGCTAGTGAAATACATTTAACTTTCATTCTAAATAGAAAAGTATTTAGCTGATAGAGAGACACAACCTATGCCCAGTTCATACTTTTGCAGTGAACTACATTTACAATTTTTAGTCAGATAGGAAAATGTTTGAAAAGTAATACTGAACCTATGTCCAATTTATGAATCTACAGTGAATATTAATAGTAATATTATTGAGACCATTCAGTTTGACTAAGCCCTGAAGGTAATAGTGTGTATCGTTATCTGTTACATTTATGCAAATAGTTTGTTCGGCTCTAACTGTCAGCTACGACCTTAACGTTAACATATGCAGGTGCGAGAGTTCATTGCACTCTCGTGTGACAAAGTATAGGCTGTGTTTGCCCATTGAAGTTACTTATTTTCAGTTTCTTGAATAAGAATGCTGCTCATTCTTATACCTAACTAGGCTGGCGACCGTTTCTATTATCATTTGGACAGTGTGGATAGATAAATTATTGTTTGTTACTGTTTAAATATTTAGGTAATTCTGACTTTCACTCCCGATAAGCCACCTCCGTTAGGTATATCACGGTCAACTCAACAAAATTCCTTTCAGATGGTAACGCGGCACTGTTACTTTATACCATAACTGGTTTAACAAATATAATTTCATTATACGAACTGCCTCCAGCTTAGAGATTATGGTATAACAGTGGTAGGGGTAGTGTTATATCTTCCCCCAAATCAATCCAACCTCAATCCTTCCCAAACTGGTAGCAGAGCTTAATGTTTACACGTTGCTCCATTGCACTGTGACACTTTCTCTCACAATTACTACGTTTAACTGGTCGCAGTCTGTTTCCACAGCCAATTACATCCAGTGCATGCCGTGTATCGATTCTTCTCAAGTTTCTGAAGACCCATGCGCATGTAGGCACACATGCGCCAAGTTGCCGTTGAGATATGGCACCATTCACCAAATATTTTAGACACTGCCATACTTCACACCAGTTTATCTGTTGTTTCCATTTCTGTGAGGTGTCTATGCAGCATCTCACCTGCTCTCACTATTCATCACATTTATTGCAACGGTAATATGTTCTTACCACATGACTCATATTCTGTGATGAACAGCGAGAGCAGGCCAGATGCCGCATAGATCTGTCACAGAAATGGAAACAACAAATAAAATGGTGTAAACTTTATTACAACGAAGGAATCCAAGAATCAAAACATCCAAAACGGAACGCAAGAGGCTTGATATGTGGTAACTGCAGAACAAAGAGGATATACGTACGTCTGGAGATCCCTTCGTTACACGTCGCTGTTGCAAACGGACATTACACCATGACACAGACACATATCTAAATACAGCGAACAGACAAGTCAATGACTGGACGCAAAATTCGTAATTTTGTGGTAAAGAAATGGGGTCGCGGGTGTTTTGAACCCGGATCTAGCAACATGATTACACAATCACAACATGACATACAACAACATTGTTCGATATTACATATGACAGACGTGAAAATTACTGAACTATCAGTTTAATAATCTATGGCTCCAAAATATTAACGCGAATTCTTTACAGACGAATGGAAAGACTGGTAGAAGCCGACCTCGGGGAAGATCAGTTTGGATTCCGTAAAAATGTTGTAACACGTGAAGCAATACTGACCCTACGACATATCTTAGAAAACAGATTAAGGAAAGACAAACCTACGTTTCTAGCATTTGTAGACTTAGAGAAACCTTTCGACAATGTTGACTGGAATACTCTCTTTCAAATTCTGAAGGTGGCAGGGGTAAAATGCAGGGAGCGAAAGGCTATTTACAATTTATACAGAAAAAGATGGCTGTTATAAGAGTCGAGGGGCATGAAAGTGAAGCAGTGGTTGGGAAGGGAGTGAGACAGGATTGTAGCCTATCCCCGATGTTATTCAATCTGTATATTGAGCAAGTAGTAAGGGAAACAGAAGAAAAATTCGGAGAATTTTGAGGTTAGCCGATGACATTGTAATTCTGTCAGAGACAGCAAAGGACTTGGAAGAGCAGCTGAACGGAATGGTCAGTGTCTTGAAAGGAGGATATAAGACGAACATCAACAAAAGTAAAACGTTAATAATGGAATGTAGTCGAATTAAATCGGGTGATGCTGAGGGAATTAGATTAGGAAATGAGACATTTAAAGCAGTAAAGGAGTTTTGCTATTTGGGGAGCAAATTAACTGATGATGGTCGAAGTAGAAAGGATATAAAATGTAGAGTGGCAATGGCAAGGAAAGCGTTTCTGAAGAAGAGAAATTTGTTAACATCAAGTATAGATTTATGTGTCAGGAAGTCGTTTCTGAAAGTATTTGTATGGAGTGTAGGCATATATGGAAGTCAAATGTGGACGATAAATAGTTTAGACAAGAAGAGAATAGAAGCTTTCGAATTTTGGTACTATAGAAGAATGCTGAAGATTAGATGGGTATATCACATAACTAATGAGGTAGTATTGAAGAGAATTGGGGAGAAGAGAAAGTTGTGGTACGACTTAACAAGAAGAAGGGATCGGTTGGTGGGACATGTTCTGAGGCATCAAGGGATCACCAATTTAGCATTGGAGGGCAGCGTGGAGGGTAAAAATTGTAGATGGAGACCAAGAGATGAATACACTAAGCAGATTCAGAAGGATGTAGGCTGCAGTAGGCACTGGGAGATGAAGAAGCTTGCACAGGATAGAGTAGCATGGAGAGCTGCATCAAACCAGTCTCAGGACTGAAGACCACAACAACAAGTTTGGACCGTTCACTGTTTCTGTTTTGCTTCTTTTTCCACAGTTCAGTACATCTTCTCCCTGTTTTCACGCTTGATCTGTGTTCAGTTTTTGATGGGTTATCCAATGGGTCATTTTAGCATTAAATCTGAGGGGATGCCATGGGGAGTTTCTCTTGTCAGGTAACTCATATAAAAAGGTTTCCGATGTGAATATGACCACACGACGAGAATTAACAGGCTTCGAACGCGAAATGGTGCTTGGAGCTAGACGCATGGGACATTACGTTTCGGAAATCGTTAGTAAATTCAGTATTCCGAGATCCACAGTGTCTAGAGTATGCTAAAAGCACCACAATTCAGTCATTACCTCTCATCAAGGACACACGATCAACGAAGTGGCGGTCTTCACGCAACGACTAAGAGCAGCGGCGTTTGAGTAGAGTTATCAGTGCTAACGGGTAAGCAATACTGCGTTAAATAACCCCACAAATCAATGTGGGACGTACGGCGAGCGTATTCTTTAGGACAATATGGTGAAATCTGGGGTTAATGGGCTATGCCAGCAGACGACAGAAGTGTCTTTGCTAACAGCTGGGCTCGTAACCATATAGGTTGGACTCTAGATGACTAGGCCTCGTCACTTGAGTCCCGATTTTGTTGGTGAGGGCTGATGGTAGGGTGCGAGTGTGCCGAAAATCCTACGAAGCTGTGGAACCAAGACGTCAACAACGCACTGTGTACGCGACTGGTGGCTCCATAACGGTATGGGTTGCGTTTACATGGAACTGATTGGGTTCTTTGGTCCAACTGTACCGATAGTTGACAGGAACTGGTTATGTTCGGCTACTTGGATACTGCTTATAGCCATTCATGGAGTTCATATTCCCAAATAACGATGGAATTTTTATGAATGACAATGCGACACGACACTGGGCTGCAACTGTTCGCGAATGGTTTGAACAACAGCCTGGACAATTTGAGCGAATGGTTTGACCACCAAGATCACTCGACACGAATCCGATCGATCATTTATGGGACATAATCGAGAGGTCAGTTCGTGCACAAAATCCTGCACCGTAATACTTTCACAATTATGGACGGTTATAGAGGCAGAAAGGCTCATTATTTCTGTAGCGGACTTCCAACGGCTTGTTGAGTCCATACCACTTCGAATTACTGCACAACGACGGCAAAACGAGGTCCTACACGATATTAGGAGGTATCCCACTACTTTTCTCACCTCAATGTAGCTGCTTAATAAAACCTAGTGTGTGGGAGCTAACAGACCTTGGTAGGCGTTATAACATATCAGCGTGTGATAGATGCACATTAAAAACGAGTAGTAGGTTCTGGCTGTACCAAGAAGACATCGCCGGAAAGTAGAAAATCTATGTTACTTAAAAATTATTAGTACGTTTTGGATAGATACGATAAAATAAAGTTACTTCAAAATCTGTGGGCAAGCCATTATCGCCGGCCGCTGTGGCCGAGCGGTTCTAGGCGCTTCAGTCTGGAACCGCGCGGCCGCTACGATCACAGGTTCGAATCCTGCCTCGGGCATGGATGTGTGTGATGTCCTTAGGTTAGGTACGTTTAAGTAGTTCTAAATTCTAGGGGACTGATGACGTCAGATGTTAAGTTCCATAGTGCTTAGAGCCATTTGAACCAACTTTTATAGAAGCTATACAATCAAAACACAATCTGTTTTTCAGTGAGAGCTGATAATTCAGAAAATCATTTAAGTTGGGAAAGTTTATAAATTTTAACTTCTTCTAAAAGATTCATATTGCACCCTTCTCGACCGTATGTAAAATATCCATGCCGATTAAAGCTGACAGGGGAGGGGGAAATGTTGTCGGTAAGTGTGTTTTTCATTGTCTTTCAATTTTAAGATGTTCTGGAAAGCTAACTTACAAGAATTCACACCATCTTTGTTCAGTTAGTGCTCTCGAAAACAGGTTTTAAAAAACCTCCTTGTTTGTCCTATATAAAAGTTTGGCACACATGACATTGAATTTCATATGTCCCGGAATTGATATATTTGTCGGTTTTAGGCTTCCTGTTATGGATACAAAGCAGGTTAATGACATTATTAGTGGTAAAATACACACTGAAGTCATATTTTCTTAACAATTTGCCTGTCCCCAGGGAAAGAAATTGTAAGATATTTTCTCCCAGTGAGATCAACTTTATTACGTAAAGAAGAATTTATGTGCTTACTAGTTTTAGTCTTTATAGTTTTTGCACAAGGCTCGCCGGGTACTCGCAATGTACTTGATATTGTTGAGTGCTGTGGCAGCAGTAGAGGCAGTAAGAGGGACCTCAAATATGCGGTTCAGTCATAGCATGAAAAAATGCCATTTGACAAGAAGAAGCACGGGTGGTGTTATCTGTCGTAGTAGATTTCCTATGGACGTCAAAACTAATTTTTCCGTCTGGCAGACACAATTCCAAAGCGAAGAAACTGGAACCTGATTTTCTATTTCGTATATAAACTTGATTCTTGGGCGGTAGGGGATCAGAGGATCACTAAGAGACATGAAATCATTAGCATTGACTTTGAATATGC
Source organism: Schistocerca gregaria (assembly GCF_023897955.1). Classification (NCBI taxonomy): domain Eukaryota; kingdom Metazoa; phylum Arthropoda; class Insecta; order Orthoptera; family Acrididae; genus Schistocerca; species Schistocerca gregaria. The sequence continues at coordinate 809,795,016 of NC_064931.1, read as the reverse complement.
CACAGTTTGGCAGTAAGAAGCACAGGGAAGAAAATGCCCTCGCCATCAAGTCAGACAATGGTAACTCCCCTGTCATCTTATGTAAAGACAACTATGAAAACAAAACATTAGAGTTCTTTTCTGAAAATAATAATAATAATTTCCTTCCGAGGACTAGGTGCTGCGATCACCTGTTCCGGTCTCTATCATCCATCACCCATTCATCCCTCTCTTACGAGGTTTATCTACACTCCTGGAAATGGAAAAAAAGAACACATTGACACCGGTGTGTCAGACCCACCATACTTGCTCCGGACACTGCGAGAGGGCTGTACAAGTAATGATCACACGCACGGCACAGCGGACACACCAGGAACCGCGGTGTTGGCCATCGAATGGCGCTAGCTGCGCAGCATTTGTGCACCGCCGCCGTCAGTGTCAGCCAGTTTGCCGTGGCATACGGAGCTCCATCGCAGTCTTTAACACTGGTAGCATGCCGCGACAGCGTGGACGTGAACCGTATGTGCAGTTGACGGACTTTGAGCGAGGGCGTATAGTGGGCATGCGTGAGGCCGGGTGGACGTACCGCCGAATTGCTCACCGCGTGGGGCGTGAGGTCTCCACAGTACATCGATGTTGTCGCCAGTGGTCGGCGGAAGGTGCACGTGCCCGTCGACCAGGGACCGGACCGCAGCGACGCACGGATGCACGCCAAGACCGTAGGATCCTACGCAGTGCCGTAGGGGACCGCACCGCCACTTACCAGCAAATTAGGGACACTGTTGCTCCTGGGGTATCGGCGAGGACCATTCGCAACCGTCTCCATGAAGCTGGGCTACGGTCCCGCACACACCGTTAGGCCGTCTTCCGCCCACGCCCCAACATCGTGCAGCCCGCCTCCAGTGGTGTCGCGACAGGTGTGAATGGAGGGACGAATGGAGACGTGTCGTCTTCAGCGATGAGAGTCGCTACTGCCTTGGTGCCAATGATGGTCGTATGCGTGTTTGGCGCCGTGCAGGTGAGCGCCACAATCAGGACTGCATACGACCGAGACACACAGGGCCAACACCCGGCATCATGGTGTGGGGAGCGATCTCCTACACTGGCCGTACACCTCTGGTGATCGTCGAGAGGACACTGAATAGTGCACGGTACATCCAAACCGTCATCGAACCCATCGTTCTACCATTCCTAGACCGGCAAGGGAACTTGCTGTTCCAACAGGACAATGCACGTCCGCATGTATCCCGTGCCACCCAACGTGCTCTAGAACGTGTAAGTCAACTACCCTGGCCAGCAAGATCTCCGGATCTGTCCCCCATTGAGCATGTTTGGGACTGGATGAAGCGTCGTCTCACGCGGTCTGCACGTCCAGCACGAACGCTGGTCCAACTGAGGCGCCAGGTGGAAATGGCATGGCAAGCCGTTCCACAGGACTACATCCAGCATCTCTACGATCGTCTCCATGGGAGAATAGCAGCCTGCATTGCTGCGAAAGGTGGATATACACTGTACTAGTGCCGACATTGTGCATGCTCTGTTGCCTGTGTCTATGTGCCTGTGGTTCTGTCAGTGTGATCATGTGATGTATCTGACCCCAGGAATGTGTCAGTAAAGTTTCCCCTTCCTGGGACAATGAATTCACGGTGTTCTTATTTCAATTTCCAGGAGTGTAGTTTTCTCTTTCCAGTCGTTCGATAATTCATTACGGTTTTTAGTAATCTGTTGTCTGTCATTCTATCAACATGATCCTTCCATTTCACTATATTCTCTTCTATCTTGCAATTAACTGAAAAGATTTTTGAATCTGATCCTATTTTTTATTTCCTTATTTTATCCATTTTATTACAGCCTCTAACACATGTCATGAACTTCATCTCTGCTGCCTCTATACCTCATTTTTCTTTTTTTTGTTATATCCATGATTTGAAAATAATATAAGACAAAAATGCAGGGATGGCTTGCCATGAAAGACAATGAAACGGGGCGTAGAATATCGTTCACTTACCGCTGTGCTGTAAGGGTGCTGTGGATGAATAGAAATGTCATAGCAGACGATCACTCCTGGTTGTCGGGCCGTATGGCTGGCGTCCCCAGCCATGCTTTCGCTGGTCATTGTGGCTCATTGCAAAACGGGGCTCACCACTGAAGACAGTCTGTATTCCAGGCATTGAGATAGCAACCTGAGGGTCGCCATGCGGCGCCGGACGTTACGTTTTACCGCCCTGCCAGTGTCCAGCAATGTTCATTTGTCTAACTAAAAGCTGTAGGAGAAAATACTAAACCACTACTGTCTATTGCAGGTCGCAACATACATGGAATTGAAACTTCCTGGCAGATTAAAACTGTGTGCCCGACCGAGACTCGAATTCGGGACCTCTGCCTTTCACGGTCAAGTGCTCTACCATCTGAGCTAACGAAGCACGACTCATGCACGGTACTCACAGCTTTACTTCTGCCAGTATCTCGTCTCCTACCTTCCAAACTCTACAGAAGCTCTCCTGCGAACCTTGCAGAACTAGCACTCCTGAAAGAAAGGATATACCGGAGACATGGCTTAGCCACAGCCTGGGGGATGTTTCCAGAATGTTATTTTCACTCTGCAGCGGAGTGTGCGCTGATATGAAACTTCCTGGCAGATTAAAACTGTGTGCGCCCGACCGAGACTCGAACTCGGGACCTTTACCTTACGCGGTCAAGTGCTCTACCATCTGAGCTAACGAAGCACGACTCATGCACGGTACTCACAGCTTTACTTCTGCCAGTATCTCGTCTCCTACCTTCCAAACTTTGCAAAAGCTCTCCTGCGAAACATAGAATTGTCCGGTAAGCGGGATGTGGCTAGCTACTGAAATAAAAGTTTTAACTTGGCAATGTAAATTTTCAGGTGTATTTATACGATAAAGATCACAGTTAATACTACAAAGTCCGTACTAAGTGGCAACACAATGTAAAGTTCACACGCACACCACAATCACACACGTAGCCAGTTTATCGTATTTACACCCGTTACCGAAGTTAATAGAGTTCACCGGATTGCTTAGTTATGAAAATGCTCGCTCAATGTTCTGCGCTCTGCTCTACACGTAATACCTGTTCCAGTCTTAGATCGCACAACACGCCACGCGGTTTTAACTAACAGTCAAAAGCAATAATTTTGACATTCCGTCCGAAATTCCACACGACTTCCACTATACCGCTCACTTAAATACACTTTGTACTACTTCGCGAATTCGTAATTAGCATTTTACCGTACTTTCGTCGGAGCTGCTTTCAATGAGATGTTACTAGTTCGAACCCTCAGCCCCGACCCCCCCTAGATCACACCAAAGGCTTTGTTCCCCGCATAGATTGGCGCGAGCCTGCATTTTTCTGATTGGCTGATATCACAAACAGCAAATCAAGCTAAAATGGTTCAAATGGCTCTGAGCACTATGGGACTTAACATCGATGGTCATCAGTCCCCTAGAACTTAGAACTACCTAAACCTAACTAACCTAAGGACATCACACAACACCCACTCATCACGAGGCAGAGAAAATCCCTGACTCCGCCGGGAATCGAACCCGGGAGCCCGGACGCGGTAAGCGAGAATGCTACCGTTCGACCACGAGCTGCGGACAGCAAACCAGGTTGCAGTATTATCCCGCGCTAACCAGCGCTTTACTTCAATGACCAATCATAGCAAAACATTTCTTTCCATGGCAATTGCTAAATAAATAAATTTAGAAAAGTATCAAATATAAAATTACTCCTTCTGAAATTACCGATTAATTTGTGTTCTACTCACGATTTATTAGTGCCATAAACTGACTGCACATTTAATTATAGTAAATCCCCTGTTTAGTTTGTATGTAGGCTGTTTAAGTATTTTTATTGGTAACGCCAACACCACGTAGCGCTCTGTATGAAAAATCACTGGCTGTGCCGTGTGCAGTCTGTGGCTGGTTTGCATTGTTGTCTGCCATTATAGTATTGGGCAGCGGCAGCTGGATGCCAGCAGCGCGTAGCGTTGCGCAGTTGGAGGCGAGCCGCCAGCAGTGGTGGATGAGAGGAGAGAAATGGCGGAGTTTTGAAATTTGTAAGACTGGATGTCATGAACTGCTATATATTTAATGACTATTAAGGTAAATACATTGTTTGTTCTCTATTAAAATCTTTCATTCGCTAACTATGTGTATCAGTAGTTAGTGCCTTTGCAAAAACTCAAGCGAACTTAAAGGACACAGTAGATACTCTGAAAATTGGTTCAGAAAGACACACAGAGGAAATAATTTCACTGTCGGATAAAGTAGCCGAACTTTCAGATCAGTTCACTAACTTATCTACGAAGGTAGACGATGATCTGAATGACACAAAACCTGTAGCCTTCACTGACACTGAAGAGTATGAGCAAATTAGGAAATTCAAACAGAATCAAAATCAAATCAACACACAGTACAAAAGAGAAATGCGGGAAGTACAAGATCAGTTGGCTCAAGTAATACAAGAATTACATATTTCAGAGGACAATCGCGCCCCAGTATGGGAAGAGGGACATAGCAATACAGAACAACCACAAAATAATAGCACAGGGCATTTCGGAAATCATGAAAGTAATTGGCATAGTACACCGAATTTTGAGATGGAACCGCCGAAACGACGTAACAATGACCGATATGCGACCCGCCGACACGATGATTTTGACTATAAGCTGTTCATTACTACACGTAAATTCAAAACATTTAAGAATTCTGGCAACGACATTCATCCACAAGCGTGGCTCCATCAATTCTCTCATTGTTTTCCTCCCAACTGGTCACTAGAGCACAGATTAGAATTTATGTGTGGCTATTTAGAGAATGAACCAGCTGTAAGAATGCGACCGGTCATTCACGATTGCCACAGTGAAGGAGAATTTTACCATGCCTTCCTCTCAGCATATTGGTCCCAAGCCACACAAGACCGAGTAAAACATAGCATCATAATGATGAAACATTTCGAACAATCTGAATTTTCCAGTCTTGTCAAATATTTTGAAGACATGTTACATAAGAATCAGTATCTTTCAAACCCATACAGCCCCTCAGAACTCATCCGCATTTGCTTAATCAAATTACCTGAACATTTACGACAGATTATTTTAGCAGGACGATGCAAAGACGACATTGAAGCTTTTCAGGGACTGTTACAAGAACTGGAAATTGACACTGACAATCGCGGAACGCGAAAACAGGAACACAACAATTACAGGTCACACCTGTCACAATTCCGCGATGACAGAAATAATACACGACAAGGCTATTCGTACAACGTAAATCGTGACCAAAATGGACACCACCCGTATGACAACCGTTGGCAGAGTAGTAATAGTTACAGAGAAAGATCGCATTTCCGTAGTAATGAATATCGCAGAGACAATCAGAGAAACAGACAATATGGGAACCAAATTAATTATTATCAAGGGAGACGGAATAACTTAAGACGCAACGGTCCAGCGCGCAGTTACGATTCAGGGAGAAATTCTCCACCACGTGACCGACAAGAAAGAAACTATGGAATCTACCGACATGACGACACACGATATGATCGTAACGACAGACCTGAATTGCAGCAGAACTGGCGGGATTCAAACAGAGCAGGGCCCTCACGACAAGGTCAATTTGTAGAAGTTAGGTCTCCTAATCCCAATAACGGCGCGCGCCAACACAGAGACAGACAATGACTCGCGCCGCAGGCAGCCACGTGCGCCGGCTGGCTCAGAGAAAAATAACATAGACGCTAACCTTGAGAAAAATTCCAGTATTCTTTACCGACGCATACCGCGTGATAATTGCGTTCAAGTTAACACTGAGCTCTAGGAAAAGTAAAGGATTGTCCTACATTTCACACGTAAATCCGTTTATTGAAAGATAATCTGCTTTTTAACTTTGCCATAAAACATTTCACTTCACATTTCTAGTATGCTTTGTCACACTTAGAAACTGTTAACATGCAACAATGTTTTGAAGTTCACTATCCAGTCTAGAACCTACGGAACATATTTAGACAGTATTTACGAGTGCATTGTTATAGTGAACAGACATCACTGTGTTATTTCGTGTGTACATTCTTGCTTGTTAGTTGCACGATTACGTAACGACTATAAGGCTCACATACTTAGAACATTTACCAGTATTGCTAATGAGATTTTAATGCAACATTTTGGTTTACTTGAAAATACATTCTGGATTTAAAGTACTTTCTGTGAGATACCAGATGATACAGTGGTTAGTTTATGTGACAGCTACACGATTTTATCACGACGCTACTAATGAGTGACAATTTACAATGTTGCTTTTGCAGTTTATCTGTTTTATATCTGCACAGTTTTTCTGAATTTTTCTGGAAAGTAAAACATGTTTTAGTAGTAATGTTTGTGGTATAGCTACAATGAGACAGCCTTTTCTGTAGCACAACAATACGTACAGTACAGTACTTACTTCATCACGGCAATAAGCGTAATAACTAAGATATCTATACGCAAAGCATTTCAATTTCGTTTATCATGAGGTAAGTACATTGACTTCTACAGAACTTAGCTTTCGGAGGACAATAACTACGACACTTCCGCAGAGATTGTCTTACAGCAAGACGCACATTTAGCGCTACAGGACACGCATTAAACTATTTATTTTTCAACATATTTGAATTACAAAGAAAGTTTTCCGTGATACATTTCATTCCATTGCTGTAATCTGTAACACCTGAGGATATAATTACATTAATCCTCAGGGGAGTACACGCTTACTTTGTGTACCATGTGTTTGGCAAGCACAAGGAGCCCTAGCTAATATGGTATTTGCTTATACAACTTTACACATCGGTACCATATTTCTCTAACACATAAATTACACAGCTATCTAATCATTTAACTGAGAGAAACAAACATTTATTTTACTTCATCAGTGACAGATGTTTACGTAATTACACCGTTGGATAACTTCACACTTACGAAATTGTATTTTGTCTGTACTCTGTGAACTGTTCACATTTTTTCGGAACCATTGTGATACTATGAGAGCTTTGAATGACATATTTGGTATGGGATCATGATTTTTAAAGTACGTTTGAGGTAGATGACACTTTTGACATGAGCAGAGAATTTTTTTAGGTTTTGAAATTACTGGAGGAACCTACGACGATTTTGAGAATTTGACTGAGGTGTTATGATGTTATTATTACGATGACGATGTGTATTATGCTGTTGTGGCATGTTTATGATCAATAAGCTGATGCAATATGAGGAATTTGATTATGCTACGTATTTATTATGATGAGATATTGAAGAAGTGTCTACAAATATGTATATGTGTAATAAAGCAAGGAATAATGAGTAGTGGTTAGGGACACTGGTTTGTGAAAAAGGTAGTTGGAAACCAAGAATCGTACTTTAAGAGTTACGAAATGTATGTAAATGAATGTATTACAATGCCGACGAAAATGTTTTGGACACTGTTATATCAATAAGATTTTGTTTCTACAGATTTGTAACGCAAGTTCTTGACCTGTGAAATTTTTTATATGAGACTGCCACTGTAGCGGAAACTGGTGTCGTAAATATTTTGGTAAGACAGTTAAGTGTCCACCTGCATGTAATGCGTCGTGGGCACCCAGCTGGGCGACAGCCACCGGGAAACAAGCCATTAGTGTGTGCCTTTCAGAGGCACAGGTGAAAAAAATAAAAAGGGAGGCCATTATCCTCGCTATTGACAGCCCTTTGTAGAAAGCACCGCAAATACGATACGCTTATTTCTTGGAAACATTCTTACATCTGCACACCTGATTATGACAAGTGTCTTTCTACGAGAGTTGAGAGAACTTCTTCTGACTTATGAAATGCCACATAGCTATTGAATGATGTTTTTATTCTTTACTTTGCATAATTGCTTATTTCATTTGATATCTGTTTTCCAGCTGTGTTGCATCATTGATTTTATAAAATTAAATTAAATGCATTTGCTAATGTGAACACTTTCTGCCAACAGTTCTATTAAATAATAATTTTATGATCCATATTCTTCGAAAAAGGAGCACTTTGAATAGAAAGAACAATAAGAAGGGATTAATCACAGTAACTGAATACAAAATTTTCTTTTCAAGTACACGGTAACATTTTTTTACAATAAGTTTTTGTGGTGCACCACTTTAATTACATAGACTTTAAGATGTGAATGGACATTGTCCGTATCTGCATTGTTGTCTTTAGCGTAATATTTTTTCTGCTTGAGCTTTGTCATGTTTAGGTATAATTTATAGCATTTGTTGCTGCTGCTATGTGCCAGGCATAGTGCTACTGAATGTCACTTTGTATTACTAGGTTAAGCCAATTTTATTACTGATTTATTTTTCTTGTTTGCTGCGCATTGCCTTATATTAGTTGTAATATTGCTGCCTTTTTTTGCCAATTTCCATTTTTTTATCATTGCTGTTTGTGTTAATTGTTTTGTGCTGCTACATTGCCTCATCCCTTAGTTTAGCATCTGAGCTCAGTAGGTTTAAGTTAGCTTTAGAGGTGGTAACCTATATAAGAGAATGAGTTGCGATGAATTTGGAGAAATGCACTGAGAGGTTATATGAGAAAAGTACAGAAATTAGGTATAGATAGGACTTTTTGGAAATAATGAAGAACAAAGGGAGATCTCCGAGAAGTAAAGAAAGTTTGTTTGCAAAATACTGCAGTAAAACAAACCCTGCCCTTTCCTTGTGTTATCCCACTATTTGTTTGTGTACCCTTGTGTATTTATGTTCTTCATGTCTTTATATGTTTATCTGATAAGACTTATGTTGTAGAATTTTCTAATATTCAGCTACATTCACTATGATGAGGAATACTGTTATCATCAAATATAATTTGCATTAATAATATGTCGTTTTCTTTGTAAATATGTTTAGAAATTATTTATTCTGTTCTGTTTTAATGCTCATGTGTGAAGTTGATGTTTCAAAAGTTATTCTGATCTTTTATGTATATACTTATGTCGTAATTTTTGTAACACTGATGTATTTGTTATTTCGATTCTTCTGTAAAGCCTGTACTACTACAAATGTTATCTGTATTGTTATGTTCTTTAAAGATGTATTTTGTACCTTTGTTATTGTATTCTTATGTTATAAAATTGTAATTGACACCATTTCATCAAATTAAGTAATTTGTAAATTACATTTCACTGCACACGTTTCTGTTGGTCATAGTATATGGACAATATGTGAGAAGTAGGGACTGATAGTGTTTGCACGTGTGTTAATAATTCAGTAAGGGACTGGATAACAGCATTGCTGGTTCTAAGGACAATTCCAAAAACTTTGTGAGTGGACAAGTGGTGGGTTATGGACTTGCTATGTTTTCCGCAAGACTCTTCAATGGTGATTGTGCGCCTGCACAGTCAAACAGATGGCTGTTGGCCATCTCTACAAGGACTGAAGTGGGTCTGCACCTTCGATGGCCCACCAATACCATTATTTCTACATGGACGGCAGTGGGTCTGTACCTCTGGTGGTCCACCAATACCCTAATCTCTACCAGGACTACAGTGGGTCTGCTCTGTGATGACCTACCTACCGATAGTCTTCAACGTCGACTGACTCTGCTGTGGCCTATTACCTGTCTGCATGTCAAGAGTCAGCATTGTCTTTCGTTGGAAGGACAACACTACTTCTTCAAGACTGCTTAGAAATCCACTACTTCCAAGTGCAATTTCTTTTATTGCTCAGACTCTGAGAAAAACACTGCAATTTTACTGTGATGAACGATCAGGACTGTCTTTATGGACTGTGAGGAAATTTTAGCTTTTGACCAACTTTGTATCAATAAGTGTGTGCATTTGATATCTTTGTTATTGTAATTATGAAAAAAAATTTCAAATCTGTATTGGCCACTGCCCAAAACAATCTGTAAATTTTTTTGTGGGGAGCATGTTTAAGTATTTTTATTGGTAACGCCAACGCCACGTAGCGCTCTGTATGAAAAATCACTGGCTGTGCCCTGTGCAGTCTGTGGCTGGTTTGCATTGTTGTCTGCCATTATAGTATTGGGCAGCGGCAGCTGGATGCTAACAGCGCGTAGCGTTGCGCAGTTGGAGGCGAGCCGCCAGCAGTGGTGGATGAGAGGAGAGAAATGGCGGAGTTTTGAAATTTGTAAGACTGGATGTCATGAACTGCTATATATTTAATGACTATTAAGGTAAATACATTGTTTGTTCTCTATTAAAATCTTTCATTCGCTAACTATGTGTATCAGTAGTTAGTGCCTTCCGTAGTTTGAATCTTTTATTTAGCTGGCAGTAGTGGCGCTGGCTGTATTGCAGTAGCTTGAGTAACGAACATTTTTGTGAGGTAAGTGATTTGTGAAACGTATAGGTTATTGTTAGTTAGGGCCATTCTTTCGTAGGGATTTTTGAAAGTCAGATTGCGTTGCGCTAAAAAAATAGTGTGTCAGTTTAAGCACAGTCGTGTATAAATTTTTCTAAGGGGACGTTTCAAGTTTAACTGGTGCTTCGTGAATAAACAAAAAAAAAATGGCTCTGAGCACTATGGGACTCAACTGCTGAGGTCATAAGTCCCCCAGAACTTAGAACTACTTAAACCTAACTAACCTAAGGACATCACACACATCGATGCCCGAGGCAGGATTCGAACCTGCGACCGTAGCAGTCGCGCGGCTCCGGACTGCGCGCCGAGAACCGCGAGACCACAGCGGCCGGCGTGAATAAACAAAACAATTTTCATTTACTTCTGTTCTTCACTCATACAACACTCACAGTGCTAATTACTACACATATAAAACAATTATAATTATGCAACTACATTAAATATTAATTAAACATAAGTTTACAACATTGTTTTGACTAAGAATGCTAGCACTGTCCGTCAACATTTGACCTCTGGCACCTACTAGTACAACTACGTGCAGCTCTGTAACTCAGGTCCATGTCAGCTGGTGACATCTGTCGATGACTCATGCCTATAACGATATCGTCCTAACAAGTGACAAGAGCGAGGCGAAGGCGCTATGCCTCAGCCAGCCGTGCAGTCCGACAATCAGGAGTGATGGCCTACGGTGTCATTTCATATCATAGCAGGACCCCTTTCGTTGTCAGTCGCAGCACCCTTGCAGCGCAGCGGTACACCAACGATATTCTATGCCCCGTTTTGTTGCCCTTCATGGCAAGCCATCCTGGGCTCAGATTTCAGCAATAAAATGCCCGCTCGCACACGGCCATGGTTTCTACTGCTTGTTTTCGTGCTTTTCAAACCCTATCTTGGCAAGCAACGTCTCCGGATCTCCCCAGATTGAAAAAGTTTGGAGCATTATGGGCAGGGGCCTCCAAGCAGCTCGGGATTTTGACGATCTAACGTGCCAATTGGACAAAATTCGGCACGATATCCCTCAGGAGGACTTTCAACAACTAGCTACCAATGACAAGCCGAATAACTGCTTGCATACGGGTCAGAGGTGGACGAATGCGTTATTAACTTTGTGGGGCTATTTCTCTTGAATACGTTATCCAGTGTGGCAAATTTTCCGACGTGCGCAAATATTTTTCTATGTTTAAAGTTCCGGAAGTACGATACTGGCTTTGTTATTTTTAAATAGAACTGTATCTTTTTTCAGTGACATTGGAAACAGTGTTCGAAGAGGACTTCAGCGACAGAGAACTTGATCAAATATTAACAGGGAACCTCGCCTCCGACAACTGTCTCCCTGTCAGAAGAAGTGGTTCCGCAAACGCCTGCCCTGTTGTATGACATGTAAGCAAATACTTAACTCAGGAAGGGATCGTGTTGCGGAATCGAAACCCATCATGTTGTGTAATGCTGTTGTGGCGATCAGACAACTTGCTCGTGAAAGTATTCGGATTTTCACAATGTATACGAGAATCGGAAAAGTAGATGTAGTAATCGTTTATGGCACATGTTGCGGTGTAGCCGTATAGTGAAAAGAATCCTGATATACCTGCAAGGTAGAAGGTTATTACACTTAAAGTGATAAAATCAATAAAACTCAAACAATATTACTAATAGTTGAGACTTCTTAGTGTACCTTTCCACCTTGAGCTGTGTCCCTGCTCACGTTTCGTCAAATTAATCAGCCTACTAGCAGTATGTGTATAGTTCGGCAAGGTTCGCAGAAGAGCTTCTGTAAAGTTTGGAAGGTAGGAGACGGATACTGGCAGAAGTAAAGCTGTGAGTACCGAACGTGAGTCGTGCTTCGGTAGCTCAGTTGGTAGAGCAGTTGCCCGCGAAAGGCAAAGGTCCCGAGTTCGAGTCTCGGTCGGGCACACAGTTTTAATCTGCCAGGAAGTTTCAGTATGTGAACAGTTCACCTCTAGACATGTTCTCGTACTTTGCAGGAAGACAAAAACGATGAATCTGAAAGGAAATGGAAAACGACATGGAAGAATGTCTCGAACAGTGGAAGAAACGAATGGAGACATATGTGGACTCAAATGACCCTACTTTGATGGCTACTACTATGAACTGAACATATAAGATTGCCACACGAATTCGCAGTCTTGTTTCCGTAAGTCGTCGTCACACGGAACGAGACAGCTAAAGTTGGCGTGCACGCAGACGGAATATCCAGCATCACGAAACACAGCGCCGCCAGCACACGGGACAAGTTGGCTAACGTGATTTTGCGCGTACAGCGCTCTCAAGAGGCAGTTGTTGGCTTTATTTGGCTCGCAGATCATATAGGTTGTTAATGAAAATGGGCACGTGTAAAATTTCACCGTTAGCTCTATTAAAACGCACGTTTCCTCCATTGTCCACAGGCTAGTCACGTTGTCCTGTCTCTGTTACACATAAATCAAAACTTCGATATCCGTGAACATGTAATGAGACGGAGGGATAAGGGTCCAGTCAGAAGGACATCAGGTTATAAAATTTCACCATATCGATCAAGCTCACTCCTGACAGAGAGCTCACTTATGTTTACATAACATCAAGTATTGCAGAAATTATTTCTATTAATTTCATAAGGCAGTTCCAAAGCCTTTTACAACACATGAAGATGGAAAAAGATTTGGACACAGCAGGGTGCAATACCTCCATGGGTCATGCCTGTGTTCCGTAACATTGTACACCTACTAACTATGCTACACTGAAGCTCTGCAGACAGCCATCTTTCTTTATGTTACGGTCTACTAAAGGCTTTAATCGCCGAAATGTTTTAAGTGACATTTAATTATAACAAATACTAACAAGAACGACACTTTTTCATGGCTCTTAAATGTTTTGTTAGCTTAAAACGGTTCACTTTCATTAAACACGAGTTATTACGTGAAAATAACTAAATACAAAGACTTTTTAACCACAAATATAACCTTTCCCGCCATTTTATTACAACAAATCGTACCAATGACGATTATTCCTCGAGATACTGAATGAGCTGGTTCTTGGAAACAGCATACATTCACTGAGTGCAAGGCCTAGCATATAACCAACCGAATAGAGGCTTCTACCCAATACAACAAATACAATACGGCTTCTGGAATTCTCCTTGTGACGTAGGGAACGTTCTTGCTTCCTATTGGTCCTAATTTACGTAACTCGTCGCTGAAATATCGCAGAACGTACTTTGTGTTTCACATGCTGAAATGGCTCATCAACGTAAAATAGCAGAAAGTGACATCACATAACTCGCAGAGTGCCACGTCAGCGCTAGCTAGCTCGTCCCGTGTGACGACAGCTTTAGTGTCAGACCTCGTTCTCGACGTTTCCCGGCAAGCCACTAGAGTTGTTGTTGCTGCTGTTGTGGTCTTCAGCCCGGAGACTGTTTTGATGTAGCTCTCCACGCTAGTCTAAACGGTTTTCATTCTTCTTGAACTTTACTTCTCTTTCAAAATTTATCTTTTTTTTTCATTTCTTTACTGATACTTCAGCTGATTGTTCACCAGTGGACTATAACTGCTGATAACTCCTTTACACGTGTAACTCAAAAAGTGTATTTAAGATGAACTTGGCAGAAAGTGGTATGGAAAGTCGATAGAAGCGATAATCACGCCGCGAAAAAGCGGAGTATACGATATTGTACGGTTTTGCAGGACTTACGCCACTGAAATAAATTTTTAACTCGTCAAAATGGAATCTGAAGCATCGGCAACTGGGAAAGTGTGGGAAAGTGGAATAAGTTCTAAGCACAGAATAATGAATGGTTCGTGTAGTCACTCTTGTCACTCATGTATAGTACAGACATGCAGTACAATAACAAAAAGAATCCGTTATGGAAAAAAATTATTATCGCTGCATCATTTACTACTAAGGGCTTTTCTTTGAGTAGAAATGTCAACGATGCTGCTAATAGTGCAGCTCGACGAAGAACTTCCAGACTCAGAATCATCATTGCAAATTATTAAAAGATACTTATTCCGGTTGTCAACTATAACCTCTACCCTTAGTAACTCACAGGAACTATCTACTTCAATTTCGCTACAAGACAGATTACTAATAGCAACAAACATGCGACCGCCAACTGTATTTAATCTATCGTTTCTGAACACCATCAGGTCCTTTTTAAAAATTTCAGTTTGTCTCCAGCTTTCGGTACCTATAACGATTTGTGCTTTAGTGTTTTCTATTAGCGCCTGGAGCTCTGCTTCTTTCGCTATGACAATTTAGAACTACTATACTGACCGTTGCTATGTCTACCCTGCCCTGCGATCGTTCCGCAGCCTTTAAGACTGAAGCCCTTCCCGTACTTTCCTGAGTCCCTCTAACCTAAAAAGAACCTACCCAGTCCACTTCACACAGCCTCCGCTGCTAACGTAGCCGCCTCTTGTGTATAGTGGAGACCTGACCTATTAAGCAAGACCCGATATCCTACCAGCCTATGGCCCAAGTCGAAAAATCTGCAGCCTACGTGGTTGCAGATCTGTCTGAGCCTGTAATTTCGATCATCCACTCAACCCTGCGCCAAATGTCTACAATCGGTCCTGTGGACGAAGCTGTAGATGGTGAGCTCTGCCTTCACATCTCAAGCAAGACTTTGTTAGTCAGACAGCTACCGGAAACCAGGAATAATCTCTTCCGATTCAAAGCGACACACATCATCTTTATTAGTACCAACATGAGCCACTACCTGCAGTTGGTTCCATCTATGATATCACCCCTTGTCAATAACATCGTAATCACCATGTCACTAGCCACGTCACATTTTATACGACGTCACATTGTTGGAAAATTCGAAAAATTACTAACGTGTTCAATCCGAACACTTAGCATTTTTTTAATGTTAACTTCACCCAGTATTGATTAAAATGGCACGATGTTAAAAAAGGTCAGTAATATTGTATTTCCATTCAAATAACGTTACCTTCACTTGGAGTGGTATCATGTTGAAGAAAGATGTTGCCAATAATACAGAATTCCCCAAAAAATTATGTAAGCCTCACCTGAACTGTGTAACTTCACGCACACGCACACACACACACACACACACACACACACACACACACACACACACACACACACACACAGTGTAACGTTGGCTGTCCATTTCATCTGTTTTTACGCCACACTAAAAATGTTTATGTCAAATACTGTATTGTCTCGCCGTTGAGTTTCGTCTTTCAGCTATATATAACCCGCTAACGCTTATGATAAATACTTTACTACCTCATAATTAAATCTCATATCTTTCGGTAATGGTTACTTGAATGAGAGGTCAACATTCATTACAGAGGTCGAATGGAAACAAAACATTCTTTGGATAAAAATTTTGCTTTTTTAGGATTTTCGCACACAGTAAATCAGCCAAAAACAACATTTTGTACATACACGTTTAAATCACATTTTACTTTGTATTGCAGCACACGTCAATTCTAATCTTAACTGTCACTCACCGGAAACATCTGCATTTGATACACATTCATTCATCTTCACTAATTTTTAGAGTATCATCCATTGTAAAAAGTAGGCAGTTACATTTTATGTAAATATGTGAATCATCTCCAACAAGCTAACAGAGTTTTAATAGCTGTATCTGCTTGAATAAAATCAAACTGACACTGAATTTTGTTTCGTGGATTAACATTATACGCATGAACACACATCTGCTAAAATCTCACCTTCTGTGATGACTTGCTTGTAATTTTTGTACTAAAATTCTGCCTCTATGTCCAGCTCTCCTTCGAAATCAAATATGATCTCTCGCAATACGTGCATGTGATTGAAAGTCTGTTGACCGACATGTGAAATTCAACATAATAGTTTTGTGAACTTCTTCAAAATCTTTCAAAATTGTGAAATTCGCCTATAGAGGATGTATTTCAGCTGGCAGAATGTTTTTCTAGACAACTCATTTTAAAACTGACTCATTCAATTTATTTTCGGCAACCATAAAACTTCAAGCAATGATGGCTAGTTCATCTTCATTAGATATTAATTCGTTATGTGAATTACTGTCAGGCAATCTGAACACAGAAAACTAACTACCCTACCAATTTGTTCGGGTTACTTCAGTGGACATATTGACATGTACTGCTCGTTCGTTGGACGTCATCTTTCAACAGTAAAAGTCACATTCATTTTCGTTCTCTCCGTTCCTGTACGTTCCCAAGACGATACGCAAAAGTGTGGTTTCATATGTCTGGTATATTTCCATGAAACAATGGAATATTTTTGTTGCGCCTTTGTGGTTGGTAAGCTTGATTATTTCAAGAAACTTATAAAGGATTTTACAAGTATACCGCATACAGTTCATTGTTCTGAATTGGACTGGGTTTCTACTGCCGGCCGCAGTGGTCTCGCGGTTCTAGGCGCTAAGTCCGGAACCGTGCGACTGCTACGGTCGCAGGTTCGAATCCTGCCTCGGGCATGGATGTGTGTGATGTCCTTAGGTTAGTTAGGTTTAATTAGTTCTAAGTTCTAGGCGACTGATGACCACAGATGTTAAGTCGCATAGTGCTCAGAGCGAGTTGAACCATTTTTTGGGTTTCTACTGCATCTGAAAATGGAAAATACCGAGTCCTGTACTGTTATTAAACATTTTCATTTGATGGGCTGGACCGCCACGCAAATCAAAACAGAATTGGATAAAGCTCATACGGACTCTCCACCATCATTGAAGACTATTTACTTTTAAATTAATGAATTGAAACGTGGACGCACGATCGCCGAAGACAAAGCGTGCTCCGGCCGTCCCATTAGCGTCACCGTAAAGGAAACCATTAGCAAAATCCATGATACGGTAATGCAAGGGCGCCGAATAAAAAATTGTGTGACTGATGAGACTGTAGGCACCGCAACTGAGTGAATGCAAAATATCCTGCTTGGGGAATTGGCTATGAAGAAGCTGTGTGCGAGTTGCATTCCACGATTGCTCACATGTTACCAAAAGCGCATCCCGCACGGCATTTCAACACAACGTCTGGCCATGTTTAATCGCAAGCCGCAATAACTGTTTCGCCGATTTGTGACAGTTGATGAAACCTGGATCCATCATTACGTATCAGAGTCAAATCGTCAGTCACAACAATGGACAAAGGCTGGTGGAAGTGTACTGGAGAAGGCAAAAATCATTTTGTCAGCTAGTAAAATGATGGCCACGGTTTTTTTTTGGGGGGGGGGGGGGGGATTCCCAATGGTAACACTCATCTGGGCCCTTTTATGCTTTATTGTTGGAGCGTTTGAAACTTTTTTTTGGGTGAAGAAAGACCAAGGTTAGCAGCCAAAAGTACTCTTTCACCAGGATGAACTACGAATCCACAAATCCGCGATAAAAGTGGCGAAGTGTACTAACTGAACTATGAATGGGTTCCTCATCCATCCTATTCAGACTTAGCCTCAAGTGAACTTCTCCTGCTTCGTAAGTTGAAACTTTGCCTTGCTGGGAAGAGATTTTCATGAAATGAAGAAATGATAGTGACAGTCAACGAGTACTTTGCAGAGTTTGACAGAACGTATTTTTCTGATACGATCACAAAGCTGTAAGATCGCTGGACCAAGGATCCCTCGAAGAAGTTTATGTCGACAAGTAAGGTGAGTTGCTTTCGAAACAAACATTTTTTTCTTGGTGTTTTAGCAGACTTATCAAACCACCCTTGTGTATCAATCTCAATAATGACCTGCCAGTTCTACCTATTGCAAACTTAACAACATTGGTATATTTACAGCCTCTGTTCCAATTTACAGATTTGTAGGAGAGAGAGTTTTGTGTATGTAATTTTGAAGATCTTTTTTCATGTAAGTTGTTTTTATTGAGATTAATTTTCAACAATACATTATATACTTCTCTCATTCCCGGGTATCTTTGTGAATTATCAAACCGTTTCCATTGGAATCTACCTGTGATTCAAAAATCATCCACGCCTTTCATAATGAATCAAATTTGATGATAGATACGGTATTAGTTTTTTTGTATTTTTACAAAAAAATGACGTTGTCAGTCTGCCTTCTAAATTTCCTATAATTTTCTGTCATAAGTCTTCATCTTCATCATCATCATATTCGTCTTCTGCTCCAATGGCTCCACCTGCTTCTTTACTCTCTGCTTTCATAAATGTTTCCTTTAGCTTTAACATCGGCATCTTCATCTTCTTCATCTTGGGCTGTCTTCTTCTGTAATAGCGGGTCTTCGCGGATCAGTCTCTGTAGGCGTTGAGAAACAAGTATGATGGGAAGTTCAATTGTATGGTTCCTGAATCACATCTCTAACAAAACTTGCCAATATTTGTCTTCAACATCAGGCGCAGCTGGATTAGTATCTGAAATTGAGAAAATTACAATATTTAATTAATATTTCCATTACATTATGGTTGGAGGCTGCATAACTACTGTATTTAACACTCTTTTACATACTGATTCACTGTATTTGTTGTGCATGATACCAATAAATTTTAAAATTCATGTAAATATATCAACTCAGTTAACTAAAAATCACTCTGTAATAAGCAGTTAACTAAGTAATTGTGTGTAACTAAATTTAATTACCAACCGAATCAGATTTTACATATTTTTCGACAGAATAACTGTAGTGTCATGAAATTTATTCTATGTTTATTACTGGTCTAACTCAGTGAATAACCAGCTATTTCTTTTGCTCATTCAGTAAAAGTTTCTTTTTGCATTGTGCGTCTTCTTGTTGATGAAATGTATGAGTGGAGTGAAACCAAGATGAAACGGACACACCGTTAAAACCTTTAGGCTACCTGAGCAAGTTGGTCAGGAAACAGACTTCCTTGGGTGAATGTTCCTAAACCTTCTCTCGTGATATTAGATTTATCAACAAAATCTTTATTACAATAAAGCTTTTATTCGCTGGTACTTAATATACACATTAGTAAAACTTCAGGTCAATTACAAATCCCAGCAATATAACAATACTGTAAAAGCCAATAAACTAATGAAAGGAAACTGTTAACTTACAGCTACCTTCCGCTCTTTTCCTAATCAAAATTTAACTGCTTGTACATCAAACCATGTAAGACATCCTAACATTAAACAGCTTTCGTGTGACCTCAGCCTGTGATACGAAATTTTAGCCAGAAATTGAAGCCGTTGACCCAAAATTATTATCGTCAACGAATGTCCACTGACCGCCCTGCGAGATAAGCAAGAATCATGTTTTAAGTAATGCCATACATTAGGGTTTAGAAAATATATAAATTGCAGTTTAAGAATTATATACTGGCATTAATCGAAACTTCTAATTATTAACATATACTTCCAATGACATTAAAAAATACAAAGCAGAAATATATTTCTAGAAATTATCATCCCAGTAAATCCAGGTACCACCATCATAGAACTACAGTCAGAAAGTGCACTATTCCGTCGCCTGGACAAGAGTGGTCAAACACGCCATAGGCCGCTTTCAATTACAAACAATCCTGTGCTAGCATGGGAACCAATGCATAGAGATAATCAGGCTTCTACAACAAACAGGGAATTGAAATTAGTTTACTGAAATGACGTACACTTCCACATGTACACTTCTCAGCTGCAATGTACCCAATGGGCAATAATACACGGCACAAGAACAGTCTTATAACTATTTATGTAAATATAAACGGCTAAATACTTCCACGCTCCCAAAACAGCTTCCTTCGCAGAAATGTACCCTTGCCTTCTTGAACCAATTGTAAGGTGACATTAACGCTGCCAATTAGAACCTTGAAATGTACAGAAGGGGACAAATTCAAAATTCAACAGCTACAGCGAACGCACTACTATGTTTATAATGAGCCACTGCCCCAGGACAGTCTCCCAAAGATCAGAGCTCCAGATCACCATATTGTCTGTTATCCAAAGCTACAACAGAACGCCCCAAAGCTCTCAATGGCATCCGCACACTCCATCTCACCAAAAATTGAGAAACTCGTGCAAAGTGAATGCAGGTGCGTTATCACTAGCCAAACTCCGTGGCGGCCCGAAACTTACAAAAATTAATGATAAATCGTGGATGCTCATGTCAGTTGTGGTACCCTGTCAAGGTATGGGCCAAAAAAAAACTGTTAAAGCGTCCACCACGATAAAGATGAACCGATTATCGTCTTTACTGCGTGCGAATGATCCCACATAATAGTCTAATAGCTTGTCCAAAGCGTAAAACTTCCGAGTGGTTTGCGAAAGTCCATTTCCATTACTGGTATCGGGTTTCCTGAATTTACAATCTTGGAAGTTACTGAGCAGCCTTTGGATCTCAGCCACTGTGCCTTTCCATGTAATGTGCTCACTTATTTTCACCTAAGTTTTCCAGATCCCCTACTGACCACCGTACAGAGACGTGATAGTACTTAAATACGGCCTGCACCAGAGTCCCAGGAGTAGTGGGAAAAAGTTCGTATGCTCCACTCTGCATTGTTGCCAAATTTATTCAAGCTGGCGGATCCAAGATAGCGGATCCAAGATCATAGCGATAGATATAGCAACGTCGCAATGACGTCATGGTGGGAAGTTAAAAATTTTAGCTGGAAGATAGGTCAATTGGGCTATCTCCACTAACCTAACCCCTTCCACTCTCCCCCTCACCTCCCTTCCCCCCAAAAATGGCGGGAAGTTCAAATTATAACAGGACAATGCAACACACCACAGCTACCTCCACTAACCTAAGAAAATGGCAGGAAAATAGAGCACTTGGGCTATCTCCACTAACCTAAGTCATTTGACCGCTACCTCTCCTAGCAATTAGGGGGAAAAGTACGCAGCCTGTGCTGGACTGCTAGATAGGATGAACATTAAGTTTTTATTTTGCATGGAGTGTTTATTTAAGCGATTTGAGGGAGTAGCTCCATCCAGTGTGTTCACCATGAGGTCTGGGGTCCAACTGACCTAGTACACAGTACTGCCACCAGTAATAATAGAAAACACAGCATACAGACCTGCAAACTACTAGTAAATCACAGAAATAATGCAGTACACTGATGGACAGACATGCTAACAACTCTTAAATTACTGAAATAATGCAGTACAGAGCTTACAGACCTGCAAACTACTCGTAAATCATCGAAATAATGCATTACACTAATGTGTAGATACTAAAACAACTCATAAGTTATCAAAATAAGGCATGTAAAGCGCTCTGCAGACACGCTCACTAATTCTAAACTGTCCAAATAATGCAGTACATAGCCTACAGACCTGC
Source organism: Schistocerca gregaria (assembly GCF_023897955.1). NCBI lineage: Eukaryota > Metazoa > Arthropoda > Insecta > Orthoptera > Acrididae > Schistocerca > Schistocerca gregaria. Next base: position 809,773,433 of record NC_064931.1, on the reverse strand, counting down.
AAACTACTCGTAATTCACCGAAATAATGCATATATAACGCTCAACCAACACGACCACAATGCTTAAACATCCGAAAATAATGTAGTGCACAAACAATCAGGGTACGTAAACAACGCTTTTCAACCATAATCAACCACAATGTATCAGAGGCTCCATCATGCATACATGCCGACACCACTTCGAGCCTCTGCCGGACAGACAAGTGCAGGGGCGCAAGCCATTCCTCTCAGGCCACTATTGCCTACAGCCAGCAGGTGAAAATCACGTCTGTTTTCAGGTATACAGTAAGAGTTCTTGGAGTGTTACGCTGACGTCACATGTCTATGTAAATACGTCAAGTCCCCCTCTGGACTGCGTGTGCGTCTGTACTGTTGCTGGCATGATAACTCTCTACATGAGGTTACTGACATTACAGGTAGCGCTATAGAAATCCCAGAATAGATCAAGGTGCATTGTTCGTAGCGGCCGCATTCCAAAAAAAAAAACTCCCAACCTAACCTCAAGTGGGCTACGCTACAGATCAATTGGTCTTGTAAATCAATTTATTTATGAAAATACACAGTACAGTCACCAACAAATTTAACATACTCACATACACCTTTACCCTTAATCCAAATAAACATAGATTCATTTACAGACACTTTCCTCTTATTACGAGTATACAACACAAGTGCAGAGGGCGACATATATGCGGATTTACCAAAGTCTTTATTAGCAAATTCAGCCATATGATAAGTACGATAGGCAATTATGTCTCTGTCCACAAAACTTTCTAGTCCTGGTACAGATGGAGTACCAGACCCACCTCGTACAATAGCTACTGTAAGCCAACCATTACCATGATCGAATGTGTCGTTAATATCAACGCTAAAATTAAGTCTACATCCAACAAATACACAAGGTCCATCGACAAGAGCAGTAGCGGCAACAGATTTAACTGGTATGCGGTTCTTCTTATCACCAGATGTTGTAGCGAACTCAATGTTCTCGATAGTTTTATACACTGTAGACCGCTTACTGTCAAAATAAATAAAGTACACTCCTTCCTCTCTCCAGCAGCCTAGCATGAGACGCCTGCAACATCAAGTGAGAGATGTCTGCATAGTGACTCACCATCGGAAGTGCATCTAAAAGATTCTCAATATTGCATTGATGTCACATGGCTACGTTAATAAGAGCCAAGTTGACCTCTCGGAAATTGTGAAGTTCTGCAGAAATAGTTAAAGGTCGCTTTTGTAGGAGCTTTCATGATGTCTCAGCTTGTCTGCATGGAAATTCTTCTCTTAACAGAATCCTATTACGAACATAGCACATAATAACGCTAAATGCATTCCCCCTGATGATCGTAATGTGTTACCATTCCTGGAAATCGTTAAGTCCTGCTTTCAACAAACATCTCCAAAATGCAAACGTTCTCACTGCTATAGAGAATCACCTATGTCCCAGCACTAAGGATGTCTTGTGAATGAATGGAGCATTATGATCGGCTCTTACTGAATTTACCTGCCAAATTACTGATGCTGCTGGTGTGGAAGCACTGTCTGTCTTTTTCTTTCCGCAGACAAGACTTTCTGCAGAAAAACTATCTTGTACAGATCGCCATATTGCACTGACAGTTAAACCATGCAAAAGTGACCTACAGATCGTCAGATACAGAAAGACTCTTACTCAATTACAATACTCTGCCATTGAGGACAGAAGATTGAATATTAGAGTGTGAAATCGATCTCCAACCCAACAGTATATCATCGCATACTGTGTCGATGTAGTAAACATACTATTCATATCCTGCGCCATACAAAATCTCCCCTTTTGCATCATTCATACAGCTATCGACCGCTGTGAAGAGATAAAGCATAAACACATGTACCATATGACTCAGTTACACTGCTATGTCATTGAGAACAGTAGCTTGAATATTAGAGGGTGAAACCGATCTCCAACCCAGCAATTTATCATGCTGTTTAAGTGTTGTGAGCGAGTTGGCAGAGTATTATATATGCATTATTTTGGTGAATTACGAGAAGTTTGCAGGTCTGTAGGCTATGTATCATGTTATTTGGACAGTTTACAATTAGTGAGCGTGTCTGTAGAGCGTTTTACATGAGTTATTTTGATAATTGAGGAGTCGTTTTCATGTCTGCACACCAGTGTACTACAGTACTTCGGCGATTTACGAATAGTTTGCAGGTTTGTATGACGTGTACTGAATTATATCGGTAATTTAAGAGTTTTTTGCATGTCTGCACATTAGTGTACTGCATTATTTAGATAATTAATGAGTAGGTGGCACGTTCGTAGCCTATTGAGTGTGACCCTGAGCACATCAGTGTGGGTGTTTTGTATCAGTGCAATGAACTGTGTGAAATCCATCCTTAAATAAGTTGTTCCAAAATAAATAAAGTACACTCCTTCCTCTCTCCAGCAGCCTAGCATAGTCTGAGTCCTTTTTCCAGCCATTCCTTCCCCCCCTAGACCGCCATCTTGGATTATATCACGGAAGAAATGATAGCGCACTCTGGTGGCAGTACTGTGTACTAGGTCAGTTCGGCTCCAGACCTCGTGGTGAACACACTGGATGGAGCTACTGCCTCAAATCGTTTTAATAAATACTGCATTCAAAATAAAGACTTATGTCCCAGCACAGGCTGAGTCCTTTTCCAACCAATTCCTAGGAAGACGTAGCGGTCGAATGACTTAGGTTAGTTGAGGTAGCCCAAGTGACATATTTTCCCGCCATTTTCTTAGGTTTGTGAAGGCAGTTGTGGTGTGTTGCATTGTTCTACTGAAATTTGAACTTCCTGCCATTGCTTTGGGTGGGAGGGGGAGGGGGGAGGGGGAAGAAGAGTGGGTTAGGTTAGTGGATGTAGCCCAACTGACCTATCTTCCCGCCAAAATTTGAACTTCCCGCCATAATGTCATTGTGATGTTGCCACATCTATTGTCACCATCTTGAATAAATTTGGCAACAATGCAAGGTGGGCCATATGAACTTTTTCCCACTACTCCCAGGTACATAAATTTTAGCTTCTGGTCACACAGCCTCTCATAGTAAAGCACCCCTTTCTGTAATGAGTAACGCTCCAAAGTGTGTCCCTCCTTCAGGTCAGACCATTCATACCATTTCCGACTGCTGTGCAGAACACCAACGCCATATTAAAAATAGAGAAATGGAGAAATCGGCAACTGCGGAGCACAGCCTCGCGAACTAATTTAAAATACTGTTCGATGAAACAAAAATTCTGTCCCATGCCTCCACATACTGGGCTTCTGTTATTAAGGAGAGTGTTGAAATATGAATGAGCGAGAAGAACTTTGACCTTATAGACGATACTATCCGAGTGGTGCATGCAAACGAGAGCTCGATGCAGAGAAGCAGCAGAGACATTGCTTCCAAGGTTTACATTCCCACAGAAGCGGTGGCGCCACCAGCGCACACATTGACACCGTCTGCAGCAGCAGTGCGTAATCGCCAACCAATCACAATCCGTCCACAGGCTGTACGTGTATAAGGCCAACACAGCAGCAGTGAAGACAGTCAGTTGCTCCTGACGATGACGATGGCGGCTATCGTGGAAAGTTTGAGATTTTATCCCAAATTGACGCGGCATGAAAATCGAAAATGTTTTACATGTAAGTGCCATCGCAAAAGACTTAGTTTTGAAATATTTAGTTTTCTTATAAACAACCTGCATATCATTCGTATGACTGACAACGTGTAGACGCAACAAATGTGCTTAGGAAGAGGGGTAACCTTCCAAAAGATCAAACACCTCTTTAACAACACCGAGCAGGGAAAGATTTGCGGCGAATGCGGTCCTTACTTCCCCGACCGCGTTTGTTGTTAAGTGAGCCGGCCTTTCCAACGTGCCTCGCAAACGTTGGCACAATTCAGCTGCGCTGCCTTCGTCCGCTTCGCCTCTGATACGTAACTCCTACTGTAACGGATCGTTCTTCTACTGTGGCAGTCCCAGTATCGTTTTAGACGCCTCGGCAAGGTACCTGAAAACACATTAATTAGACATTGACCCAAAGATTTTATCTTTAGTGACAAAATCAACTTCATCAGTACCAAGGAACGCAATCATTCTAGAGTAAACACGTTCAGCTACCCTTATGAAACGGACACACCGTTAAAACCTTTAGACTATTTGAACAGGTTGGTCAAGAAACAGGGTTTCTTTGGTGAATGCTGCTGAACCTTCTCTCGAGATATCGGATTTATTAACACAACTTTTATTACAACAGAGCTTTCATTCCCTGGTATTAGTTAAACTTCAGCTCAATAACGACATTTAAAAGAAACACTCTGGACCAAATCCCAGTAATATTAACAATAATGTGAAAGGCACTAAACTAATCAAAGAAAACTATTAGCTTACATCTACAGTTTCCTCTTTTCTTAATCAAAAAGAACGATTTCGTGTAACCGCTTGTACATCAAGCCATGTAAGACATCTTAATATTAAACAACTTTCATGGACATCAGTCCGTAATATGAAATTACTGCCAAAAACTCAAGCTGTTGACCCAAATTTTTTAGTGTTAACGAATGTTCACAGACCACCTTGCCTCAATCATCTTGTAAATAATACCTTGCATTAGAGATCAGAAAACACTTATATAGCAATCTAAGAATTATATACGGAAATTAATGTACCACCATTACACAACTACAGCCAAAAAATCTACCATTCCATCTCCTGGACAACAGTGATCAAATGCGCCCCAGGTCGATTGCAATTACAAATTACCCTGTATAGCATGAAAACCAATGCACAGAATATAATCAGGCTTCTACAACAAACAGAAGTGAAATTGTTAACTGAAATGACATACATTTTCATACATGCACTTATTAGCGGCTGCTATGTGGCCAGTGGAAAATAACACGGGGAAACAGAACAGTTACAACTATTTCTGCAAATTTAAACTTGGCAGTTAAATATGTCAACACTGCCAAAATATATTCTTGAATTTCAAAACTCAGAAAAGAAGTGTACCGTTGACCACTTGAATAAGACATAAGGTGAGATTAACACTATCACTTACAACCTTGGAATGTCAAGGAGACAGATTCAAAAGTCAACGGCTTCGGCGAAGGCACTGTATAACATTTGTAATGACCCCTAACCCCACACAGTCTCGCGACAGCTCATTGCCCCAGTTCACTATATTAAATGTAGGCCGAAGCGGGAACATTAAGCCCCGCACCTCACAAAGATGTTCGCGCACTCTGTCTCGCCAAAACACGGCGTCTCCTCTGATGCGCAATGCTCGCTTAGTATCACCCTAACTCGGCACTGCCACAGAGCCACTGCCGGCACCACAGTCTCCCGCGCCACCTCGCAACTTCTCTGCTCTCTCTGCAGCGTGCTGCTAAAGAAAATCCCCACCACGGGGCACGTATCCACTCCCCAGAAATTACACAATGGAATTTTGCCTGAATTTTCATAGCCGAATGAAGAATGGGAAATGGACAAATGAGGTTTCAAATTGACCAATGCGGAGTCTAGTTTTTCAAAGAATGGTTTAATTGCTTGTAAGTAATTAAGGTAAATAAGATAAAATTAATTAGTCAATTGAGGGAAAATCACTGTCCGAATTGTCATAGCCAACTGAAGGGTAGGAAATGAACAAAATGGGTATCAAACTGACCAGTGGGAGGTCTAGTTGTGCAAAAAAATACTAAATTGCTTAATAAAATAAGGTAATTAAGAATGATAAAACCTTGAAATTAAAAGAAATTAAAAAACGATCAAAGGTTTTGTGAAATAATTGGTCTAAAAGTATTAAATTACACAGATTAAAGAAATATTTTATTTGTGGCATTGAAAGATACTCAAAACCATGTACAGAAAATGAGGTAATGACAGAATTCGAACTAAAATGTTTAATTTTTAGTTTTAAAGAACGTTAGAGGTGTAACAAACTGCCCATGTAACAGTAAAATTGTAGCAAATTGCCCTATGTTACAGCAAAGTTGTAACAAATTATCCCATGTTACAGAAAAATAAAACATTGCCCCTGCTTCACCATTGTTACATGAAATTGTAACAATGCCCTCCTCGATTATACTGCTCTTTTATATTTAGTCACAGATAAATATAAAAAAGCTGTAATAAATTTCTTGCTACGTTGCAGCAAACCCGTAATAAAATGTGGAGCTAAATTGGGCGAGGGGTGGGGGGTGAATACATTTATGGCGCAACTTACCGAAACGCTGTGATCAGTTAACAGAATACATACTGTGGTATGAAGCAATCACCAGTTTGGTAACAGTGAGAAGAGCGGGAGGTAAATATTGTACAGGATGGACAACGAATGAATACAGTAAGCAGTCTGTCTATTGTGGTGTTGAGCGTTGGTAACCGCATTTTGTAAATGGCGAGTAAATCTTACATTCACACTGGTAACACCATAATTAACAACAGGAATGAACATGAATGAAAGTATACAACATTAGGATCAAAAACACTCCATTAAACAAGGGTCTGCAAATATTTTATTTCCAAGGTGACTGTGAATGCGTATTAAAGAGCCGCCACTGACTTCATTATGAAGTATTGTCCTAGCTAGTACAAGTGTATGTTATATGTGGACTTTCCGCATTCCCATCGAACGAGGCTCAAATTTTAAACCTGCAGTCTACCTTAACAAGAAATGCGATGCTGCATCATCGCATTCCAAGTTACAATGTACTGCACACTCATTCCTGTATTCCACACATCGTCCTCACCTTTGGACAGAATACTGTACTCATCCAGCCGTCTACGGTGGCCGAGCGATTCTAGGCGCTTCAGTCCGGAACCGCGCAACTGCTATGGTTGCAGGTTCGAATCCTGCCTCGGGCATGGATGTGTGTGAGGTCCTTAGGTTAGTTAGGTTTAAGTAGTTCTAAGCTCTAGAGGACTGATGACCTCAGATATTAAGTCCCATAGTGCTCAGAGCCATTTTGTACTCATCCTTACCGTGAGTTATAAAAATGATAGGCCATGTAATTTCTGTGTGTGAGCTGCTGTCTTGTCTGCAGGAGAGGTTATAGAGTAGGCAGTCTGCTACACGTCATATCTCGCCTCTCGATCTGTCACTGCACATTACATGAATTGCACCCACAGCATGTCTACCAGCTTCTGTTTGAAGCCATTAGTACATGACTCTTTTCTGCACGCCCGATCGGCGAATAACAAACTAGTAGCTTATACTCGTGATTGTACAGTAAACAGCTAGTATAAAACACTGACAAACCAGTAAATTAAACAGATGATCTGATGAGGACTTGGTAATAAGCTGAAACCGAAAATATCACTTGTGACATAACACAGAAAAATATAAGTTAAGAAATTATGTCAGGTTAAAGTAACTGTAGCAGCTTTATGCACAAGTTATAGTATTTTATATTTCAGATCGTCTGTTCTACCCTCTCCTGCAACATTCAAAACTTACCAGCAACAGCCTAACATTGTGAAGTACGAAGAAAATCAAGCTTTGGAAGCTGTAGCAAGTGTCAGTAAATAGCAAAAAGTATGCAGAAGAACTCTGAAGTACTAACGTTCTGTTGGTGACGTATGTGATAATTTATTACAATTTTGCTATAGCATGTTGATGTATGGAGGAATCTCGTACAATTTTGCTGTAACAAGACAATGTATGGAGAAGTGTATTGTAGCTTTCACTGTGTGACAGCATAAGTTAACATCATCTACAAAAGATGACAAACGTTTTGTACTGCTAGATAAAGTTCATACCCCAGCATTACGCGTCTTAAATTTAGAAGGGTGCTGGTGCTGTGCTCATCCTTTGAAGTATTACAGAAATGGAGGGAATGAGAATAGATAACTGTCAAAATTCTACAGGATGTTAGGACGTTTGCTTTGAACAACAGTACGTCTTCTTCAGCATGACATCATTAAAACCTGCTAAATAAAAATGTAACCACCCCACATCAGCAACTGCTATAAAGTAGGTAGATGAAACCATTTCGTTTGTTACGCAGCTCACACTAATTATCAGTACATTTGACACAGATACGCGAAAGATAACATATCTTCTGATTCCTTGGCATGCAGGTGGGCATCAGCAGAGCTGAACTTGTTGAATAAGCGTTTTTTGTTGTTGGAACAAATTGAAACTTTGTCTGGTTAGTCTGTGAGAAAAATCACACATTTATTTTTGTTGAGTCGGCAAAATATGACATGCTTGTAGATCGCAAAAGTATTGACTTGTTGAAAAATCACGTTTGCTTGCTGGAACAAGTTTGAACCTGTTGGAACAATTCATCACTTATTGTAACAAGTTCGGAGTTGCTAATTCAGCTATAAAACAGGTATAAAAATGAGACAACTACTAGTAGACAGTAATTAATTCGTGCTGCTGTTGTCCTCTGTGCATTCGTCATCGAAATACAGAAATGTAACTCTAATATGCATCACTACTGCTAACAAAATTTGTGTTTTGCTTTTCAATTATTTGTTACATTTCAAGAATACAGGAATTCTTGTGCTTCCATGTTGCAGAATTTTAAGCATCTTTGTTACGGTGGAAACAAAGTATGCACCAAATGATTGTCAGTGTTTGAGCAGTAACAAAGACACCTAACCTTGAGCACAAGACAGATCAAAACGAACTTAGGAGCACCAGTGTTGGTTTAATCGAAGATCTGTAAGATGTATCTACCATCAAGATTCTCAGCTATACGTGATGCGGTGCTTCCCTTTCTACACAGAGGCACTGTGTACATGATTTACACACAGTTGGTATCGAAAATAGCCGTACAAACTGCTGATGATGACATTTGGTTTGTGGGGCACTCAACTGAGTAGGTATCAGCACCCATAAAAATTCCCAGTCTTTTCATTGTCCAGCTTCACCACTTTCCCGAATGATGAGGACAACGCAAACACTCAGTCCTCGGGTGAGAAAATCCTCGATCAGGCCGGGAATCGAACCCGGAACCCCGTGATCCAGAGACAGCAACGCTAGCCGCTAGACAATGAGCTGCGGACGCAAACTAACATAATGACTTCTTTAATCATTTGTACTTAGTAATAACTGTGTGTATAAAATGTCAGCTCCTGTTCATAAGGTATCACGTAGTGGGACTATTAGAGAAGTTAATGTTTACTCTCTAAAGGATGACTATGTTGGCTCTGTGTTTAATTCGAAAGATATACAAGATTATTGGGTTTGGACGTGATTCGCAAGATATGCAAGATTATTGGGTTTGGACATGGTTTAAGCACCTTTTCAGAAGTAACCATGGAAATAACACAGTGAGTCAAGAAAGAGTGCGTTACAACATCTGAACACTCATTTGCATTTCAAGTGAGTGTGATAAATATGAAAGCATTTATTACACTGAACTGTTTCGCACTCAGTACAACAAACCTGTTCATAGTTACAGTAAGGAAATATTTTTCATATTGTAATCCGTTTGTCTGTAAAACCTATTTTAGTGTATTTTTGATTTTATTAAGGCAGATACAGCGGTTAAAAGTTGATAAGCTTTACTCATATTGTAATAACCTACTGACTGCAATACGTGATATTCTAACAACATCTTGAAGGTCAATGAAGCAGTTTAATTGATGATGTATAACCAAAAATATGTAATTTTTTGTCATAAACTTTTTAGTTTTGTCCTTCCCTTTGTAATTATTTTATTGCTGTAATTAGCATGTAATTGATGTGCACTCCAAATATACATGAGTTTCCACTCTGAAGAACACCAAACCTGGTACAGTGATTACAGATGTACTTAGAATGATATACAGAAGAAGTAGTAGGATTCTGAATCACCCACAAACAGCCTTAGTTATGGATCATTTCAAGAAGCTAATACTAAAATCATTGTTCATCAGTGAAGTAGAGAGAGAGAGAGAGAGAGAGAGAGAGAGAGAGAGAGAGAGAGAGAGAGGATGATGATGATGAGAGGTGGAACGTTACACACTTACCGAGTGAGAGTGTGTGCATGCGTGTCTGTCGCGTGTGTGTGTGTCTGTGTGTGTGTGTGTGTGTGTGTGTGTGTGTGTGTGTGTGTGTGTGTGTGTGTGTGTGCTGAATAGTTTTGAAATTCCAACCAATTTGAAGTCATAAAACAAAGTTTGATGCCATTATTATGACATCATTGAAAAAGGGCCACGACGTCATAGGTAAAGGGGCGTGGCTTGTAACGTTATTAGTAGGGCAATGATACGCTCAAGTGACTTCCGAAATGTAAAGCAACAGACACACTGCTTATCCCATCTCCACAATGATGTGATGCCTATTCCCATGAATCACATTTCACATTCAATGCAGACGTGTGTGTACATGAATTCCAGATGCAGACGACCTTGATCCTTACTCATATTCTTCATCCACGTAAATGTATACATTTTCGTAAAGAAATTCCTTGTCATAGAATGACGGTTACAGACATTACTTTATTAAAAGTATCCAGACAACCTTAGGTAGCCAGATGACAGGAGAGGTGGACTCCCAGTATAAAAGGAGACGAGGAGTATTGTGTAGTCAATCATGACATTCGCTATGCAAGTGCTCGTTTGGAGCTACAATGCAGAAGAGGATGGATCGGGGAGACATTGAATATTTTAACGCTTCTAATGCTGTCCAAGTTGACTGTTAGTAATCTGGCTGTGACCTGAAAATTTTAAGGAGCAATGACAGCTAAACCAAGACCAGGCAAACCTAATTTACAGATGGATAGGGACCGTTAAGCAATATGATGGTTGTAAAAAATTGCATGCAATGAACAGAAATGATCACATGTCAGAGCTACTAGCAGTCCAGCTAGCACTAGGACTTATAGGGAGTTAAAAATAATGAGTTACAATGGTTTGGCAGCTCCTCATCATCAGCCACATCTTTCTCTCTTCAGTGCTAAGAGACACTTGAGGTGGTGCAAAAAGCGGCGCCACTGGACGGAGGATAACTGAAAAGATGGAAAAAAGTACTCTGGAATGACGAATCATGCTATACCCTACAGCTTTCAGATGCAGGGTGTTGGGTTCGGCGAAAGCCTTGTGACCGTTATCTGAAATCATCTATACATCAACTGTAAAGTATGGAGGAGTTGATGTTACAGTCCGGCGGAACTTCTCGTAGTTAGGGTGTGATCCCCATATTGTACTTACGAAAACGCTACATGTGAAAGGCCATCACATATTTTACAGCATTGTGTGCTGCACACAGTAGGGAACGGTTGCGAATCGATGATGGTAGCATCATCATAAAGCACACTGTCATGAAGCAAAATCTGAGGCAGTGGTTTACTGGCAGTAACAATCCAGAAATGGAATGGCCTGTCCAGAGTTCTAGACCTACATCTACACTCCTGGAAATAGAAAAAAGAACACATTGACACCGGTGTGTCAGACCCACCATACTTGCTCCGCACACTGCGAGAGGGCTGTATAAGCAATGATCACACGCACGGCACAGCGGACACACCAGGAACCGCGGTGTTGGCCGTCGAATGGCGCTAGCTGCGCAGCATTTGTGCACCGCCGCCGTCAGTGTCAGCCAGTTTGCCGTGGCATACGGAGCTCCATCGCAGTCTTTAACACTGGTAGCATGCAGCGACAGCGTGGACATGAACCGTATGTGCAGTTGACGGAATTTGAGCGAGGGCGTATAGTGGGCATGCGGGAGGCCGGGTGGACGTACCGCCGAATTGCTCAACACGTGCGGCGTGAGGTCTCCACAGTACATCGATGTTGTCGCCAGTGGTCGGCGGAAGGTGCACGTGCCCGTCGACCTGGGACCGAACCGCAGCGACGCACGGATGCACGCCAAGACCGTAGGATCCTACGCAGTGCCGTAGGGGACCGCACCGCCACTTCCCAGCAAATTAGGGACACTGTTGCTCCTGGGGTATCGGCGAGGACCATTCGCAACCGTCTCCATGAAGCTGGCCTACGGTCCCGCACACCGTTAGGCCGTCTTCCGCTCACGCCCCAACATCGTGCAGCCCGCCTCCAGTGGTGTCGCGACAGGCGTGAATGGAGGGACGAATGGAGACGTGTCGTCTTCAGCGATGAGAGTCGCTTCTGCCTTGGTGCCAATGATGGTCGTATGCGTGTTTGGCGCCGTGCAAGTGAGCGCCACAATCAGGACTGCATACGACCGAGGCACACAGGGCCAACACCCGGCATCATGGTGCGGGGAGCGATCTCCTACACTGGCCGTACACCTCTGGTGATCGTCGAGGTGACATTGAATAGTGCACGGTACATCCAAACCGTCATCGAACCCATCGTTCTACCATTCCTAGACCGGCAAGGGAACTTGCTGTTCCAACAGGACAATGCACGTCCGCATGTATCCCGTACCACCCAACGTGCTCTAGAAGGTGAAGTCAACTACCCTGGCCAGGAAGATCTCCGGATCTGTCCCCCATTGAGCATGTTTGGGACTGGATGAAGCGTCGTCTCACGCGGTCTGCACGTCCAGCACGAACGCTGGTCCAACTGAGGCGCCAGGTGGAAATGGCATGGCAAGCCGTTCCACAGGACTACATCCAGCATCTCTACGATCGTCTCCATGGGAGAATAGGAGCCTGCATTGCTGCGAAAGGTGGATATACACTGTACTAGTGCCGACATTGTGCATGCTCTGTTGCCTGTGTCTATGTGCCTGTGGTTCTGTCAGTGTGATCATGTGATGTATCTGACCCCAGGAATGTGTCAATAAAGTTTCCCCTTCCTGGGACAATGAATTCACGGTGTTCTTATTTCAATTTCCAGGAGTGTATCTAGATACTCCGCAAGCTACCGTATGGTGCGTAGCGAAGGGTACCCTACTACTCATCTCCTTTCCTGTCCCACTCGCAAATAGAACAAGCACACAGGCAACTGTCTATATGCCTCCGTATGAGCTCCAATATCTCGTATCTTATCTTCGTGGTACTTACGCGGAATGTGTATTGGTGGCGGTAGAATCATTCGGCAGTCTGATTCAAATGTCGGTTCTCTAAATTTTCTCAGTAATGTCCTTCGAGAAGAACGTCGCCTTTCCTCCGGGGATTCCCGTTCAAGTTACCGAAGCATCTCCGTAACACTTACGCGTTGTTCGAAACTATCGGTAAAACATCTAGCAGCCCGCCTCTGAACTTATTCGATGCCCTCCTTCAATTCGACGTGGTACAGATTCCAAACACTTGAGCAGTATTCAAGAACTGGTCGCTCCAGATTCCTATATATGGTCTCTTTTACAGGTGAATCACATTTTCCTAAAATTCTCTCAATAAGCCGAAGTCGACCATTCACCATCCCTACCACCGTCCTCACATGCTCGTTGCATATCATATCGCATTGCAACGTTACGCCCATGTTTTTAAACGACGTCACTGTGTCACGCAGTACACTACTAATACTATATCTGAACATTACATGTTTGTTCTTCCTACCCATCCTCATTAACTTACATTTTTCCACATTTAGAGCTTGCTGCCATTCATCACACTAACTAAAAGTTTTTTTTTAAGTCTTCTTATATCTCCCTTCAGTCACTCAGCTTCGACACTTTACCGTACACCACAGCATCATCAGCAAACAACCACAGATTGCTACCAACCTCGTCCGCCAAATAATTTATGTATATAGAGAACAACAGCGGTCCTATCACAATTCCTCCAGACACTCATGACGATACCCTTTTCTCTGATGAACACTCCCCGTCGACGATAACATACTGGGTTCTATTACTTAAGACGTCTTCGATAAATCGGCATATCCGTGAACTTACTCCATATGCTCGTACCTTCGTTAACAGCCTGCAGCGGGGAACCGTGTCAAATGCTTCACGGAAATCTAGAACTATGGATTCTGCCTGTTGCCCTTCTTCCATAGCTCGCAGTATATCATGTGAGAAAAGAGCAAGCTGAGTTTCGAAGGAGTGATTCTTTCTAAAACCATGCTGATTCGTAGACATAAGATTTTCGGTCTCAAGAAAACTTATGATATTCGAACTGAGAATATGTTCAAGGATTCTGCAGCAAAACCGAAGTTTCGCAGATCCGTTCTTTTACCCTTGTTATATACTGGAGTCACCTGTAGTTCCTTCCAATCGCTTGGGAGTTTGATCTGGGCGAGAGATTCGCGATAAGTGTAAGCTAGGTAAGGGGTCATTGCCGTAGAGTACTCTTTGCACAGAATGAGATTTTCACTCTGCAGCGGAGTGTGCGCTGATATGAAACTTCCTGGCAGATTAAAACTGTGTGCCCGAGCGAGACTCGAACTCGGGACCTGCCAGGAAGTTTCACTCTTTGTACAACCGAACTGGGACTCCATCTGGACCTGGTGACTCATTTGCTTTCAAATTTTTCAGTCTTTTCTCTACGCAATGGATGCTTATTACTATGTCATCTATACTAGAGTGTGTCCGATGGTCAAACGGCGGTATGGTTGGACGATTCTCCTGAATGACCCATTTCTTGAACACGAAATTTAAAACTTCGGCTTTCGTTGTGCTGTCTTCAACTGCCACAGCAGATTTGTCAACGAGGTACTGAATGGAAGCCTTAGACCCGCTTAGCGTTTTTACATACGACCAGAATCTTCTCGGATTTTCTGCCAGATCTTGTGCTAATATATGAGGGTGGTAGTTGTTGTATGCTTCGAGCACAGGTGCACAAATCTCTGCTAATCTTTGCTAGTCGTCATTGTGAGTTCTCCTTTGAATCGGGAGTACAGCAGCCTCTGCTTCCACAACATCTTCCGAATTTCGCTGTTAAACCATGGTGGGTCTTTTCCGTCCTTTATCCACTTACTAGGCTCATAACTGTCCAGACCACAATTTACAGTGGCTTGAATTTTGCCCATAGTCCCTCTACGTCCATCTTACTAGAACTAAAGGACGTCATTTCACTCTTTAAGCGAGATGCTAACAACTGCTTATCTCCTCTATCTAGCAGAAGTACTCTCCTAAACTTCTTCACTGATTTATTAACTTTCGCAACCATAGTTGCTATAGTGACATCATGATCACTAATCCCCGTTTCTATACTGACATTGTCGATAAGATCCGGCGCATTTGTAGCTACAAGTCTAAGATATTTCCACTGCGTGTGTGTTGCCGAGCTAGCTGCCCAACAGTTTTCAAAAAACGTACTCATAAGTATTTCGCACGACTGTCTGCCTGTACCTCCCGCAATGAATCCACAGGCATCCCAGTCTAGACCTTGTAGGTTAAATTCACCTCCAACTGTTACTGCATGATCTGGGTATTTACGCACTAAAGACTTAAACCCGATGGAACACATTTGGGATTAATTAGAACATCCGAGCTAGCTGCCCAACAGTTTTCAAAAAACGTACTCATAAGTATTTCGCACGACTGTCTGCCTGTACCTCCCGCAATGAATCCACAGGCATCCCAGTCTAGACCTTGTAGGTTAAATTCACCTCCAACTGTTACTGCATGATCTGGGTATTTACGCACTAAAGACTTAAACCCGATGGAACACATTTGGGATTAATTAGAACATCGACTTCACTGCAGATACAAGCGTCCAGCATCACTAGCAACTCTAGTTTCAGCTCTTGAGGAATAGTGTGCTGCCATTCCCCCACATACATTCAGACATCTCGTTCAAAGTTTCCCCACTAGATTTCATCTCGTCATAAAGGCGAAGGATGGATACACCTCATGTTAACGTCCAGTAATAGGTGTCAGAATACTTTCATAAGATAGGATAACCGACTAAGGTCTAATGACACCAGGTTGGCTTTAACGCCATTCAGATTGTTTGCTAGTGGTGGCTTTTGCTCCTTCCCGTTCAAGAATATGACAGGCTAGTTTTTAATGTGTTCTTGATCGTCTTCTACGTTCGTTGTGGATGAAATAAGAAGTAAGAGACCCGACTTCGCAGACAAAAGTTTAGTCGAGAAGGATTCCCACCGTCAGAGCTCAGGTGTAATGGAAGGGTTAAGATGGTTTGAAAAATTTTAATATCCATGGATACGGATAGGACTTACGGATGCCGACGCACGTAATACACTTGCCGATGCAGTGTATCAGTTCAGACGTCTAGGTACAGCAATATCCTACAACATCTAACACACTGCAGATGCAAGGATAGTAAAGATAGAATTAAATTAATTATAGTTTGCAGTAATGTGCATAGAGATAAGAAAAGTCATTTAGAACACTGCATTGCTTTGGTGAATGATAAAAAAAGACTGAAGTATCAAATGTCCTCCAGACTTACAGCTGCGTTAAATGATGCTCTCAGATGGTAATCGAATTTCCTTTTGATGCACACTGTCATTTGTGCACAAATGAACGACCAGGTATGTGTGAATTCTTGAATGTGCAAAGCGCTCGGAATAACCATAACTCTCAGGAAACCTAATTAGTATTAGGTTCTCCAGGTGTTTCTTATTCTCTCATTAAAATCAGTTTACAAGATCCTGGTGATCACTGCATTAGCCTATTCCTGCCCATAAAACATTCCTCTTATAGACAGCCTCTCACCCTACGAGTTTAAACGTTCCTAAAAATTATCTGGTTTTACTTCGAAGACACTTAGAGACCTTGCAAACAGTACGACGTTCTCTCCATACCGGTTTCACTCCTCAGTACAGAAATGTTCGTTCCCGCCTCAGTAAACTCTTTTCTTAGCCAAGGCAAGTCGATATTTCCAAACTTAAATAATATCTCCTAGCATTCTTTTCTTTCCACTTGAACGAGCAGCAGTATGGACGCTCCGGTATCTTTGTTGGTGGTATCTGATTCGAAATGGAAACGCAACCATCTCAAGTAACATCCGCCCGCATGCACCAGCATATCAGATCTTTGACTCGTCTGAAATATTTTTCTTACTACCAGCGCAACAAAACTGTTTGCTCCATAGCTTGCAACTTCACGCGAGAACCCAGTCTAAGAGATTAATAGCGCCCCCTCGTTTGTGTTAATGAACTATTCGTCAACCACTATGAAATTGCAGGACAGAAGTACTGTAAATAACGATTTGTTTAAAGGGCAGTCTTCAAGAACGCTTCTGAATGATATGCAACAATAGTGCCTGATGCACAGCGCGACAAGCTATTATGAGATTCAGAACGAAGTTAGTAGAATGAAAATAATTAGTCTGGCTGCTTCTTTTACAAGTCTCCTACGCATCTTTTACAGAAACTTATTCTACATTTCTCTACATTAAATGCTCTGCTTCACAAGTAAAAAGGAACCGTACAGAGGGGGAGAAGCAGCGAACTGAAACTTCACAGGTTGAGATGGTATGTGATGTTATTTTAGTGATTACAAAACCGAGTCAAATTTACAAATAAGTTGGTAGTATGAGGCCACTTATCAGTGCGACGTTGCACCCCCTCTATCCTGGAGGCATGCACTGATTTTTTGGGAAGAGTGTCATAAGGCCGTTGTATCCTCTCTTGTAATTGATCCTGATATCCTGGGTCTTCACACTGAGATCGATTTGACAAGCTAATTGATCCGACACGATCTAACGTGGACAGGTCTGTGGATCTTACTGGCCACTGGATTTCTTTAACATCACATAAACAGCACATAGATACATGTGACATATATGAACGGGTCGAGAGGCACGAAAGGGAAGCAGTTGTTGACAAGGGAGTAAGACTGGGTGGTAGCTTATCACCTATGTCATTCAGTCTGTATCTTCAGCAAGAAGTAAAGGAAACAAAAGAAAGATTTTGGAGTAAGAATTAAAATCCATGGAGAAGCAATAAAAACTAAGATGTTTGGCAATGACATTGTAATTCTGTGAGAGACAGCAAACGACTTGAAGAGCAGTTGAGCGGAATGGACAGTGTCTTGAAAGGAGAACATAAGATGAAAATCAAGAAAAGCAAAACGAGGATAATGGGATGCAGTCGAATTAAGTCAGGTGATGCTGAGGGAATTAGATTAGGAAATGAGACACTTGGAAGTAGTAGATGAGGTTTGCTATTTGGTGAGCAAAATAACTGATGATAGTCGAAGTAGAGAGGATATAAAATGTAGACTGGCAATGGCAAGGAAAGCGTTTCTGAAGAAGACAAATTTGTTAACATCGAGTATAGATTTAAGTGTCAGGAAATCTTTTCTGAAAGTCTTTGTATGGAGCGTAGCCATGTATGGAAGTGAAACGTGGACGATAAATAGTTTAGACAAAAAGAGAATAGAAGCTTTCGAAATATGGTACTACAGAAGAATGCTGAAGATTGGATGGGTAGATCACGTTACTAATGAGGTGGCACTGAACAGAACTGGGGGGGAAGAGGAATTTGTGGCACAACTTAAATAGAAGAAGGGATCGGTTGGTAGGACACGTTCTAAGGCGTCAAGGTATCACCGATTTAGTATTGGAGGGAAGCTTGGAGGCTAAAAATCGTAGAGGGAGACCAAGAGATGAAAACACTAAGCAGATTGAGAAGAATGTAGGTTGCCGTAGTTACTCGGAGATGAAGAAGATTGCACAGGATAGACTAGCATGGAGAGCTGAATCACACCAGTCTCAGGACTGAAGACCACAACAATAACAACATATGGACGAGCAATGATTTTGTGAAAAATGGCGCCACGATAGTGTCGCAGGAGAGTAACATATGAGGGCTCGGGATGTCTGTGTCATACTGTACAGCCGTCAGAGTTCCCTCAATCACTATGAGCCGTGACCTGAAGTCATACACGATGGTCAGCCACACAATGACGCCAGCAGTTACACCGCTGCACATCTCCAAAAGAAAGAATGTGATCTCTCGCCAGGTCGCCAAATACTTGTTGAAAATGGTCATCCGAGGTAGTGCTGAACCGTTATTCATTGCTGAACACATTACACCGCCACTCATCAGCAGTCCGAGCTTCACGGCCGCGACACCACTCGAATCGCAGATGTCTGTGGTGCAGTGTTAATAGCCATTTAGAGCCCACTATGACATAAGATGTATTTTGTGAACCTACTTTTTCACATTTGCATGTATCTGATCGAATTTTCCGATTTTATACAAACAGAGAAGTTAAGATCCTTGACCGGTTATTAAATAGACCCTGACTCTATACAGTCGAAGCCATTTAAGAAATATACAACCTTAGACTGAACAAGAAGGCGGAAGGAGATCTACCGTGGTTTTATTTGAGGAACTATCGCGGCATTCGGTTTTACTGAGACTTCCCACTCCGAAATAAGTCTGATACTCTTCAGTCAGTGCTGGTATTCCATTGTGTAAACTAGACAGAATAAAAGAAATAGAAACTCCTTAGCGAATAGATTCTTTCGAATAGACTAGGTCAAGTGGCCTTAATAACGATATCCAGTAAAACGGAAACACTGTTCTAGAACATCCAAGAAAATTACAAGAAAATTGCCTTAATAATAGTCATAAACCTGGTATTTCTGCTTCATTTCATTGCCATACATTACACAAAAAATGCTTTCTCGCTCACCTAGAGCAAACAGGAAGAATTATCATACGAAATACACTTGGTCGAGTTTGAAAATGAATTTAAATGGCCAATAAAAGAAAACAGTGTCAGATTTAGTGCAAGAGAGATTACACCATAGATATTATGTGCATATGAACGGCCCACTTCACTAGTGATATTAGCTGGATAAACTGTTGCCGACGGACTAGAAGCATTCTTAACATCTTTGTCTCGAAGCTGAGTTTCCTGATACGCAAATGGGAGAGCAACGAATAGACTCGATGAGTTAGATTGTTTCACAATAGTCATCAAGACTTTTGCGAGCTTTCAACGAGAAAAAAGTCCAACTGACACGAAATGCAAAAGGGTGACATAGCGAGTAGATAAGAAGAATCAAAAGCTTAAAATGAAAAGACCAACATCAGAAAACAGAATGAAACTCGCCGTGTCCCAAAATGACTAGTCTGTGAAATTAAATAATAATTAAACATAAAAATCTTTTTGATGCCTTACACTGTCTGTAAGCTGAAATTATACAGCATATATCTGTGTGGTTCTGGAGTATAACAAATGGCGACACTGCTATAATTAATTGCACAACACGACACACCTTTTGTCCTTATAATATTTTGTAACATTGGTTAAGTGTATTTTCTCCATGTGAGTTTATGGGTTTATTTCGAAGTTTAGGGACCCACAATTTTTACTCCATGTTTATTTATTTTCGTTTCATCTGAAAACCTATTTCTTTGTATTTTCGAGTTTCTACTGAGAACAGTGATTATCATATGTGGCTAATTGTGTTTCCACTTATCAATTATCAGCAGAGAATTTTGATCTTCACGACATATAAGAGATATATTATAATTTATTGTGCCTAAAACCAACTGATTACTCGAACTTTACAAAATGCAATTACTGTTTGATATAAACTAGTCTATTTAAATGTCATCTGTGAACAAATACCTATATGAATCATAATCTGTGAACTACCGATGTAAAGGTATTGTATTTTTGGTTAATGTTACTCCTCTCGAGGGGGAGTTGGTAGTGTTGTATGTAGGAGAGGAGTCGACATGTAACTAGTCTACATCTGGGCTGTGTTGTCGATGTACCAAGAAATGTGGAAAAATTGTTTTGTCGTTATTTAAAAGTAAAGAACACACACTATATAGACTTCAATTGGTGTTTCACTTTAAAGGAGTTTCTTTTATACCTGATTATATAATTTTAAGAACACGGCTGATCGGCATTATTGACAGTATTGCTGGGTGAAGGAATTACGACATAATATCAAGAGCAAGAGGAAGATTAAATATTGTCCTGAAACACTTTCAAAATCTAGGAACCCTCTCGACGAAATCACACGCTCTTTATTTTCAGGACAACGAGCAGCAACAGTAACTACAGCGAGAATCAAAATATGAGTATTATTTTCAACTATTGACTCTCCCAACGTACAGTGTTAACGAAACAGTTCTTGCACCTATGCCCTGCTATTCTTCTTAACCAATTCTATATCTGGTGTCCACCGAAAGAATTGTGACTATTCCTTATTACGTTAATAATTCAATAATATTTTAATTATAGGCAGGACATGGTAGCGTAAGAAGGTTAAAAAAAGATATTCGAGGCATACATCGCAGTGCTAGTAATCCACAAGTGTAAGATACGATTTGGCTAACTTTTATGCAGTTAAACGATCAATCACAGCGGAAAGTGTCCCTGTTGACTTCCCGCCGTGAGCAGAATTAATCGAGGCCAAAAATACGTAAGAGAGAGACAACTGTGCGCCCGCTCGATGCTCTTGCAGACTTAATGCCTGTGAGAGCGTTCGTCTGCAGCGCAGATTAAATTGCGCGGCGTTTTGTGTTATCCCGTGCCCGGCGCCGCGGCCGTCCAAAGTTTGACGCGAGCTCATCAATAAGGCGGGCGGCGGGCCGTGTCCCGACATCACTTTGTAATTACCGCCTCGCTCCGCCACCCACACAACTACTAATTTCTTCGTCATAACAAACTTTTGCACATAATGTAATTACCGCCAACTTTTACCGACCCCTCCACTGCCCGCAACGCCTTCCGGGGCGCGCTAGTTAAACTATCTCAGACTCTACGACGAATGTCACTCTAAAACTTAGGTTCAGACTGGGAGAAAGTGTAATCACTCGAAATCTCTTTCTGCCTTCTCACCGAAGACTGATGCCGGGGGTACTGTGCTCTTACAGAGTTCCGCGATCTTCTTAATAAAGTGATGGTGTTGTCTTCGGTCCAAAGACTGGTTTTGCGCAGTTCTCCACTCTGATCTATCCTGTGCCATCGTCCTTATTTCTGCATAACTGTTACAAACTACAGCTGTTTGAGGCTGCTTACTTTAGTCAAACCTGTATTCCCTCCCCCATTCTTCCCTCCTCCATCGCCAGACTAACGATTTCTTGATGACTCAGGATACGTTCTATCAATCGATCCCTTCTTTTAGTCGAGCTGTGTTAAAAATTGCTTTTCTCGTCACTTCGATTCAGTACCTCCTTATTAGCTATCCGATCAACCTAGCAAATCTTGGCGTTCTTTGGTAGCACCACACTTCAAAAGCTTCTATTCTCTTTTTGTCGGAAGTGTTTATGGTCTATTTTTCACTCCCGTAAGAGGTTATATTTCAAATACATACCCCCCCCCCCCCCCGCCTCCACTACCACACACACACATACACACAAATACATACACATACACACATCAAAAAATATGTTTATAGCCTGTAAGACAAAAAAAGACGCTTATGAACAGACAAACAAATTAATAGAGTTTCAGAAAAATTGGATGATTTATTCAAGAGAAAGAGAGTAGTAAATTGAGCAGGTCAGTAAGGCGCTGGCCCATCAATGGCCCTTATGGAAGCATTTATTCGGCTTGGTATTGATTGATAAGGCGTTTGGGTGTATTCCTGAGAGATATCGTGTCCAATTCTGTCCAGTTGGTGCGTTATACTGTCAAAATTCCGAGCTCTGGAGGGCCTTTCTCATAATCCTCGAAACGTTCTCTGCTGGGGATAGATCCGAAACCTTCCTGGCCAAGATAGGGTTATCCAAGCTCCAGGACAAGCAGTAGGAACTCTCGCCGTATTATCTCGCTGAAATGTAAGCCTAGGAGGGCCTGCCATGAAGGATAACAGAACGGGGCACAGAATATCGTCGATGTACCTCTGTGCTGTAAGAGTGCCGCGGGTCAGAACGAAAAAGGTTCTGCTATGAAAATATACTCATGTTCAGAAAAAAAACCGAACACCATGAACGATCATAGACAGGACGTCGATATTCACAGGACATATACATTAGTATGTTCTGCAGAAATGATTATCATTTGAACCATATCGGGTTCAAGGTGAACATCGATATCGCGGCGCAACACCACCTACCAGTAAAATGTGCCTCGGCCCTAGTTTACGCTATAAACTGGAGTTAATGGACCTGTGGAACTTGAGCACACGTGCAGGATGCCACGCAGATCTATGAGCCAACTGTACCGTTAAATCAATGACTTTGAAGAGGGCGCATTATTGGCGTGAGAGAATATGATGCAGCCATCCGGGAAATTGGTGCAAGTTTAGGACGAAGTATTTGGGCACTGCAACTGATGTGTGTAGAATGGTTCACGGAAGGGTGTAGAACACGCGAGGGTCAGGTCGCACTAGCCAGACCCCCTCCCAGAAGATCGACACCTTATTCGAATGAAATTGTATTGCAGGACAGACCTGCGTCTTTCTCGGTTCTGGAACTGCAGCGAAACAGTGTAACACATCCTACACCAACAGGGGTGACATTCTGCCGCCGTTTTTAATGCATGGGTTACATGCGCGTCATCCACTTCTCCACCTACCTTTGACGAATGTGCAGAAACACGCTAGATGGCAATGGTCTATGGAAAGACGTCACTGGGGACAAGAATGGTATCAGATAGTATTTTCAGACGCATCCAGGAGCTGCTTGTTTGAAAATGACATCCGCATTTTGGTTCGCCGCAGACAGGGGGAGCGGCATCTCAGTGACTGTGTATTTGCACACGACGTACAGCCCCAACTTGAGGTCTTATCGTATGGGGTTCTATTAGGTGTAACCACAAATCATAATGCGTGTACAACTCATTGTGACAAGTGCGACCTATGTGAATGACATCCTGCGACCAGTAGCCATTTTCTGTACAACATCCCAGACACCACTTTTCAACAAGACAATGCACGACCACGTGTTGCTGCACGAACACGTACCTTTTCGGTGTCACAGTATGTCAGTCTTTCGCCCTGGCCCGCCAGATCATAAGACTTGTCGCCAATCGAAAATGTGTAGGATATGCTGAAACGACGGGTGCAGCGCTGTGACCCAGTGCCAACCACCACAGATGAACTTTGGAACCAGGTGAATGCAGCTTGGATGGCTATACCACACGACGCTATTCGCGCCTTATACGCGTCGATGCCATCACGCGTGCGACAGGTTATCGGGACCCATGGCGGACCCTTTACCTGCTAGGCAACAGAACACATGCTGAGCCGAAGTTGCTGAAACGCTTATCATTTCTGCAGAACATGCTAATGTACAGGTCCTGTCAAGGTGAACGTCCTATCGCTAGTCGTTCATGGTGTTTTTTCTCTGAACATGAGTATAAATGGGACCCCATGTCATCACTCCTACTTGTCGGACAGTATGGCGAGCGACATTCAGGCCCCCTCTGTCAGGGGTGTCTCCAGACACGTCTTCGGATCGGAATCTCATTGGCTGGAGTAGAATTGTCTGCAGTTTTGAATCCCGCTTCGAACTGAGTCCCGATGACTAGCGAACAATTATTAAATTTATTTTTTATTGTTAACAAATTCCCCTTCCTCAGACACTCTTTTCTCACTACTGGCAGTTTGCGTTTTATATCTTATGTAGTTACACCATCGTCGGCTATTTTGCGCGTTAGTAGCAAAACACATCCACTACGTTTAGTTTCCCATTTCTTACGCTAATTCTTTCAGTATCGCTTAACATATCTCGACTACACTCTAATACTCTTGTATTTCTTTTGTTGGTATTCATCTTATAATCTCTGTTCAAGGCACTATCGCTACCATTCAGCTGATGTTTCAAGTCCCTTCCCGCCCCTAACAGAACCAGTGTTATCGAGATACCTCAAACATTTCTTTCTTCTCCCTGAACTTTAATTACCTTTCGAAATTTCTTCTTAGTTTCCTTTTCCACTACTTGCTAAAATGTACACTGAGCGAGGTGGCACAGTAGTTAGCACACAGGACTCGCATTCGCGAGGGTGACGGGTCGAACCCACGTCTGGCCATCCAGATTTATATTTTCCGTGATTTCCCTAAATCACTCCAGGCAAATGCTGGGGCGATTTCTTTGAAAGGGCGCGGCCGATTTCCTTCCCCATCCTTGAAATATTCAGAGTTTGTGCTCCGTCTCTAATGACCCCGACGTCGACCAGACGTCAAACCATATCTTCCTTCCTTCTTCGTTTCAATATACAGATTCAGTAACGTCGAGGATAATCCACAACTACTTTCTGCATCTACATCTACACTCCGTCAGTCAACTTACGTTGTGTACTAGTGTCAGTTCTCCTATTTCCTGTTTCGGTCCAGAATGGTTCGCGGAAAGAACGACTACCGGTGGGCTCGAACATCTACTGTATAAGTTTATCTTGATGGTCGTATCACGAAGTTTACGTAGGAGGAATCAATATATTGGTTGACTCTTCAAGGATAATTCACTCTAGGAAATTTAACAGTAAAAAACGCCATGATGCACATCGCGTCTCTTGCAGCGTCTCCCACTGAAGTTGACTGAGCATTTCCGTGACGCTTTCACGCTTACTAAGTGAACCTGTAACGAAACACGCTGCTCCTCTTTGGATCGTCTGTATTTCGTCTATCAATCCTATCTGATACGTATCCCAGACTGACGAGCAATTTTCAACCACTGGTCGAACAAATATTTTGTAAGCTACTTCCTTTGTTGTGGATTACATTTCCTGAGGGTCTGTTCAATGACTCGCTGTCTGGCATCTGCCTTATAAGTGATTAATTTCTCAACTACTGCTTCTTTCTCACGTCATTCGGCTCTTACGTATAACTGCAGTGTGGTTTCTGTACAAGTAGCATATAACCTTTTGCTTCCTATATTTTATCCCTGCGACGTTCAGAGGTCTTGATACGACCAAACAATTACAAGGCCTGAAATTACTTGACAGTGTTTCCAGGATCTTGGTTAACTGAAGGAGTGTATTCCAATCAACATTTCCAAAGGCTTTCTGTGAACCTAGAAATTCTACGAATGTAAGTTTTCTTTCCTTCAGTCTATCTTCTAAGATTAGTAGTAGGTCAGCATTGCCTTATGTCTTCGACAATTTCTCCAGAATCCAACCTGATCTTCCACACGGTCAGCTTCTGTCAGCTATTCTATTCTTCAGACAATAATGCGAGTTGGTATTTTGCAGCCATCACTTTTTAAACGGATAGTTCTGCAATATGTGTTCATATAAGTGACAAGTTATATCGCATCTGCTGCTTATTACATCGTGTTAAATAGGCAGAAACACTTGAAGGGAAGAAGGAATGAAGATTATGGTTCAACGACAACGAGGTCATTACAGACGGAGCACAAATTCGGATTTAGAAGGGAATCCTCTGTACCCCTCAAAGGAACCATCCCGGCATTTGCCTTTCGTGATTAATGGACGTCACGGGAAACTTAAATAGGGATGGCCGGACGCGGATTTGACCGTTTCCTCACGAATGCAAGTCCAGTGTGCTAACTATTGCGCCACCTCGCTAGATAGAAACACTTGAAATATCTATGTTTCTATGACAGAGATATAGATCGTTACAGACACGTCACGGTATCTGCCTGACAAGCTGGATGCTGGAAATTTTCGTGGCTTTCTATAGAGAAAATTCCGGCATTTGATTACTGTGGTTTAGGGAAACTTCTGCATCCTAAATCAGAATTATTAACTGTAGTTACTACAGGCAATAAAGGAAGAATGATTTCACGTAAAATCTTTGTGCAGATTGTTCTGGTTGAGTGGCTTGGTAGTTCAGTGAGTGAGTTTCATAGTTCAGGTTTCGGGGTTCAACAGTCAATCAAACCTAGAATGTTTTTCTGTCAGTATAATCGCTTCTTTCAGACCTGCTAACACGAAACATGCCAAGTTGTAGCGTGGTTCATAGTGACGATTAACTGTAGGTACCCCTTGAAAAGTCAGTTCAAAAGTTGGAGGAAAGCAAGCGTACCATTTCTAATAGGACCGTTGAGGTGTACAAACTAACTTTCTGTGTGGGGCAGTTTACCTTACAACACGTACTATGAAACCAAATTAGAGTAAATTATTTATAAATCGGAATGCCGGAGCGGAATAAGAATTCAGCCTGGAAAGGCTGTTCTTGAGGTTTTTATAAGCAGTTGCTGGCTGTGTATCCACAAACTAACTGTCTTCGAGTGTCTCCAAGTTAAGATTTATCAACATTTCTTCTACACTCTCTCACCAGTCAAACAAGCCTGTAACCATTCGCGTCTCCCTTTTTTTGTCACCGATTAGTCCGACCTGCTGCGTGTCTAACGCATCAGAGCGGTATTCAAATTTTGGCCGAGTAAGTGTTTTGTGACTTATACTTTGACAAAGGGCAGATCACACGCATTATATAATTTTTTTACGGAACATATTATTTTTTAAGAGGTAGATGCTCAACGAGACTAAATATTTACTTGAGCATGAAATGTTTGTAAGTTTCTGGGAATGAGTAGCAACGAGTGTGCACAAATTATATTTCAATAAATTTACACCTGTTATTGAAACAGTCTTCCATGGGTTCATGGCATGCTTGATACGTTTGCAGTAACGACCATCTAACGCTGTCAAACACGGCAAATTCTGTTCCATGTTTTCAGCGTATCTTTGATTCGGAAAATACGGGCAGCCCCGATAGCAAACGGACGAAGTGTAGAGGCGTTAAAATAGGTGAACGCACTGGGTGGAAAGCGTGTCCTTTCCGACTTACCCAGTTTATCATATAGGTCATGTCGAATATAGAAGCTCACATATAAACAACAACAGCTAAAAAGGCTTAGAAGGAGAACTATTTTGCTACGGTAATGCCCGTCCCATGAATAATGCACCTCACCTGGGCCTGTAACTGATGAATTAAGGTTTAAAAAAATTATGTTGGCTGTCAAAAAAGGATTATTTATGTATGACATATGGCGCATCGACGTTTGTCGATCAATTCTTAAAACGCCCTACATAATTCTCCCTACGTGCAATTGTCCCCGTAGTGTTGCTGCGGTCTTCATTTCGAAGGCTCAAGGCTACTCTATCCTGTGTAAACCTCTTCATTTCTGCGCAACAACTGCAACCTACATCAATCTGATACTGCTTACAGTATTCATGACTTGGTCTCCCTCCACAATTTTTACCCCCAAACTTCTTTCGATCACCAAATCGACGATTCTTTGATGGCTCGAGTTTCTTCCTGTCACATGATGCCATAAAGTTGTGCCATAAATTTTCTTTTCCCCAGTTCCCTTCAGTACTTCGTCATTAGTGATTCGATCTACCTCCCATATGATAGACTAAAGGTAGTTCACCTCATCATGGTCTTTCATGTGTTCCACTTACTCTAATAACGTCATGTATAATAAAGCCTACGAATTCTATTCTTTGTCTAAATTAAAAATTTCTTGTGATGCTGCCTTTCCGCCTGTTGCTGAAAACGTCGGCCTGCTTCTTTGTTGTTTTATTATAATTACAGGTTCTTTTTACTCCAGTAACTACTTTTTGACAGCAAAACATATCAAAATTTCCGTCTTTAAGATACGCAAATTTGAGAATGTCCATGTACGTTGAAAATACGTATTCCACCATCCAGTATACAGTCCGCGGCGAAGGTTATTTCGTAGTGATATTAGTGATTTCTTCTCGTATTCCAATAGTGTTTAGATCATGCAAAAACTACTGTCTATATTATTCGTTAAGCGTCCTTATCTCTCTTCTAATTTCACGATTCCCACCCGAAACACACGAAGGAGCCGTCAGAATTGTAGCACAGTGTTCCGCGAATATCGTTTCTCTCAATTTACTCAGCAATATTTCGCGATATCAACGTCGTCTCCCCTACTAGTCATTTCGCCTCTCCTACTAATCATTTGATCTCATTTCATACAGCTTCTTAGTGGTACTGCTAGACGTCCAAGCAGTGTGATAGGTTCCAACATCATGTAATCGGATGCTACTAAGTTCTTACTGTTTAATTTGTTGTGGACATTACACTGCAGTTACCCACATTTGAAGAGACCAAGTGAAAATAATGTCCAAGTATTTCATCACTCCCTTACAATCATCCAACGACCACAGCTTTCTGCAGACAACAGTATCGACACTAGGTATCTGATAGTGCTACAACTGAGTTATCAGAGTCTCAACCTAACACACAATTTTAAATTGTCAGTGAGTGTCTCAGAAAGTGCACCCCGCCGCAGAGTGAATGATCATTGTGAAATCGAGTACGTTGAGAGGAATCATTACTCTGTCTGAACAGAGAAGCGTCTATGGAGCAGCAGGGGTGTTCTGAATCTAATCGCTGTGAGTACATGATTTGCCTTTCACGACCTGTATTTCTCGATTAATTTCACTTGTTTTCGCTGGATTAAACCAATTAGGTTATCACGTCATTAGCGGGGCAAGTGGGCGAGTATTAGGGAGTCGCGCATAACGAGCGAACACACAGGCCAGTCGCACATTCTGTCATCCAAATGACAGATCACAGCCGGCCGAAAGCCTGAATAACTGTTACAATGAAATCTATTCGCCAGGCAGGAACGTAAAGCAAGAGTGAAGTGCCAACACATTTCACTGGCACAAATGCCTGTCATAGAACGTTACCGCCAGAGTAATTACAAACGGAAACCGCATAAGGTTAGTGTTGCCTCCTGAAAGACTGCAGATTAAAACTTTAACTGTATAATTGCCAATTAACTGTCATAAACACACTCGGTTCGACGCATTTTTTATAACCCCCAACTCTTCATAAAATTTTGTTAGTATTTCTTCTTCCGGAGCACTAGAACTTTTGGACAACCTGCTAAATGAAAGATCCAGAATGAATATCAATAAAAGTAAAATAAAAATTCATAAAAAGCGCTCTCGACGGAAAAGAAGACACAAAAGACTTGTTATGAGGAAGAAGGCTAATTTCTTTGAAAGAGTTCTATTAGCGCTCTCGACGGAAAAGAAGACACAAAAGACTTCTTATGAGGAAGAAGGCTAATTTCCTTGAAAGAGTTCTATTATATAGGAATCTAGGAAGTGTTATTATGTCAAATCGAAAGAGTTAGGAGGATATTAGAGCAACGGCAAAACATTCTAAAGCATCGTTTATGAGAATGAGCCAGGTACAAAGTTAAAAAAACATTTGACTGAAGATGGAATAGCATTTCACAATAAACGACTAGAGTACCGGAACATATAGGTATGAGAGCTGTACCCTTTTAAAATCCGATTCAAATAAAATTAAGCGCTTCGAAATGTAGCAGTGGCGACGCATGAATATGTGCTGAGAATAACTAGCGAACGAGTTTTCTGAGATAATATAGGACGGAAAAAATAGACTAACAGGACATACGATACGACGGTCGACGTAGCGCACCCATTCTTTTTTTTTTATCGGGAAGATGGAAGACTGGAAGGAAAGAGACGACCTAGAAGAACAGAATTAAACCTGTTAGTTCTGAAAATATGGCAAATATTACCTACCAACTGGACGGTTGAGGAGACAAACATCCTCGAATAGGAAATATACACAGTTACAGCTGAAATCTTCATAATCAAATAGCCATTTGTAAATGAAAATACGAAACATATTATGTAGAATTTGTCTTCATATTAACCACGAGTATATCGAGAACTTCATATCTGATGTGCACTTGGTGAGGCAAGGAAGAAATTATATTCCGTGAATATTTACAGATGACATGGAACTTACTGATTGCAGACTGTTCACCAACAACCACACGGGGAATTGTCGTTTGGTCAACACTGATAAATCAGCAGTAGCAGATCATGTATTTTTCTTCTTCTTTTCCTCGTGCCTTTGACCCCCATCAGCGCAGAGTTGCCGTTGTTATCAAGGAATTTGGCAGGGTTAATTGAAAGGAGGGAGGGGCCGGATGCACTTCCTGCCGTCATCCCGTTACCCTCCGGGAAGGAATATGTGTGCCACAACTATCTGCGTGTGGTGTTCTTCACGTAAAGGTGAACGAAAATTTTATAAATTTTTGTGAATCGTGTAACTGAGGCCGGACTTGGGTTCCAGCGTGGTATTCAATAACTGAGGCGGGACTTGGGTTCCAGCGTGGTATTCACCTGGGGATGTAAGCAACCACATGAAAACTGGCCTACACACAGACCGTCGTCGTCCATTCGGCCGGTGTTTACAATTTAGGGCCGGCGTATATCCCCGTCCTGGAAGCAGCACTTTAACGTGCACAGCTATCATGCGGGATCAGTAGCAGATCATGTACTGGTATCAGGGAATCACTAAATTCGATTAATACTATAGTTTTATCAAGGTTCAGTCCGTACTATACTAGGATGTACAGAGAGACCAAAGAAATTCAAAAATTTTGAAACAACTTTCAAAGAAAGCAAGAACTGAATCTAGGCAATTCTTCGATCTTAGTGCTAAAAAATAGAACAGCGTCAGCTTCTCTGCAATACAAACTCCACAGTGGAAGACTATTAATCATGTGAGATCAAAATGGGGAGAAGGAGGGGCAGAAGGGGTTTGCCAAAATCTCACTAAATCTCATTTAACGGCACGGGTGGCACAATGAAAATCTCACGTCATTTTTTAATTCAGAGAATATGTATTATTGTAACGGATAACACTTTATTTTATGAAACTAATTCCAAGCATATAAAATTTTAAATTAACCACGAATCTTTACTGAATGCTTTACACGTGTACATGTTCAGGATTCCTCGATTAGAAACAATTGCCGCTCAGGTGTCAGATTTCATTCTGATGGTTCCGTGCCGTGCCAATTGAAATTACAGTGTGTCAGTCGGAGAGGCAGTCGTGATATTCTGCAACGCCTATAAAGCAGTTCTTATTGTGTACCAAACCTTTTACGATGCGCATATTAAACGGCATGCCGACAAGCCGAAACAAAAGCGCAAGAAAGAAGTTAATCACTTGTTGAAGGAAGCTAAGTTAAAGTTCACCGACAAGGGTTGTTTTAGCGATCATATAAACCAAGAAACTGAAATGCTACATGGTCATACGATTCAAATGACGGTACAAACAATGTTTTCTTTCGTCCGCAAAGTAAATAAAGGCTTCAATACATTTAATGTATGCCTTGTGATGACTGGGTGTTGTGTGATGTCTTTAGGTTAGTTAGGTTTACGTAGTTCTAAGTTATAGCGGACTGATGACCATAGATGTTAAGTCCCATAGTGCTCAGAGTCATTTGAACCATTTAATGTATATAATACACTGAAGAGCCAAGGAAACAGGTACACATACCTAATGTCATGCAGGGCCCCCGCGAGCACACCTAAGTGCCACAGCACGACGTGACATTGACTCGACTAATGTCTGAAATACTGCTACAGGGAAATGACACCATGAATCCTCCAGGGCTGTCCATAAATCCGTAAGAGTACGAAGTGGTGGAGATCTCTTCTGAACAGCACGTTGCAAGACATTCCAGCTTTGCTCAATAATGTTCATGTCTGCGGCGTTTTGTGGCCAGCGGAAGTGTTTAAACTCAGAAGAGTGTTCCTGGAGCAACTTTGTACAGTAATTCCGGACGTGTGGGGTGTCGCATTGTCCTGCTGGAATTGTCCAACACCGTCGGTATGCCCAATAGACATGAATGCAAGCACGTGATTAGACAGGATGCTTACGTACGTATCACCTTTCAGAGTCGTATCTAGACGTACCAGGAGTCCCATATCACTCCAACTGCACACGACCCACACCATTATATAGCCTCCACCAGCTTCAAGAGTCCCCTGCTGACATAAAGGATCCATGGATTCATGAAGTTGTCTCCATACCCGTACACGTCCATCCACTCGATACAATTTGAAACGAGACTCGTCCGACCAGGCAATATGTTTCCAGTCATCAACTGTCCAATTTCGGTGTTGACGGGCCTAGGCGAGGAGTAAAGCTTTGTGTCAGTGTATCATTTTTGTCCATTTGTCCGGCCGAATACCCCTCAGGGTTGGCATGTTTAAAATATATGGTTTTTAACCACGTATTAAAATAATTGTTTTACACACTTTATAAATCCAGGCACTAAATTGTTTTCTGTGAAACTAGAGGAGAAAATGGTAGCTACATTTATGATGCACTATAACGAGTTTACTTTGTACGGAAACCGGCCAAACGGTCGAGAATATTCAGAGAATATTCGAT
This sequence comes from Schistocerca gregaria, assembly GCF_023897955.1. Taxonomy (NCBI): domain Eukaryota; kingdom Metazoa; phylum Arthropoda; class Insecta; order Orthoptera; family Acrididae; genus Schistocerca; species Schistocerca gregaria. The sequence goes on along the minus strand of NC_064931.1, from coordinate 809,740,579 downwards.
ATATAACTGTTAACATTTTGTTTAATAAAACTAATTCCGAGTATTCTAATAAGTATTTTAGCAGTATGAAGCAAAAATGTGAACATATCAAATAAATTATTTTAATTATTAGAAAATTGTAAGGTAAAGCACATGTGAGGAGGAGGGGGGAACTAAGCACCATATCTCACCAAATCTCATCTAAGACAACACGATGTATTCCCAGTGGCGAATATAGATAACTATGAGCTGTATAACGTAATGACGACAATGAAACATTGTGCCGAACCTAAACATGCGAGCATGCCAGAAAGAACTTTACAGCGTAATTCGAAATAACACAGGCACTGCAATATCGGAAAAATTGTATCAAGGTGGAAGAAGGTGAAAATTTAAAAAACAAAAAAAAAAACTTTCATAAATGGACGTTCCTGTAACAGTCGTTGTCGGGAACCGTCATCTTCGACAGCAGTCAGGTGACTTTACGACCCGACCATTGCACGGTCACTTGGAAGCAGTTCGGCTAGATGAGGTTAATTATATTTCTAAACGAACTTGTGAGGACATCTCCAGCATTCGGAGACGATATGTTGGTCACTGAAATATGCCTAAGACCTTGGCTTAATGCCCACAAAACAGAAATCACTGGTGACATCATGTGGCTGTTTGACAGCACGCGTACCAAAATTTAAGGCGCGCCTTCTCATTTGGGTGGCTACGCTCTTGAAGCGGTGCGACGATAAATACCATGTTTTCCTACAAAGGGCGGCATGAATCTGGCTACGTAATAAATCTTACTACTCTTGCAGGTTTTAAACAACCTCTGATCAGACTACTCGTCCTATTGAGGGCTGTAACTTGATGTATATTAGAGTAAGAAGTATACACAGCGGCAGAACAGTATCATTGTTGAACTAAAAGGATGGGATCCCCAGGTCAGTGAATCTCGAGAGTGAACATTTCACAAACAAAGCTATGCAAGATTTCCTTGTGTTTGTGTCCAAACATATTTTCTACAGAAACATTTTGTCAGTGAATCAGTCAACAGATAATTAATAGCCACAGATTTTCGATGATAATAACACAAATCTAAGGGCTATCAATTCACCTAAATACCTGGGAGTAACGATTAGGCACAACTTAAATTTGAACGATCACATCCATAATGCTGTGGGGAAGGGCAACAAAAGACCGTTTTATTCGCGGAACACTCAGAAGATGTAACAATTCCACTAAACAGACTGCATCCACTACGGTTGTCCGGCCTCTGATAGAGTACTCTATGTGATCCTTACGATATAGGATTGACGGAGAGCATCGAAATAGTTAAAAGAAGGGTAGCTCGTTTTATATTATAGTGAAACAGGGGAGAGAGAGAGAGAGTAACGAATACGATACGCGAGTCGGCGTGGCAATCGTTCAAACGAGGCGTTCTTCGTTGCGGCAATATCTTTTCAATAAATTTCAATCTCCAGCTTTCTCCCCTGAATACGAAAATATTTTGTTGTCGCCCATCTACATAGGGAGAAATGAGCATTTTAATAAAATAAGAGAAGTCATAGTTCGCACGGAAAGATTTAACATTCGTTTCCCCACACGCTGCTTAGGAGTACAACGGTAGAGAAGCAGTGTGAAATTGGTTCGATGGACCCTCTGCTAGGCATTTAAGTGTGGATTGCTAAGTGGTCATGAAGATGTATATGTTAATTCGATGTTGCGAGGTAACAGTGTGTGCTGCTTTAAAGGGACAGCATACCGCGGACCTAAAATTTGCGACCAATGCTGAAAGAAAATCAGCTCAAGGAAAATAATCACACTAGTAGAATGCATCAAAAATCATAGTAAAGCTAAAGATTAGCCGACGATGATACAGTAAATGCGAGTTGGATCATGCACACTGAATAAAAGTGGGATGTTTCTCTTGATAATAAAGTTAGAACTGACGATGCCAATGTTCCTTCGTTAGAGTAAATAGTTACTTTTCTCCACCGGATATTTAAGCTTTAGATGTTATGCGTTCGTTGATCACTGTTAGCCTTTGGAAGGCTGAAAATCTACATCTACATCTACATCCATACTCCGCAAGCAACCTGACGGTGTGTGGCGGAGGGTACCCTGAGTACCTCTATCGGTTCTCCCTTCTATTCCAGTCTCGTATTCTTCGTGGAAAGAATGATTGCCGGTATGCTTCTGTGTGGGCTCTAATCTATCTGATTTTACCCTCATGGAATCTTCGCTAGATATACGTAGGAGGGAGCAATATATTGCTTGCCTCCTCGGTGAAGGTATGTTCTCGAAACTTCAACAAAAGCCCGTACCGAGCTACTGAGCGTCTCTCCTGCAGAGTCTTCCACTGGAGTTTATCTATCATCTCGGTAACGCTTTCGCGATTACTAAACGATCCTGTAACGAAGCGCGCAGCTCTCCGTTGGATCTGCTCTATCTCTTCTATCAACCCTATTTGGTACGGATCCCACATTGCTTAGCAATATTCAAGCAGTGGGCGAACAAGCGTACTGTAACCTACTTACTTTGTTTTCGGATTGCATTTTCTTAGAATTCTTCCAATGAATCTCAGTCTGGCATCTGCCTTACCGACGATCAACTTCATATGATCATTCCATTTTAAATCACTCCTAATGAGTACTCCCAGATAATTTATCGAATTAACTGCTTCCAGTTGCTGACCTGCTATTTTGTAGCTAAATGATAAGGGATCTATCTTTCTATGTATTCGCAGCACATTAAACTTGTCTACATTGAGATTCAGTTGCCATTCCCTGCACCATGCGTCAATTCGCTGCAGATCCTCCTGCATTTCAGTACAATTTTCCATTGTTACAACCTCTCGATACACCACAGCATCATCTGCAAAAAAACCTCAGTGAACTTCCGATGTCATCCACTAGGTCATTTATGTATATTGTGAATAGCAACGGTCCTATGACACTCCCCTGTGGCACACCTGAAATCACTCTTACTTCGGAAGACTTCTCTCCATTGAGAATGACATGCTGCGTTCTGTTATCTAGGAACTCCTCAATCGAATCACACAATTGGTCTGATAGTCCGTATGCTCTTACTTTGTTCTTTAAACGACTGTGGGGAACTGTGTCAAACGCCTTGCGGAAGTCAAGAAACACGGCATCTACCTGTGAACCCGTGTCTATGGCCCTCTGAGTCTCGTGGATGAATAGCGCGAGCTGGGTTTCACATGACCGTCTTTTTCGAAACCCATGCTGATTCCTACAGAGTAGATTTCTAGTCTCCAGAAAAGTCACTATACTCGAACATAATACGTGTTCCAAAATTCTATAACTGATCGACATTAGAGATATAGGTCTATAGTTCTGCACATCTGTTCGACGTCCCTTCTTGAAAACGGGGATGACCTGTGCACTTTTCCAATCCTTTGCAATGCTACACTCTTCTAGAGACCTACGGTACATCGCTGCAAGAAGGGGGGGGGGGGGGGCAAGTTCCTTCGCGTACTCTGTGTGAAAGCGAACTGGTATCCCATAAGGTCCAGTGGCCTTTCCTCTTTTGAGCGATTTTAATTGTTTCTCTATCCCTCTGTCGTCTATTTCGATATCTACCATTTTGTCATCTGTGCGACAATCTAGAGATGAACTACAGTCTGTAAGCTCCAGTCCTGCAACTGTATCCTCAGCACTCGGTAGACGTTCCATCCCTTGACGCAGAAAATACCGGTACATTGGAGCGATGAAGGAACAACCACCAAACTACGCAAGTAATTAATTTCATCGTGTAATGAGAAATCCAAAATGTGAACACACGACATTAATAACAGAACGGAAAATACCGAATGGGCATGGACGTATCTACATTTACATCTGATACGGGAGCATACATTGTGTCAGACAATAATCAGTAGAGGCAGTAAAAAGTGACTTTATGTTAGCTTAGTACAGCCAATTCTGCCAGCTAAATAAAAGATTCTAACTACTGAAGGCACTAACTACTGATAGGCATAGTTAGGAAATGAAAGATTTTGATAGAGAACAAACAATGTATTTACCTCAATAGTGTTCAAAAGTCATAATGTATATAGCAGTTCATGACATCCAGTCTTACAAATTTCAAAACTCCGCCATCTCTCTCCCCACATCCACCACTGCTGGCGGCTCACCTCCAACTGCCAACGCTACGCGCTGTTAACATCCATCTGCCCAACACTACAATGGCAGACAACAATGCAAACAAGCCACAGACTGCGCACAGCACAGCCAGTGATTTTTCATACAGAGCGCTACGTGGCGTTACCAATAAGAAAACCTAAACAGCCTACTTACAGTCTATCTGTAGGGAAATGGCAACATCGCATCAGCAACTCTATCCATTTTGTACAACATTTACAAGAACAGACCCTCTATGATAGTGACCTCTTGGTGAGTTCTATGTAGTGTCGCTCTTCACCAGGGTACCAACGAACCACTCCATCGAATTGATAAGCAAGACGTTCGGCACCAACCTGGAGAGACTATTCGAGTTTCTGGTCGTCTCAACATACTTCCTGCGCCACGGAAATTATAATGAAAGAAGGACGGCGGCGCCATGGGGTGTCCTCTATATGCAGTTGTGGCGAATTTGCTCGTGGAAGATTTCAAGATGAAGGCGCTGGAGCAATATGAATTAAACCCCACCTTATATGTCAATTGATGGGGGATAACTGCTGTCAGCTGCAGCGGGGCATTAAGCGGAATCAGCGGCGACGAGCGAAAATGTGTACAGGATTGTGATTCGAACCCGAGACCTGCTGCTTACTGCGCAGGTGCAGTAACCACTGCGCCATCTGGGACACAGCGTTATCGCACCTGTTCGAACTACCTCGGCACACCTCACGGCCGGCCACACTCTCACCGAACGCCACGTATCAGCAGTCCCTGTCCATTATACTCCCGTTCGCTGCTCAGACGTTCCCACAGGAGGTCGGAGGTATTTGTGTATTCGCACTGAAGAAGGTAGGCCCATTGCCCAGCTAGGCTAATCAGTTATATGAACGCGTGGTGTCTGTTCTTCCGGACATGTCCGAAAGAACAGACGCGACGCATTCATGTAAAGCCAACCTATTGAAACGTCCCCTTAGAAAAATTATACAAGACTGTGCTTAAACTGAAACACAATATTTTTTAGCGCAACGCAATCTGACTTTCAAAAATCGCTACGAAAGAATGGCCCTGAGTAACATTAACCTATACGTTTCACAAATCACTTACCTCACAAAAATCTTCGTTACTCAAGAGCTACTGCAATACAGCGAGCACCACTACTGCCAGCTAAATAAAAGATTCAAACTACAGAAGGCACTAACTACTGACAGGCATAGTTAGCAAATGAAAGATTTTAATAGAGAACAAACAGTGTATTTACCTTAATAGTCAAAATATATATGGTAGTTCATGACATCCAGTCTTACAAATTACAAAACTCCGCCATCTCTCTCCCCACGTCCACCACTGCTGGCGGCTCACCTCCAACTGCGCAACGCTACACGCTGTTAGCATCCAGCTGCCGCTGCCCGACACTACAATGGCAGACAACAATGCAAACTAAACACACACTGCGCACAGCGCAGCCAGTGATTTTTCATACCGTTCGCTACGTGGTGGCGGCATTACCAATAAAAAAACCTAAACAGCCTACTTACACTATGTCTGACGTTACGTGGGAAACATTTCGTTTCTATGGTCGTGTGAAAATTAGGTGAATTTCTCCATCAACTCAGTCTGCTTCGCCGCAACATACAGTTTACAATGGTCGTGGAACTGGATGCGTCCGCCTGTTCCTTGACGCCATGGTTAAACGGGAACCAGGTGGAAACTGGGATACAGTGTGTACAATGAGCCTAAACATACTTATCTACACGCCTCCAGTAGTCACCACAAGTCACAGGGCGAAGGCGTTTTACTCACACTTGTTCGCAGGGCACGATCAATCTGCGACCAAGACAGCCTTCCAATCGAGCTGAAGCACATGGAGATAGCATTCCGTAGCAACGGGTACAGCAACAAGCAGATATCGTGTGCTTTTAGGTAGGTTGTGCCTAGACAACTGAAGGAGGAAGAAGTGGAGCATGAATCACCAGCGTGCATCCCGTTTGTCGACAATACCTCCAGAAAGATGAGCTTAATCTTGGAACGACAGAGTGTCAGACGTGTAATTCGACCATCCACCAAGTGCTTGACATTACTAGATTCGGTAAAGGATGATCTAGACTTTGGCAAACCAGGAGACTACCAATTGCCCTGCAAATGCAACAAGGCATACTTTGAGGAAACTGTACGCACGGTAGAAGAGTGGCGCTGTGAACGTAGATCCCACACTGAACCAAGCCAGTCCACCAAATCAGCCGCTGCCGACCGTGGTATAATAACTGGCCATACTGCAGATTACAACAAAAGCAAGACTTCGGCAGTCTTCCTCCGTCTGGGAATGCGTGATTAAAGAGACCAACAAAATTACAGTTCAAGATGATATAATTAACAAAGATCGTAGACTACGACGCCACACTGAGCCGAAAAAAAACTGTTCCCGTTCATTGTGGTCCGCCGATGATACAGAGACTGGAGACCGCTGTTCGCAACCAGGGGACGCCACCCCCACAACTCTCACCAACCACCGCGGCAGCTGTAGAGATAGCAACTGGAGCATAGTGATGGAAGACGTAACGGCCAACGTGTACAAGATGTTCCAGAACGAATGGTCAATATTTGGGAATATGGCAGGAAGGATAAACTGAAGCCACAAACGTCATATGGACAATGCTCTATTCCGAATGGTTATCGAGATAGAACACATTTAATGTACATTATCACTTCTTTTCTGAATTATTCAATACATTGTCAGGCTTACACATGTATGATAGTAAACATTACAACATATGTTTTACGAAATATCAATTTTTAACACATACACCCCTAAGCACTGACGTAAACGTCATATTACGAAGCCCCATTTCAACAACGTGTTGCTGTTACTGCACAGATTGTTGAACTAAACGTTCAGAAGAAAAATGGGAACTTGGAAAAATACCTGTTTCCCGCAATGTGCTGGAAACGCTACTAAGCACTCTACAATCAGGACGCCGACCTGGGCAGAACAGCAGTCATCGGAAACCATCTGAAATGAAGGTGCAAAAAATCGTCCGTTCGCCAAACTACAAGGTTGTTAGACGAGCTCCAAGTGAGACACTGCGAAACAAACCTTGACATCTCACCAACGAAGAGTTTATTTATCCGCTAGCCAGTCCATGAACATTTCAAGTTTAAAGAAAATGTCAAAAAATTGTCACAAGCTTCCACTCTATGAAAACGTTCTAGCTCAGACCACTGCAAGCAAATACACACTTCGTATTCCTAGAAAGAAGGCAACCTGACACCTAATCTGTCTACTTTTTTTAGGCGCTACCAATCGTAGCAACTCCCGTTCTGTACCTGAGATGCTTCAACAACCTCCGAGCCCTAGTGATAGAAATATGTGATGGCATTTCTTTAAAAAAACGGGCCGAGCATTCCGCAAGTTTAATATTCCCCGGTCCTGGTGACGTTATCTTGTGAATCGACTGCCAGCAGTCCGTTCGTTTAGCCGGCCGGAGTGGCCAAGCGGTTCTAGGCGCTACAGTCTCTCACTGAGCGACCGCTGCGGTCGCAGGTTCGAATCCAGCCTCGGGCATGGATGTGTGTGATGTCCTTAGGTTAGTTAGGTTTAAGTAGTTATAAGTTCTAGTGGACTGATGACCTCAGCAGTTAAGTGCCATAGTGCTCAGAGCCATTTGAACCATTTGAGTCCGTTCGTTTATGACTACAGTCCGACCTGCAGACTGTAGGGGGCAATTTGGATGAATAGAAGAGACTGTAAAGAAAAGCACATGTCCCCTACATTTCTAACGATTCCTTTATTCCGCAATACCATGTGCTGTTTTGTCTTGGCATACTGCCTATGGATTTCTTTTCATGTCTTTCTGCTGATGGCTCTTTAACTGACAATCTGACTTCTGTGAAACACTCTGCCTGCGTTGCCTAAGCAAAGCCCAGTACACAAATCTGAGCGAGACGGTGACTTACCGCTGTCCCTTATCCAGTGGCTGAGGGAGCTACCCTCTGCAGCGGCAAAACTCTAAGGACTCACGAAAGTCAGTCCCCAGGAGAGCTGCACATTCCAGGCAACGGGCAATTCAATGCTGTGATGGCTCGCTGAAACTAAGCTAATTCACCATCCTAATACAACATGCAAGCCCACTGCTAGATTAGTCGGAGTGATGTAATTAGGAGCCGCTCGGAGTGGCCGCGCGGTTTGAGGCGTCATGTGACGAACTGCGCGGCCCCTCCTGCCAGAGGTTCGAGTCCTCCCTCGGGCATGTGTTTGTGTGTTGTTCTTTGCATAAGTTAGTTTAAGTAGTGTGTAAGTCTAGGGACCGATGACCTTAGCAGTTTGGTCCCTTAGGAATTCACACACATTGGAACAAAAAATGGTTCAAATGGCTCTGAGCACTATGGGACTTAACTTCTGAGGTCATCAGTCCCCCAAAACATAGAACTACTTAAACCTAACTAACCTAAGGACATCACACACGTCCATGCCCTAGGCAGGATTCGAACGTGCGACAGTAGCGGTCGCGCGGTTCCAGACTGTGGCGCCTAGAACCGCTCGGCCACCCCGGCCGGCCACATTTGAACATTTGAATATTTTTATGTAATTAAGGAGGAGTTATGACCTCTACATTAATCTATGTCCCAGTTTGCATATGCAGTCTTGCATCACTTAATCGGGGAAAAAGAAAAAATGATTCTAATTACTATATGACCGAGGAGAGAATAATAGTGATAAAAATGTGGTGTCTCCAGTCTGAAGCATTTCAGTTTCACTCACTGCTTCAAATAAACCAGCCACAGTCTGTGGGATTTACAGCGGGTACTTGGAGGGCCAGTTAATATGAGACAGGATGTCTGAGCGTTTGTCTAACCAGAAACATATTCGCGCAGCATTGTGAATGCAGTTGTTGTCATACTGGAAGACAGGAATGTCCACAGCATACTCATAGTGAAGTTGTAGAAGAAACGGTAACTTTTTATGATCGTGCATGTTGAAATCAGCATCTTGGTTCATGCTCAGGGTAATCAGAATGTATGACCTCAAGCCATGCAACGGAAAAGATAACAAAACATCACAAGACTGCCTTCGACCTGAACTAAACCGTCCCCCACACCCCCCAATCACACACACACACACACACACACACACACACACACTCACACACACACACACACACACAGAGAGAGAGAGAGAGAGAGAGAGAGAGAGAGAGAGAGAGAGAGAGAGAGAGAGAGACTGCATGATAAACACGGCCCGTCAGTGCATTAGACGCCTTGCATCATTACAAAAATAGACGAAATCGCGACTCCCCCCGCACACACACACACACTACACCCCTCCAGTGAGCTACTGTCCAATTTCTTTGTTTGACCCACCTTATGAGGTGCGAGCTATGACCTGCTGTGAAATACTCGACTCGATCTAACGTTTTGTCCGGCTTACTTATAACTTCCGCCCATAACCTCGACTTGGTGTACCAGGAGCAATGGAGGACAATTCTTTTAGAAAGTGAAATCATCAGTTAAACAGCCGTCAGCGGAAGGACATGAACACACGTCCACAGGCAACATGCCAAAGAAGTCTCAGTTATTACGTATGATTCCCGACAATGTTATGGAGAGAATTCATCCGAAGTAAGAGTGATTTCATGTGTGCCGCAGGGGAGTGTCGTAGGACCGTTGCTATTCACAATATACATAAATTACCTTGTGGATAACACCGGAAGTTTGCGGATCATGCTGTAGTATATCGAGAGGTTGTAAAAATGGAAAATTGTACTGAAATGCAGGAGGATCTGCAGCGAATTGACGCATGGTGCAGGGAATGGCAATTGAATCTCAATGTAGACAAGTTTAATGTGCTGCGAATACACAGAAAGATAGATTCCTTATCATTTAGCTACAAAATAGCAGGTCAGCAACTGGAAGCAGTTAATTCCATAAATTATCTGGGAGTACGCATTAGGAGTGATTTAAAATGGAATGATCATATAAAGTTGATCGTCGGTAAGGCAGATGCCAGACTGAGATTCATTGGAAGAATCCTTAGAAAATGCAATCCGAAAACAAAGGAAGTAAGTTACAGTACTCTTGTTCGCCCACTGCTTGAATACTGCTCAGCAGTGTGGGATCCGTACCAGATGGGGTTGATAGAAGAGATAGAGAGGATCCAACGGAGAGCTGCGCGCTTCGTTACCAGATCATTTAGTAATCGCGAAAGCTTTACCGAGATGATAGATAAACTCCAGTGGAAGACTGTGCAGGAGAGATGCTCAGTAGCTCGGTACGGGCTTTTATTGAAGTTTCGAGAACATCCTTCACCGAGGAGGCAAGCAATATATTGCTCCCTCCTACGTATATCTAGCGAAGAGTCCATGAGGGTAAAATCAGAGAGATTAGAGATCACACAGAAGCATACCGACAATGCTTCTTTCCACGAAGAATACGAGACTGGAATAGAAGGGAAAACCGATAGAGGTACTCAAAGTACCCTCCGCCACACACCGTCAGGTTGCTTGCTGAGTATGGATGTAGATGTAGAATGCTGCCAACGTTGTTTGGCTGTTTGCGAGACTGACTGAAACAATGACGCGCTGTTGCATCATAATATAACTCAGACACAGGTGGTGGTGGGGTCGAGCTACGCAACCTAGAGGGGCAAGCTGGTGGAGAGGATGGAGGGTCCTAGCCAGGCGGCAAGCGGACCCCCAGAATAAAGGTGAGGAGGACAAAAAAGCAGGATGCAGCTGGCACACCGACTGGAGTCGCTTTGTCACTCTCAAAGGTGGCGAAGTGTTTAGTACACTGGATTGCTTAATACACCGAACGCCGTCTTCAGGCCACAAGTGGCCCATCGCGACCATCCGACCGCCGTATCATCCTCAGATGAGGATGTGGGTAGGAGGGGCATGTGGTCAGCACACCACTCTCCCGGTCGTTATGGTGGTTTTCTTTGACCGGAGCCGCTACTATTCGGTCGAGTAGCTCCTCAGATGGCATCACGAGGCTTAGTGCACTCTGGAAAATGGCAACAGCGCAAAGCGGCCCGGATTGTCACCCATCCAAGTACCGGCCACTCCCGACAGCGCTTAACTTCGGTGATCTGACGGGAACTGGTGCATCCATTGCGGCAAGGCCGTTGACTTGCTTAATGCACTGGTTTCCCTAAATCACTGACATGCTTCAACCGTAAAAGGTCATTACTTTCTGCCCACACGTTTGTAACTACTTTGTTGTCGGCAGTATACTTAAATCCTTCTGTTCACCTTTGAAGTAGCGCAAAAATGCAAAGGCCTGTGACATATCAGTTCGACAAGCGTAATAGCCAGACACCTGACAGTTACGGCCTTTGGGAACTCAGAATGTGTATTTATTCGATTTCAATTAGCAGTAGGGAAACTTCAAAAATTTCGCCTTCCATAAGTCGACTATGCATGCACTGTTTGCTCGGTGATCCCCCCGTCGGAGATTCGAGTCCTCCCTTGGGCACGAGTGTGTGTGTGAAGTCCGTAGCGTAAGTAAGTTTAAGTAGTGTGTAATCTTAGGGACCGATGACCTAAGCAGTTTGGTTCCATAAGATCTTACCACCACCACCACAGTTTTTCAGTCGTGAATTAGTGCGTCTATCGTAGTGTCAGACTTTGTGTTAGGAAGTAGTGTTCAATCTCATTTCACGTGAAGTCACAAGCAGATCACGAGTGTTACCGATAATGTAGACAGGGCCAGTTGTCGTTGCGTCACATACCATGTATATTCTAATTGGGGGGCGGGGGAGGGGCAAATCTGGTCATCATATTAGCCAGTGAATGCGTTGGACAGCATATTGGGTAATGAGAAAAGTGCGCAGATAATTGCTGTCCGGAAGACCACACATCCGTGAGGATAAAGAAACGGCAACATAATGGAGTGGATGATGTGACCTCCACTGTTCAGGGTTCGGTCAATATAACTGCCGATCCTAAAAATTGCAACACAAGGACGTACAGCAAATAACGAAAGTTAAATTACTGTTAATTAGCTAGTCAGTTAGGTAGTTAGCTACATGTTTCATACATAATTTGAATGATTCTTCTATCGAAATGATGTGGAATGAGTCAGTTTACACGGTATGTATACATGATTACTTGTTAGCATTTATGAACGCATTATCATTTTATTCCTACTCATGAAACTAAACATAAAATAAGTTTTTTTTTTTTTTTACTTTCTGCCAGTTTTTAATTAGAAATTTGTGGATGGAATAGAAGACGTTGTTCAGTAAAAATGATTTCAAATTACATTTAAAACTTGCTTCGCTACCTGTCAGACATTTTATGTTATTGGGCAAATAATCAAAACTTTTTGTTGCCGCGTATTGAACTCCTTTCTGAGCCATTGACAGATTCAACAATGGATAATAAAGTCGTTTTTCCCTTTAATGTTGTAGGTACATACATCACTGTTCTTCTAAAATTGTGGTGGATTATTTATGACGAATTTCATTAGGGAAAATATGTATTGTGACGGCACAGTTAAATTGCCTAGCTGATTGAAGAGATACCTACGTGACGTCCTTGGGTGAACACCTCATATTATTCTTACTGCTCACTTTTGTGCAACCCATTCTTTCTTCCTAAGTGATGACTTACTACAGAAAATTATTTCGTACGACATTATTCAGCAGAAAAGTGCAGAATATGTCAGGAGGTTGACATATTTGTTTCCAAGATTAGCAATTACATGAAGAGCAAAAGTAGCTGAACTTATTTATTTGAGAAGCTCGTTAACATGCTTCTTCCAACTCAAGTTTTCATCAATATATAAATCCAAACATTTGGAGCATTCTACTGTGCCTACTGACTCCTGCTCATGTTCTACATCAGTAGAAGGGAAAGCTGAAAGGCGGATGGAGCGTACAGAGGGTCTGTTTAAGGGAGATGAGCTGGAAGCCAGTATCATAGAAATGGAAGAGCACGAAGATGAAGATGAGATGGAAAATATGATAGTGGGAGAAGAATTTCACAGGGCACTGAAAGACCTATGTCGAAAGAAGACCGCTGGAGTAAGCGACATTCCGTCAGAAATGTTTATGGCCTTGAGAGAGTTAGCCATGACAAAACTATTCCGTCTGGTGTGCAAGATGTATGAGACAGGTGAAATACCCTCAGACTTCAAGAGGAATATAATAGTTACAGTTCCAAAGCAAACAGTTGCTGAAAGGTGTAAAAATTTCCGGACTATCAGTTTAATAAGTCATGGGTGCAAAGTATTAACAGGAATTCTTTTAGACGAATAGGAAAACTGTTGGAAACGACCTCGGGAAAGATCATTTTGGATTTCGGAGAAATGTAGGAACACGAGAGGCGAAATTAACCCTACGACTTATCTTAGAAAATAGGCTAAGGAAAGGCAAACCTATGTTTATAGCATCTGTAGACTCAGAGAAAGCTTTTGAATATATTGACTGGAATACTGCCTCGCGGAATTAGCCGAGCGGTCAAGGGGCTGTGCAGTCATGGACTGTGCGGCTGGTCCCGGCGGAGGATTGAGTCCTCCCTCTGGCATGGGTGTGTGTGTTTGTCCTTAGGACAATTTAGGTTAAGTAGTGTGTAAGCTTAGGGACTGATGACCTTAGCAGTTAAGTCCCATAAGATTTCACACACATTTGAACACTTTTTGACTGGAATACTGTCTTTGAAATTTTGAAGATAGAAGGTATAAAGAGAGCGAAAGGCTATTTACAACTTGTATATGATCTAGAGGGCAGTTATAAAGAGTCGAGGGGCATGAAAGGAAAGCCGTGGTTGAGAAAGGAATGAGACAGGGTTGCAGTCTATCCCTAATGTCATTCAAATTGTACACTTAGCAAACAGTAAAGGTAACCAAAAAAAATTTTCGTAGAGGCCCATATTTCATTCCAGAGAAAAGCGCGAAACGTTCTCTGTTGAAGTTTTCATCTAGAGAACAGCCATAATATTAACTCAAAAAGCCGGCCGGAGTGGCCGCGCGGTTAGAGGCGCCATGTCAGTAAGCGTGCGCCCCCCCGCCCTGCGACCTCAGCAGTTTGGTCCCTTAGGAATTCACACACACACACACAACTACAAAATGTAAGAATAACATTAAAGGCATTCAGTTTCATGATACATGGTTTGGGTAAGGTTTAAAGCTACGGTTTAGTCTATTTCAAACATCTTCAAACTGTCAGCATATTTGGTAGTGTTTTCTCTGATCTGGTTATCATTTTAAAAAAAATGGTTCAAATGGCTCTGAGCACTATGGGACTCAACATCTTAGGTCATAAGTCCCCTAGAACTTAGAACTACTTAAACCTAACTAACCTAAGGACATCACACACACCCATGCCTGAGGCAGGATTCCAACCTGCGACCGTAGCAGCCCCGCGGTTCCGGACTGCAGCGCCAGAACCGCACGGCCACCGCGACCGGCTGGTTATCATTTTAAAACCGCACAATTCTCTCTAGGCGATTTGTCCGTACATCTATCTCGCGGGATCAAACTAGTTATTACAGTAAGTGGGAAACGGAAAAAAGGCGTTTCAGGAATCTGAATAGTGCAAAGATCATATCTCACCTCTTCGTAAACTTCCCGTTCAAAAATAACGATAGATTATATTTGTTTGCCATTGTTTCTGCAGATTTACAATGAAGAGCCAAAGAAACTGGTACACCTGCCTAATACCGTGTAGGGCCCCCGTGAGCACGCAGAAGTGCCGCAACACGATGTGGCATGGACTCGACTAATGTCTGAAGTACTGCTGTTGGGAACTGACACCATGAATCCTGTAGTGTGGTCCATAAATCCGTAAGAGTACGAGGGGGTGGAAGATCTCTTTTGAACAGCACGTTGTAAGGTGTCAGGCAAATCCAACACCTTCCATGAAAACCCTGACATGATAAGCAAATCTACATCTACATCTACATCTACATCCGTACTCCGCAAGCCACATGACGGTGTGTGGCGGAGGGTACCCTGAGTACCTCTATCGGTTCTCCCTTCTATTCCAGTCTCGTATTGTACGTGGAAAGAAGGATTGTCGGTATGCTTCTGTGTGGGCTCTAATCTCTCAGATTTTATCCTCATGGTCTCTTCGCGAGATATACGTAGGAGGGAGCAATATACTGCTTGACTCTTCGGTGAAGGTATGTTCTCGAAACTTCAACAAAAGCCCGTACCGAGCTACTGAGCGTCTCTCCTGCAGAGTCTTCCACTGGAGTTTATCTATCATCTCCGTAACGCTTTCGCAATTACTAAATGATCCTGTAACGAAGCGCGCTGCTCTCCGTTGGATCTTCTCTATCTCTTCTATCAACCCTACCTGGTGCGGATCCCACACTGCTGAGCAGTATTCAAGCATTGGGCGAACAAGCGTACTGTAACCTACTTCGTTTGTTGTCGGATTGCATTTCCTTAGGATTCTTCCAATGAATCTCAGTCTGGCATCTGCTTTACCGACGATCAACTTTATATGATCATTCCATTTTAAATCACTCCTAATGCGTACTCCCAGATAATTTATGGAATTAACTGCTTCCAGTTGCTGACCTGCTATTTTGTAGCTAAATGATAAGGGACCTATCTTTCTATGTATTCGCATCACATTACACTTCGCTACATTGAGATTCAATTGCCATTCCATGCACCATGCGTCAATTCGCTGCAGATCCTCCTGCATTTCAGTACAATTTTCCATTGTTGCAACCTCTCGATACACCACAGCATCATCTGCAAAAAGCCTCAGTGAACTTCCCATGGCATCCACCAGGTCATTTATGTATATTGTGAATAGCAACGGTCCTATGACACTCTCCTGTGGCACACCTGAAATCACTCTTACTTCGGAAGACTTCTCTCCATTGAGAATGACGTGCTGCGTTCTGTTATCTAGGAACTCCTCAATCCAATCACACAATTGATCTGATAGTCCGTATGCTCTTACTTTGTTCATTAAACGACTCTGGGGAACTGTGTCAAACGCCTTGCGGAAGTCAAGAAACACGGCATCTACCTGTGAACCCGTGTCTAAGGCCCTCTGAGTCTCGTGGACGAATAGCGCGAGCTGGGTTTCACACGATCGTCTTTTTCGAAACCCATGCTGATTCCTACAGAGTAGATTTCTAGTCTCCAGAAAAGACATTATACTCGAACATAATACGTGTTCCAAAATTCTACAACTGATCGACGTTAGAGATATAGGTCTATAGTTCTGCACATCTGTTCGACGTCCCTTCTTGAGAACGGGGATGACCTGTGCCCTTTTCCAATCCTTTGGAACGCTTCGCTCTTCTAGAGACCTACGGTACACCGCTGCAAGAAGGGGGGCAAGTTCCTTCGCGTACTCTGTGTAAAATCGAACTGGTATCCCATCAGGACCAGCGGCCTTTCCTCTTTTGAGCGATTTTAATTGTTTCTCTATCCCTCTGTCGTCTACTTCGATATCTACCATTTTGTCAACTGTGCGACAATCTAGAGAAGGAAGCACAGTGCAGTCTTCCTCTGTGAAACAGCTTTGGAAGAAGACATTTAGTAATTCGGCCTTTAGTCTGTCATCCTCTGTTTCAGTACCATTTTGGTCACAGAGTGTCTGGTTATTTTGTTTTGATCCACCTACCGCTTTGACATAGGACCAAAATTTCTTAGGATTTTCTGCCAAGTCAGTACATAGAACTTTACTTTCGAATTCATTGAAAGCCTCTCGCATAGCCCTCCTCACACTACATTTCGCTTCGCGTAATTTTTGTTTGTCTGCAAGGCTTTGGCTATGTTTATGTTTGCTGTGAAGTTCCCTTTGCTTCCGCAGCAGTTTTCTAACTCGGTTGTTGTACCACGGTGGCTGTTTTCCATCTCTTACGATCTTGCTTGGCACATACTCATCTAACGCATATTGTACCATGGTTTTGAACTTTGTCCACTGATCCTCAACACTATCTGCACTTGAGACAAAACTTTTGTGTTGAGCCGTCAGGTACTCTGTAATCTGCTTTTTGTCACTTTTGCTAAACAGAAAAATCTTCCTACCTTTTTTAATATTTCTATTTACGGCTGAAATCATCGACGCAGTAACCGCTTTATGATCGCTGATTCCCTGTTCTGCATTAACTGATTCAAATAGTTCGGGTCTGTTTGTCACCAGAAGGTCTAATATATTATCGCCACGAGTCGGTTTTCTGTTTAACTGCTCAAGGTAGTTTTCAGATAAAGCACTTAAAAATATTTCCCTGGATTCTTTGTCCCTGCCACCCGTTATGAACGTTTGAGTCTCCCAGTCTATATCCGGCAAATTAAAATCTCTACCCAGAACTATAACATGGTGGGGAAATCTACTCGAAATATTTTCCAAATTATTCTTCAGGTGCTGAGCCACAACAGCTGCTGAGCCCGGGGGCCTATAGAGACATCCAATTACCATGTCTGAGCCTGCTTTAACCGTGACCTTTACCCAAATCATTTCACAATTCGAATCTCCAGTAGTATGTCACATAGCTCCGAATAAATCGTGACATTAAATTAACCAAAGTAATACGAGTAACGAGTGAGCAAATGGAATACCACAGACTAACACAAGAATGCCCAAATGCATGTCATACCTTCCCACCGTGAGACAGACGCAGTTCCGAGGGGAGAAACGAGAACAGAAGCCGAGAGCAGAACCGTGTTAAGCTAGAAGGCCCTAGGATAAGGGACGGACTGGACACCCACGTCGCCAGCTAACCATTAGGACGACACCACCGGCAAGTTTTAGCGTGAGACTTTTCGCGTCTTTGTTGCGTCAAGGACCATCCCCCAGCCCATGTTAAAAGATAGAGCGCTCCAGAAGAACAGTATAGATCTTACAACAACGCTAAAAGGACCACACCAGCTGCAAGTTTTGGTGTGAGACTTCTTCGCGTCTCTGTTACGTTGAAAACTTTAAAAACATTTCCCCACCACGAAAAGTATAACGTTTCTCATTGGATAGACAGAATTTTTGTAGGCGGAGCTTAAGGTTAACATTGAGACCCTGATCGGTCAGATGAAAACACAGCCAGATAGTTTTTTTTAAACCAACTTCGGTAAACTGTAGTAAGGAGAAGTTAGGAGAGGAGTTGCTTCCGAGACGGCGAGGTGAGCGGAACTGCGCCGGTCGCCGCCCCTGACGAACACCAACAAGGTAATGAACGCACGCGATGCCGCATAACAGCGCATAAAGCTTCACTCAGAACTGCAGAAGTCTCATCTGTTAAACCCCCTTTTTGTTAAATTCTTGTGTCGATCGTCAATTAAAGCTCATGGTGTTCACATTTCCCACTTGAAGTAAAAATCTGAAACGCGATGATTTTTCTTTTATATAGTTATTGAGAAGCCACATCAGCCACTGTAATTTACGACAAGTTAGATAAGTAATTAAAGATAATTGAGGGTCACTGTAGACCATTGTGATAGTTTTCTCTTTTGTGAAACTTAATTTAAAGCTAGATTATAGATGTGATATGGCATAGGTCATCCTTCAATCCATTGTAGAACTTGGAAACCCATTCAGGGAATATTCGTTCACATTTTTGTTGAACGCGGTTGGTTTTTACCATCCTGTATTAAAACACTTCCTTTCATCAATAGTGCAATTTATAAACAATGTTTTGTGAGTAGAATAAAATCTCCAATGGTAAACTTAACTGCTTTTTTCGACGTTATTTTACCAGCTAACTAAAAATAGGAAAGCTTTGAACCCCTACCACTAAATTTAGTTAGTATTAAGATTCTTTTACAGGGAGTGCAGTGGAGCTGACGCTGAAATCATTAAGTATTTGGTTATATCATCGCTAGTCTCACTGAACTCTTCTGAATTCTACATGTCATGTGTGGTCTGACGTCTCCTTACCAGCAACAGGTCCCAGGTTCAAACTAGTCATTTCCCTAAAAAACACGCTCAGAGCGTCGTTGCGCGAAAGTGGTAGGGAGACACGATATAGAACAAACAGACACTACCATGAATGTTAGAACGTTGCTAGGCATCCCAGATATGCTCAATAATGTTCATGTCTGGTGCGTTTGGTGACCACTGGAGGTGTTTAAACTCAGAAGAGTGTTCCTGGAGCTACTCTGTAGCAATTCTGGACGTGTAGGTTGTCGAATTGTCCTGCTGTAATTGTCCAAGTACACGAGAGGGTCTTCGGCCCCGAAAGCCCATATCGATGATGTTTCGCTGAATGGTTCGCACGCTGACACTTGTTGATGGTTCAGCATTGAAGTCTGCAGCAATTTGCGAAAGGTTTGCCCTTGAACGATTCTCTTCAGGCGTCGTTGATCCCGTTCTTGCAGGATTTTCTCGAACCGTAGCAATGTTGGAGATTTGATGTTTTATCGGATTCCTGATATTCGCCGTACAGTCATGGAATGGTCGTAGGGAAAATCCTCACTTTTTCGATATCTTGGAGATGCTGTGTCCCATCGCTCGCGCGTCGACTACAACAATACGTTCAAACTCATTTAAATATTGACAACCTGTCATTGTAGCAGCAGTAACTGAACCAGACAATTGTTGTCCTATGCAGGCGTTGCCGACCGCAGCGCCATATTGTGCCTGTTTACCTCTGTATTTGAATAGGCATACCTATATCAGTTTCTCTGGCGCTTCCGTGTATTTACTTTTACTGACACAAGGAGTTTTATGCCTTGTTTTCGGTCCCAGATGTACTGCGATAATTTTTCATGAATATACTTTGTTGTATTTTTCGTAGATCTTTCGCACAGTTTTGGGAAACTGAATAACTCTTCCGTAGGAAAGATTCGAGCCTCCATCCTACCGAAAACAAGGCCAGTCTGCACCTCATTCGGGTTATTCCTAGTGGTCAATAATGTTTTAAAAATAAATTATTTAATAATATAAAAGGCTAGTGCTACATAGTTCATTCACGTCTCGTTCCCCAGTCACTGCGCACGACACAAACTACACAAACATTATTTCGTGATGTAGCACTACGCATGCTATCAGCTGGCGTCAAGACCGTAGCGACGGTTCCAGTTTTCCATTATGTGTAACACAGCTTTCCATTTGCTAGACAGAAAAACTGAGTCATCATCCCACTGCAACGAGTCAGATGCTGAGCTCAGAAAGGGATAAGGTGTTATTAAAACACTTTGCGTAACTTTTGGAATAAAGTTTACCGGGAAAAAGCAGGAAAAATATGGTATGAAAGCATCGTGTAAAATGATAAAAGTTTTACTGTCGTTATTATCCTTTATCTGTGTTACATTTTTTACCAAACTCCTACTCTGTGTTCTCTAAGTAATGCTTCACTTTACAGAGTGAATTGTTTCATAGATACTTTTTAACTACTTTTTAAAATACGAGGCGTGCTGAAAAGTAATGCTTCCGAATTTTTTATTCTGTTCTGAATATCGGTTGACGTGTTGTATGTCACGCTCATTACTTGCTCGACTTTCCCGCTTTGCTGACGCAAGTTTTAACCCTCTACCAGTAGAGGGCAAGGAGTTATAGCGTGTATCACGGCGATGTGTGTCGGTGCCCGAGATACCGCTCAGAAAACTGAAAGCACGAATTCGAAGAGTTCTTCCGCACATGGAGCACCATCTCCTTCAGTACGGCAATGACAGACGACACACGAACTCTGCGACTTCCGCGACAACCTGACACCTCGAGTTCACTGCCGACGATCGTCCTCCGTACAGCCCCAGCTTAGCCACATCCATTTTCCAAAAGTATAAGCACTTCTTCGTGGACTTTACTTTGACAATGAGGAAGCGGCGCAAGCAGAGATAAGGTTGTGGTTCTGTCAACGAAAGTCAAACGCTCTACAGTGACGCTATCATTACATTTGTCTCTCTTTGGGAGAAATGTGTTCACCGTGACTACGTTGAGAAATAAATAAGTAGGCATGAAGAATAAAGATATTTAACATTAATAAAGTTTGTTTTATTTAAAAAACTTTAAGAGTTTTCAGATAAAAATTCATTTCGTCCTCGTGAGTTCGTTTTTGTTATCTCTTTAATATCCTCGGATAATATATTGTACAGTTTCGTTCCATGGCAGGAAAAGTCGTTTTGAATTTTATGTTTATTCTTTCTTGGTAAACGCAAGTTCAATACAGATCTTGTTCCATTGTCATAGTTTCCGGTAATTATCAGCGTTATTTTTTATTTATACAACTGGTTGCTTTATACACTCACATGCTGTAGTTAAAAATCACATGCTTTTTAACAGATGTTTGCAAAGAGCTCGACTGTTATTTTCTGTTGTTATCCTTATGGCTTTCTTCTGTAGTTTGAAGACCATGTTCATTTCTGTGCACTGCTCCCCAGGAAAGTATTCCATAGTTAAGAATTAACTGTGCATATGAACAGTACGTGGTTGTTGAAAGACACTGGCTGTTACACACTGCTGGCAGGACTCTAATGACTTGGCACGCCCATGATCTTTGTGTGTTTACACCACTTCAACTGAGAATCAACATTTTACTCAGCCTATAGAGGTGGCATCCGCATTTAATTTAACAATGTCATTTTCGCCCCCGAAACTGAAATTCAAAGTCGTTCTTAATGGGAGACATCTCTAGAAGCGAACGCGGTATTCAGATTGCCTTAGTGTGGACTATTGGACCGGAATTGTGCACCGTGTATATACGTCGTGGACAACGGTCTGTAACTCTCTCAGGCCTTCCACACTTGGCAAAATTGTATGCAGATACGTACTGTAATCAGAAAATAGCGACGAAATGCTGGACGACTTGAAGACAATTGGTCATTCTAAAACTGAAGCTCAATATAAATAAATGTTACGTAACGCTCGTGAACTTACTAACTGAAGCGATACTATTTGATTCCACCGGCAACTGCCTATGAGCATCCAACAGGAGAGATTTAAGGTGGAATTCCCCCACAACGTAAATGGTAAACGACGCAGGAGTTTTCAGTAAGGGTAAAATACTGAATGCACACAACAAGAGACTAATGTCAATGACGTCCGCCTGTTGCACGAGCCTATAGCATATTCTAGGCTCAAACGTTATGGCGTTCCTGGAGGAAAAAACGCTTTTTCCGAAGAATCAGCACCGATTCAGAACAAAACAAATCGTATGAAACAGGCTTGCTTTTGCAAGACACAACATCACGCAAGCAGTAGATGTAAGTGAATAGTTAGATTCCGTCTTCCTACATTTACAAAAGGTGTTCGACAATGTTCAGTACTACTATCCTGATACGATCATATGAGTATCTTCGCAGATACGACGTGAGATGTCTGATGGATATTTGAGTATCAGAGCCCAGTATGTTATGCAGCACACTGAATGTTCTATAGAAACGAAAGTAACATAGTTTGTGCCCGAAGTAAGGGTAATGGGACCACTAATGTTCTCACTATAAACTATCTGACAAAAAAATGTGAAGCATCTAGAGGACATTTTCGGAGTCAGTGCAGCTCCGTACACGTGTACACCCACGGCGGGTATGTAACGATTGGAAGTGCAATACTCTGAGGCATGTGTAACGGCCACCAGAGTGCTCTCAGTATTGTCCGTGTTTAGTTTTGCTACCGTCACTGGTAAGGTATATAATACATGTGTGTGAATTTCTAGGGGACCAAACGGCTCATACCATCGGTCCCTAGACTTACACACTACTTAAACTAACTTATGCTAAGAACAATACCCACACCCATGCCCGAGGGAGGACTCGAACCTCCGGCGGGAGGGGCCGCGCAATCAAGGTATATAATAGGCAGGAATAACATTGGATGGTGAGAGGTCACTGTGAATGACATGGGGATGCCACCTACCCCACGAGACAGCGTTATCAGCACTTAACAGTGTCTGAAAGGGACCTCATTTGCTATCTCCACTTGGTCGGCTAATAGAATTGTGCTGTAGCCAGATATGTGGGGCATTCGGATGTGACAGTGCCCCCATTTTGGGCTGAATGAGAAATCGAGGACAGGCATACTTGTCGTTGAGGCTCCAGTCCATCACTTCTGACCACAAAAAGACAAGATCGCCATCCTGTGACCCCGGCGCATCGTAACCCCTTCACATATGAGCCTGGCATCCGAAAGCAAGTAATGCATTCCATGCAGCGTTCTGTGTCTTCCCATACCATTGGTCGGTGCTAGCAGCTGCCGAATTAGGGAACTGTAGCCTCGTGGGCAGTCTGCCGTTATTAACACCACAACACAAACGGCTACGTTGGAGTGGTGCCGTGACTGGGAAGCATGGACTCCAGATTAAAGGCGTCGTATTGTGTTCAGCGATGAATTCATCGGCGAATATGGCGGCAACCTGAGAAGAGGTCCCTTTCTTACCATGTTTCGGAGAAGCACAGAGGTGTTATTCGTGACGTCATGGTATCATGATAAGACAAGCCATCGGATATGACTTCGTGTCACTGCTGGTAGTGATTGAGGGAGATCTGACGGCACAACGGTACGTCATGGACATTCTGCACCCTCGTCTATCACCTTTCATACAACAGTACCATAGTGCTATTTTTCGAGAGGACAATGCTCGTTCACACATGGCTTGTGCTCTATGAACTCTCTAAGTGATGTTGAAGAACTCACCTGGACTGCAAAGTCCACAGATCTGTATGAATCCAGGCCAGAGGGGGTGCAATGTGCAATGTCATACAGATAAGCGGGCTCATACTTCCAAATACTTCGTAAATTGGTCTCGACGTTCTAATGGCTGAAATAACATCACAATATCTTCTGAACCTGTGAAGTTTCATTTCGTTTCCTCCTTCCCTTTTGCGTGCTTCACTTCTGTTGTCACTCTGTGAATACAAACTATTTATCAGGCAGAATGAACATCACTATATGGTTGTTTGATGACGATGTAGTTGTGTACAAAAAAGCATTGTTGTTGGATGACCAAAAAACAAATGCACAAAGACTTATACAAAAAAAAACATGTGGTCCAATGAATGGCAGCTCTCTTTAAGCGTTGATAATGTAAGACAATATCTATAGCAAAGAAAAGAAAATGATTGCAAGATTACTGGCGACAATCTTGAGTAGTTGACGTGATATATGTTATCAGGGGTAATATGAAGATGCGATATAAAACTGGACAGTCCCGTCAGTTCAGTATGAGGGAAGGTGAATGGAAGACTTAGGTTTGTTGGAAGGATACAGGAAAAGTCTTATGCGCCTGTAAAGAAACCACGTACAAGACCCTAGAGCGACCAACTGTTTAAATCGCTTCGGGCTAATGCCTAGATTGTTCCTTTCAAAGGACACTGCCGACTTCCTTCCCCATCCTTCCCTAATCCGATGGAAACTATGACCTCGCTGTCTGGTCCCCTCCCCAAATCAAGCAACCAACCAAAAACTCCCAACTGCTACGGAATAACCGACAGTTTCTATGGAACACCATACCGATAATAGTAAAAGGCAGTTTATAGGACGGAACGTATTAGCTGCTGCCGAAGCCTGTGCACGAATGCTCTGTGTGCGTTATACAGTTCCTTATCTATATAAACGATTTAGGAAACAATATGAGCAACCGCCTTAGGTTGTTTGCAGATGATGCTGTCGTTTATCATCTAGTAAACTCATCAGAAGATCAAAACAAATTGCAAAACAATTTAGAAAAGATGTTGTTGTTGTTGTGGTCTTCAGTCCTGAGACTGGTTTGATGCAGCTCTCCATGCTACTCTACCCCGTGCAAGCTTCTTCATCTCCCAGTACCTACTGCAACCTACATCCTTCTCAATCTGTTTAGTGTATTCATCTCTTGGTCTCCCTCTAGGATTTTTACCCTCCACGCTGCCCTCCAATACTAAATTGGTTCAAATGGCTCTGAGCACTATGGGACTCAACTACTGTGGTCATTAGTCCCCTAGAACTTAGAACTACTTAAACCTAACTAACCTAAGGACATCACACACATCCATGCCCGAGGCAGGATTCGAACCTGCGACCGTAGCAGTCGCACGGTTCCGGACTGCGCGCCTAGTACTAAATTGGTGATCCGTTGTTGCCTCAGAATATGTCCTACCAACCGATCCCTTCTTTTAGTCAAGTTGTGCCACAAAAATCTCTTCCCCCAATCCTATTCAATACCTCCTCATTAGTTATATGATCTACCCATCTAATCTTCAGCACTCTTCTGTAGCACCACATTTCAAAAGCTTCTTGTCCATGTTTCACTTCCATACATGGCTACACTCCATACAAATACTTTCAGAAATGACTTCCTGACATTTAAATCTATACTCGATGTTAACAAATTGTTCTTCTTCGGAAACGCTTTCCTTGCCATTGCCAGTCTACATTTTATATCCTCTCTACTTCGACCATCATCAGTTATTTTTGCTCCCCAAATAGCAAAACTCCTTTACTACTTTAAGTGTCTCATTTCCTAATCTAATTCCCTCAGAACCACCCGACTTAATTCGACTACATTCACTGCGGCGCAATCTTCTCACGAAATTTCAGTCACCAACCTACTCCTTCGAAAGCTGACCTACATGGGGAGAAAATCATCATAATCAAATAAGGGAAATCGTAGCTCGTACAGAAGTATGCAGGTGTTGGTTCTTTGCGCGCGTTGTTCGAGACTGGAATAGTAGAGATGAAGATCATTCGATTAACCCTCTGCGAGGAACTTAAGTGCTATTTGCGCAGTCTCCATGCAGATGTAGATGCAGTATAATGTTTGGCACAGGCTGTTTTCGAACCGATATCTCCGGCCTTCTGTGTCGAATGGCAACATGTCTGCAAGACATCATTTGAGTGTTTACGATCGTGGAGAAGCAGCTGGACAGTTCGAAGGCAGTCAGAGTGTCACTACTGTGGCCATAGTAATGGGTGTGTCCAAAAGTGTCATCTCACGATTGAAAAAGGTCGCCGAAGGTGGAAATATTACGTGCACGCATGTCGATGGTCGTAGACACACCACCACACCGCAAGAGGATCCGTACGTAGCACTAGTGGGCAAAAGGAAGACACATCTCACTCCTAGCCAGATTGCTGCGGACCTTACAAGGGCTACCGGCACACGTGTTTCTGCCAAACCATTTCGCTGTGATTTAATCAGGCTGCCTTGTATTCTCGGAAGCCTGTTAAATGAAACCACGCAGACGTCGAGAAAGAGTTCGTTGGTGTAGGGAGCATGTTGTTTCGGGTCAGCTACGGTGGTCCAGAGTGACGTTGCCTGAAGAATCCCGCTTTACTGTGATTCTGAGCACTAGTTAGTGTGGAGACAGAGGGTAACATGTTACACGTCGCAGACCGTTCTTGAACGTCATTGGTACCGTCTAGGGGTTATGGTTTAGGTACGTATTACGCATAATGGCCGAACTCTGTTGCATATCTTTGCGCAAGGTATCGTTACAGAACAGCGGTATTGCAGGTATATTATTCTTGATCATATACATATGTTAAGGGATCCGATAGGTCTTGATTTCCTATTTCCTCACATGCCCGCTGAGGTGTCGGACGCACTAGAGAGTGAAAATATTGAACGTAAGGAATGGCCTGCCCACTCCTCGGGCCTAAAATCTACAGAGCATGTCTGGAATTTTCTTGAAAGAGGTATTTCTCAAAGAACACAACCTCCCTGAACCGTGCAAGAACTGAAAACAGCCTTGACAGAGGAGCTGGACAATATCATCCAAGGTCTTCTCAACAGTTTGGTAGCCAGAATGAAAAATAGGTGCCGGCCTGAGTGGCCGAGCGGTTCTAGGCACTACAGTCGCAAACCGCGCGACCGCTACGGTCGCAGATTCGAATCCTGCCTCGGACATGGATGTGTGTGATGTCCTTAGGTTAGATAGTTTTAAGTAGTTCTAAGTTCAAGGGGACTGGTGACCTCAGAAGTTAAGTCCCATAGTGCTCAGAGCCATTTGAACCATTTTTGAAAAATAGTTGTAAAATTTTCTTTCGGACACATTCCTAACTGAAGTCCGATATCGACCCTTATGTGGGGAGTCTGAACTATGTCAAACAGGAACATTATTTATGTCTGTTATCATGCTTTCCCATATGGTAAATCGTTGCAAATGTACCACTCCACCTTCATTACTTATGTACCGTGTTTCCTGTCGTCCATCATCGCCTGTGATTATTCCTGTTCAACAATGTCTCTGATCCTTAGCAATTTTCAAGCGGTGTAGCTCACCTACTTATCATGAGAATAAGGCAAGAGAGTTTATGGAGTGTAGACAGGTATTTAGACAGTCATTTTTCCGTAGCTATGTACGCAAATGTAAAAGGACAAAACTCGATAATATTGATAAGAAGTACCTCTGCCATGAGCTGTACAGTGGCTTGCGGACTTACATGTTAGTGGTTGGACAAAATATGGAAACACCGCGGCAAATGCATACTTAAACATAAATGCAGGTGCTAGCCATGCCCGCAGTTTGTGGTATAGTACACACATTAAAAAAAAAAATTGCGTCACCCCGGTTCCGAGAGTTCCGGAACCTTTACAGAAAATTGGAATAGAGATTAACATAAACATCATTTCCGACCTTTTTATTGCTCATAAAAAAAACACATTGTGTGCTGTACCACCATACTGCGAGACCTTCAGAGGTGGTGGTCCAGATTGCTGTACACACCGGTACCTCTAATACCGAGTAGCACGTCCTCTTGCATTGATACATGCCTGTATTCGTCGTGGCATACTATCTACAACTTTATCAAGGCACTGTTGGTCCAGATTGTCCTACTCCTCAACGGTGATTCGGCGTAGATTCCTCAGAGTGGCTGGTGGGTCACATCGTCCATAAACAGCCCTTTTCAACCTATACCAGGCATGTTCGATTGGGTTCATGTGTGGAGAACATGCTGGCCACTCTAGTCGAGCGATGTCGTTATCCTAAAAAAGTCATTAAGAAGATGTGCAACATGGGGGCGCGAATTGTAGCCATTAAGACGAATGCCACGTCAATATGCTGCCGATATGGTTCTAATACCGGTCGGAGGATGGCATTCACGTATCGAACAGCCGTTACGGTACCTTTCATGACCACCAGCGGCGTACGTCGGCCTCACCCCAAAACAGCAGGGCAAAACATTGCTGCAACCGCTGGACAGTGTGTCTAAGGCGTTCTGCCTGATCGTTTGTCTCCAAACACGTCTCCGACGTTTGTCTAGCTGAAGGCAAATGCGACACTCATCGGTGAAGAGAACGTGATGCCAGTCCTGAGCGGTCCATTCGGTATGTTGTTGGGCCCATCTGTACCGCACTGCATGGTGTCGTGGTTGGAATGATGTACCTCGGCATGGACGTCGGGAGTGAAGTTGCATATCATACAGCCTGTTGCGCACAGTTTTAGTCGTAACACAACGCCCTGTGGCTGCACGAAAAGCATTATTCAACGTGATGGCGTTGCTGTCAGGGTTCCTCCGAGCCATAATCCCTAGGTAGAGGAATTCCACTGCAGTAGTAGCTCTTGGGCGGCCTGAGCGAGGAATTTCATCGACAGTTCCTGTCTTTCTATATCTCCTCGAAGTCCGAACAACATTGCTCTGGTCCACTTCGAGATGCCTGGACACTTACCTTGCTGAGAGCACTTCCTGGTACAAAGTAACAATGCGGACGCGATAGAACCGCGGTATTGACCGTCCAGGCGTGGTTGAACTACAAACAACACGAGCCGTGTACCTCCTTCCTGGTGGAATGATTGGAACTGATCGGCTGTCAGATCCTCTCCGTCTAATAGGCGCTGCTCATTCATGGTTGTTTACATCTTTGAGCGAGTTTAGTGACATGTCTGCACAAAGGGACGGTGTCTGTGACACAATATCCACAGTTAACGGTTCTCTTCAGTAGTTCTGGGAACCGGGGTGATGCAAAACTTTTTTTATGTGCGTACCTGACCACGGACGGCACCTGTGCAATCCCCCCAATACGTTACAAGTGTCAGCTGTGTTCATAACAGCACTCTGTGAAGTTGTGAGTGCATTATGTGGGCGATAAGTGAAATCGAACTAGAGCAAATTGTTGGTGCTCGTATTGTGGATGCTTCCTTAATTAAACGAGCCGAAGTTTTTGGTATTTCAAGAGGCACCGAATCGAAGACTTATACTGCTTGCAGTGAAAGTGGAAGAACATCATCCGCTAAGTCACAACGCGGACGAAAGTGTTTGTTGAGTGATTGTCATTGAAGAGGGTTGTTACGAAAAAATAGGAGGACGGCAGTTGCAAAAGTCACTGCAGAACTGAATGCTGCACTCACGAACGCTGTCAGCAACAAATTAACACGAAGGGAGCTCCTTAAGCTAAGAAGGGCAGGGAGAGCTGAAGTTCCAAAATCACTCATGAGTGATGCAAATGCCCGTAGCAGGAGAACGAGATGCCGTAGCATAAAACCTGGACTGTGAATCAATGGAAGAAAGTCATTTGGTGCGGTGAGTATTGTTTCACACTATTTCCAGCTTCTGGCCGAGTTTACATTCAAACAGTGAAACGGGGGTTCGATATGATTTCGGTGGCCATATCGTGATGCTCCATGGGCCCTATGGTTACTCTTTGAGGCTGATTAACCGTCAAGGATTATGTGACCATTTTGACAGATCAGGTCCATCCCACGGTACAATGTTTGTTCCCCAGTGGCGATGTTGTGTTCCAAGACGATAGGGTCCCTGTTCACACAGATCGCGTGGTCCAGGACTGCTTTCGTGAGGACGAAGACGTATTTTCACATATCGCCTGGCCACCAGAGCCACCAGATCTCAATCTCATTGAGCTTTCGTGGTCTACTTTGGGAAGAATGGTGAGTGATCGCTATCCTCCTCCATTATCGTTACCTGAACTTGACGCTATTTTGCAGGAATGATGGTACAGATCCCTTGAAAACTATATGGGACCAGTATTTATCCATTCTGAGATGGCTAGAAGCTGTTTTAAATGGTAATGGGGGACCCATTAAGCATGACAGTGTGTTGTGTTCTTTATTTTCCCATATTTTTGTCCAAATGAATACCAGCGGCAAGACACATTCAGTACCTTCGCCGCGTGACAACAAAAACAGTGTTACTCACGACAGTGCCATTGAAGTTGTAGAAACCCCGTAGAACGATCAGACTGACTATGGGAAAGTCAGATGCCCATCTCATATTTATTGGGAGAATCCTAGGGAGGCGTAATTCTTACACGAAACAGCTCTTTTAGAAAATTCTCTTCCGAGCAGTACTTGTGTATCGATCAGTCAATGCGACAGCAACGATGAAATACTCAAGAAGTTCCAGCCGCAAGCAAGACAAGAGATCGCATAAATTATTGCTGTATCAGAGGAACCATCCCGTCATTTGCCTTCAGGGATTTAGGGAAATCGCGGAAAATCCAAATCTGGATGGCCAGACGCGGGTTTGAACCTTCGTCCTCCCGAATGCGAGTCCAGTGTGCTAACCAGTGCACCACCTCGCTCGGTTCCTTCAGAAGCCTATGTCCCGTACGAACTATGAAACAATGTATTAACTGCAACATACATTTTCCGTAATGTCTACGGCGGTAAAACGAAGAACTTAGAGGTTACACAGAGTGGCACTGACAATAGAAATATGTATGAACGCTATGGGAAACATGGGAAGGACATATATGTAATCACCACACGCCGCAAGATTGCTTTCTTTGACACAGATATAAAGATGTAGTCTGCGTACTTTTCTCTTGCCCTATTCTCTGGACTAAATATCACGCACCTTCATCACACTGTTGGTAAGTAACAGGAAATATTTCAACTCCTACTTCCGCAAATGGAATTCATATCAGAAGTCTCTACCCTTTTTTTTCAACTCCTTTTCCTTCTTGTGAATTTTAATGCAAAGTTATAGTTATTTCAGAATAAGTCAATAACATTTTCCAATGTATTGACACCAACTGTATTGTTAAAATTCTTAGTCTCAATAGCAAAACGTAAGGTGTCTTCTCCGATATAGGCTCGAATCCGGCATCTTTAATCTAGCCATTATAAAAAAAAACTAAACAAGTGAGAAAATAAAAACGAGCATTTTCTCTAGAATGAAGACGTTACCCTTTGCTATGGTCCTACATCTACACTCCTGAAAATGGAAAAAAGAACACATTGACAACGGTGTGTCAGACCCACCATACTTGCTCCGGACACTGCGATAGGGCTGTACAAGCAATGATCACACGCACGGCACAGCGGACACACCAGGAACCGCGGTGTTGGCCGTCGAATGGCGCTACCTGCGCAGCATTTGTGCACCGCCGCCGTCAGTGTCAGCCAGTTTGCCGTGGCATACGGAGCTCCATCGCAGTCTTTAACACTGGTAGCATGC
Source organism: Schistocerca gregaria (assembly GCF_023897955.1). Taxonomy (NCBI): domain Eukaryota; kingdom Metazoa; phylum Arthropoda; class Insecta; order Orthoptera; family Acrididae; genus Schistocerca; species Schistocerca gregaria. Next base: position 809,709,244 of record NC_064931.1, on the reverse strand, counting down.
CGCGACAGCGTGGACGTGAACCGTATGTGCAGTTGACGGACTTTGAGCGAGGGCGTATAGTGGGCATGCGGGAGGCCGGGTGGACGTACCGCCGAATTGCTCAACACGTGGGGCGTGAGATCTCCACAGTACATCGATGTTGTCGCCAGTGGTCGGCGGAAGGTGCACGTGCCCGTCGACCTGGGACCGGACCGCAGCGACGCACGGATGCACGCCAAGACCGTAGGATCCTACGCAGTGCCGTAGAGGACCGCACCGCCACTTCCCAGCAAATTAGGGACACTGTTGCTCCTGGGGTATCGGCGAGGACCATTCGCAACCGTCTCCATGAAGCTGGGCTACGGTCCCGCACACCGTTTGGCCGTCTTCCGCTCACGCCCCAACATCGTGCAGCCCGCCTCCAGTGGTGTCGCTACAGGCGTGAATGGAGGGACGAATGGAGACGTGTCGTCTTCAGCGATGAGAGTCGCTTCTGCCTTGGTGCCAATGATGGTCGTATGTGTGTTTGGCGCCGTGCAGGTGAGCGCCACAATCAGGACTGCATACGACCGAGGCACACAGGGCCAATACATGGCATCATGGTGTGGGGAGCGATCTTCTACGCTGGCCGTACACCTCTGGTGATCGTCGAGGGGACACTGAATAGTGCATGGTACATCCAATCCGTCATCGAACCCATCGTTCTACCATTCCTAGACCGGCAAGGGAACTTGCTGTTCCAACAGGACAATGCACGTCCGCATGTATCCCGTGCCACCCAACGTGCTCTAGAAGGTGTAAGTCAACTACCCTGGCCAGCAAGATCTCCGGATCTGTCCCCCATTGAGCATGTTTGGGACTGGATGAAGCGTCGTCTCACGCGGTCTGCACGTCCAGCACGAACGCTGGTCCAACTGAGGCGCCAGGTGGAAATGGCATGGCAAGCCGTTCCACAGGACTACATCCAGCATCTCTACGATCGTCTCCATGGGAGAATAGGAGCCTGCATTGCTGCGAAAGGTGGATATACACTGTACTAGTGCCGACATTGTGCATGCTCTGTTGCCTGTGTCTATGTGCCTGTGGTTCTGTCAGTGTGGTTATGTGATGTATCTGACCCCAGGAATGTGTCAATAAAGTTTTCCCTTCCTGGGACAATGAATTCACGGTGTTCTTATTTCAATTTCCAGGAGTGTACATTCACGCCTATTCTCTTCGATTTCCTTTAAAGTCATATCTGACGGTGTCTCTGGTAGCGTCATATCCGATCAAACCATTCTATTGAAGGTTGAAGCACAGCATGCGCGCATGTTTATAATTCTCCGGGTAACTTTAACACTTCATTTGTGAGATTTAGGAAAGCTCCTAAAGGATATAGGAGAACTTCAGCTCGTTTTCGAAAAATATTACTTGGAGTCAATCTCTGAACGTTCCTAAAGGTTATGCGATAATATAATCATATCGAACTAACAAAGAATTTTGCACTTGCACAGAGAATTGTAGAAACGACATTATGTAACACTATAAGCTGCTGTTCAGTTTATTCTTTACTAGCGAAGCCACAAAATATTCTCAATTGCTACGTATGTATGGGAACTGGATGTCGTTGTTGTGGTTTTCAGTCTAAAGATTGGTTTGATGCAGCTCTCCACGTTACCCTATCCTGTGCAAGTCTCTTCATGTCCGAGTAACTACTGCTAGTGACTAAGCTAGTGATTCCTTGATGTCTCAGAATGTGTCCTATCAATCGATCCCTTCTTTTAGTCACGTTGTGTCACAAATTACTCGTATCCCCAATTCTGATCAGTACTTCCTCATTAGTTACGTGATCTACCCATCCACTCTTCATGATTCTCCTGTAGCACTAAATTTCAAAAGGTTCTATCCTCTTCTTGTCTAAATTGTTTCACTTCCATACAGGGCTACACTCCAGACAAATATCTTCAGAAAAGACTTCTCAACACTTACGTCTTAATCGATGTTAACAAATTTCTCTTCTTCAGCAGCGCTTTTCTTGCCAGTCTGCATTTTATATCCTCTGTACTTCGGCCATCATCATTTATTTTGATGCCCAAATACCAAAACCTATCTACTGCTTTTAATGTCTTCTTTCCCTCAGCACCACGTGATTTAATTCCACTACATTCTATTATCCTTGTTCTACATTTGTTTGTCTTATATCCTTCTTTCACGACACTGTTCATTCCGTTCAATTGCTCTTCCACATATTTTACTGTATCTGACAGAATTGCGATGCCATCGGCAAAACTCAGGTCTTTATTTCTTCTCCCCGACCTTTACTTCCTACTCTAAATTTTTCTTTGGTTCCCTTTACTGCTTGCTCGATGTACAGATTAAATAACATCGGGGATAGGCTGCAATCCTGTCTCAGTCTTTTCTTAACCACTGCTTCCCTTTCGTGCCCCTCGACTCTTATAACTGCTGTCTACACAAGTTGTGAATAGCCTTTCGCTCCCTGTATTTTACTCCTGTTACCTCCAGAATTTCAAACAGTGTATTCCAGTCAAAATTGTGAAAAGCTTTCTCTAAGTCTACAAATGCTATAAACATAGTTTTGCCTTTACTTAACCTATACTCTAAGGTAAGTCGTAGGGGCAGCATCACCTCCCATGTTCCTACACTTCTCCGAAATCCAAAGTGATCTTCCCCAGAGTCGTCTTCTACCTGTTTTCCCATTCTTCTGTAAGGAATTCGAGTTAGTATTATGGAACCGTGACTTATTAAAATAATATTTTCGTGATTTTCACACCCTTCAGCAACTACCTTCTTTGGAGTTGTAATTATGACATTCTTCTTGAAGTCTGAGGATATTTCATCTTTCTCATACATCCTGCACATAACATGGAAGGGTTAGGTCATGACTGGCTCTCATAAGGCTCTCAGTAGTTCTGACACAATGTCGTCCACTGCAGGGGCCTTGTTTCAACTTAGGTCTTTCAGTGTTCTGTCTAGATATAAGTCCTATTCTCCACCCTCTCTCTGTCCATCTCCTCTTCCTCCATCTCTGCCTGTCAAATACGTTCCCTCTCATCTCTCTGACCATCCCCTCCTCCCACCCGTCTACCTCCATCTCCCACCTCTCTCTGCCCATCTCCTCCTCCTATCTTTCCATCTCTTCTTTCCCCCTCTCTCTAATCTCGAGCCTTGTCTATTACTACTGCCGACGAATACTACATTGGGAATTGAAGTCGCTTAAAATAAATGAATAAATGGGATGGCACCATTGTTATACATGATATGAGACACCTCTCCTGCAGCTGGATTTCTGAGGATAGTAGCTCCACTGAAGCATTTCGCATAGTTTTAACCTGCAACCTGGTAGGACTACTACGTTTCGCACAGTTCAGATTTTGTAGTAATATTCTAATCATAAACCGATAAGACATAAATACAACTTTCCTGTTTTCTCTGAAAACCGACTGCAATATAGGAAACAGAACAGCACATAGTCGTACGTATAATTTTTGTTTAAAATTATATTTACATATAAAGAGAAAGAATATATATATGGACCGGCCGGAGTGGCCGAGCGGTTCTAGGTGTTACAGTCTGGAACAGCGCGACCGCTACGGTCGCAGATTCGAATCCTGCCTCTGGCATGGATGTGTGTGATGTCCTTAGGTTAGTTAGGTTTAAGTAGTTCTAAGTTCTAGGGGACTGATGACCTCAGAAGTTAAGCCCCATAGTGCTCAGAGCCATTTGAACCATTTGAATATATATGGAACAAACAATGTAATGGCTTAAACGCCTGCTGCTGTACTTAAAACTGTCTGCAAGAAGGAAAACTAAACCCCACGCTTTTATAGCACAGCACAGTGTAGCATATTCTTCCTCGCAGATGTTTTAACAGAATACCTGTACTTTGTGGTTAAAAAAATGTTTAGCCTATGTCCGCCTGAATATTCATTAGAGTACTTTGTAAAATTTTCAAGTCAAGACATTTTTGAGATATTTTCCCTTTACATAGTATTTACGTATTTACACACGATCCATATTTTTAAAAATGTGTAGTCTATGTCCGTCAGAACGTTTATTAAAGTACCGTGTAAAAATTTGAAGTAAATCGGTCAAGAATTTTTTGAGATTTTTACTGACAACGTTTCCTCCTGACTGATTTGTTTCAAATGTGTACACGATTCTCTAAAAAGCTTTCAGACGCTCATGCGCTACATATTTTTGAAAAAATCCCACAAAGTTCTGAGTCGATTTGCTTCAAATTTTTACACGATACTTTAATAAAAATTCGGATTGATATAGGCTACATATAATATATACTAGCTTAGCACCCACTGCGTCGCTAGTGTAGACATAGTCTGCACAGATTTTTTTAAAATCTAATTTTGATTATGTTCACCAGTTGCAACACCTTCTAAACTTTTCACGCTAATTAAGGCCATAGAATCATCGTCTTTTCCGAATGTATTTCTGACCAAAAAACGATTATAGTAACTGGAGTCCAAGGTTTTTGTTAATCATGCATTTACCATTATTGTGATGATATTTCCATAGAAATTTTCATTCCCTAGCACATATCTCTTTATATGCAACCGAGAAGTTAATTACCAATTTTGACAGATTTTGTTTTAAATTTTTTTTAATATTATGAAATATTTACCTAAAATTTTTCATCCCTTCTTTGTCCCCCTTAGGTGTAGAATTTCCAAAAATACTGAAAAAAAGTATTTTTTCATTTATTACTGAGAAACCAAATACTAATTTTTTTAGTTCTAGCTTCAAAATTGCCTTAATAGCAACATATTTTCAAAAAATCTTTCATCCTCTATTTCACCCCCTTAGGAGTGGAGTTTCGGAGAAGCCATTCTTAAACAATGCCCTCGGTATAAGCTCCACAACCTCTCCAAATTTCAAGTATCTATCCTCAGCTGCTGGGCTGGGCGATTATGAATCAGTGAATCAGACAGGCCCTATTACATCCCCTTAGGTGTTGAATTTTCAAAAACAGTAAAATGCGTATTTTTACTACTGATAAGAAGCCAAATGCAAATTTTCATAGATTTAACTTGAAAAATGAATTATTTCTCTAAAACATTTCGTCCCTTATTTAACTCCTATAGAGGCTCAATTTCCGAAAACACTGAAACGTTTATTTTTATACGTGTACCCAAGAAGTCGTACCGGTTAGAGGTAGTTTCAAAAATAATTTAGCAGTTCTCTGATAATGATTTACTTAAGAAAAACTTTCACCCACTATTTCACTTCCATTGTGGTTAAATTTCTAAAAATACTGAAATATGTATTTCTTTATTCCTGATCGAGAAACCAAATATTAATTTTCGTTGGTCTAGCTTCAAAATTGCCTTAACAGCGACATATTTTCGAAACACTTTCCATCCCCTATTTCACCTTCTTAAGAGTGGAATTTCGAAAAACCCTTCCTAAACGACGCCTACAGTATAAGAGCAACACTCTCTGCAAATTTCAAGTGTATATACCTGAGGCAATACTGACCCTACGACTTATCTTAGAAGAAAGATTAAGGAAAGGCAAACCTACGTTTCTAGCATTTGTAGACTTAGAGAGAGCTTTTGACAGTGTTGACTGGAATACTCCCTTTCAAATTCTGAAGGTGGCAGGAGTCAAATACAGGGAGCGAAAGGCTATTTACAATTTATACAGTTATAAGAGTCGAGTGGCATGAAAGGGAAGCAGTGGTTGGGAAGGGAGTGAGACAGGGTTGTAACCTATCCCCGATGTTATTCAATCTGTTTATTGAGCAAGTAATAAAGGAAACAAAACAAAAGTTCGGAATAGGTATTAAAATCCATGGAGAAGAAATAAAAACTTTGAGGTTCGCCGATGACATAGTAATTCTCTCAGACAGAGCAATCGACTTGCAAGAGCAGTTTAACGGAATGGACAGTGTCTTGAAAGGAGGGTATAAGATGAACATCAACAAAAGCAAACCGAGGATAATGGAATGTAGTCGAATTAAGTAGGGTGATGATGAAGGAATTAGATTAGAAAATGAGACACTTAAAGTAGTAAAGGAGTTTTGCTATTTGGGGAGCAAAATTACTGATGATGATCGAAGTAGAGACGATATAAAATGTAGACTGGCAATGGCAAGGAAAGCGTTTCTGAAGAAGAAAAATTTGTTAACATCGAGTATAGATTTAAATGTCAGGAAGTCGTTTCTGAAAGTATTTATATGGAGTGTAGCCATGTTTGGAAGTGAAACGTGGACGATAAATAGCTTAGACAAGAAGAGAATAGAAGCTTTCGAAATGTGGTGCTACAGAAGAGTGCAGAAGATTAGATGGGTAGATCATATAACTAATGAGGAGGTATAGAATAGGATTGGGGAGAAGAGACGTTTGTGGCACAACTTGACTAGTAGAAGGGATCGGTTGGTAGGACATATTCTGAGGCATCAAGGGATCACCAATTTAGTATTGGAGGGCAGCGTGGAGGCTAAAAATCGTAGAGGGAGACCAGGAGATGAATACACTAAGCAGATTGAGAAGGATGTAAGCTGCAGTAGGTACTGGGAGATGAAGAAGCTTGCACAGGATACAATAGCATGGAGAGCTGCATCAAACCAGTCTCAGGACTGAAGATATCAACAACAACAACAATCCTGAGTGATTTGCGCTGGGCGAGTATGAGTCAGTGAGTCAGCCAGTCGGGACAATGACTTTTATATTCAGGGATATAAGTCGATCTGAACGTTTGTTGAAGTATTCTGTAAAAATTTGAAGCAAATCGGTCAATAACTTGTCGAAATTTTTCCTGAGAACGTTTCCTCCATTTAAATATAGACTACGCTCGTCCGAAAGTTTGTTAGAGTAGGTACAAATTAGGAATGAATCGGTGAAGAACTTTTCGAGATTTTTTTGTAACAACGTTAAACAACGGCTTGCACTTATATAGCTGTAGATTGTGCGACCGGTTTCGGTCGAAGACCATTTTCCATCACAGATTTTTGTTAACAGCAAGAGTTACATACCAAAAAAAGGTCTCAAAAATATCATATTTTATAAATATTATATATTTTTGACATTAAGCTTTTTTATGTATGTGTGTAACTCTTGCTGTGAACAAAAACAGAAACCGAATCTGCTCACACAATAAAGAGTAAATGGAACAGCAGCTTAAGATGTTGTGTGATGTCATTTCTATAATTTATAGAAGCTGTGAGACACAATCAACAAAAATATTTTACACAGAGAATGATAGCACGAATTGGCTATGAATGCGAAACAGCAGGAGAACGCCAGTACTATCAAGATATGAACTGGTGGACATGTGAAAAAAATTACCATAATCGCGCAAAAAACACTATTTACGAAGTTTCAAGAACCGATATTCTGTGAGTAATCTATGTCTATCCCCCAAAGTAGCACTTCTACTGGTTTGGTGAAGTTAATATGACACTGACTGTAGATCATGTAGATTGTAGAGACAGTATCAGTACTACTTCCCATGCTTCATAAATAATAATGCAACCGGAATTATTCGTAATTGATACAGTGGGAATTAAACTTGTCTCAGGAATTCCCAATAAACTGCATCACTTACACACGTAGTTGAATTTCTATAGTCTCCATAACTTACTTTGGTATTAGTGTAGAACTTCGTACGAGCGATATGCTGTTTCCTCTGAATTTTTCAGTTTCTTTTAACTGGTTCGTGTGGTCGCATTTAGAAGACAATTTTTCCTCCATTCTTCACCGTTATTAACATTAAGAATGTATTTATATGTTAGAGCGTATTCTGCAGATTAGTGTGAACAATAAAAATGACAATACTTTTAAATATATCAAATGAAATCTAACAACGTTCAGAAAGTTATCTGAAAAACATAGTCCCACATGTAACTGTTAGTTAAAACTTAAAGATGGGTACACTGCTAAATCGATGTTAGTGTGTCTCAGGTACGTGTGCTGTTGTCGTATCTTTTTTTTTTATTATTGTGCCCCTAAAATTTTAAGCACCTAAAAACGAAGAGAAGCACAGCGATCCACACAGTCGTTCTAGCGCCCATGGTGCCGCGTTTAAGTCGTGCGCGCCATCTCTCCGCCATTGGTAGGACCACTACGTAGGTTGCGTTACGACCGGTAGAGGCAGCACCAACCGACGATCGAGGGGAATTTCAACTGCGCGATGTAGGTGTCGCTACTATGCACTCGGCGTCTCGCTTGGCGGCAGCTGACTATTTCAACTGGTGCTCCATCAACTCAATGCGGATGAAATCAAGATTTTGTCGTAAGATAGTACTCGCTTCGTGAGAAAGAGGGAGAGGTCGTGGGGGAGACAACTCACGTAAAGCACACTGTAAGAACTAATAGACTTAGTTTTATTTACTGGTAAAAGACAAATTAAAACCATTATGTGTATCACTTTCGTTTCGTCCACGACGCATGTCGTAGGTCGGTGTACACTCTCTGCACTGTTTTTGTTTTTTGTATGTGTGTGATACTCAGGGATACAAACGTGCTGTACAACTACCTCTAGTATGCTATTCGCAGCAATATCGTTGAAATTATGCGTAAAGTAGTTTCCAAATCTCGGTGCAATACGGGCGCAATAACTTTCCATTACATTCTTCGCCTGTACGCCCTCTTAAGGTCACTTGCTAGTGAATCTGATACAAAAATTCGGATTTTGTTCCATCTTAAATCAATATTTAGAGTTTTGTGAAAAAAATGGTAGTTAAATGAATCGATTCGAACATCGGGAGCATCTTTAAAAAAAAATTAAAATATGTCGGTATGCGGCAACGACCGTGTTTACGCTGCGGTAGGATGTCAAATGGCGTCATTATTATTTGCGTTGACCTAGAATCGTGAGCCGCGGAAAGAAACAAGGTATCACAGTACAATTGAAGGAAAGTAACGGAAAGTCTTTAATTTGCAATTACATAAGACGAAAAAACAGCTTTTCTCTGAGTTCATTTAATCCGTTTTCCGGTTTGTATTCCCTTCTTTGAGAGCGTTTTCCCCTGGGAAAGTAAGCGTGTATCAAGTTGAAATTGAATTTGCAACCATTTTGACTATTTTTCGACCAAGACTGTCTCAAGAAATATGTAAAGGTTTTTTTTAAATTACCGCTACCAGTCACAAACTTTGTCAACTATTGTATTACTTATTTATTTAGCGACATGTTTCGAGGTGAACCTGATCTTCAGGCTAAATGGCATTACAAAAACAACTTTAAAATAAGGCCATACTGATGTTACATAGTCTTCTCGTAAATGCTGCGGTCATCCTGTGAAAGAAGAGAAAACTTAGTAAGGGGTGATGTCACGTTGGAACCTGTACTGACGTTTGGACGAGAATTTTTTGTAACGCTCATTCACTTTTTTCTTCTGGAGTGGCTGGAGTGATCGTTACAAAACATTTTCGTGCAAACATCAGTTCAGCTTCCAAAGTGACATCACCCCTACTAAGTTTTCTCTTCTTCCACAGGACGACCCCAGCACTTACAAAAAGACTATACAACATCAGTATGGCCTTATTTTGAAGTTGTTTTTGTAGTGCCATTTATCCTGAAGATGAGGTTTACCTCGAAACATGTCGCTAAATAAATAAGTAATACAATAGCTGACAAAGTTTGTAACTGGTAACGGTAATTAAAAAAAACCTTTCCATAAGTTTAAATTGATATCAATTACTAAGGTCGGTAGCTGCCTGGCGGTGTCAAAGTTTGAAGCTAGTAAGGGAAGGCAACGAGGAGTTAGGGTAATTTACGCGTTCGCGATGTGCTAATTTATGCGATTCTCTCACTATCACTTGTTTGGACTTGTCCCGTTATAAGGGGACAGCTAGCAAGCGCAGGGCAGCGGAGTCGCATGCAAAGCCGGGAAGCAAACTGGGAAGCCGTGAAACGAAAAATTCCGCACGAAAAATGGGTTCTTGAGGCAACTAAAGAGGACGGAATAGTAAAGAGGAGCAATAAAAGGGAGAGAGAAGATGACGAACACACAAACCAAGAATATTATGCAACTGGAGGGTTTTAAGAACAACAGAGGTGAGTGACAGATGAAATGTACCTTTAAACTGAATTTACCAAGAATCAAATTTCCTGACATGTTTATTTTATGCAAAAAACTATTTGAGCTAGAGGTCTGAAACTCTTTGTGATATTGAAGGCTACCATTTGGAGAAAAGCAGACTACAGACACCAGCTTATTATCACCAGGAGGAAAAAAAATGTTCAAATGGCTCTGAGCACTATGGGGTTAACTTCTGAGGTCATCAGTCCCCTAGAACTTAGAACTACTTAAACCTAACTAACCTAAGGACATCACACACATTCATGCCCGAGGCAGGATTCGAACCTGCGACCGTAGCGGTCGCGCGGTTCCAGACTGTAGCGCCTACAACCGCTCAGCCACTCCGGCCGGCACCAGGAGGAAAAATATACCCCTAATTAAATATAAAGAATTATCTTAATTTTGATTCTCTAATTTATGTACTTATACTATAAAAACTATTGATTGAAATCATTTGATTGTTTTCTACTTTTTAGCTAACAATGTCATAAATGTGTGCTCAAGGTTTTAAGCATCTAGGAAAAGTAGTTAATAAGTCTATAGATTTCAAACTAGACTGGGAGGAAAAATTTTAAATTACTGACCGACATAAATGTTTATATAATAAAGTTTATATCGAAGCTATCCTGATTATTCTTATACCAAAATCTTCATCCTCAAAACATTTTCATTGCCCTAAAATTTCTTTGTATTCAGAGTTCACATTACGGAGTTAAACTTTCATAAACTTTATGAAAATTATTACTGTTTTTTCTAGCCATTCACTGGCAAGTTACCTTAACGCGCCTCGTTCTTTCGTGGAAAACCTGTGCGGCTGAAGACTACCTGCAACTTGTGATTATTGTGTTTCTCCCACTTTGTTCGACGGAGTTTGCTGTTGGTCTGTACCTCCCTAAGTATACCAGTGCGTATCAGTACCTCGTTTATTCAGCAGTTCGTGTTGTTCAGAGGGGTCGCTGTCATTAAATGTGCGTAAAATATCCGGCGCTTACCAATGTTCATTCGAGACAAAATAAAATCAATAACGTTCCTCTTTGCTCACTCGTGCGAGATTCTACCTTTCGTATTTCACTCTCTATCTTGCGAATTTGAAGACACATTGTGTGTAATCATGTCATAGTAGGATCTGTCAAATAGAGTATCTTTAAGATAACACAGTTAAAGCACAATTTACACAGCAAAAAAACTGAATGAACGCGTCCAACGCCGATCAATATTTGAGTGTAAACATGTCAGTAATGGATCGCTGAATAAGAACATTTGAAGAAAATCATTAACAGAACTTTCCACGAAATCTGCTTGACTCGCTACTTCAGTTCCACCCCATGCCCTTTGTTTTTGCTCCAGCAGAGCTGCTCGCGGTTCCCGGTGCCTGAAACAAATGCGCTAAGCTCTGAAAGCACGATTAAAACGCCAGATGTTTGAAATAACTGCTGCGAAAGAAACCAGAATAATATCGTAGCCGACCTAATTACGAAGGCTTCTATCTTCAGGACTTGTCAATATCCGGAATGTTCTATAGAATGAGTTAATGGTAGCTCTTTGAGTTATGTATGCGCTTATGGCTCAACTATGAGAGCATTATCGACCAGAAGTCAGAAATCAGGGTTCGAGTCCCAGTGCAGTAAAGTTTTAAACTGCTACGAATACCCGATACCGTGGTGCTTAACCAGACATACGAAACTACAAGTAACAGTAGTCTTGTTCGGTTGACAGCGTGAGCGTGGGTTTATGGATGTTTCCCAATGGATTGCTTCTTTATTTACATCTCAGATGCATAATACCCAAACAGCCAAACTGGAGAAACTCTTTAACTGAAGTTAAACGAAACACCTACCGATTTTGTTTTTGAATCATATGTCACTCCCGCATTAAGCACAGATACGGATCTATAAAATCCAGTTAGAAAGTATGAGAGGAACATGCAGAAGCAGAAACAACACGAAAGCGGGGAAAATGCAAAAAGGAATCGTTACACATACGAGGCTCCGTAATTATTCCTGTTATTTTTTATCAGTACTACAGAATTTCTATCACAAAGAATGTGGACCAACTATATAAAACAAGTACGTTTTTATTAAAATTTTCTTGATTGCACTTTACACAGGATGTTTCACAATTCCTATTATAGAATTCAAGAGACCGCAGAAGGGACTTAGTAGATAGGGTTTTGATAAGGAACCGATGTCTGTAAATATATCATCCGAATATAAAATAAGTGTGTAGATGCGATCACTTTCAAACCTCGCACTTCACAGTATGCACACAGACAGAGAAGAGGGTACCGTAATATTGACAAGGCATACCCTTTTCGCCCGACTAAAACAACGGGTGCAAGATTTGGTACATTCGCAGCTAGAAGGGTTGATTGTGGTGCTCCACCGAAGCGCGACGCAACCAACTTTGTAGAGGACGTCCGTCGTCACGCAAAACAAAACCCGTCGACTGCCGGAACATTGGCCATCCACGGGCCCCTGTAGAACACACAGGTCGGAACTCATTGTCTGCTCTGTGGGCGGACGGTGAAGCTAGATCTTCGAAGGTGATCCGATCTTCAACCGTATTTTACATTCAAACGGCACATTTCCGGTCATGTGTTCCTCATTAAAACTTCTCTCCTCTGAAACCATGTAACTACAATTGTGAAACATTCTGTATAAAGACAAAATTATTCGTATTATGTGACAGACCGTGCTGATTTATGTAGGAAGGTACTCAGTCAACCACGGTTTCTTAAATGCGGCAATGTACTTCATAAAAACACTCGTGAGCTATTGAAACATATACTGAAGAGCCAGAGAAACTGGTAAACCTGCCTAATATCGTGTAGGGCCTCCACGAGCACGCACAAGTGCCGTAACACGACGTGGTACGCACTCGACTAAAGTTTGAAGCAGTGCTGGAGGGAACTGACGTTATGTATCCTGCAGGGCTGTCCATAAATCTGTAAGAGTAGGACGGGGTGGATATCTCTTCTGAACAGCATGTTGCAAGGCATCCCAAATATGATCAATAATCTTCATGTCTGGGAGTTTGGTGCCAGTGTAGGTGGTTAAACTCAGAAGAGTGTCCCTGGAGGCACTCTGTAGAAATTCTAGACCTGTGGGGTGTCGCATTGTCCTGCTGGAACTGCCCAAGTCCGTTGGAATGCACAGTGGACATGAATGAATGCAGGTGATCAGACAGGATGCTTACGTACGTGTCACCTGTCAGAGTCGTATCTAGACCTATCAGGGGTCTCATATCACTCCAACTGCACACGCCCCACACCATTACAGAGCCACCGTCAGCTTGAACAGTCCCCTGCTGACACGCAGGGTCCATGGATTCCTGAGGTTGTCTCCATCCGCTCAATACAATTTAAAACGAGACTCGTCCGACCAGGCAACAACTTTCCAGTCATCAACAATCCAATTTCGGTGTTGACGGATCCAGACGAGGCGTAAAGCTTTGTGTCTTGCAGTCATCAAGGGTACACGAATGGCCTTCGGCCCCGAAAACCCATATCGATGAAGTTTCGTTGAATGGTTCGCACGCTGACACTTGTTGATGGCCCAGCATTGGAATCTGCAGCAATTTGGGGAAGAGTTGCACTTCCGTCACGTTCTACAAGTCACTTCAGTCGTCGTTGGTACCGTTCATGCAGGATCTTTTTACCGAATTCCTGATATTCTCGGTACATTTGTGAAATGATCGTACGGGAAAAACTCAACTTCATCGCTTCCTCCGAGACGCTGTGGCCCATCCCTCGTGCACCGACTATAATACCTTAGTCAAACTCACTTTTTTTTTCGTAGTTGATCGTTGTGTTGGGTCATTGCGGACAGCAGAGGACAGCCGTTCAAGTTCGTTGTTGTTTCTTTCACTCAGTTTTTTTATTACAGAGGCCAACCAGCTCTCTGACCGAACACGCTGAGCTGACTTCAATGGCTCTGAGCACTATGGGACTTAAAATCTATGGTCATCAGTCCCCTAGAACTTAGAACTACTTAAACCTAACTAAGCTAAGGACATCACACAACACCGAGCCATCACGAGGCAGAGAAAATCCCTGACCCCGCCGAGAATCGAACCCGGGAACCCGGGCGTGGGAAGCGAGAACGCTACCGCACGACCACGAGATGCGGGCTGAGCTGACTTAAATCTCGATCGTAGCAGCAGTACCCATCTAACAACTGCGCCAGACACTTGTTGTCTTATATAGGTGTTGCCGACCGGAACGCCGTATTCTGCCTGTTTACATTACTCTGTATTTGAATACGCATGCCTATACCAGTTTCTTTGGCGCTTCACTGTATACATGCCGAGTGATGCGACGAATTAAAATGTGTACCAAAACTAGGATTCGAACATGAGTCTCCTGCTCACTTTTTTTTTTAATGAGGAACCGCTGCAGGAGTAAGACGACGGGTAGGGCAGGGGTCGACACCCGAGGCCTGGCCATCCCGCCGCCACGCCCAAGCAACCTGTTCGAGTTCGAGGATCGAAGGATCAGGAAGAGGATGTCGTGGGCTTGTCTATGTCGTTTTATTTATTTAGTTCTTTAATTTTTTATTTTTTATTTTTTTTAAATTTTTAATTTTGTATTGTATATATAGATTTATTTTTGTTTCATTACAAAAAAAAAGATCCTACAACTGCCGTAGCCGAGCGTCCGAGTCGTCTACTCGTCTGTTGGGAGGGATTCCCCCCTATTCCGTCCGTAGAGGATCAATACGCTCCAGGATTCTTCCTTATTTTCAGCGTCTCATACCCGGAACGCCCCAGTGAGCAGGAGGATCCGCAAATAATGAACCTAAATAATTTGCGAAACGAGTTCTGTACTTTGGGTGGGGGCTGAAAGCTGCATGTATCGTTATCAGTAGGGACCAAAAATCGAGAGTGGCTTTGGGAGCAACACAAAATATGTAGTAAACGGCCATGCCTTTCAGCCAGTTAACGGCGTTCGTCCTGGTTGATGGAAAGTATACGCCGTCGGGGCGCAATACATCATAAGGGGAGATAGACTCCGGCAATCGCCGCGAGAGTAACGCCAGCATGCGCTGCGTCAGTAGCCAGCACTTGCTGGTCGCGGCACAAGTCAGACGGTGTGCATCCGAGTCAGCGACTGAGCATGTCGGACACAAGGGGTCGTCCGTCACATGAATGGAATGTAGCCTCTGACGAGCAGCGAACTTCCCTAAAAACAAGACCGGTGCTTACGAAATGTCCATATGCTGCTTGAAATCTTTCGGCCATCAAGGGAAGGACATGCGCAAAATAGTTCAGTTTTGAGACAAAACACATAATGTGTTCTGAGGAGCATATCCAAGCGACGCAATTTGTTGTCCTGCAGCAGAGCACGTGTCTGGTGTAGGAGCCGGCGGTACGTAGCCGCCGCCGTGCGGCGGACACTGCTATAGAACTGCACTCCTAAACACTTGAGTACGGGGAACTTGTCAAAGGGCACCGCCGTTACGTGGGAAAGCCCCCCTACGACATCCATGTATTTTGTCTTCTGCACGATGATGACGCTCCCAGCGACCGCCCCGTGCTGGCGTAGCCACTGTAGCGCCATATGCATTTCATCCTCTGATCTGGCCAGGAACACCACGTCATCGGCGAATGCACCACAACGAAAGGTGACGTCCCGCATGGAAATACCAGTTAATCGCTGCCGTAGACCATGTAAAGCTGGTTCAAGCGCTGCCGCAAATAATATACCCGACAGGGGGCACCCTTGTCGGACTGACAACAATGTGACCAGACTGTTAACCGTTGACCATCATGCGGGAGCGCGCTCCGTGGACCTGTCGAAGGACCACCTCTCTGGAGAGAGGCCCATGTGTTGCAAAACTGCGCGTAAGAAACCGTGGTCGACGGGGTCGAATGAGTGTAAATATACGGCGACAAGGGCGCCTCCTATTTTGCAGGCCACCGTCAAAGCAATTACGTCGCGGTATGCTCCTAACGCCGTATATTTGTTGCTGGCACCACCTAAACATGTCTGATCGGTGTGGATGGCTTTCCCGATAGCTGTGTGGAGACGCGCGCGGAGGATGCGTGCAAAGATCTTGTAGTCGTTGTTGAGGAGTATGAGTGGGCGAAAGTCCTGCCACCTACAACCACCACTCGGTTTCGGCACTGGGATCAAAATGCCGTTTGTGAATTCTGTGGGGATAGTGAAATCAGGGCGGATCAGGTCTTGAAACATTTGGAGCCACTTGTCTCCCATAAGGTCGTAAAAAAGTGCGGTACAATTCCAGGGGTAAACCGTCCGGTCCAGGCGACTTGTTCGGTGCTCCACGTGCCAAGGCCGATGTCAGCTCGTCGGACGTAATGGGCAACAGCAGAGTATCATCGGGTGCCATGTCCCGAGGGGCGGGAAAATCGTGCAACAGCTCGTCATAATCACGTACGTTTCGCGGATCTTCCATGTAGAAGGTCCCATAGTGTCTGGCGAATGTGTGTGCGATGTCCGTTTGTGTCACTGCGCGGCCGCCCTCCTCCGTGTTTACCGCCGTAATGAGCTGACGTTTGCGGTGGCGCCTCTCGCGCACAATGTGATACACTGATGCCGTTTCGTTGGGGATACAGTCTTGCTCTCGCGCACGGATGCGGACACCTTCTAGCTGCTCTGCCCTGATGCGAAGTAGACGAGCTTTGATGCGTTGGACGGACATCTGACGTTCGGGAGACGGCGGTTGCGTCGCCAGCTCACGTGACGCTGTATAGTGAAATTCCGATGTTGTCCTTTCCCAGTTCGATCTGTCACGCCCGTAGGCCATCAGGGTCTTTCGGAGTGCATGTTTGACACATCCCAGCCACCACAGCAACGTGGAAGCATGCATGGGCATGCGCCCGATACATCGACGCAACGTGTCAGTAACTGCCCGCCGACACGCTTCCTCGCGAAGGAGAGAGACGTTCAGCGTCCACGGGCCCCTGCTGCGTCTTGTGAGTTGTCGGTGTAAGGTAATAGTGCAGATGTACGCGAAATGATCCGTCAAGGCCGTCGTCCAGAGTTCTGCATGACGGGTTGCTGTGTGGAGGGCACGCAAGGCGTAGATCCGGTCCAGACGACTGGCAGAATGGCTGGTAAAGTGCGTATATCCACTCTGGGTCCCATGATGTAAGAGCCATGTGTCGTGGAGCGCGAGGTCACGTGTCAATGCTTGTAGAGCCGGGCATGGGACGTAATGCGGTATCTGGTCCTCGAGCCGCAGAACACTGTTAAAATCGCCGCCCACTATGTAATGGTCCATATTTCCTTGCAAAAGTGGGGTACCTCCTCCGAATAGAAGGCATGCCTGTCACCACGGTGAATATTACCGGAGGGAGCATAGACGTTAATGAGGCGGACTGCGCCAAGTGTGAGAGCGATGCCTCGCCCGTTCGGCAAATACGTCACGTCCGTCGCGTCTATGCCATCTCGGAGAAGGATGGCCGTTCCTCCTGCGCCATCGCCTACGGGTAGGCTGTAGGTGGTGTAGCCATATAGGTCTAAACGCAGCTCGGGACGGACCTCCTGGAGAAGGGCAATGTTCAAGTCTGCCGTTCTGATCATGTCGTCTAACATGCGGATCTTGACAGTGGAGTGGCAGCGTACCAGGCGCCCGTTCTATAAACTGCACGTCAACAGACTACAGGGCATAATACGGAATAAAATACAAACATTTAGAAATGAGCAATGGGGACAGAAACTCGCTGGGCTGGATACCACACGTCCTGGCGTGTGGCAGTTGGCCAGACACTTCACCAGGGAGAAACATTACATTCCCACGTTACAAGGACCAGACGGACCAGCCTACTCCGCGACGGAGAAGGCAGAGCTTATGGCCACAACACTTGCACCGTCTTTCGTGCCGAATCTGGTTCCTTCAGACCCAGCATTCACACTTGAAACGGACCAGGAGCTTACACAACTTGTAGCCCAGCCCTCGCGCAACGAAATAAGACGTACTAGCACAAATGAAATTACATGGGCTATCGAGCACACCAACGCTAGAAAAGCCCCTGGGCCTGATGGCATTCAAAACCGTGTCCTCCAGGAGTTCACGGATAAAGCCGTAGAATACCTCACACACTTAACGAATGCCATCCTGACACACCAACACTTCCCTGACTTTTGGAAGGCGGCCAATGTCCTGATGTTCAGGAAGCCAGGGAAAGACCACTCCCTCCCACAAAATTACCGACCCATCAGTCTGCTGTGCTCGCTCAGCAAGTTTGTTTAGAAGGTAATACTAAAACGTATCACTAGGCATTGCATCGTCAACGACACCCTAAGGCCGGAGCAATTCGGCTTCAGGAATCGCCACTCGACAACACAACAACTCCTCCGCGTAGTCGAACATATAACACACGGCTACAACATGAAAAAAGCCACAGGGGCCGTGTTCCTAGACATCGAAAAGACTTTCGATCCTCTCTGGCACAATGTACTCATACACAAACTAAGCGAAGCTCGTATCTCACGAACAGATGTTTCAACACTAACGTGCAGGACAAACAATCAACATAACACGGTATACAAGCTGGAGTACCCCCAAGGAAGCATTCTCGGGCCCATCTTGTTTAACCTGTACATTAATGACTTCCCAGCGACACAAAACACGACGTTAGCCGTCTACGCGGATGACACCGCCATCCTTGCTGAAGATTGTAAACCGTCGAACATCAATTCACGAATACAGACAGCACTCAGAACAGCTGAACCTTGGTTGGAGCGATGGCGTATTAAAGTAAAAGTCGACAAGTGCGAAGCAGTTCTGTTCACACGCAGACCGAAACTACTGCTTAAACACCAACACTATAGACCAATAAAACTACATACACGCCCAATACGTTTCCGAGAGAAAGTCAGGTATCTCGGTGTCTGGCTGGACCGGAAACTTACATGGGGGGACCACATTGAATACGTTGCCAACCGAGCGCACCCGAGGCTCAGACAGCTCTACCCAATGCTCAACAGGGAAATCACACTGAATAGGAGGGTGTCGAGGTCCATATACATGACACTGATTAGACCTCTGATGACGTACGCAACTCCCGTCTGGGGATATGCAGCTCCTACACGACTGCGCCGCCTGCAGATCATACAGAACAAGGTGCTACGAATCATTAGCAACGCTCCACGCTACACACGCACCGTGGATCTTCACCATGAATACCGCCTTGATACCCTCAAGGAAGTATTCAAAAAACACGCCACACTCGAACAATCCTTTCATCCTCACTCTGGGAAACTACGATCACAACCACAGGTGGAAACACAAGCGACCAAAGACACTGCTAGCTAGGGCATAGCCACCTGTGGTAAACTAACATACGCAAACAGCGACAAACGTCGGTAAGCCCCTGCACATCTGCAACACTGACTGGCAACTACCAGCTGCTACTACAGCCGACCAACAGGCCACAGCAGGGACACCGACGAGCTCTCTCACAGCCGCGCAAACAAGCTGCCAACATTCCCTCATACTGTGCTTCCGGTATATGACCTATCGGACACAAGATCGATAACAAACCTAACTGTTGCAGGTTGCTGACGCTGAACGAGGACTCTGTACCAGCACCCAGCGCCAGCCGCCGAGCAGCACAACGCACAACGCCAAGGTATCGACAAGCATGATACCCACTACTAAAAAAGCCTATCCTTGCACAACCTATCGCAGGCAGCAACATAACCGCTCCTGCTCTTACCACCCGACCTAACTATCGCAGAGGTTTTTTTCCCTTGGCTCTTGCCCTGGCACTTTTTTTCCTCTACCCTTAAAACCGCTACCCTTCGTCAGATTTCGACCAATCTATCTCCAGATGAGCGCGTATTAATGGTTAATCCTAACCAGACGTACGCAAACATTGCAGTACCCACATCCTGCGACACCTCACTTTAGTGAATACTAACCCTTATGCAGAGATGGCAGGAGACCTTTTGTGTTGGCCATCATGCCAGTGTGGGCGTGGAGGGGCTCCACCTCTTATTAAAATAAAAAAAAGTGGAGTGGACACCTTTTACATTGACTGTTCCCACATGGTATGGCTGAGACATATCAAGTGGCGGAGGCAGTGTGCTGGTACAAGCCCACAGTGACCTCACACACCACACAACCATCCAGCTGCATGCTGTGCATTACTGTGCCGTATGATTCCCTGACTGGCAGAGCCCTCCGGGCTCAATGTCAGCCATGGGCTCTAGTGGAGATATCGATGTTTGCTGTGCATCGTCGGCCTCCATATCGTCTGCCCAATCACCAAGAGAGGATTGTGATGTCAATGGTGGCTGGTCGCTTTCACAGGAGCCCACATTTTGGGAGTCGACGCAATGCGCCTCGTTTTCTTGGCCACCAGATGCAGGAGAGTCTTCAGGCGCCTTCTGGTGAATGATGCCACTGGAGTCCGTTGCAACTGTGGACGAGTCAACGAAGTCGATGTCTTCCGCCGGCTTCACATCCCTGTCCCGTTCGTCAACTGACAATCACCTCTTCTTGCGTCGCTTGGGTGATTTTTGTTTGTGGGTCCGAGATTCGACATCCACTGGAGGGCGGGGCTCGACACGGTCTCGATCACCAGGAATCCCTGTGTCAGATCCCGACAGTGACGGCGGCTGGGTGCCCACGACGCTGCTGTGGGCAGAGGCTGTAGGAGCCTCTGCAACGTTTGGCTGCGGCGTCGTCGACGACGCTGACTCTCCAACGGAGCTGGCAGCGGATTGAGAAGGTAGCAGGTTTTGATCATCCATCACATCATGTCGTGCCGCCTCCACATACGTCAGCAGGAGAGAGGTCATAGTGGATCGTTGGGGAAGCTCATTGCGGGGCACCTAAACGAGGCGGCGGTGCAGACACTCAGTTCTAACATGGCCCTCCTGGCCGCAGCCCGAGCAGGTCCTCGGTTGTCCATCACATATAACAACTGCGCGGCAGCCACCAACGAAAATATATGATGGAACGTGCTTCTTAAGTTCTATGCGCACTTGTCGTACCCCGTTAAGGACAGTTTACGTTTCGAATGTGTTCCATTTCTCCTCTGTGTGGCTCAGAACTGTGCCGCTTCGTCTATCAGTTTCAGGTACACTGTGCTGGTTACAATAGACAAATGAATGCCTATCAGTTCTTGCTGTTCTATGTGCACGATGTCTCGAAGAAACCGTTGAATTTCATGGACCTTAGGTCTCGCGTACGATGCGTTGAACGTTAGTTTGATAGTAGCTTTTCGCTATGAGAAAGCCATGGCGGGTACTATAAGGCAATACGACGACGCGACCGCGCGCCAGCGGGTAAACAACAACACCTGCGGAGCACTGCCAGCGCGCCAGCCGGTCCGCAAGGTATCACGGCTGAAAGCCGACTGCGCACTAGGCAAATGCGCTAACCACTATGCCACCCGGTGCCAGCGCTTTTCCTCTACTGCATGCACTACCCTAGGACGCCACCCTACTCAATCCAAAATCCCGTTCATGCCGCAGCCCACTTGATAATCCCTCTAAACGGAACAGCATCATAGATGCTTGAGCTTTGAAAAGGTCTGCGGAACCATATAGTTTCATTCGAGGTACGGTTACGTCATGCCACACTGCTACAGCTCCACACCAGAGTTAATCATAGTGGCTGTGGCGCCAGTCTCTTGGCAACTCATGACGAAACTATTTTAGATAAAATTATTGAGATTTAACAGCGATATACGAGTAGAAACCAGATGACAGTTATAAGAGTCGAGGGACACGAAAGGGAAGCTGTAGTTGGGAAGGGAGTGCGACAGGGTTGTAGCCTCTCCCCGATGTTATTCAATCTGTTTATTGAGCAAGCAGTAAAGGAAACAAAAGAAAAATTCGGCGTAGTTATTAAAATCCATGGAGAAGAAATAAACACTTTGAGGTTCGCCGATGGCATTGTAATTCTGTCAGAGACAGCAAAGGACTTGGAAGAGCAGTTGAACGGAATGGACAGTGTCTTGAAAGGAGGATATAAGATGAACATCAACAAAAGCAGACCGAGGATAATGGAATGTAGTCGAATTAAGTCGGGTGATGCTGAGGCAATTAGATTAGGAAATGAGGCACTTAAAGTAGTAAAGGAGTTCTGCTATTTGGGGAGCAAAATAACTGATGATGGTCGAAGTAGATAGGATATAAAATGTAGACTGGCAATGGCAAGGAAAGCGTTTCTGAAGAAGAAAAATTTGTTAACATCGAGTATAGATTTAAATGTCAGGCAGTCGTTTCTGAAGCTATTTGTATGGAGTGTAGCCATGTATGGAAGTGAAACGTGAGCGATAAATAGCTAAGACAAGAAGAGAATAGAAGCTTTCGAAATGTGGTGCTACAGAAGAATGCTGAAGATTAGATGGGTAGATCACGTAACTAATAAGGAGGTATTGAATAGGATTGGGGAGAAGAGAAGTCTGTGGCACAACTTGACTAGAAGATGGGATCGGTTGATAGGACATGTTCTGAGGCATCAAGGGATCACCAATTTAGTATTGGAGGGCAGCGTGGAGGGTAAAAATCGTAGAGGGAGACCAAGAGATGAATACACTAAGCAGATTCAGAAGGATGTAGGTTACAGTAGTTTCTGTGAGATAAAGAAGCTTGCACATGATAGAGTAGCATGGAGAGCTGCATCAAAACAGTCTCAGGACTGAAGACCACAACAGCAACAATAATCAGTTACATAAAATTAGTAAAAGTAGTCTGTATCGCAAAGCGATCACATACGATCGATACTAGGTTTTACTACTCGCGACCAAATGTTTGCAACAGGTAAATAATCCGGAAAACATACTGGACAGTGCAGCGGCCGAATATCCTCTGTATTGATCTAGGTCATGACAGCACGGGCGATGTACGGTCTTGCGTCATCCTGTTGAAAGATAATGACACGGAGACCTCGAAGGTAGGGAACAGTCATCGATCTTAACAAGGCACCCTATACCATTTTCAGGCGCTGGTCATAATGTACACTACTGGCCATTAAAATTGCTACACCAAGAAGAAATGCAGATGATAAACGGGTATTCATTGGACAAATATATAATACTACAACTGACATTTCATTACATTTTCACACAATTTGGGTGCATACATCCTGACAAATCAGTGCCCAGAACAACCACCTCTGGCCGTAATAACGGCCTTGATACGCCTGGGCATTTAGTCAGACAGAGCTTGGATGGCGTGTACACGTACAGCTGCCCATGCAGCTTCAACACGATACCACAGTTCATCAAGAGTAGTGACTGGCGTATTGTGACGAGCCAGTTGCTCAGCCACCATTGACCAGACGTTTTCAGTTCGTGAGAGATCTGGAGAATGTGCTGGCGAGGGCAGCAGTCGAACATTTTCTGTATCCAGAAAGGCCCGTACAAAACCTGCAACATGCGGTCGTGCATTATCCTGCTGAAATGTAGGATTTCGCAGGGATCGAATGAAAGGTAGAGCGACGGGTCGTAACACATCTGAAATGTAACGTCCACTGTTCAATGTTCCGTCAATGCGAACAAGAGATGACTGAGACGTGTATCCAATGGCACCCCATACAATTACGCCGGGTGATACGCCAGTATGGCGATGACGAATACACGCTTCCAATGTGCGTTCACCGCGATGTCGCCAAACACGGATGCGACCATCATGATACTGTAAACAGAACTTGGATGCATCTGAAAAAATAATATTTTGCCATTCATGCACCCAGGTTCGTCGTCGAGTACACCATCGCAGGCGCTCCTGTCTGTGATGCAGCGTCAAGGGTAACCGCAGCCATGGTCTCCGAGCTGATAGTCCATGCTGCTACAAACGTCGTCGAACTGTTCGTGCAGATGGTTGTTGTCTTGTAAACGTGCCCATCTCTTGACTCAGTGATCGAGACGTGGCTGCACGATCCGTTAGAGCCATTCGCATAAGATGCCTGTCATCTCGATTGCTAGTGATACGAGGCCGTTGGGATCCAGCACGGCGTTCCGTATTACCCTCCTGAACCCACCGATTCCATATTCTGCTAACAGTCATTCGATCTCGACCAACTCGAGCAGCAATTTTGCTATCCGATAAACCGCAATCGCGATAGGCTACAATCCGACCTTTATCAAAGTCGGAAACGTGATGGTAAGCATTTCTCCACCTTACACGAGGCATCAAAACAACGTTTTACCAGGCAACGCCGGTCAACTGCTGTTTGTGTATGAGAAATCGATTAGAAACTTTTCTCATGTTGTAGGTGTCGCCACCGGCGCCAGCCTTGTGTGAATGCTCTGAAAAGCTAATCATTTGTATATCACAGCATCATCTTCCTGTCGGGTAAATTTCGCGTTGTAGCACGTCATCTTCGTGGTGTAGCAATTTTAATGGTCAGTAGTGTATAAGGGGCGACCAAAATGTTTCCGTTCGAAGGCCGTACAATACAGAATCGGTTGCCAAGCAGGCAAAATCTCCCTCAGTTTTGAGGCAATCATCCCACCGACGCACCTGTATCGAGAGATACCTGTCTGGTAAATCGTCGTGTACTGCTGCGTGAAGAAGTCCGTAACTGCCTGCTGCATATGCTCGTCCGACAGGAATGTTCGACCTTTTATCGCCTTTTTCAAGGGACCAAAGGCGTGATAATCACATAGGCTGTAAGGCGGGTGCTCGAGTACCTCCCACTTGGGGTGGCGTAACTTCTGCGTTACGACATTTGCAATCTGCATTATTATGAAGCAGCAACATTACACAACAGAGGTTTTTTCGGCAGCCAAGAAAGTAAAAACAGGACGTTGTTGCTCAAATGGCTCTGAGCACTATGGGACTCAACTTCTGAGGTCATCAGTCCCCTAGAACTTAGAACTACTTAAACCTAACTAACCAAAGGACATCACACATCCATGCCCTAGGCAGGATTCGAACCTGCGACCATAGCGGTCTCGTGGTTCCAGACTGTAGCGCCCAGAACCGCACGGCCACACCGGCCGGCTGCACGTTGTTGCTGTTTCTATGTATGCATCTAGTAATAACGTCGTCATAGTTTACGTTTTCGCATTTACCTCACGCGTTTCAGTAAGACGTGACTGCCACATTAATCTGTTGTCTACCTGTCGATGCTTATATACCTGCATCTGACTTGCGTAGGCTACGTTGCATATACGCTGCTGCAACGCCCTCAAACGGAAACTTATTGATCGCCCCTGATTTGTCAATGACGATTGCATCTGCTGACGCTCAGTCTCCTCGAAGGATCCACGCACGGATAAGTCGATGGTGATGCTGTGCGCTAAACCGGGACTGGTCTGAAAGGACTACGTGGTGCCCCTGCCATGTTCAGTGTTGCATTGTGTGCGCCGCTCCCTGCTGCAGTGTTGCTAATGCCGTAACAATGGTCGCCGTGCCAACAGCCCGTGGCGCTCCAGACGTCGTCACACTATCCGCGTGGCTACTTGTCTTCCTGCAAAC
The DNA here is from genome assembly GCF_023897955.1 of Schistocerca gregaria. Classification (NCBI taxonomy): domain Eukaryota; kingdom Metazoa; phylum Arthropoda; class Insecta; order Orthoptera; family Acrididae; genus Schistocerca; species Schistocerca gregaria. Next base: position 809,683,823 of record NC_064931.1, on the reverse strand, counting down.
GAGCCCAGTCCCCGACTCAGGTTAAATGACAACGCTGTACGGTTCTGCACTGCTGAGCGAACAATACTGCTGTCCTCTGGGGCGCGAGATGCGCGAGGTCCCCGGGTGTCTGCATGGCGGTCCGTATAGCCCTCCTTTAACCACGCGTGAAAAGTGTACAATTACGACCAACGCAAGCAGCAATATTAGTGTGTAATATAAAGAGTAGAGTCGATAGGTCACGATCCTCCCACTATCAAATTTCGACGAGTATTGATACACGTTTCTTCTTCTTATACGAGGCATAACATCATCTTCTTACAAGCAACCTACATTCAAATGCGGTTTTGAAGAAGCAAGATTCGTAATCTTTCCTTATTTACATAATTTATATGGAACCGCTGTTACCTGCGTTGTGCTGAATTTTTGACCATTTGTATATTTAAGCATGCTGTATACTTCACGGCGCTATAACTTTAATGATCAGCAGTACAATTTAAATTACTTGAGCAGCTGTCGGGTATCTACAGATAGATGCTAGATAAATCGATTTTCTGTTACGATTGCGTTAAGATCATTTATTTATTTATTTATTACTTGTCAAGTCCCGTAGGACCAAATTGAGGAGCAAGCCTCCAAGGTCATGGAACGTGTCAGTACATGAAATTACAACATAAACGTAATAATAGATAAAAATAAATGTTCAGCAATACAATAAAAATCGGCTTACTTTTTCGAGGAACTCATCGACAGAACGGAAGAAGTGACCCATGAGAAAACTCTTCAGTTTCGATTTGAAAGCGGGTGTATTACTGCTAAGATTTTTGAATTCGAATGGCAGCTTATTGAAAATGGATGCAGCAATATACTCCGCATTTTTTTGCACAAGAGCTAAGGAAATCCGATCCAAATGCAGGTTTGATTTCTGCCGAGTGTGCGATTACTTTGTGTGGGGAGACCTCAAGTGTTACGTGTATCCCAACAACCGTATTAGTCTTCAAGAACATTTCGGATAAGACAGCAGTAATTCCAGCAGTCCAGCTTCGATCCACCTTCAGAAACTTGCTGGCCAGGGCCCAAAAATACCAAGAGATGGTGGTCACTTTCAACATCAGCTATAGTCATGTTAGTAATATATTTGCTTTCCTCTGCTGTGTTTTTTTCTACCCTGGAACTCTGTTCTCCGGGCCAGTTTTATTTAATAACATGTAAAAATCCTCGGAAAATCACAGAAAGAGTGCGCGGGAAACCTGTGAGCGAATTCCAAACAAACAAACAAACAAACAATGGTGGTCGTCTAACCAAATAAGCCTCTCAAATATCTCTGAACTGTTTCTGAGACCATACCCCGATCTGGATCACTTTTTCAAGGAATAACTGATTTTTACTTCACACTAAAGCTTATCAGCGAATCCGGTTAACCGGCGAGGAAGTCGGAGCTCCGACAGGGCACTCCGGTACTGCCGTAGGGCGGAGAGGCAGGAAGATTGAAGTTTATGCAGAGACGTGTATTCTTCGTACGAAAGTTCTCCACCTGAGAGTATTGTTTAATTTGTAATCAAGAAATAAGCAATTTTTTATTTTGCTTAAGTATGTCAAAATGGAGACTAGATGTGTGACGGTTTTCTGCAGGAGCGGAGGGACTCAAACGAGCTATGCAGCAATCAGCCAGAACATTATGACCATGTGCCTAACAACCGGTATGTCCACCTTTGGCGCGAATAACAGCGGCGACGCGTAGTGGCATGGAAGTAATGAGGCCTTGGTAGGTCGCTGGAGGGAGTTAGCACCACATCTGCACACCAAGTCCGGGGAGGGGGAGGGAGGGTGATGAGCTCGGACGCCACGTTCAATCACATACCAAATGTGTTCGATCTGGTTCATTTCTAGTGAGCTGGGGGGCCAGCACATCAATTGGAACTCACCAGTCTATTTCTCGAATCACTCTATCACACTCCTGGTCTTGTGACATGGAGTATCATCTTGCTGAAAAATGTCACTGCCGTTGGGAAACAGATCGTCATAAAGGATTGAACGTGGTCTCCAACCAGTGTACGATACTTGTAAGGAGCCAGGCAAATCCAACACCTTCCATGAAAACCCTGACATGATAAGCAAATCCAGTACTATGTCACATAGCTCCGAATAAATCCTGACATTAAATTAACCAAAGTAATACGAGTAACGAGTGAGCAAATGGAATACCACAGACTAACACAAGAATGCCTAAATGCATGTCATACCTTCCCACCGTGAGACAGACGCAGTTCTGAGGGGAGAAACTAGAACAGAAGCTGAGAGCAGAGCCGTGTTAAGTTAGAAGGCCCTACGATAAGGGACGGTCACCCACATGCCAGCTAACCGTTAGGACCACCCCCATGTTAAAAGCTAGAGCCTTAGCGTGAGACTTTTTTGGGTCTCTGTTACGTCAGGACCACCTCCCAGCCCATGTTAAAAGCTAGAGCCCTCTAGAAGAACAGTACAGATCTTACGATAACACACAAAGGGCCACACCACCCGCAAGTTTTTGCGTGAGACTTTTTCGCGTGTCTGTTACGTTAGGACCACCCCCCAGCCCATGTTAAAAGATAGAGCCCTCCAGAAGAACAGTATAGATCTTACGATACCGTTAAAGGACCACACCAGCTGCTAGTTTTAGCGTGAGACTTTTTCGCGTCTCTGTTACGTTGCAAACTTAAAAAACATTGCCCCACCACGAAACGTATAACGTTTCTCATTGGATAGACAGAATTTTTGTAGACGGAGCCTAAGGTTAACATTGAGACCCTGACTGGTCAGATGAAAACACAGCCAGATAGTTTTTTAAACCAACTTCGGTAAATTGTAGTAAGGAGAAGTTAGGAGAAGAGTTGCTTCGGAGACGGCGAGGTGAGCGGAGCTGTGCTGCCCGCCGCCCCCTGACGAACACCGACAAGGTAATGAACGCACGCGATGCCGCATAACAGCGCATAAAGTTTCACTCAGAACTGCAGAAATCTCATATGTTACACCCCCTTTTTGCGTAATACTAGTGTCGATCGTCAATTAAAGCTCATGGTGTTCACATTTGCCACTTGAAGTAAAAAATCTGAAACGCGATGATTTTTCTGTTATATAGTTATTGAGAAGCCACATCAGCCACTGTAATTTATGACAAGTTAGATAAGTAATTAAAGATAATTGAGGGTCACCATTTTGATAGTTTTCTCTTTCGTGAAACTTAATTGAAACCTAGATTATAGATGTGATATGGCATAGGTAATCCTTTGATCCATTGTAGAACTTGGAAACCCATTCAGGGAATATTCGTTCACATTTTTGTTGAACGCAGTTGGTTTTTACCATCCTGTATTAAAACATTTCCTTTTCTCAATAGCGCAATTTATAAACAATGTTTTGTGAGTAGAATAAAATTTCCAATGGTAAACTGAACTGCTTTTTCGACGTTATTTTACCAGCTAACTAAAAATAGGAAAGCCTTGATCCCCTTCCACTAAAATTTAGTTAGTATTAAGATTCTTTTACAGGGAGTGCAGTGGAGCTGACGCTGAATTCATTAAGTATTTGGTTGTATCATCTCTAGTCTCACTGAACTCTTCTGAATTCTACATGTCATGTGTGGTCTGACGTCTCCTTACCAGCAACAGGTCCCAGGTTCAAACTAGTCATTTCCCTAAAAAACACGCTCAGAGCGTCGTTGCGCGATAGTGGTAGGGAGACACGATATAGAACAAACAGACACCACGCAGAATGTTAGACACTCCTTGGCTGTCACGGTGCCCTGCACGAGCTGCACCGGACCCATCGATACCCACGTGAATGTTGCCAAGAGCATAATAGAGCCGCGGCCAACTTGTCTCCGTCCCGTAGTAGACGTGTCAAGGAGCTGTTCCCCTGGAAGACCACGAATTAGCGCACTCCCACCGGAATGGTGAAGAAGGTATGGGGATTCATCAGACCGTCCAGTGCCGACGGTCAAGTGCCCATTTCAGTCATAGATTCCGATGTCGTGGTGTTAACGTTGGCACAAGCATGGGTCGGTGGCTACGGTGGCCTTAGGAGTGTTTGATGCACTGTGTGTCCAGACACACTTGTATTCTTTCCAGCATTAAAGTCCGATGTTAGCTCCGCCACAGTTCGCCGTCTGTCCTGTTTTACTAGTCTACCCAGCTTACGACGTCCGACATCTGTACTGAGGGGCGGTCGTCCAACCCCACGACTTCTGGACGTGGCATCACCTTGGTTTCGATATGTGTCGATGAGACCTCCTCGCACACTCGACAAGCCGTGGAGTTTCCGAAATGCTAGAGTCGACACTCCGGACCATCACAACCTGCCCCCGGTCAGACTCAGATAGAACGCGCGTCTTCCCTATTATACACATGGACGGCACGCTCACTGATACTAAATGCACCGATCCTGTGTGTGACTAGCAGTCATTTCTCTATCCAGTTGACGCTGCTATCGCCTGGACGGGTTTATGTCGATAGTAGGTCAGTGGTCATAATGTTCGCGCTGATCAGTGCGTGTAGAGTGGGAGGTCGTAGTTCACAGGTGGAGGAACATTTAATTTCTGCTATCATTTAAAACGGTACCACAAACATTGTCATACTGATAAAGAAGTCTCAAAGTACGAGAGGGAAAGTAACTGGATGAAAATTTTCGTTGACGCAAACGTATATATACACTCCTGGAAATTCAAATAAGAACATCGTGAATTCATTGTCCCAGGTAGGGGAAACTTTATTGACACATTCCTGGGGTCAGATACATCACATGATCACACTGCCAAAACCACAGGCACATAGACACAGGCAACAGAGCATGCACAATGTCGGAACTAGTACAGTGTATATCCACCTTTCGCAGCAATGCAGGCTGTTATTCTCCCATGGAGACGATCGTAGAGATGCTGGATGTAGTCCTGTGGAACGGCTTGCCATGCCATTTCCACCTGGCGCCTCAGTTGGACCAGCGTTCGTGCTGGACGTGCAGACCACGTGAGACGACGCTTCATCCAGTCCCAAACATGCTCAATGGGGGACAGATCCGGAGATCTTGCTGGCCAGGGTAGTTGACTTACACCTTCTAGAGCACGTTGGGTGGCACGGGATACATGCGGACGTGCATTGTCCTGTTGGAACAGCAAGTTCCCTTGCCGGTCTAGGAATGGTAGAACGATGGGTTCGATGACGGTTTGGATGTACCGTGCACTATTCAGTGTCCCCTCGACGATCACCAGAGGTGTACGGCCAGTGTAGGAGATCGCTCCCCACACCATGATGCCGGGTGTTGGCCCTGTGTGCCTCAGTCGTATGCAGTCCTGATTGTGGCGCTCACCTGCACGGCGCCAAACACGCATACGACCATCATTGGCACCAAGGCAGAAGCGACTCTCATCGCTGAAGACGACACGTCTCCATTCGTCCCTCCATTCACGCCTGTCGCGACACCACTGGAGGCGGGCTGCACGATGTTGGGGCGTGAGCGGAAGACGGCCTAATGGTGTGCGGGACCGCAGCCCAGCTTCATGGAGACGGTTGCGAATGGTCCTCGCCGATACCCCAGGAGCAACAGTGTACCTAATTAGCTGGGAAGTGGCGGTGCGGTCCCCTACAGCACTGCGTAGGATCCTACGGTCTTGGCGTGCATCCGTGCGTCGCTGCGGTCCGGTCCCAGGTCGACGGGCACGTGCACCTTCCGCCGACCACTGGCGACAACATCCTTGTACTGTGGAGACCTCACGCCCCACGTGTTGAGCAATTCGGCGGTACGTCCACCCGGCCTCCCGCATGCCCACTATACGCCCTCGCTCAAAGTCCGTCAACTGCACATACGGTTCACGTCCACGCTGTCGCGGCATGCTAGCAGTGTTAAAGACTGCGATGGAGCTCCGTATGCCACGGCAAACTGGCTGACACTGACGGCGGCGGTGCACAAATGCTGCGCAGGTAGCGCCATTCGACGGCCAACACCGCGGTTCCTGGTGTGTCCGCTGTGCCGTGCGTGTGATCATTGCTTGTACAGCCCTCTCGCAGTGTCCGGAGCAAGTATGGTGGGTCTGACACACCGGTGTCAATGTGTTCTTTTTTCCATTTCCAGGAGTGTTCCTTAGCTTTTGTCTCGTCTTGCGGGAGCCGCTTTTTTCATGAAAATACATATGCATTTTATTTTTAACTGTGTGGCCGGACGCCCTCCTTGTCACCGTAGTCATCAGGGATGGTAGAGAGACTACGAGGGAAGAAAGTCTTGCGTGCTATCTGTCCGTGAACCGTGTAGACTTTGCTCTATGTTTTATTGTGTTTTAGCGAAATGTTTGTATATAACAATTTCTGAGGTGGAGATTGGAGACGAGCCCAGAATTTGTCTTAATGAGCATGGAAGACCGCCTGAAAACTAGATTCAGGTTGGTCGGTGTACCAAGTCGGCAGTCGTTTATCCGGCTCTGGCTCACCTTGCAGCCTCGCAACGTAGCGTGCTGAGCTACTCAGAGAATGTGCGTAGGGGAGCAGATGTAGAAAATCTGTATCGTTGTACTGGGCAAGACACTAATATAAGTTTTAATGACACAGTTAAGTCACTTCACATACATTTCAGACACACAATTTCAGAACATAAAGACAAAGTATAATTTTTGTTCGTTTATTTGATAATTTCGAAAAAAAAGGTTCAAATGGCTCTGAGCACTATGGGACTTAACATCTTAGGTCATCAGTGCCTAGAACTTAGAACTACTTAAACCTAACTAACCTAAGGACATCACACACATCCATGCCCAAGGCAGTATTTGAACCTGCGACCGTAACAGTCCCGCGGTTCTGGACTGCAGCGCTAGAACCAGACGACCAACGCGGCCGGCTGATAATTTCATTTAACATTCATTGTGAAGTATTTTGATGTACGTGCCAAAGTTATATAACTATAACAAGTAAGGTCATTTGTTAGTGGCGTACGAAACTGCTTGCACAAAGATTTTCATTTTCGTTCTGAACAAAGTAGTAACTACAACTATTATTGATTCTGTGATACATTATGTCATATGTTAAACAAAATAGAAACAGTAATACGTGTAGTAAAGAAATCAAAGGTATATAGCAACTAAATATTCTTTATTGCGTCTGCAAGAGAACAGCACTGATTAGGCAAAAACATTATTTGCCTAACATGTTCATTGGAAATGTGGCCGCGTGTTATGTGCTAGAAATGAAGTGTTATGGAAATTTGCTGTCTGGAGGAAGAGTTTGAATTCTCATAATTGCAGCGGCGATATATTACGGAAGGAAGAAGAAATGTATTGTCAAAAATGGTTCAAATGGCTCTGAGCACTATGGTTCTTAACATCTGAGGTCATCAGTCCCCTATAACTTAGAACTACTTAAACCTAACTAACCTAAGGACATCACACACAGCCATGCCCGAGGCAGGATTCGAACCTGCGACCGTAGCGGTCGCGCGGTTCCAGACTGTAGCGCCTAGATCCGCTCGGTCACCCAAATGTATTGTCCTCTGTCGCGAGATGTAAGTGTGTCACATAGGTGTCACTAAAATACGTGACGTCCACGGCAACAGTCTAGCTACGTTGGAATACTTACTGTGAAGTGCAGCTTCACAACGAATATTTCCGTGTTTCTTTAGACATAAACAGAAGACAGCCCCATCACTATAAATCAGCAGTAAAAATTTGGCACTTAAAAATACTATAGATTTGCTTTATTGAAATTTCCCCGCTGTTGCAATAAAAATAGTAGATTTCATGAGCTACACAGTGTCTTTTACTTAGTAGCAGTGTTACCTATGTGTGGTTGGTAATATAGACTGATTTCATATGTGCATAAATATATAATTATTATTATTATTATTATTATTATAAGATTATTCTTTGCCATATGATTATACTTTTGTCACGTTGTCGTCCTTTCTCGTAAGAAAATGTATCAGAGACATTGCCTTCGTCACTCCTATTATCATGTCAATAAGAATAAACTTTTCTCTTGTTTAAAATTCCGATTTCAAACTTCTGCAAACACGTACAAGCGAGATTCTATAACTGTGTGTGGTTGCAGCATTTTCGTTCTAACACGGTACTGGGTAGTCCGATGCATTCTTGGTAACATGTCTTGTTTGTGCAGGATAATTAAATAGTGAAACCCGACGGCCGTTATATAACGTGGTTTGGCATTCCCCTCCATCGAACTGTTATGAAGTGCCAGATGTGTGCCTGCGTGGTGTGGCCGACCGTGATGAGTGCTCATACAGTGCGTTGTTATGGATAAAGGGAAGGGAGAGGCTGAAATCAGGTGAACACAGCCCACACCTCGCGAAGAGCACCTAGAACGCCGCCGAGCTTGGCGTTTGGAATTTCATCCGCGGCACTTGCGCAAAGACTAGTGATTAGGGAGTCAACATCACCACATCTCTTCCCCTTACGTGCCAAATACTGGCAGTGAAAATTTTCCACTACTAGGATTCCAACCGGCTTACCTCCATGTCACGCGCCACCGCACAGGCGTGTGTTAGCGAAATCGGCTTCGGAGACGGATGAGACATGATGTAGTAAAACGTATTAAAAATTAGATGTACTGGATTAAATACTATGGCCTAGTAATGTACAATATTTGTCTTTCTTTACTGATGACTGATAAAAATGAAACATAAATGACTACCTTGGAAGTTAAAATTAAAATAATATTTGTAAAAAGTCTCGCGAAGATACAAGTTCGTGAATATAATAGGATTGTAATCAAGGAATCTGCGTTCAAAGTCTCGACTGGTTTTATCGTAATGTAGGCACGCAACTTTTATATCACAGTAGAACTCGCGAAGTCATCTGTAACGAAACACTCTGGGAAAGAACTAGCCAGAAGCCAACTGAGCTGCAAATAAGAAGAGGAAGTGCAGGTGCTTAGGATATACACTAAGGACACCAAATGAACATATTGCGAAGGTAGCACTTTATTGGATACCGCAGTGACAACGGAGATGAGGCAGTCCCAAAATGACGTGCAGACGATCAGTTGAATTAGAAGTTTAACAGCAAGGAATAGGATGGGAAGAATTGAAAATTGTAGCAGAAGACAGAACAAGATGGCGATCCTTTGTTGCCGCCGTACGCTGCACATAAGGAGTTAAAGGAATTAATGTTATATAATATATATGGTCGACTTCGAGGGTTCTACTGTGGTATAAAAGTTGCGTGCCTACCTGACGATAGAACCATTCGAGACTTTGTACGCCCATTCCTTGATTATAGTCTTATTATATTTACAAACTTGTATCTTCGTGAGGTGTTTTACAAATATATATGAATAATAATTAATAGCTCTAGTTCACCGACCAAGACGAGTAATTTGTTACAGTATGGCGAATAAACAGAGTGTTCGAAAATTCCCGTTTCAAACTTGTAAAGGGGAGTTAGTACATAATATTCTGAATACGAACCCATGTCCTGAAACATATCGTTTCCGTGCTACAGCTTTTTGAAAACATGTTTGTTAGGTAGGTATGCAATAGGTTAGCCATGGTAAGGGGGGCGGGAGGTGGTTACGTAGGACCGGCTGATGTCATTTGACGTGTATCCTACTTCTCTGACATGATTCGAGCTTCAGTCACATGCCTCTGCGTGTTAGTGCAACATGGTTGAGAACAAGTTGCAGAATACACCGACATCATCCTCCTAAATGGTGAAGACCGCGGAGATATAAGAGCTGCTCGTCGCCTTTATCTAGATCGTTCTCCACAACGTCCGACTCCATCGCCGTAACTACACAACGGCTTCGAGAAAGAGTAAATTCACCGTCAGCTGGCGTGACTGTGGTGCTCCAAGGAGAGGCCGCATACCCGAAGTGGATGAGGCCGTACGGCATCACGTTGAAGAGAACTCCTCAACGAGTACACGAGCAATTTCTTCGGCTATTAAGGAGAGGAATTGTAAAACAAGTGATGTACTGGGTTACCTCTATTCAATCAATTGTAAAACTGTTTTCAAATGGCTGTAGCATGGAAGCGATACGTTTCCGGACGTGGGATACAATTCAAAATGTTTTCTACTGATTCCCCGCTACAAGTCCTAGAAGTAACGGGAATTCCTGAACACCCTGTACACGCGAGTCGTATAAACATCTACACTCTGTAAGCTACCTTACGGTGAGTGACAGAACGTATGTTGTGCACCACTGTCGCTTCCCCTTTTTTCTATTCCTGAAGCGAATGGTTCGCGGGAAGAACGGTTGCTGGTAAGCCTCGGTGTGAGCTCGAATCTCTCTAATTTTACTTTCATGATCTTTTCGCGATGCATACGTAGGAGGAAACGATATTGTCACTTATTAACCAAACTCAAGTACAAATCCGAAAGGAGGTTCGTCAATGAGATGCAACGCTTACCACTGAAAACACGATTATTGCGAATACCAACGCACAGCCACACTACAAATGAATTTCTGGAGCAGGGTGCATCTGTTCATACACACATGTAGTATTTCAGAATATACAAACATAATAAACATAAGAAATTTCGAGAAACTCCCAGAAATCGGGTATAGCATCGCTTCTTGAAAACAGTAATGTAAATCATTCATCGAAATGTGACTACAATGGAGCCGCTATACGTGCTCAGAGACTTGTAATTATTATTATCTCTGTATCGTAGTATATAAGAAAAGGTTTCATTTGTTTCTGTTGTCTTCTTCTTCTTCTTCTTCTTCTTCTTTGTCTTCCGTGCCTGGTTGGTTCTGATGTCACATTTAGATTACGGTCTGTAAAGAATTATTTCTACTATATATAGCGTATTTAGAATTTCTGCTAAATATATATCTCAGTATTTAATGCAGTATGTGTTTTTGTTAGTAGCAAGAAAGTACCTTCCCTGTCCCTTTATTTAATTAATTACGTAACAATTAAATGTTGCCCTCGCCACTTGTAATTGCATTGTTGAAGCCATGCCATTGCTGTTAAGACTGATAAAAAAAATTCTTCATAACTATTTAATTCTGAAAGTATTGAAAGGATTTAATCCCAGTAAATGTGAAATGGCGTCTCATGATAACTTCCATTTCATTTTAGGCCAGAGGTACAGTTTTATTGAAAGGAATTATTTTAATTGTGTACGCTGCCATTGTACGTAGGCAGCTATACTGGAGCATCAAACCTCACAAAGAAAAATAATTGTTTGAATATTATATTAAATTAGCTTATGTCGTAACATTAAAGAAAGATAATCTTTTTATCTATCGTAAGACGGATGTCTTCACGTTGGAATACGCATGATATTTCTGGTCAAAGCGCCCTGAGAAAATTTAGCCGTGGGTTTTAATGAACGTAAGAGATATTTTTTTTAATCAAACATTTTCATTCCTAATTAACGGAACATTTTCTCTCTCTTTCATAAAAAGTAAGTTACGCGATAGGTATTTGAACTGGCGACCCACCAGCTAATGACACTAACAGCTACCCAACACTGTATGCACCGCAGCTCGCGCCCTAAACCTGGAGAAACAGCGACCCTCTGTTTCAGGTCATTGGAGTCGACTATAGCGTGCCGGATCTAGATCTTATGAGAGGTCCTCTGTATGACAGATCTGTTGAATCCTCACGTTCTGGTTAAGTTGTCAAATCCTCCTTACTATGATGAGCATCGGAAGTAGCCCCTCGCGTTGAAGATTCGCGATCGTCGAGAGAGTCTTCAGTTTCCTTCAACAGGAACCCCATCGCCGATCTGACCCCCTTAACTGTAGTAGGGTTTCATACGGAGGACATTAACGAAGTCTCTATTCTTTCTTCTTCCTGAAAAAGCTCATAATCCTCGACTCCGTATAAGACGTCCGACAAGTGACGAATGATACGACGACTACCAATGTAGAGCTTAGAGAACTTTTTCAACAGTCTCGCTTTCCGCACAGGCGAAAAATCTATACCAAGAGTCTCGGTTTGTATCTCACTGACCAGTTATTGGCGTTATAGCGCTCTCGGTTTTTCTCCTGGGCGTCCAGGAACTGTATGAGAGCTAGCTGTCTTGCTTCTCCCAACCTGGTGATGAAGTGTTCCACATAGTCATCTTGAATGTGGTCCGGCTGAAATGGGAACAACGTATCCACTGAAGTTTCTGCCTCGCGACCGTGGAGCAGAAAGAGCGGTGTGAAGAACGTACTGTCTTCCTTGGCTGTGCTATAAGCGACTGTCACGACGGGCAGTATTGTATCTCAATATCTCTGTTCGACATCATTGTACATCGAGGGCATATATGTCAGTGTCTAGATAAAGCATTCTGTGAAGCCATTCGTCTGTAGATATATGTATAAGTCGGATTGGATTTGCGACTCGTACCGCGCTAACCGCTACGCCACACTGCATGCAGCACATATTCCGCCAAGATATTAGTTGACTCTTCAAGGAACAGTAAACCACGCCCTGATGTACAACACGTGTCTTTCAGCGTAGGCCACTGGAGTTGGCTAAGCACTTTGATTATTTCGCGCTTACTAAATAAACGTGTAAAGTAGCGAGCTTTTCCTCTTTGGATATCTGTATCTGCATCTACATCTACGTAGATACTGCGCAAATCATCGTCGGTGCGAGGCGGATGGTGCCATGTACCAGTATTAGACATTTTCTGTCCTGTTCTAGTCGCAAACAGAGCGAGGGAAAAACGACTATCTATATGCCTGTGTATGAGCCCTAATTTCTCGTATGTTGTAATCGTGGTCTTTACGCGCAATATATATCGGCGGCAGTAGAATCGTTCAGCAGTCAACTTCAAACGCCGATTCTCTAAATTTTCTGAATAGCCTTTCTCTAAACGAACGTCGGCTTCCCTCCAGGGATTCCCAGTTGAGTTCCCGAAGTATCTCCGTAACACTGACGTGTTGTTCGAACCTACCGGTAAGAGAACTAGTAGCCCGCCTCTGAATTGATTCTATCTCTTCCTTCAGTCCGATCTGGTACAAATCCCAAGCACTCGAGCAGTACTCGAGAATAGGTCGCACCAGCGTCCTATCTGTGCTCACCTTTATAGGTGAACCACTGTTTCCTAAAATTCTCCCAATAAACCGAAGTCGACCATTCGCCTTCCCCACCACATTTCTCACATACTCGTTCCATCTCATATCGCTTTGGAATGTTACGCCCAGATACTTAATCGACTTGACTGTGGAAACGAGGTCACTTGCAATACTGTATCCGAACATTACGGTTTTGATCTTCCTATTCATCCGCATCAACTTACATTTTTGAACATTTAGGGCTAACATCACACAAATTAGAAATTTTGTCTAAGACGTCTTGTATCTTCCTACAGTCACTCAGCTTCAACACCTCACCGTACACCACGGCATTATCAACAAACAACCACAGATTGCAGCCCACCCTGTCCGCCAAATCATTTGTGTATTTGTGTATATAGAGAACAACAACGGTTCTATCAGACTTCTCTGGGGGACTCCTGATGATACCCTTGTGTCTGATGAACGCTCGCCGTCGGGGACAACATATCAGCTTCTATTATTTAAAAAGTGTCGAGCCACTCACATATCTGTGAACCCGTACCTTTGTTAACAGCCTGGAGTGGGGCGCCATGTCAAATGCTTTCCGGAAATCTAGAAATATGAAATTTGCCTGTTGCCCTTCATCCATAGTTCGCAGTATATCATGTGAGAAAAGGGGAAGCTGAGTTTCGCACGAGCGATGCTTTCTAAAGCCAGGCTGAGTAGTGGACATAAGCTTCTCAAGAATATTTATTATATTCGAAATGAGAATATGTTCAAGGATTCCGCAGCAAACCGAAGTTAGAGATATTGTTCAGTAATTTTGCGGATCCGTTCATTTAGTCAAACTGGCTCTGAGCACTATGCGACTTAACTTCTAAGGTCAACAGTCGCCCAGAACGTAGAACTACTTAAACCTAACTAAACTAAGGACATAACACACATCCATGCCCGAGGCAGGATTCTAACCTGCAACCGTAGCGGTCGTTCGGCTCCAGACTGTAGCGCCTAGAACCGCACGGCCACTGAGGCCGGCGTTCATTTAGTCACGTGGGACTTTGTGCTGGGCGAGGGATTCACGATAAATGCAAGCTAGGTAAGAATCCAGTTCCGTACAGTACTATTTGTGAAATCGAACTTTGATTCCATCCGGAGTTAGTGAGTTATTTACTTTCAAATCTTTCATTTGTTTCTCTGCGCTAGGAATGCTTATTACTATGTCGTCCGTAAGAGAGCCTGCCCGATGGTCAAATGATGGTACATTTGTACAATTCTCCTGCGTGAACGATTTCTTGAACGTGAAATTTAAAACTTCGGCTTTCGTTTTGCTATCTTCTTCTGACACGCCAGACTGGTCACCGGCCGGAGTGGCCGAGCGGTTCTAGGCGCTACAGTCTGGAACCGCGCGACCGCTACGGTCGCACGTTCGAATCCTGCCTCGGACATGGATGTGTGTGATGTCCTTAGGTTAGTTAGGTTTAAGTAGTTCTAAGTTCTAAGGGGACTTATGACCTCAGAAGTTAAGTCCCATAGTGCTCAGAGCTATTTGAACCATTTTGGAACCAGACTGGTCAACAAGGGAGTGAATGGAAGCCTTAGACCGGCTTAGCGATTTTACATAAGACCAGAATTTCCTCGGGTTCTCTGCCATATCTTTTCCTAAGGTGTGACGGTGGTAGTTGTACGCTTCGCACATAGATCTTTTCACAGACACATAATCTCTACTAACCTTCACTTGTCATCATTTGTGCGTTCCCTTTTGAACCTCAGTATTGTCCGAACTTCGTCATTCAACCGTCATTAAACCACTTACTAGGCACATAGCTCTCTAGACTACGATTTACAGTCTGTTTAAACTTTGTTCATAATTCCTTTACATCCATCCTACTGGATCTAAGTGACACCAGTTCACTGCCTAAGTGAGATGTTAACAACTGCTTATCTGCCCCATCTAGCAGATACACTCTCCCAGTCTTCTTGACTGATTTATTAACTTTCGTAATCATAGTTGCTATAATGACATCATGATCGCTAATCCCCGTTTCTATACTGACATTGTCGATAAGGTCCGGTCTGTTTGTAGGTACAAGATCTAAGATATTTCCATTGCGCTTCGCATGACTGTCTGTCTGTACCCCCGCAATGAATCCATAGAAATCACAACCTATACTCGGTAGATTAAAGTCGTCTCCAACTAGTACTGCATAATCTGAGTATTTACGTGCTGTTGACCCTAGACTTTCTTTGAGTGACTCTGGAACTGTCACAGCAGAATCGGGTGGCCGGTAGAAATATCCAACAATTAACTTGGTTTTACCTACACCTGTTTTATTCGACCAGACAACTTCACTATTACACTCAACCTCGACCTCACCAGAGACACTATTTTTGTGAACTGCAATGAACAGCCCCCCTCCTATGGACTGTAATCTGTCTTTCCAATACACGTTCCACGACTCGCTAAATGTCACAGCTTTCCACTTCGGGTTTCAGCCAGCTCTCGGACCAAAGAATAATTTGAGCGCGAGAACTTTCCAGAGGGGCAGTAAATTCGGGAACTTTATTACGAATACTTCGTCAGTCTACTGATAAAATTATGACAGTCTAAGTGACTTCAGACTCTATTTCATCTATTAATTCCATCTGGTACGGATCGCAGACTGATGGTCAATATTCTACTATTGAGGAAACGATTTTGTAAGCTACCTCCTTTGTGGGAGGATTTAAATTCCCTGAGGATTTTTCGAGTGGTTCTGAGTTGGCATCTGTCGTACCTGCGCTTAGTTGTGTGTGGTCGTTTCACTTTAAATCGCTCTGTACCCACAATTTTAGATATTTTATGCCTGTGACTGCGTATAGTGGTTCTTCTGCGATTGTGTAATCATAAAACAGAGAGAATGTTTATATATTCGCAATACATCATATTTTTTTAATGTTTAGGGTCAATTGCCACTCTCTGCATCAAGTGTCCATCCTCTGCAGGTATTCCTGCATTTCGCTACAATTGTTCTAGAGTTGCTATTTCTCTGTATACAACAGCATCATCCCCGAAAAGTCTTCTGGAAGTTCCGACGTTATTCACTGGATTATTTAAATACACTGTGGAAAGTAATGGTCCTATAACACCATCTTGTGGTATTCTCGAAGTTGTATGTTGTATGTTAACCCGGGGACCTAGAAACGACGGAGAGGCTCCGTCCCTGCCGCAGCCACAGTGGTCCACAACCCCACGGCGACTACCGCAGTCCACTTCACCCCACCGCCGCCTCACACCGAACCCAGGGTTATTGTGCGGTTCGGCCCCTGGTGGACCCCCCAGGGAACGTCTCACACCAGGCGAGTGTAACCCCTACGTTTGCGGGGGTGTCCGGACACTTGCAACGCCGGACATTTGCCACGGCGGACATTTGCCACAGTTTTACCTGATCCGAAGGGTTGGGTCCCTTGTCTCCTCCTCCTCCCCCTCCTCTTCCCTTTCCTCCTCACCCGCCCGCCCAATTTGCTTTCTAAGTGACCATCAGTATGGAAGTTATTACAACGAACAAGGGCAGGCCTCCTGCTCATTAGAAAGGTTACGCGTATCTTAAACAGAGGGAAGCTAAAGAAGGTGTTGTTACATGGATGTGCTTACGCCGAAAAGCGGATCATTGCAAGCGAAAGCTGCTATCCAGGAACGGAGAAGCGTTGAACGTATTAGAACATCTCTGTGGACCACCTGACGATACGGCTCTGAAAGTGAGGAAGCAAGTGGAAAGGGCGAAGAGAAGGTCTCGAGAAGAAACTACACAGTTTTCGGAGATATACGCGGTTGAAATGGGAAATCTATATAATAAAGTTTATGACTTTGTTACAGTGATGCCTAATTCAGAATCTATGAAGAGAACCATGTGTCGTCGATGGAGTCAAGAGCGGAGGAACCAACAATAGCCTAAGAACTCTTATGAAATTGATCTTCATGAAGATCTATTAAAAATGGGAGATGGCAGTAGTTTTCTTCTGGAAGACGATAGATTAGAGGTAAGAATAATTATTTTTAGTGGAAGCAAAGGAAAACAAAAGTGTAAAAACATGTTCCCATTTTTTTTATGGATGGAACATTTAAGAGATGTAGGAAGCAGTTTGCACAGACCTACACCATACACATAGACTTAGGAGGCCCGATTAAAGAAACAAACATTCTTCCTAATGTATTTGCATTGTGCCCTAATAAGAAGAAAGACACATATGTTCGTCTGTTTCGTCTGATAAAACAGGCAGTCTCTGAGTGGCGTCCTAAACAAGTAAAGGTGGACTTTGAGGCAGCTGCGATATCGGCCATTCGTCAAGTTTTTCCCACAACTGAAATAAATGGATTCTATTTCCAATGAAGAAGAGTTTATTGAGAAAAATTTCAGTTCTCGGTCTAACTGAGGAGAACCGCCAGAACAAGGATTTAAGACTTCACGTCAGCATGTGTGCATCGCTGGCAGTTGTAAAACCGGAGGATGTAAGCAATGGTTGGATTGAGATTCATGCAGGAGCTCCTGACAACGGGAGGTTCTCTCAATTTTTTGACTACTTTGTGGATAACTGGCTAGAGAATGAGGATATCGCAATAGAAACGTGGAACTGTAACGGAAAAAGTCACCGAACGACGAATACTGTTGAAGGGTGGCACAACAAAATAAATAGTATTATTGGAAACCCTTGCCCTAGAATCAACTATTTGGTGGATTTCTTGAAAAAGCAAGCAGAGCTCACAAACTGCATGTACATGAAATTGGAAATGAATCTTGAAGGTAAGAAGAGGAAGAAGAAGTACTTGAAGCTGGACGACAGGATAGAGAGAATCGTAAAGAATTATGAAGAGACTGGCAACATTAGGCCTTGCTTGTAAGCCATTCCCCATATTCAGAAACTGGACTAAAATACGTTAAAAATAATGTATTAAAAACTATGAGGACCACTGAGTCTTCGCAGATTACTGAAATAAAATTATTAAAACACTGAAGCAGCATTATCGTAGCTAATATTAAGTTGTAATTGTAAATAGAGTGTACATTAGTTCAGTGTGTTTAGGCTGATTTTACACACGCCAGAATGGTAGATGGACATTTATCATTTTCACGGTCCAAAGCCTGTGCAAAGTGTGATGTGAATCAGCCTTTAATGTATAAATTAAGAAGTGTTTCAAGCCTCAAAAAAGTATCCCTATTGTTGTCACGTTAAGGTAACTTTTTTCTACCTTCCAATATTATGGCCATACTATTTAATAATTGTGAGTTCTAAAATAATTTTCTGAAGCTACAGAATCGCAACTACCACCTAAAATATCATGGTTTGTTAAACTGATAGTATACGCTTTTGTAAAAGAAAATGGGAACTGAACCTTTGAATTGCACCTAAAATTGACATCCCAAAACTGATCTGATCCTAAGGTTGACAATTTTGACACCTCAAATATTTTTTATTTAAGTTTAGCTGCAAACATTTATAGTAGATGTAAACCTACTTAAGTACATTTAGATATAGTCCTATAAAAATTAAAATTTCTTACTAAATTGTTGACTATCTTTAAACGGGTCAGGAAAAGCAAGGAGCTTACTACTGAAAATTAATTGTTACTAAAGGACATCAGAAATAAATGTATTAGACCTACTTTTCTTATACATTAGAGACTTTTTGAATAGATATTTGATTATTTCCTCTGTTACTGACAGTGTAATTTCAGTTGCTTTGCAACACCAGGGATATCTACTTCTAAATTATGTTTGCAGCTGTTCTCATTTCGAATTGTGGAATATTTACTTCGTCTTCTTTGGTATTGGAATTTCGGAAAATGCATTTACTAACTCCACTTTAGTGGCACTGTCATCAGTAACATTAGCGTCACTGTCGCGCAGTAAGGGTACTTACTGAGCCTTTCCGCTGGTTTATTTAGCATGGAACCAGAGTATATCTTTGGATTTTCGGCCACATTTCTAGAGCGAGTTTCGTTGTGGAAACTATTAAATGTATCTCGCATTGAAATCCGCACCAAATTTCGAGCCTCAGTAAAACTTCACCAATCTTGGAGATTTTGCGTTCGTCTAAATTATACGTGCCTTTTGCGGTGCTCCTGCAACAGCTTTCTGTCTTGTTTTGTGTACCCATAGGGGATCAGTTCCGTCTCTTATTAATTTGATTGGTATGAGTATCTCGAGTGCTTTTGATACTATTTCTTTGAACTTAAGCCGCATATGGTCTTCCCTTACATAGTTTGGAAGAATTGGAGACTATCTCTTAGAAAGACGTCACGCGAACTTTTATCTGCTTTTATAAATAGTTATATTTCCCGTTTAGTTTTGGTGAATTTCTTTGTTACGGCAGTGAGTCTCGCTACGACTGCGTGTTCACTAATCCCTGTATCCGTCGTGATGCTCAGGATTATTTGTGGCTAAGAGGTCAAGTGTGTTTTCGTGACCATTTACAATTTGAATGGCCTCGTCAACTAAATGTTAAAAATAATTTTTAAAAAAGCATTTAGAACAATTACGGAAGTTGTTTTCTGTTTACAATAGGGTACGAAAATGTATTTTTGTCAACATGCGGAAGGTAGATTGAAGTAACTGCCAACTATAATTGTGTGATTAGGGTACCTATTTGTGATGAGACTCAAGTTTTCTTTGAACTGTTCAGCAACTGTTTCATCTGAGACAGGGGGTCGGTAAAAGGAGCCAGTTATTAATTTATACCGCTTGTCGAATATAACCTCTGCCCATACTAAGTCACAGGAACTATCTGCTTCAAAGTCGATTGTGAGCTTACATTATTTTTCCTTAAGTTGCCCTTCTTGTATCTGTTGTAATGCAGACAATTGCAATTACAGCTTTTCGCTCCAGAACCTAGGATTCTTTCTCTGTGACCCTGTAAATACCGGAGCTAAACAATGTAGAAAAACAACGTACGTTAGAAGCGTAGCATCCTGTATTACTTCATTTCCTTATTTCTAACATTTTAAAATTTTATGTCGACTTTAAATGACATGTCAATCATAGATGTTCTTATCTCTATTTAGTGAACGTGTTTTCAGTTATGTTTTGAACATTGCCCCGCTACACTTTATTAACTAAGGTTTTTAGAGAGTAAATTAATATTGAGTATGTCGTTCTTCTTTTCAAACATTCACATACCCATTTATTCTTTCCCAACTGTCTTTTGCGTATATAGTTGTAGTAATTAAAGTAGGCACAAATGCAGTGATCAAAAAGAAATGATTAGCGTACGTTCGCATTCTCGTTACATCGTTCCTTTCTTGTTGCTCCCATGCCGATGGACTGTTTCTATCGCAATCAGTGAGCGTGAAAGGAAGCTACCGTACAGACAGAGGAATCTACACTCCTGGAAATTGAAATAAGAACACCGTGAATTCATTGTCCCAGGAAGGGGAAACTTTATTGACACATTCCTGGGGTCAGATACATCACATGATCACACTGACAGAACCACAGGCACATAGACACAGGCAACAGAGCATGCACAATGTCGGCACTAGTACAGTGTATATCCACCTTTCGCAGCAATGCAGGCTGCTATTCTCCCATGGAGACGATCGTAGAGATGCTGGATGTAGTCCTGTAGAACGGCTTGCCATGCCATTTCCACCTGGCGCCTCAGTTGGACCAGCGTTCGTGCTGGACGTGCAGACCGCGTGAGACGACGCTTCATCCAGTCCCAAACATGCTCAATGGGGGACAGATCCGGAGATCTTGCTGGCCAGGGTAGTTGACTTACACCTTCTAGAGCACGTTGGGTGGCACGGGATACATGCGGACGTGCATTGTCCTGTTGGAACAGCAAGTTCCCTTGCCGGTCTAGGAATGGTAGAACGATGGGTTCGATCACGGTTTGGATGTACCGTGCACTATTCAGTGTTCCCTCGACGATCACCAGAGGTGTACGCCCAGTGTAGGAGATCGCTCCCCACACCATGATGCCGGGTGTTGGCCCTGTGTGCCTCGGTCGTATTCAGTCCTGATTGTGGCGCTCACCTGCATGGCGCCTAACACGCATACGACCATCATTGGCACCAAGGCAGAAGCGACTCTCATCGCTGAAGACGACACGTCTCCATTCGTCCCTCCATTCACGCCTGTCGCGACACCACTGGAGGCGGGCTTCACGATGTTGGGGCGTGAGCGGAAGACGGCCTAACGGTGTGCGGGACCGTAGCCCAGCTTCATGGAGACGGTTGCGAATGGTCCTCGCCGATACCCCAGGAGCAACAGTGTCCCTAATTTGCTGGGAAGTGGCGGTGCGGTCCTCTACGGCACTGCGTAGGATCCTACGGTCTTGGCGTGCATCCGTGCGTCGCTGCGGTCCGGTCCCAGGTCGACGGGCACGTACATCTTCCGCCGACCACTGGCGACAACATCGATGTACTGTGGAGACCTCACGCCCCACGTGTTGAGCAATTCGGCGGTACGTCCACCCGGCTTCCCGCATGCCCACTATACGCCCTCGCTCAAATTCCGTCAACTGCACATACGGTTCACTTCCACGTTGTCGCGGCATGCTACCAGTGTTAAAGACTGCGATGGAGCTCCGTATCCACGGCAAACTGGCTGACACTGACGGCGGCGGTGCACAAATGCTGCGCAGCTAGCGCCATTCGACGGCCAACACCGCGGTTCCTGGTGTGTCCGCTGTGCCGTGCGTGTGATCATTGCTTGTACTGACCTCTCGCAGTGTCCGGAGCAAGTATGGTGGGTCTGACACACCGGTGTCAATGTGTTCTTTTTTCCATTTCCAGGAGTGTATATTTATGCATGGCAGAACTAATTTCATTCTGACATAATCGTCGGTATTGCTTTCGTTTCCCAAAAGTTATAAATATTCGATTTTGGAAAAGAAGCTCTGTATTTAGCCAAGATGTCGAAGAAGAAGGTCCCTTACGTAGTGGTTGTATCGAGTAAGATGTGGAGACGGCGGCTTGAAAGCGGACAGAGGTAGTGCGGGGAAGGGCGTCCCTTACCTGAGGGATCGCTACCTGGCGGAGGGACAAGTGTGGCAAATGTCCAGGGTGGCAAATGTCCGTCGTGGCAAATGTCCGGCATTCGTTTGCGAGGTAGAGTAATGGTGGTGTACGAGTACGTTAAGAACTTGTTTGAGCAGCAATCGTCGACATAGTGTAGCTGAGGCGGAATAAGGGGAACCAGCCCGCATTCGCCGAGGCAGTTGGAAGACCGCATAAAAATCTCCACAGACTGCCCGGCACACCGGACCTCGACACAAGTACGCCGGCCGGATTCGTGCCGGGGCTCAGGCGCTCCTTCCCGCTCCGGAAAGCCGAGTGTTAGACCGCTCGGCTAACCGGGCGGGCTATTCTCGAAGTTACTTTTACATCTGATGATTTCTCCCCATTCAGAATGACATGTGAGCCACACAGCTAGTCTGGTATTCCATAAGTTTGTATTGCGTTCATTAGGTGCGCAAGTGGGATTCCGTCGGACACTTTCCGGACCTCAAGAAACACAACATCAACTGGGCGCCAGTATATACTGCTTTCTGGGACTCATGGACGAATAGAGAGAATCGGCTTTCACACAAACCTTGTTTTCGGAAGTCATGTTCATTCCAGCAGAGAAGGTTTTCAATCGACAGAGATGTCATAATACGCGTTCATAAAACATGTACCAAAATACTACAACAGACTGGTGTTACAGATAATGGCCTATAGATTTTTACATCTGTTCGACGACTTTTCTTGAAAACAGAAATGATCTGCACTTTTTTCAGATCGGTAGAAACGCGTTTCTACCCCAGCGGCCTACGGTATATCGATGCTAGAAGAGGGGTAAGTTATTTGGTTCAAATGGCTCTAAGCAATATGGGACTTAGCTGCTGAGGTCATCAGTCCCCTAGAACTTAGAACTACTTTACCTAACTAACCTAAGAACGTCACACACATCCATGTCCGAGGCAGGATTTGAAACTGCGACCATAGCGGTCGCGCGGTTCCAAACTGTAGCGCCTAGAACCGCTCGGCCACCAAAGGCAAGTTATTTCCCATATTTTATGTGGAATCGTACTGGTAACTCATCAGGTCCAGTGACACTTCTCCTGTTGAACGATTTCAGTTGGCTTTCTATCCCATGCTTACTTATTTAAGTATGTGTCACTTTGACATTCGTGCGACGATTTAAAGGCAGATGTACAGTACGATCTTACTTTATTATTTCGGCCTTACATTTGCCATCCTTAATTTTAATGTCATCATCGTCACAGTGTGTCTAGACAGATAGCTCCTATCAGTTTCATGATTTAACAGAAGATCAAAAATTTTTAAGATTTAGTGCCAAATCAGTAGTAGAATTTTACTTTCGAATTAGTTGAACCTCCTTGCATAGATTTCGGCTTCGTTCAGTTTTTGTGTGTCTGCGAGGATTTGGCTACTTTCACATCTACATTGAAGCTCTCTTTGGTTTCGGAGCAGCTTTACAAGACGTCTGTCGAGCCACAGCTTGTCTTTGCCATCCCTCACAACATTCTCGGCACATACCTATCTGGAAAGTATTGTGGAACAGTCAGTCTAAAACTTTGTCCATTGATGCTCAACATTGTCAGTGCTGGAGATGATTCAAATGGTTCAAATGGGTCTGAGCACTATGAGATTTAACGTCAGAGGTCATCAGTCCCCTAGAACTTAGAACTACTTAAACCTAACTAACCTATGGACATCACACACATCCATGCCCGAGGCAGGATTCGAACCTGCGACCGTAGCAGTCGCGCGGTTCCGGACTGAAGCGCCTAGAACCGCTCTGCCACCGCAGCCGGCTGCTGGAGGAAATTTTCATATTGTCTGCTCAGGTAACTTGAAATCTGTTTCTTGTCACTATTGCCAATCCGAAATATATTTCTATCTTTCTTTACATTCTTATTTGTAGCAGTGTTCTGTGATGCTGTAATGGTACTATGATCATTGACTCCTGGTTCTACCCTGAGTCGAAAAGTTCGGACCTGTTGGTGACCAAGAGATTTAATATGTTGCCTTCACAAGTCGGATCTCTCATTAGCTGCTCAAATTAATTTTTAGATAAGGCATATAGAACAATTTCGCATGATTCCGTGTCTCTAATACCTGTCTTAATCACTTGAGTCTCCCGGTTTACAGCTGATAAGATGAAATCTCCACCTAATACTATAAATGACTATGAAATTTAAGGCATATATTCTCCAAGTTTCCTCTCAAATGCTCTGCCACAAATGTTCTTGATGCAGGGAGTCTAAGAAAGCATCTTGATGACCATGTTCAACCAAATTATTTCGCTTTCGGCAGGGTTACTAACCTCACTAGATACCGTCGAATGTTTACGACTATACAAACAAGCCACCACCACCGGCATTCGGCCTATGTTATCAATGAACATTATAACAAGAAAGTAGGATTTCATGACCATTAACATCTCATTACAGCCAGGTTTCTGTCCACAGTACTATGTGGGGATTGTTACCGTTTATAAGTGAGACTACATTCAAATGGTTCAAATGGCTCTGAGCACTATGGGACTTAACATCTGAGGTCATCAGTCCCCTAGAACTTAGAACTGCTTAAACCTAACTAACCTAAGGACATCACACAACACCCAGTTATCACGAGGCAGAGAAAACCCCTGACCCCGCCGGGAATCGAAGCCGGGAACCGGGGCGTGGGAAGCGAGAACGCTACCGCACGACCACGAGCTGCGGACGAGACTACTTTCCATAAACGCTCTCGGAGTTAGCAATACACGCTAAACACATTAAAGGAGACCCTACAACTCTCCACCCAGATTGGAAATCGAGAAATTCGCATCCAAGATCGTCACAGAGTCGTGTGATCCTCTGGTTCAGGCTTCCACTTGCCCCCAAACCGGACGACCGTCATCGGTTCTGGGAACGACGCTGCAGGACTCTCGCTCAGCATCCACCCGTGATCGATACTACGAGCTGTCTCAAGCATAGCAGGCATCTACATCTACATCTACATGGATACTCTGCAAATCACATTTAAGGGCCTGGCAGAGGGTTCATCGAACCACCTTCACAATTCTCTGTTATTCCAATCTCGTACAGCGCGCGGAAACAATGTATCTTTCCATACGAGCTCTGATTTCCCTTATTTTATGGTGGTGATCGTTCCTCCTTATGTAGTTCGGCGTCAATAAAATATTTTCGCATTCGGAGGAAAAAGTTGGTGATTGGAATTTCGTGAGAAGATTCCGTCGCAACGAAAAACGCCTTTCTTTTAACGATTTCCAGCCCAAATCCTGTATCATTTCTGTTACACTCTCTCCCATATTTCGCGATAATACAAAACGTGCTGCCTTTCTTTGAACGTTTTCGATGTACTCCGTCAGTCCTATCTGGCAAGGATCCCCCACAACTCAGCAATATTCTAAAAGAGGACGGACTAGCGTAGTGTACGCAGTCTTTTTAGTAGGTCTGCTACATTTTCTAATTGTCTTGCCAATTAAACGCAGTCTTTGGTTAGCCTTCCTCACAACATTTTCTATGTGTTCCTTCCAATTTTAGTTGTTAGTTGTTGTAATACCTAGGTATTTAGTTGAATTTACGACTTTTAGATTAGACTAATGTATTGTGTAACCGAAGTTTAACGAGTTCCTTTTAGCACTCATGTGGATGGCCTCACACTTTTCCTTTTCAGGATCAACTGCCACTTTTCGAATCATTCAGATATTTTTTCTAAATCGTTTTACAGACAACCGAAGACGGCTGCTCAGATTGCCTCCCAAATCGTTTATATAGATAAGGAACAGCAAAGGGCCTATAACACTTCCTTGGGGAACGCCAGAAATCACTTCTGTTTTACTCGATGACTTTCCGTCAGTTACTTCGAACTGTGACCTCTCTGACAGGAAAGCACAAATCCAGTCACATAACTGAGACGATATTCCAGAAGCACGGAATTTCAATTAGAGCCGCTTGTGCGGTCCAGTATCAAAAGGCTTCCGGAAGTCCAGAAACACGGAATCGATCTGAAATCGCTTGTCAATAGCACTCAGCACTTCATGTGAATAAAGAGCTAGTTGTGTTTCACAGGAACGATGTTTTCTAAAGCCATGTTGACCACCTACATGAACCGAGGATAGGCTCTGAGCCCATTCAGTGGGCGTCATTCCTGCCAACATGAGCCACGATTTGCAGCTTGGTGCACCCAGTGCTCTCAATCGCTGCCCTCAAGAGCCTCCGCGTCTCGGACGTGTTCGAATATAATGACTTTTCTGGAGACTAGAAATCTACTCCGTAGGAATCAGCATGGGTTTCGACAAAGACGGTCGTGTGAAACCCAGCTCGCGCTATTCGTCCACGTGACTCAGAGGGCCATAGGCACGAGTTCACAGGTAGATGCTGTGTTTCTTGACTTCCGCAAGGCGTTCGATACAGTTCCCCAGAGTCGTTTAATGAACAAAGTAAGAGCATATGGACTATCAGACTAACTGAGTGATTGGATTGAAGAGTTCCTAGATAACAGAACGCAACATGTCAATCTCAATGGAGAAAAGTCATCCGAAGTAAGAGTGATTTCAGGTGTGCCACAGGGGAGTGCCATAGGACCGTTGCTATTCACAATATACATAAATGACCTTGTGGATGACATCGGAAGTTCACTGAGGCTTTTTGCAGATGATGCTGTCGTGTATCGAGAGGTTATAACAATGGAAAATTGTACTGAAATGCTAGAGGATCTGCAGCGAATTGACGCATGGTGCAGGGATTGGCAATTCAATCTCAATGTTGACAAGTGTAATGTGCAACGAATACATGGAAAGATAGACCCCTTATCATTTAGCTACAAAATAGCAGGTCAGCAACTGGAAGCAGTTAATTCCATAAGTTATCTGGGAGTACGCATTAGGAGTGATTTAAAATGGAATGATCATGTGAAGTTGATCGTCGGTAAAGCGGATGCCAGACTGAGATTCATTATAAGAATCCTAAGGAAATGCAATCCGAAAACAAAGGAAGTAGGTTAAGTACGCTCGTTCGCCCACTGCTTGAATACTGCTCAGCAGTGTGGGATCCGTACCAGATAGGGTTGATAGAAGAGATAGAGAAGATCCAACGGAGAGCAGCGCGCTTCGTTACAGGATCATTTAGTAATCGCGAAAGCGTTACGGAGATGATAAACTCTAGTGGAAGACTCTGCAGGAGAGCCGCTCAGTAGCTCGGTACGGGCTTCTGTTGAAGTTTCGAGAACATACCTTCACCGAAGAGTCAAGCAGTATATTGCTCCCTCCTACGTATATCTCGCGAAGAGACCATGAGGATAAAATCAGAGAGATAGGAGCCCACACAGAAGCATACCGACAATCCTTCTTTCCACTAACAATACGAGACTGGAATAGAAGGGAGATCCGATAGAGGTACTCAGAATACCTTCCGCCGCACACCGTCAGGTGGCTTGCGGAGTATGGATGTAGATGTAGATGTAGATCTCCGACACCCCGCTATTTCCCTAAGGCGCTCCATCGCCCGCCTAACGTTTGAGCTCCCAATAACAAGCAATACCACCCTCCGGATGGTCCGGACATTTCAGGAGGGTCGGACGCATTCCCAACAAGCGAAATGTCCCGTGCTGGCTCAAGTGTCCGTTCAGCAGTGGTTAATACCCCAAACCTTTTCTTAAGGCGTAGGAGGACAGACGTGAGACCACAATGAGATGCCGGACCGAGACTCGAACTCGGGACCTTTGCCTTTCGGGGGCAAGTGCTCTACCACTGAGCTACCCAAGCACGACTCACGCCCCGTCATCACAGCTTTTACTTCTGCCAGTACCTAGTCTACTACCCTCCAAATTTTACAGAAGCTCTCCTGCGAACCTTGCAGAACTAGCACTCCTGCAGGAAAGGATATTGCGGAGACATGGCTTAGCCACAGCCTGGGGGTTGTTTCTAGAATGAGATTTTCACTCCGCAGCCGAGTGTGCGCAAGGTCCCGAGTTCGAGTCTCGGTCCGGCACACAGTTTTAATCTGCCAGGAAGTTTCAGACGTGAGGCCAGTACCCACCTTCGCCTTCCGCCCAGAAATTGGTAGCTACGTCACTGTCAGATAACTGTCGACCTGCCAAAACGTGTGAATTAGAAGGCGCTGCAACATCAGAAGCACCAGGTGACACCATAGGCTCCAGAGGGGTCAAAGCATTACTCTCGCGTACTAAAACGCCACCGTGGACCGCGGTAACAGCCGGAAGCCTGTCGATTGCGGCCAACAGAACTTCCAACTCTTTACAGTCGGTGGCCGTTACCCCTGCATGCATACACGAAAGGTGCATTCCTTGTCCCTCTTTAATCACTTTTCTTCTACAATACAAGTTATGTAACAGTAACCCAAGCAGTCGCTGGGTGCACTCTAAGTTTTGATGCTATGCTACTTCTGTTTTTTTTCTTTCTATACTTCAAAGTTAGCTACTACAATGCTAATGCATTAAAATTTACGCAAAAATTTGAACTAAGTTGGCATACACAAAAAAGTAAAATACACATATGCAATTCACTTCATCAGATTAGCAGGTGTGACAAAAAAAACTATAGTGTTGTAAATCCTGTGTATAAACAGTAACAGCTGCAGCAGCTACTGGTTTTGTTTTTATATTTTTCATAATAGAGTAATGGAAGGAAAATAGGGTGACAAAGATTCCAAACTAGCATGCAGAATGTCTTTGGATTATTAGGATCACTAAGGCAGAGATTATTACCAACGCAAGCTTTCGAGATTCAATTCAGGTAATATTACAACCTTCTCCAGATGAGTCTAAAGGGGCTTCGTCACATCAGTTATGCAGGCGGTTATTGTCTGGACCATGTGGCTAGGGCAATCTGCGCGCTGCTGCCTCTGTACACAAATCAAAGCAAGAAATCTTAATGTTCTGTCCGTGATGGTTCAACAGGGACCGACCGGCTGCCGTGTCGCCCTCCGGCAACGGCGTCATTGGATGCGATCTGGAGGCACATTGCTCTCCCAGTCTTGCCGGCTTTCTTGACCTTGAAGCCGCTATTTATATTTCAAGTAACGCCTCAATAAGCCGTACGAGACTGAGTGCACCCTGTTCCAGGGAAAAGTCACTGGCAGGACGAGGAATCGAAATCAGGTCCTCCGGACAGCAGCCAGACATGCTGACCACTCACCTCGGAGGCGGCCTACCTTTATACACTCATACTTATAATTAATTATTTTCTTAAAATGGCAAGTCTCTCAGTCAAATACAGCTTTACTCATTTACTAGCAAGCAGGTTATAATTTTTCGAGAGATTCTCGCAATCGAACAGCACTCAGTATGCTTAGCTACAGATGCCTGTTATCTTCCACCATCGCATTTTAACTTCACAAGTTACTTCCTTGAGTATTTAATCACAAGCACAACCCTTATACCTTCTCTTCTCACTTTTAGTCTTTATATACTCAGGGAATAAATAACCCACCACGGTAGCCGAGAGCGCTAACGCGCTGCTTCCTTGACTCGGGTAGGCGCGCCGGCCCCGCATCGAATCCGCCTGGCGCATTAACGACGAAGGGCCGGTGTGCCGGCCAGCCTGGATGTGGTTTTAGGTGGTTTTCCACATCCCCTCAGGTGAATACCGGGCTGGTCCCCGCGTTCCGCCTCAGTTACACGGCTCGCAGACATTTGCAACACATTCGCACTATTCCATGGCTTACATTAGACACAGACAGCTGGGGTACACTAATTCCTTCCTGGGGGGGGGGGGGGGGGGGTACGGGGTGGCGGCAGGAAGGGCATCCGGCCACCCCTTAAACTTACCATGCCACATCCGATTAACCATGGTCGACTCTGCGTAACTGTGTGACACGGCTCAGACAAAGAATGAAAGATACTTTGGGATTAAACCTTTATTTATTCCTCTGGACCTCAACCAAAGCGACCACTCTCCACTCACTGATGATCACATACGTGCTACAAATCACACTTATTGAGAAGTTGCAGTTTTCTCAATAACAACTTTTCAGTTTCTGGCTGCAATGTTAGTCACAACTAGAAGCCGGGAGCACTAGCTACAAGTAGCATTTAACATTCGGCGCAGTGTGTCATCTGTTAATTTCCGTTCGTACTTCGTTCTAGGAATCTCGTGTCTCATGATATAGATGTATACCCTAATCATGGTCGAAGAAATAAACTAAGAAGCTAATTTATTTATTTATTATTTATTTATTTATTTATGCATTTATTTTACCTGGCAAGATTAGGGCCTTCAGGCCCTCTCTTACACCTAACCAGGCATACTCAGATTGAAAGAGTTACAGTTTCTACTTAACATTAAGGACATATAGCCTATTATGCAGTATTGATGTTAAAGAAAAAATAGATACTATAACAGTAGTACAATGATGATTATAACAATAAAAAATAATTATAACAATCAATAATAATAATAATAATAGTAATAATACTAGTAATAATAATAATAATAATGACTATGTATATGAAAGTAAACATACTTTTCTTTTCTGAATGTCAGTCACATTGTTAGTTGTGAATTTTCTCGTTATGTTCTTGCAGCTTGTGAGTTATTCTCATCGAGCACAGACATGAGACGATAGAATGGGGTGAATGAGATATATAAGAGGTAGATAGGTTAGAGGAAGAGAAATAGAACGGTAAAATTCGAAGCTGTGATGGAGAGGAGAAAGAAAGAGATGAGAGGGGCACAACAATGGTGGCTATACCGTCCCTAATATGTATGTTTTGAGTTCCCTCTTGAATGTTGAGTAGTTCTGGATAAGACGCAGATCACAGGGGAGCGCGTTCCATAGTCGTATGGCTGAGATGGAGAATGACACGGAGAAAGATTTTGTGTTATGTAAAGGTACAGCCAAGATGATAGACGTATCCGATCTGGTGTTGCGATTGTGGAATGATGATAGGTGTTTAATGTGAGAAGATAAGTATTGGGGGCACCAGTGGCTAAGAAATCGATGAAGTAAGCACATCGTGTGGAGATCGCGTGCCGTATGTGGGCGTATCCAACCTAGCTGGGAGTATGAAGGACTGATATGATCATACAACCGAATATTGCACACGTATCTAACGCAAGCATTCATCACTAGCTCGAGGCATCTAGAATTTTCACTATTTGTGCCGTGTTGAACTACATCGCAGTAGTAAAGATTAGACAAGACTAGTGTTTGGACTAATTTTTGTTTAACATGGGTTGGAAATATTTTTCTAAATTTTTGAATTGCATGTAGGGAGGAGAGCGATTTCCGGCAAGCTGTGACTGTTTGTTCTTCCCAGTTTAGGTGTTCATCCAAGATTATTCCAAGGTCTTTTACTGTTTTTTTACTCTTAGAAAAATTTTTCACAAGGCAACAGCATGCTATGTCGGGCTAAAGTGAGATATTGTCTCCCCCTTGAAATCTTGGTTCTGGTGACAGACTCATTAGTAGCGTGGACCGAAGCCTATGTTAGCTTGAAATGTGATATTCCAATTGAGAATCAGCGAATGCCGACGAGTGGCTGTATTTAGAGACTGATCCATAGTGCAGCCTGATGTTTGTGTTCCTTACGCCTTTAAACACATACAACGCACTTTTCATCGTAAAACTAAAACTGTAAGGTAGATTTAGGATATGAACACTGAGTTGAAAAAAGGCATGGGGCAGCTACATGCACATAAAAGTGGCGGTGGTATGGCGTACACAAGGTATAAAAGGGCAGTGCATTGGCGGAGCTGTCACTTGTGCTCATGTGATTCATCCGTAAAGGTTTCAGACGTGATCATGGCTGCACGACAGGAACTAACAGACTTTCAATGCAGAATGGTAGTTGGAGCTAGACGCATGGGACATTCGATTTCGGAAATCACTAGGGAATTCTGTATTCCGAGATCCACAGTGTCAACAGTGTGCCTCGAATACCAAATTTCAGGTATTGCCTCTCACCACGGATAACACAATGGTCGACGGCCTTCACTTAACGACCGAGAGCAGCAGCTTTTGCGTCGAGTTGTCAGTGCTAATAGACAAGCAACACTGCATAAAACAACCGCAGAAATCGCTATGGGACGTATGATGAACGTATCCGTAAGAACAGTGAGGCAAAATTTGGCGTTAATGGGCTATAGCAGCAGACGACCGACGAGAGTGCCTTTGCTGCAGCGCGTCTCCCGGACGATATCGGTTGTATCCTAGAAGACTGGAAAATTGTGGTCTTGTCAAATGAGTACCGATTTCAGTTGGTAAGAGCTGATGGTAGCGTTCGAGTGTGCCGCGGACCCCACTAAGCCATGGAACCAAGTTGTCAACAAGGCACTATGCAAGCTGGTGATGGCTCCATAATGGTGTGAGAGTGTTGACTTGGAATGGACTGGGTATAGGGTCCAACTATACCGATTATTAACTGGAAATGGTTATGTTCGGCTACTTGGAAACTGCGGAACATGCACGTGGAAACTAAAGTGTTAATTTCACCACCTTTAGTACACCAAACTTCACAAACAAATATTACTATCTAGTATCATATCGAAAGGGCCTTTGTATATTTGAGTACCTTCAAAACATAATAAAATCGGAGCATTTAATGGAAGACGCGCCTTCGTTTCCAAAAGTTTTCGTGGTAAGCGATTTTGCTGTGCTTCAAATAAATTACAGGAAAACAGCAAGTGTTTAACACCTTAGTCTCCTTTATCCCACAATCACAGAAAGACTAATCCTTTTATCAGTCGTACTGGGGTACTTATCAACCTCATGCTTGCCATAAATCTATGTACGTTTCACTCTAGTCAGTAACCATTATATGTTCCTACTTTCTTAAGATTGGTATATCTGCCTGTGTATCAGGGCAGGATTCGAGTTATGTTCATGATGATCTTTTTTTTTTCCTAGGGTAATGGAGCAACGGCCTCACACCCCCCTCCCCTACCCCCAAATACAAACACACTGGACACTCCCATAGCAGCTTTTAATTGCTGGAAGGATTGCAGCGTAGTACTGGCATTTATGACAGACTGAAAGGCATCAATACTCTACAAATTCTTCCTCGGCCAGTTCCCGTATAAATGTCTTGAAACCGTAGCATGGTAAACTGAGGTTCATTTTAAGGCCAGAAACAATGGCGTTCTTCGCAACTAACCTACGTTATCATTGTAAACCTGTCCTACGTATCTGGGGCCCATAGAAAGAAGAATTC
This sequence comes from Schistocerca gregaria, assembly GCF_023897955.1. Lineage (NCBI taxonomy): Eukaryota > Metazoa > Arthropoda > Insecta > Orthoptera > Acrididae > Schistocerca > Schistocerca gregaria. The sequence goes on along the minus strand of NC_064931.1, from coordinate 809,650,706 downwards.
CATAATTATTGTATTATTTTATAATGATTATCGTATAATTTCCAGTATTTCGATGTTCATTTTACTGTCGCATTTCGGGTTTTGAATAGAGTGCAATATACTCTATGAAACTAGTACTGTAAGTAGGTTTTTGAACCCGAATCTGACATCTCTCGAGCGCGATCACCTCCACAGTAAAAATTGAGCAATATAAGAACAGAAGAAATTTCTTGGATTATTTATGCTTGGAATAATGTTAATCTGCATTAATCTGCGCGCAAGCTACGAGGAAACAAATGCCATTTTTTTGCATTTTATTCTTATTGCCGTAGTTCTTTTGGTTGATAGCGAAGCAAATGACCTTAGATAGGGTCTGTTTATAAACATAAGCTGCGGAATTGGTATCCGTGATGTGACTGAAGGTGAAAACTGCAAGAGCTCTCCCGCACTCCTATACGGCGACCACCTGTGGAATCACGCCACATAAAACACAAACAACGCGAAATCACTACGACAGGGCTCTCGACAGCGTAGCAACAATAAAATCTCGCAATTAAAAATCACAACGTCATACACACTGAGATGCTCATTGTAACACTTATCTCCGATAGTAAATTAGGCATATTCGAGACAACGCCCGTGCCGACAACAGCAGCTGTACGTGGAGTGCCGCGCTCAAATCGACGTAAGAAATTTTGCGTTGACAAGCATTTTTGCTAACTTCGTTCGCCTTCCTGACATAATAAACTGAAGCAGCTGGTCTTAAGCTCAGGCCGACCAGTGTGGCCGAGCGGTTCTAGGCGCTACGGTCGCAGGTTCGAATCCTGCCTCAGGCATCGATGTGTGTGATGCCCTTAGGTTAATGAGGTTTAAGTAGTTCTAAGTTCTAGGGGACTGATGACCTCAGACGTTAAGTCCCACAGTGCTCAGAGCCATTTGAACCATTTCTTCCGCTCAGAAATGGAAATCATGAATTATTTTAAATAATTTAATTACGATTTACTAAACGCTAGAGCTGTTTCACAGTAGATAAGTTTTTCCAAAACTGAAGGATATTTCCAAAGAATCAGTTCTTACTACTTACTTATTTTTCAAGTATTAATTTCCTGTGAAGATAACTAACTTTGGATCCATGTTACACTTATAATCGACTAACCTGAGCCCAATCCTTTTGTGCACTGATTCAGTAACCATTTATACTAGTTCGGGAAAGTAGGGGTGAAATTTCTTGTTAGAGGTATGTCTTAGACCTCCAAAATACGAGGGCTGTCCAGAAAGTAAGTTCCGATAGGTCGCGAAATGGAAACCACAGTGAAAACCAGAAACGTTTTATTTGCAACAGTTAGGTACACCTTCCAGCTACTTCTCTACATAGTCGCCGTTCCAACTTCGAGTTTTGTCGTAGTGTTGTATCAACTTTCCAATATCCTCGCCTGTGCTTTCGGTCAGTTAAATGCACTGGTCTGCAACTCGTTGACTGTGGAAAAATGTTGTCTTCATAGCCAGCGGTTCGTGTGAGCAGAGATGAGACTCAGGGGAAGCCAATTCAATTATGGACTGTATTGTGGGTGATCAAACACTTCTCATCGGAAACGCTGCAGGAGCGTCTTCATTGCCCCTGCAGTGTGCGGCCGAGAATTGGCATGAAGAAGGAAATGCTCGGCAGTTGTGTTATGTGGGCTGCATGACACAGGCGAAATCTCTAACCAGGCCCTCATACTTGGCGGGAGACGCTATTCCCTAAGCATATTTACGTGCTTAATGTTCACTCAAAACTGCAAAGAGCGACGCGACACGATCGACGGGCATACTAGAGACACTGCCCAACACATCTGTGCAAAGCTTTACCGGATTTTCCCAGTGGTTTCCATTTCGCCACCGATAGGGACTTACTTTCTGGACAACCCTCGTAAAACAATACAAAGACAGTTTGTTAAAAGGAAGTATTACGCAGGATGAAGAGCAACAAGTGAATGACACATATATTTGTCAGAAATCGTGAGAAAATATTTTGTAAAGTATTGTCAACACGTGTTTCTTATGTTGAAACATCAGGGTACCATATCTAACAAATATTTGCAAAGAAACGTTGAACAAATTTTCAAGAACTGGGAGTAATTTTAAGCATTTGTATGTTGTACTTCAAAGTGACTGTAAAAAGACATTTCTTCACAAGTTTTGTTGATTTTACTTTTCCAACAATGTTTTCCCATTTTTAGAAGAAAGTATCCTTCCTTGGTGGCCATTTACCGGTACATTTTTAAGATTTTTGTATTGTCTTATGGATAAGATAGATGACTATGTATGTATGACGTGCTCATCTAAATTTTGATTAATCTGGTGATGCAAAAATCGAAACGCGTAATTTAAGATATCAGCCCCCCCCCACAAACTGTAACTTCCACATATTTCTTATAACGTCCATAATAGCACTGATACAACATTCAAATTACGTAAAAATGGAGGCTTACCTCTTATGTGACTTTACGTCAAACCTGTTATCAACAGTGACAGACCTCCCGTAGAAAAATGTAAGTAATAAGAGATCTCTGTTTGATACATATCAACTTTAAACTTTTTGACCTACCGAATATAAAATAAATCGAAAGTACTGATAATTTACATGCGTTATATCATCCAGACAATTTACCCAAAAGCCGGAATGTCGTCATTAGGAAAAATTTACCTTCTCTGTGCACTCTAAAAAAGATCATGATATTAGTGATAAATTGGTTAATCAGAAATTGAAAGCAGAGAGATCTTCGAGAAAAATCTAAGTGCTTATCAGAACGATAGGTTCCAACGGATGAGAAACGGTGTATTTATAGCAGTAAACGAAAATCTCAAGTTAACTGACGAGAACACGGCAAGTTTTCAACATAGTTTAGATGCCTTTCAGCCCAATAGTATCAGCCTAAATTGTGGCACAGTGGCTCCCGCAGCGGCTCCTCACTTTTGCGCACCGTGTGCGAAACCCCAACATTATTTTTGTTTATTTTATTTTGTTTCTCATTTATCGACCCATGTCCGTAGGAGATTACTACACAAATGTTCCTTATCAAGTCAAGGGATAGAAGGGCGTTAAATTAATTGTAAAGTTACAACTGCGTTTCACAATAAGTACTTTTAGGGGTTAAAATCTTTTCAAATTGTCGTATTCTTGTATTTCAGTCGTATATCAACTCTTATATTTTATTCTTATATTTATTCTTCAGGAAGATTTGGTCTATTCCCTTGGATGATATCTACAGTAGAAACATCCGAAACATAGAAATTCCGAACACCACAAGTACCGCTCGAAGGCAGGTTTGTAAAAGTGACATTTCTTCGTACATATCTCAATCGAGAAAGAGACCTCTTAAACAATGATGATGATTTCACCCGTTGGCAACAATTTCGCGGCGAACCACGCACCGTTCCTCACAAGCGACTTCTAATCAAGCTGCGGGCCTATGGGGTATCGTCTCAGTTGTGCGACTGGATTCGTGATTTCCTGTCAGGAAGGTCGCAGTTCGTAGTAATAGAAGGCAAATCATCGAGTAAAACTGAAGTGATATCAGGTGTTTCACAGGGAAGCGTCCTGGAACCTCTGCTGTTCGTGATCTATATAAATGACCTGGGTGACAATCTGAGCAGTTCTCTTAGGTTGTTCGCAGATGATGCTCTAATTTGCCGTCTAGTAAGGTCATCCGAAGACCAGTATCAGTTTCAAAGCGATTTAGAAAAGATTGCTGTATGGTGTGGCAGGTGGTAGTTGACGCTAAATAACGAAAAGTGTGAGGTGATCTGCATTAGTTCCAAAAGAAATCCGTTGGAATTCGATTACTCGATAAATAGTACAATCCTCAAGGCTGTCAATTCAGCTAAGTACCTGGGTGTTAAAATTACGAACAACTTCAGTTGGAAAGACCACATAGATAATATTGTGGGGAAGGCAAGCCAAAGGTTGCGTTTCATTGGCAGGACACTTAGCAGATGCAACAAGTCCACTAAAGAGACAGCTTACACTGCAGGAGTGGCCGAGCGGTTATAGGCGCTACAGTCTGGAGCCGCGCGACCGTTGCGGTCTCAGGTTCGAATACTGCCTCGGGCATAGATGTGTGTGATGTCCTTAGGATAGCTAGGTTTAAGTAAATCTAAGTTCTAGGGGACTGATGACCTCAGAAGTTAAGTCCCATAGTGCTCAGAGCCATTTGAACCATACACTCGTTCTTCCTCTGTTAGAATATTGCTTCGCGGTGTGGGATCCTTAGCAGGTGGGATTGACAGAGGACATCGAAAGGGTGCAAAAAAGGGCAGCTAGTTTTGTATTATCACGTAATAGGGGAGAGAGTGTGTCAGATATGATACGCGAGTTGGGATGGAAGTCATTAAAGGAAAGACGTTTTTCGTCGCGGCACGAACTATTTACGAAATTTCAGTCACCAACTTTCTCTTCCGAATGCGAAAATATTTTGTTGAGCCCAACCAACATAGGTAGGAATGATCAGCAAAATAAAATAAGAGAAATCAGAGCTCGAACAGAAAGGTTTAGGTGTTCGTTTCTCCCGCGCGCTGTTCGGGAGTGAAATGATAGAGAGATAGTATGATTGTGGCTCGATAAACCCTCTGCCAAGCACTTAAATGTGAATTGCAGAGTAATCATGTAGATGTAGATGTATTGGATCACTTCCCCGAAAACAAGTACTTCCAGTTGATTATGAATCAAAACACACTACAGAAACATCACCGAAAACAAATTCAAACAATTTTCTCGTTTTTTTTGTTAAATTCATTCATTAGATATACAATTACTAGATAAATAAGGACAACATTTTCTAGTAAAAATTGTAAAACATTCGTGTAGTAATGTTTTGCAGACATGGGTAGTGTGGTATCGATAGCTACGATGCCACGCGTAGGTGCAAGTTCTTAGGTTGGCACTACGACATGGACACCGACCACAGCGCCCTCTAGCCGGGGCTAGCTCTACGAGCTCCGCTGCAGATTCAGCCCATTTGATTCCGACGAGACGACCTAGCAACATTGTTCCTACTTCATACCGTGCTAGCAATTACAGACTGTGTTAGTTCAGTTACTTCAATGATACTTTGTCCAACTTCTAGTAGCTGTTAGATTTGATGGATGAACGGCTTCTCACCTGCGTGCTCATCTGTACGCAAAGTTAAGTAAAAGAGTTATAACCTATTTGCAGTACCGGGCATTTTCACCATTTCCTGCTCCTACTAAGAGGAGCAGGGCCACCCGCCGCCTACCAGGCGGGATACAAAAGGTAGGTCGAACACATGGCACAGATGTGTGAAGCCGCAGCGCCAGCCACTGTGCCATCTTTTTGGCTGAAGTGTTTACTCACTATTAGACACATGCAGTACCTCGAGAGCTTTTACCTTCGTTTCCTCATAAACCGCCGTGCATAAGCCGGATAAGCCGAGATCTTTGTTCGCTTATTTTGACCCCTCTTTCACCGTGCAAAGTTTCTACAAAATCTGGTTATGGACTTTGTAACGTGCGCGTGGGGCACACAATACTCATTAAAGCCTGTACTACGATACAAGTGAGCGGAGTTCACCTTATGAGAAAGGATTTTCTTACAGATATCGAACGCGTGTACCTGAATGGTGGCAAATCAGACTTACGCCCACTCTGTAAGAACAATGATACATCATGTAAGTTCGAAATGCAACTACGCGTCAGGATGGACAAAAAACAACACTGAAGATGCTACCAATTTAATAATATACGGTCGCCAGCCTAATTAGTCATTAACTGAGTTTCTTCCCTGTACAAGTTGGTGTATATTCATGCTAAAAAACAAGTAGTAACACTGCATAATATAGTAGAATTTTAGAACCAGAAAATCCATTGAACTGATGGTTTCACGTTCTGTACTGATATGGAAAAACCATGAATACAAAATACTACACTAAAATGTATACTATAAAACTTTATACTGTCTATTAATCTGATTAAAATCGGGCATAGGTTACCTTAGCAATAGCACTTTCGTGACACACACAAAATGTCAATTTTGATAAAGATAAAACACTGATAAATTTTGACTTGTATAGTGTCGTTAACTTTTGCTGGTCAAATCAATTTGGAACACTTCAGAATTCAAATGAATAAAAAGGGGGGGGGGGGGGACGCTGAAACTGTTATGATCACTATATTAAAAAAATTGATTACTGAAATTGTCATGCGTTCAAGATTTCCAGTATATGAGAACTACTCTTTTTATCTTATTTACTTCTCATTTAAATACCTTTATATTTGTCTCGAAATAATTAAACTTCATTACTATATCTACACTCCTGGAAATGGAAAAAAGAGCACATTGACACCGGTGTGTCAGACCCACCATACTTGCTCCGGACACTGCGAGAGGGCTGTACAAGCAATGATCACACGCACGGCACAGCGGACACACCAGGAACCGCGGTGTTGGCCGTCGAATGGCGCTAGCTGCGCAGCATTTGTGTACCGCCGCCGTCAGTGTCAGCCAGTTTGCCGTGGCATACGGAGCTCCATCGCAGTCTTTAACACTGGTAGCATGCCGCGACAGCGTGGACGTTAACCGTATGTGCAGTTGACGGAATTTGAGCGAGGGCGTATAGTGGGCATGCGGGAGGCCGGGTGGACGTACCGCCGAATTGCTCAACACGTGGGGCGTGAGGTCTCCACAGTACATCGATGTTGTCGCCAGTGGTCGGCGGAAGGTGCACGTGCCCGTCGACCTGGGACCGGACCGCAGCGACGCACGGATGCACGCCAAGACCGTAGGATCCTACGCAGTGCCGTAGGGGACCGCACCGCCACTTCCCAGCAAATTAGGGACACTGTTGCTCCTGGGGTATCGGCGAGGACCATTCGCAACCGTCTCCATGAATCTGGGCTACGGTCCCGCACACCGTTAGGCCGTCTTCCGCTCACGCCCCAACATCGTGCAGCCCGCCTCCAGAGGTGTCGCGACAGGCTTGAATGGAGGGACGAATGGAGACGTGTCGTCTTCAGCGATGAGAGTCGCTTCTGCCTTGGTGCCAATGATGGTCGTATGCGTGTTTGGCGCCGTGCAGGTGAGCGCCACAATCAGGACTGCATACGACCGAGGCACACAGGGCCAACACCCGGCACAATGGTGTGGGGAGCGATCTCCTTCACTGGCCGTACACCTCTGGTGATCGTCGAGGGGACACTGAATAGTGCACGGTACATCCAAACCGTCATCGAACCCATCGTTCTACCATTCCTAGACCGGCAAGGGAACTTGCTGTTCCAACAGGACAATGCACGTCCGCATGTATCCCGTGCCACCCAACGTGCTCTAGAAGGTGTAAGTCAACTACCCTGGCCAGCAAGATCTCCGGATCTGTCCCCCATTGAGAATGTTTGGGACTGGATGAAGCGTCGTCTCACGCGGTCTGCACGTCCAGCACGAACGCTGGTCCAACTGAGGCGCCAGGTGGAAATGGCATGGCAAGTCGTTCCACAGGACTACATCCAGCATCTCTACGATCGTCTCCATGGGAGAATAGCAGCCTGCATTGCTGCGAAAGGTGGATATACACTGTACTAGTGCCGACATTGTGCATGCTCTGTTGCCTGTGTCTATGTGCCTGTGGTTCTGTCAGTGTGATCATGTGATGTATCTGACCCCAGGAATGTGTCAATAAAGTTTCCCCTTCCTGGGACAATGAATTCACGGTGTTCTTATTTCAATTTCCAGGAGTGTATATTAAAGTTATCTTTCAACTTCGTTAGACGTTCGTTATTCATTTACTGGTTCATTAACAAAACAGTTCTGTAAACACTATTCTAACATAAGTAGGTCTGCAAGTAATTATTATTAACACAAAATTTAATTTTCCATTTCGGGACACTCGGATTGCACAACATTTGGAAAGGACCCTGTCTAGGTTAGTTGAGGGGATAATTAAATGGTGGGAAAGTTCTGGTAAAATTTAGGTTATTATTGAACTGTTCACTTTCTGGTCCATGCGAATACAATACTAAAAGTTTCAACCTGCTTGTATCGATGCGGCAGTTGGCGGGCGGCAAGGTGGCGAGGCACAGAGCACACATACAACCACAGCTATGGCTCTTGACGTATCGGCACTTTAATTCTTCTTAGCGTCGCAATACTTTTCCATTTAGTGCCTATGGAATTTTGCCATGCTGTGTGGGCGTTGGAACGGTAGTGAAGCTATGTCTTCCAGGAGAGCCTCCTCGCTCCAGAAGGTGTTACTCAAACCAGTGCCGGACTCCAGCTACTGCTGAGCCCGTTGTGCCGACCAGTGTCCGTGCTCATTTTCCCGCGCTCGCCTGCCATCCACCTTTTACCGCCCCTTACCGACAGGGTATTCACCCGAGCTTTTGCATTCTACATATCCTAACACATTGGACCAAACGCACAGTTACAATTTTAAACATCTTACAACAGTTTCAACATTAGTTACATTTCAATTCTATTACAATATTGCTTGACATTTGACATAAACATTAATATTCACATTGAAACTTGTTTACAGTTTTCTTAACACAATGACATGAAACAAAAAAGAAATAAAATCGGAACATCAATTACACTAGTTTATCGAAAACTCAGATGAAAAAAAATTACTTATATGTACAATAGTACAGCGTCGTTGTTGTTGCAACTTCTACTGTCCTCCTCTAGAGAAAGAAAATAAATTTACATTATAAATGGCTGGGAACGAATAACGATCAAGAATCAAATAAAAGTTGGAGTTCAGTGCTCTATCGCCTACCAGATCCAACATTAGAAGTAACTGGCAACTCCAGGGAAAACCTACGTTCCCTAGAACGAGTATTAGAAAGGCTTGTTGTACACTACACAGTGGCTTGGAAAAATTAGAGTATACAAGCAAGAGAAAAATTTCTGCCAAACAGCCATAAAAGTTTTGTCTAAAACATACCTCGAGTAAATAGTTCGGAACCCTCTACATGCTGGACATGTTCTAATCTTGTTACAACAAGGACACTTCACCATTTTGAGGATCTTGACATAGAGACAACGATCAATGGCCACAATCTACTTGTACGATTAATCCGTAAAAAGGTGCGGATAGCTGAAATGTAATGAGAAAAGAGTACGTGATGTTCAGTAAAAAGGAAAAAGACAAGGTTATCGTATTTCTGAGAAAGGAACCAGAAACTTGGCCGGCCGGAGTGGCCGAGCGGTTCTAGGCGCTACAGTCTGACAACACGCGACCGCTACGGTCGCAGGTTAGAATCCTGCCTCGGGCATGGATGTGTGTGATGTCCTTAGGTTAGTTAGGTTTAAGTAGTTCTTAGTTCTAGGGGACTGATCACCGCAGCTGTTAAGTCCCATAGTGCTCAGAGCCATTTGAACCATTTTTGAACCAGGAACATGTCAATCATAAAATGAACACGTAGAGGAAATGTAGTTCAAGTTCAAACGAATAGTGTAAGAATTTCTACAAAATATGTAGCTAGCAGAATAATTGTGGCCGGTAGAGTTAGCCGTTGCACTCGGTTACCCGAATGGCAATGCTCGAAGCGCTGAATAATTACCGTTGCAAAATATCACCTTAGGACCTGTCCCCAAACCCTAGCCAGAGACTTGTGGACAATACAGGAACCGAAACATAAAATAGTAGAAAAGGATTAAATGTAAAATTCTGCCCTCAAGTATTCCACAATAACGGGAAGGTCAAACACGTTGCTTTTCTCTGCATCGTGATGACTGGGTTTTGTGTCATGTCCTTAGGTTACTTAGGTTTAAGTAGTTCCAAGTTCTAAGATACTGATGACCATAGATGTTAAGTCCAATAGTGGTCAGAGCCATTTGAACCATTTTTTTCTGAAAGACGTTGCTGTCATTCAATAGTAATAGCGCTGCAGCGATAACTGATCTACACATGGTTCTTAGAACTACTTAAACCTAACTAACCTAAGGACATCACACACATCCATGCCCGAGGCAGGTTTCGAACCTGCGAACGTAGCAGCAGCGCGGTTGCGGACTGGAGCGCCTAGAACCGCTCGGTCAGAGCGGCCGGCGTAACAGATACAGTAATCAGTAATAATAATTTTGAAAAGCAGCTAAAATCGCAAAAAATAAGTAAGATCTCAGTTTGCGATGGAGCCCCAATTAAACTCAAGTCACAATTTTTGCGTGTATTAGCTCCACTTTGACCATAACTTGTTGATCCCTTGATGAGAGATATGTTCCGTGTGACTGGAACGAAGCACAGCCCACACATACACACATCTGAAAAAAAGAAAAAAAACATTATTCTGGAATACAAGCGTCTATTTATAGGGGAAAATGCATGCCTGAACATAAATACAGATGCTAGCCAAGCCTGCAGGTTGCACTGTTGTACCTGACAACAAACGGCACCTGTGCAATGTCCTCAATACACTGCAAATGTCACTCATTGTCAGAATAATGTTCTATGTAGCTGTGAGTGCATAATGTCGGACCTAAGTGAATTCGAACATGAAAAAATTGTTTGTGCTTGTATGGTGCGTAGTCCGTCACCGAAATAGCCAAAGTGTTTGGTGGTTCAGAGGGCATCGTATCGAAAATTTATACGGCATTCAGGGACACCGGAAAAATATCATCCACCAAGTCACAGCGTGGACGAAAGAGTGAGTTGAGCGATCGTAACAGGCGGTCATTCAAGAGGATTCTGATGAAAAGTAAGACAACGACGGCTACAAAAGTCACTGCGCAGCTAAATGTCACACTCGCGAAAGCTCTCACAACACGAATTGAGCTCCACAAGCAGGGAATTGCAGCCGAGTTTACGCCTCAAAAGCTAACCATGATGGTTGTGTTCCATGGGCCCCACGGTTACTCTGCAGGGTCACACTACTGACAAGGATAATGCTCAGAATCACTTGAACCATCTGTACATCAGTTATCGCTGCAGTGCTATTAATGTTGAATGACAGCAACGTCTTTCAGAAAAAATGGTTCAAATGGCTCTGACCACTATGAGACTTAACATCTATGGTCATCAGTAACCTAGAACTTGGAACTACTTAAACCTAACTAACCTAAGGACATCACACACATCCATGCCCGAGGCAGGATTCGAACCTGCAACCGTAGCAGTCGCACAGTTCCGGACTGAGGCGCCTAGAACCACTCGGCCATACCTTCCGGTGGAGAGAGGAATTGACGGATAACCACCGAAATGTTACATTTTTCTAGAAGGGATCGAGAAATGGTGAGCTGCCAGAAGACCACAGTTAATTGCGTTCGTCAGTTTGAAGGAGCAAGCATATGCAGCTAAGTTGGAGTTAGGACTAATCCGACCGTTTTTGGGAGCAACTGGAGCGTCAGAAGTGGAAACCTGATGTCAATTGTATAAGGTGACGTTGTGGAATTGGTAATGAAAGCCAACAAAGAAAACCAAACGTTCATCTCGTGTGGTTAAAGGGGCACGCAGATATTCGGTGCAATTTAGTAGTAGATAGTTTTGCAAAATGTTATATGAAAGAAGGGAGTTAGCTTCCATATCCCGACTTTCTCTACATTCCAGGAAAATAAGCATACCAGCGGTGGGAACAGCAGTGAGAAACATAGCAGCAGAGAAAGAAGTTTAAGCTCGCTTCAGTGCAGCGCACTATGGACACGACAGCATCACAAAAATGTTTCAGGGAGACATGTGACATCAGTTATCCGAATGAAGTCGGAACATCCGTGTTGCACTGCACACCTCTATAGGATCGGAGTGATACGCTTTCCCACAAGGAGAGAACATCCACAAGACGAAACAAATCTCATCACAATGTTTTTGGATGTTCAAAATATGCTCCATTACAAAATGAACAACAGCAAAATCTTCAGCATTTGAAGATTCCCTAGCCAAGAAATATTCAAACACCAATGAGTCGAACAACAGTTTAATAGGTCGTTACTTGCAATAATCGTAAATAAACTTCCGGCATATCAAATACTGACATTTGTAAATTTATACGCAGAGTCATTCATTTGCTGCTACCCCTGGCGTTTTATGCAACCCGCAATGTTATTTCTGACCACACTCGACATTTTCATATTCTCTCGCTCGCTACACGCAAACTATTAGTCCTACAGAAAAAAACGAACAGGACCTTTTTTATAAGAAATTTAATGCAGTTAATCTTTGTACTGTGATACGTTTTCCTGGAGGCCACAGTTTTCAAGATATTCAAGAAAAACGTGCAAAACTGCCTTCAAACGCGCCTCCTTCTCCACACTCATCCCTCACCAGTCAACATATCTATTATGCTGTTCGTAGCACTCCCTCCTACAAAACTTTTCGACTATAGGGACTACTCCTGATATTCAACCGTTTTGGCCTTCATTGACTGGCCTTATTACGCCAGCGGCTTAGTCGAGCACTTAGGGGTTGTAAAATTCACTTTTGTTTAAACTTTACCTAACAATTTTGTGATTTTTAACAGTGCAAAATAAATAACTGCATTGTTCAATTCGTCAGACCTTCTGACTACGAAACCACTGTGCTTGTAAGGGTTAAGTTAGGATGGAACTGTCAACGTTAGTTTTAGCGTAACGTTTACAAAACTCGTTTCTCTGTCATTGCCTTCACGGGATCGTTTGTTAACATATAGCCGACCATGCTGGTGGCGTAATAGCCAAATCAATAGATCCCAAAAAAGATGTAATATCGGTAATAGCTCGTGTAGTCGGAAATTTTTGTACAGCGGTAGGAGGTAGTGCGACGAACAACTTGCTAGATATACTGGCAGGAGAGGTGTGAGTGTGGCGGTTGAGGTGCGTTTAAAGGTCACTTTGGTACGTTTTTCTAGAATAACTCGCAAATTGTGGCCTCCAGCGAAACCGTATGTACAAAATTGAAGTGCATTAAATTTCCTACCAAAGAAATCCTGCACATTTTTTTCTGTAGGACAAATAGTTTGTGTGTAGCTAATGAGAGAATATAAAAATCTTTCTCTTGGTGAGATGTAATATTGTGAGTTGTATAAAACGGCAGCGGTCGGGGCAGCTGAATCACCCTGAATGTGTAAAATAGCAGTATATCTAAGATTTAACTATCTTCACTAACCTTAATAAGCAGTCGTAATGACAATATTGCTTCCAGCAAAAATCCAATAATAAAAAAAAATCCTATCCTGCGAGGGTGGTTGGCTCAAACCCATGTTGCACCGTTGCGATTTCGGTTTACGCTAGGTCCGTGAATCACTTGAGCCGATTCTAGGATGACTTATTACTCAATAAAGGCCCAATTTATTCCCCATCTTCCCTCTCCGTGGGTGTTGCTTCTGGGCTAGCTCTGAAGGCGGCGCTCTTCTGAACGGCAGCGCGCCGCCCACAGCGCGCGGCTGTCAGCTTTAAGCGCTACTTCTCTTTCCAGCCTCCAGAACCTCTCCAGGCAGTATCGTTTGCTGACCGCTCAGCGAGCTGCTCTTGCTCCTTACCGCTCTCTCTTTATAGCCTTATCAATGAACAATAACTGCAGCTTCGTCGGCCACAGGTACTGACACCTAGTATTTTCACCAAAAAATTCTTTGCTATTGAGAAACGAAACAAAGGTAATATAATCGAGGCAAGAAAGGCACTGATTCTGTGCTAACACAGTGTGATGTCTTCAGTCATTAACGAGCTGATTGGGAGGGGGGAGGGATACTCTTTTCTCGTCTTAGAGAACATTATCGACAGGTTGTTGTGATATTTTTTCTGAGTATTTTTATGTAGGGGCCGTGCGGGATTAGCCGATCGGTCTTGGACCGTGCGGTTGGTCCTGGCGGAGGTTCGAGTCCTCCCTCGGGCATGGGTGTGTGTGTTTGTCCTTAGGGTAATTTAGGTTAAGTAGTGTGTAAGCTTAGGGACTGATGACCTTAGCAGTTAAGTCCCATAAGATTTCACACACATTTGAACATTTTTTTTTTTAATGTAGGGGACCTTTGATGGCCAGTGCCTCGTTGCAGAGTGAATGCTTTCCGCTTGATTCCTTATTCCCAATTATCTTTTTATACGTATTGCACAGAAAATATCTGAACTACCGTGAAAATATCGATGGCACGTGTCTTCTTCAGGAACAAACGTTCTCCATTGACTCACGGTATTTGCTGTTGACAACAAGAATGCCCAGGTCACCACCGTAGGCTACGGTAGAGTATCATAAGCCTTGCTCAGTTAAGATCGTAACCGCGTTACCTATAGATTAGGGATGTTGTATATCTACTGGGCGTTACCTCATTTCAAGTGGTTTGTATGCGTAGAAACTGAGGATTCTAGAATGAAATTTTCACTCTACAGCGGAGTGTGTGGACCGGGCCTGAGTCGTGCTTGGGTAGCTCAGTTGGCAGAGCCCTTGCCGCCGAAAGGTAAAGGTCCCGAGTTCGAGTCTCGGTCCGGCACACAGTTTTAATCTGCTAGGAAGTTTTGGTTGAGGATTGAATAAAAGGCCGCATAACCTCCTGTCTGTTACTTAAAAATAAACATAATTTTAACAAAATGGAATTTGCAATGTTTAATTCAGATTTGATATGAAAACCGTTGCTTTGTAATGGGAAACAGAGAGATGTTGAAGTAAAAATTTAAGAATGATACCACTTTATCATACAGCGCTTTAAAACGCAATATCCTCAAAAAAAGTTTACATTAAAAAATCTTTAAAAATTTCAAACATAGCATTAACACTTCGTGGATGTCATGCAGTTTGTAAACGGTACAATGTGCTAAAAAATTCTGTTAGTAGAGCACAAGTAATTGATTTAAAACGTCTAGTAAAATTTTTGTCCATTTCCTAAGATTGTACTAGAAAAAACAGTTCATCTCGGGACAATCTTTTTGGAACAGTAGACACTGGACAGCGCACACGGATTAGACGTGATTTGTGGAAACATTATACGCAGTAGACTGGGAGAATTCATTAAACTGGATCAAAACACTACGAGGTGCCTGCTCCACCCCTTCCCCAACACAAGTACTCTTACGTAAGCAATCGGTTCGTGTTATTTACCGCTGCGCTTATTGACATCGCGAGCGTGAGTCGCAGACGCATAGGCAACTTCGGCCCGTGTGGTTGGGTCACTGTACTAAGCCGATCTTAAGAAATGGCTCTGAGCACTATGCGACTTAACTTCAGAGGTCATCAGTCTCCTAGAACTTAGAACTAATTAAACCTAACTAACCTAAGGACATCACACACATCCATGCCTGAGGCAGGATTCGAACCTGCGACCGTAGCTGGCGTTCGGCTCCAGACTGTAGCGCCTAGAACCTCACGGCCACTCCGGCCATGCCGATCGTAGGCAGTCGTCGAATTACCTATGCAGACGTTGTTGCAACTCTGTTAAACGTTAGGATGTAAGGCAAATTTACTATCACTGAACTATGCGACATTCATTTAATTTATGGCGAGGACAGCTGTACGAATTTATCGAGAACGCTTCCGATAACAAAGACTTCACGCACGATCTACATTTGTCGCTGTTCACCAAAGCTTTGTATCATTATAATTCTCTGCTTTTACTCGATTATTTTGCAATTCATTCTTAACAAAGTACAGTAGTGAGCTTTATCTTTTTGCAATTTATTCTGTATGCGAAATGTGTTGTCTCTTCTGATACGCTTTCGTTTTATTATTAAATAAATCACGAAAAACACAAATTACGAGTACGTGTTTAATTTGCATAGATTGAGAGACACTGGCTCTTTACTAACCCGCACGGAAAGCAGAGGCCCACAACGCGAGGAACGTACATTGGAAGCTGGGGAACAAATTCTGGACCGCATCCACGAAGATACTACTCAGAGTACTTGAGGCATCGCCCGCTATGTAGGTGCACCGCACACTGTCCTTCATCGCTATTATCGCTCTTTGAAAGAGGGACGTCTGTGGGCTTACTACATTCAACGCGTATAAGAGTTGGAAGAGAATATTTCCCTCCGTAACAATAAATTTCAGAGTGGTTTTTGTTGCGAAGTGCGCTACATGATTTTGTTAAGAAAACACTCGTCACCGATGAAGCGTGTTTCACTCGCGACGGTATAACTAATTTCCATAACATGCACACGAGGGGTGTACATAATCCGTGCTATGTAGCAGCAACACATGTTCAGCGCCGCTTTTCTGTAAATATATGGCCGGGTATAATCGATGGTTAAAGTATTGGGCCTTAGCTTTTACCTGCACGATTGACTGGTAACAATGACCGAGCCTTTCTAGCGGAAACATTGCTTCCAAGTATATCAGAAAGTATTCTGTTAGCGTAAGTCACAGCATGTGGTTGGGCCACAATGGTGTTCCACCCTACATGGGTCACAGTGTACGAAGGTTTTTCAACAGACGATTTCTAGGACGACGGATGGCACGTTTTTGTCCAGGTCAATGGCCAGCACGCAGTCCTGATTTAAATCCACTGGATTTTTACTTTTGAGGTCATATGATGGAACGTATTTATGCTCAGCACGCAAAAAATGTGGACGAACTCACGCGGAGGATTTTCGATTCTGCCAGTACCATAAAGATAAACGTGCATGTGTGTGTACGAGTGCGACGAAACTGGGTTCGCCATACCGTAATGATGCATGTGTCGAATCGAATGGTGGGCATTTTGAACACTTATTGTAGTACTGGTGTAACAGAAAATAAAGTACTTTGTGAAACTTCCTGGCAGATTAAAACTGTGTGCCCAACCGAGACTCGAACTGGGGACCTTTGCCTTTCGCGGGCAAGTGCTCTACCATCTGAGCTACCAAAGCACGACTCACGGCCGGTACTCACAGCTCACAGCAGAGCGAAAATCTCATTCTGGAAACATCCCCCAGGCTGTGGCTAAGCCATGTCTCCGCAATATCCTTTCTTTCAGGAGTGCTAGTTCTGCAAGGTTCGCAGGAGAGCTTCTGTAAAGTTTGGAAGGTAGGAGACGAGGTACTGGCAGAAGTAAAGCTGTGATTCCGGCCTTGAGTCGTGCGTCGGTAGCTCAGTTGGTAGAGCACTTGCCCGCGAAAGGCAAAGGTCCCGACTTCGAGTCTCGGTCGGGTACACAGTTTTAATCTGCCAGGAAGTTTCATATCAGCGCACACTCCGCTGCAGAGTGAAAATCTCATTCTGAAAGTAATTTGTGTTTCATTTTCATTACAGTATTGTTGTTGGAAAGGAAAATAATCCGAATTTAATTTTCGTTATGGTATTCTTGTAAAAACAGTAAACAGTTGACTGTAATTAATGTACAACAAATTACGTGGTAATTGGTTGATTTTGTTCTCAGAGAAACACGTTTTATTTGATTTAGCTTTTCATTACCGTCACGACCATTGTTACCGTGATGTTGTAAAGGGAACCCGTCTGTTCGTCCTTAATTCATTGTGTTCGTGTAACGAATTTCACATTCTTGACAACCCAATGACTGTTTAAATTTCTTGTTTTCGCATACCTAATCACCACGCCGCGTCGTAAGCATCCAATGTTTATGTTGCTCTCCCGCCGGAGGTTCGAGTCCTCCATGGGTGGGTGTGTTGTGCGTGGTGTAACTTAGTGTAAGTTAGTTTACGTAGTGTGTAAGTCTAGGGAACGATGACCTGAGAAGTTTGGTCCCTTAGGTATCCACACACTTCTGAACATCTTTACATTGCTCTGGCTCGTCTGTTCCCTTTCTCTGACCGCCGGGTCGATATCAGTAGTACATAAGCAAGGGCGTGTGCCGTCGGTTGACAATGTAAACAGAAATGCGTCTACTATCAAACTTACAAATATCTGTCTTTTGTGAATGCAAAAATAAAGAAAGTGACACAATGATATTACGTTAGACTTTTTTGTCAAACACGCTGGGATGTACCGTCCGTATAATTTTGACGGCTTATACCGTTTACACCATGTACAAAGTATATTTCTGTTATTCTGAAACATAATTCGCCCTTATAAATGATAGCAGGAAGAACGTTCTATTAAAACTAAAATAACAACAATAATTGCACAGATTTTTTTGTGCATGTGGACTGTACTTCCATCAAAAATGATTTCTTCGGTTTCAAAAAGGCGCAGAGGTTACGTGATCAACTAATTTTTATGACTTAAAAAATGCAACTTATATTTTGTACGTGCATAAAATATACAATGAACTAACACTGAACGATGTGCGGTTATCATTATGTGCAAAGCAAACAAACAAACAAAGAGAAGTCGATGGCTCACAGTTTCTCTCTCATATATGCATTTATGTTTCTTTCCTTATCAGTGCTACCAATTGTGTGTATTGTGCATGGAACCGGGAACTTAGAAACGCCGGAGAGGCTTCGTCCCGCCGTGGCCCTCAGTGCTTCACGCGCCCACAACAGGCCATAGCAGTCCACCCACACCGAACCCAGGGTTATTGTGCGGTTGGGCCCCCAGTAGCCCCTGCCCCCCCCCCCCCCCCCCACACACACACACCTTTCGCTACCCTCGTGGGTGCGTTAGCTGAATGTAATGGAAGAGCGGCACAGACACTACGGTGATCTACTTTTTGCAGGGACAGCAACCACATCACAGTATTCTTGTATCTATTCACAGGCGCCTACTCTGTTTCCTTTTATACATTTTAGTGGTTGCATATTACAGGCTTTTTCACCATTGTGAGCTTTTTTTTCAACTAAACAAAGGCAATCTGGTTAACAAACCGAATAGCCACATATATTATTTCGGAATTCAACATCCCTTTTTCTGAACACGTACTAATCGTACAGGAATGAATAAGGAATCGCCAGAATGTTTTTTAACCGTATTCTGACACTATATACCGATTTTGCCCTAAAACTTACTTTATCTGGAAAATTTTAACCTAAAACAGGCTTTTAACTGTCATAGGCAAAAGGGCATCATGGATGCTCACTTTCATACCAACATTTTGCGAAGCTAACTTGTTAACCTCGAATAAGAGACTCTCTTTTCAAATTATCTTATCACAAATATCATTTTATTTGTTTTAAAATACTTATTAACTGGATAATTTGTATACAGCTTTGTCATAAATAATAAAGGTGTCCCTGCCCTTCGTACTAGTTGACTGTTCTAAATGAATATACTTTCCGAAACGACAAACATGTTTGTCATTGTCACCTTGAGTTGTGATTTACCTGTTCCTATTACGGCATAACGTGTTTACATAAAGAATGATGTGCAGTTAAAATCTCAAAATACAGTTAGAGGTTATTGTAGCCTTAGTGATATACCCAGTAAGAAGCGAACACTACGTCCTAACCTACACATTTCGCAGTTATTTACTTCTTTATATTTTATAGTCGTATTTCTCATTAAACGTCTCTTCAGTAACAGGTAAATGTAAATATTGCGGTCGAAAGCTAGAAATTACAAGTAGCTGTTGACTGTCAAATATTGTCATGAGCAGTCAATTACATTTCTATACTCCTTTTATTTTATGTTTGTATATTCTCGTTAATTATTAACTTCTGTCAACAACTAATATTGTCATAACTCCTTGTCATGAACAATAAATGAAAATTTTACCATGCAAGGAAGAAGCATTAGAATATGTCAGTGAGAAGCGTCGGTCCAAAATATGGCTGCAGCTCAAAAACCTGCTGAGCAGGAAAAGCGCCATTTTCACAACTACCCTTATCTCAATGTGTACACTTATTCCAAATACTGTCACTATTCAAAACTATAAAAGTGCGAAAGTTTCGATCGGGTCCCCTGGTTCATAATTACATTATTACTCTGTAATGGGCACCCAGAGACCAAAGGCCCCACATTCCAAAACACTCAGAAATAAACTATCTCATAAATATTGTCGGTGGAGTTCGCGTCCACACTGTATATCACAAACTTACGTTTATACTATCCAACTAACCACACATTCCTGCATTTGTTTTATGACTGCTAATTTGGTGAGGGTTTAATCTGAAGATATGGGGAAGCTCCAAACTGGTAATTGTTTGGTTTAAGAAGGAATGTGGAAAAACCTGCTACCTTGGCCACAAGGAGAGTATTTTCCTGGATAATAGTGGGGACGGTGCATCTCTGAGGACTCGGAATACAGGGTTCCGTAAGCGCTCAGCACGAGTCTCCGGGGTACGATGTAAACGGAAAAGTTAGCCCGTTCACTGCATCGTTTCCAATAAAGCCTATTCACCATCTGGAGTTTAGAGTTGTAGAATTACCATAGGCTACCGTAGACTATCGTAAGTAAGCGTAGACTACGGCATCTGACCTAGTAGCTTTGATCAGTTAAGATCATAACCGCTTTATCTGTGCGTTAGGTGGGTAGCGTACCTATCAGGCGTTACCTCATTTCGGTCGCTTTGTTGCTATATGCGATCACTGTCTTACTAACCACACCTAGAAACCGGCGGTGAATCATCTAGAAGCTGAATGTGGATATTTAACAGGCTGCATAACCTATGGTGCATTTTTTTTTCTACATAGTTATCTTCCTGTCTGTTAGTTAGAAATAAACAGTGTGTATGGAAAAAAGCTGTCATTGTTTATTTCAGGTTTCGTTCCAATATTGTTTTGTAATGTGAAACAGAGGGATTTTGTAGCAAAAATTAAAAAGAGCACGAAAAATGTAATCAAATATAGATTTATCATATAGTGCTAGGAAACCCAATTTTCTATTTAAAAAAAATCATAGCAATCTTGCAAGCTATGTATTTTATTTAAAATGACAATTTTCGGCATAGTCTTAGGCCATATTCACAATAGCGCTTTAAACGATAGATACCATGCCAGTTGCATAAAGCAGTCAGTGACTTAAAAAAAAGTAATTTATACTTACTAAAATGAAGAGTCGTTACCCATCTGCTGAAGATGACGATGTCGCAACAGTCGGTATACCACAGTAGCTGAAACTGCTCCTGTTGGCTAGGCAGCATTTTATTGTAAACAGGGTGTTTCCGTAAGAGCGTGCAAAAATGTAACAGGACATAGAGCATGTTCCACTGAATAATTTGAGACAGTGAACGTGGGGATCGCAGAAGCCTGCTTAAGGAGATATGGAAGAAAACTTATGTACCGTTTTGTCTAGCATTACTGTTTTCCAGCTTATTTTCAACTAACATGTGTACACGTTTACACGTACTGTGCCTTTTATTTGCTTCTGCATTCTTTATTTCCTGCGAGGAAACAAGGAGGACGAACCTGATTACCAGGGTTGGGTTGTTTGGGGAAGGAGTCCAGACAGCGAGGTCATCGGATTAGGGAAGGATGGGGAAGGAATTCGGCCGTGCCATTTCAGAGGAACCATCCCGGCATTTGCCTGGAGTGATTTAGGGAAATCACGGAAAACCTAAATCAGGGTGGCCGGACGCGGGATTGAACCGTCGTCCTCCAGAATGCGAGTCCAGTGTCTAACCACTGCGCCACCTCGCTCGGTGATTACCAGGAAGTATTGATGCAATTTTTGTTTACTTTACTTGTCTATAAGATGATTCTGTTTTATCGTATTTACATTGTCCCATGACAGAACGTGCAACAGCAACAGACGCATTCATTACTCAGTGCTATTCAGAGACGTACAGCACAATGCGATGGAGCAGTATCGGCAAAGTGTTTCCTGGTCGCTGGATTGGAAGAGGAGGTCCTATTCCATGGCCTGCGAAGTCACTTGGCCTGAATCCCCTTGATTATTTCCTATGGGGATATCTAAAGTCACTTGTGTGTGAGGCCCCAGTGGATATGGAGATGGAATTGGCTGCCAGAGTTGTAGCTGCCTGTGATGTGATTCGAAACACACCAGGGATATCTGTCGGGGTCCATCAGAATCTTGTTCGCCGATGTCATGCTTGCATTGAGGTTGATGGCCGTCAGTTTCAGCACATTTTGTAAGATACAGTACTAATGGTACGTTCATTGTGTCGATGATAGTATTTGCAGTTAACTAATGTAAAAAAAAGTACACAGCAATGTGATTTTATTCCTATTATCTCCTTAAGCTGGCTTCTCCGACACCAGATTCCCTACCTCAAATTGTTCAGTGGGGTATCCTCTATGTCCTGTTAAATTTTTGCACGCTCTTACGAAAACACCCTGTAGATCTGGTGAGGGTGTGTTTGTGTTGTATAACATCAACGTCAGCCAGTGAGGAACGATATACGTAAATTACGTATCATTTGAAGATACGGTTTATCTAAAAGTGAATAATTATAAAAAAAGGAGTGCCTATAGGACAAAAAATATTGTTAAAATAGTAAGTAACTGTAACAAGATTATTTAAAAATTATTTCTCTTGTTTCTTATAGTACCATCTGACGGAAATAGTTCATTTTACCAATATAATCTATCCATAGCAACGGCCGTTTAGGCAATAGAATAAACAAATGGATTTATGTGAAATATTTATCATCTGTGATGATTATACAGTGATTACACTGTGTTCTGAATTATACGAAATTCAGCAGAACATTGGCGCACTCTTCGGGCCTGAACTTGCTATCTCCTGACGCCGTTACCACTGAGACGTCGTGGCAAGACGGCCAGCAAATACCAAAGATGTGTATCATGGACGCCATGATAAATTACTTTATGCCACTGACTTCTTGATGTTACTGTAACTCCACAGTACTAGTCGAAAGATGGCCTAAGACTAGGCGGAAACTGGTCATTTTAAATAAAATAACTATCGCGATCTAGAATGTTTTTCACTAATTTTATAGGCCTCGTATCAGTTATAACAGAAAACTGTTGCCTTTGATCGTGATGTATAACGTTATACTGAGAACAAAATAACAACAATAATTATATAGACTTTTTTGTGTTTTGCAAGTAAACTTTACACAAAAGCACAGAAGTTACATGAGCATCTATTTTTTTTAATTATAAAATGCAATTTACATTTTGTGAGGTCATAAAATACACAATAGACTAACACTGAACGATGTGTGGCTCTAATTATGTGCAAAACAAACAAACAAAGAACAAAGAGAAATCGTCGACCCCCGGTTCTCTCTCACACATTTATTTATGTTTCTTTCCCCACAAATGCTACCAACAATACCGGTATAGCGCAATTCTACTGTCGTTTGTAAGGAACCATAGCGTTTCCAGGAACCCCATGTCCATTTACAAACGCCGAACGGATGCTGGTTAGCAGCTGCCAAGAGTTACTTTCCTGTTAAAGGTAATATTCTCCCCGGATGAGCAACAAGGAGGCGGGATAGAAAGGAAACGAGTGACCAATGTGAGCACGTCTGTATGGATGTTTAGGAGACAGTCCATCAAAGGAGTGAAGGCCAAGAATGTGTATTCCGCCTGTTGTAAGGTGTGCAGTACTCCGTCCAAGCAGACCTCTAAGGCTCAACGGTACCCACCGACCGCCGTGTCATCCTCAGCCGATAGGCGTTACTGGATGCGGATATGGAGGGACATGTGGTCCGCATACAATTCTTACTTAATCTGTGACATGGCCAGTGTTTGGCTCTCAAAATAATTTATTATTTGTAAGTATCACGATTTCATTATAATTCAATCATTAGATTGATGATGCATTTCAGTGAGTAATATATGTCCGGATGTTGTATAATTTATAGGTTCTGAAGAAGATTCCATTACTGGAATCGAAACCTAGGTAAACGAGTAAAAATTACCTTGCAACTGAAGCTGAAAAAATTGTTTATTTTCTGAACTCTCCCGGCCGTTGTGTTTTCGTGACCGCAGTCGCTACTTCTCAATCAAGCAGCTCATCAGTTGGTGTCACAAGGGCAGAGTGCTAAGGTGTGGAGTGTGACGACAGATACTAGGGAAGCAAAGCGAACGCTGCAAGAAGGAAAAGGCTGAGGGCTTTACGTAGACAGACGCCGTCTGCGTGACTCGGTACAGTGCTGAAGGGAGCTCGTAGTTAGTTTACAGCTGGTAGGAAAGAACTCTGTCCGGTAAAGGACTGGAGGACACTTAGTTTTCTGTTACTGTGACTAGTTTCCGGAGCGAACCTATGGGTGTCACTGAGACTTCGCAAAGTTTTAGCGACTAGCTGAGTTGAGATAAGAAGCCATGACTTGTGAGTATTACTCAAAAAGTGTAACTTCGAATTTAAATAAGTAAAAGCGCTACGCACACAATTGATTTTGACGTGCCCTTTTAAGGAGTAAGTCTTTCCTCTATTTAAGGAATTTTTAGTTACTTTGTGTTGTCACTATATTCCAGTGCGTCCTGTAATATGTGTGTGTGACAGATGTAAGTGAATGGAAGATGTGTTCATTTTATTCGATTTATTGTTGTATACTTTCCGGCGTTGATATCCCTATTATTCTCCGATCCTTTGAACGGATGATGGGTTTTCAGGAACTGAGCAGTCAGAACGGACGGATGAGTCACAGTTAGCGGCTGGCCACCCAGTTATTTATAGTTATCGGTTCTGGGAGGGTTAGTAATAAAGGCGTAGGAATGCTATTATTTAGGTAAGTAAAGGGCTAATATGTCAAAGTTACTTCATTTTCCTCTAATTCCTCATTATTCGCATATTCGAATTCTTCTAAAATTGGTAATTTATTAGTAAAAGAATTTGTTTTTGTTATTTCTGATTCCTGAACATTCCTCCCTTACAGATTCCGTTTGATATCTGTCATTTAAGCCATTGCTGATTCCATATTTTATTGGATGCTTGATAAATTTAATTTTATAATCTTAATTTTTTATCTGTGCACAACATTTAAAGTGTTTTACACACACACATACAGTTGATACATCGGTTATGACTCGCTTTCAGATAGGCTGGGTTTCCATCCCGCTTTTGGTCATTCTGGTTTAGGTTTTACATGCCTTCCTTCAATCGCTTAAGGTTTCTTCAACAAGGCTACATCCGACTTCCTTCACCGCCATAGTCCGACTGAACGAGTGCTCCGTCTGTAAAGATACGAACGTCGACAACACGTTAAACTCTCACATCTCTGCAGACAAATATCAAACAGTATTGATAATTAGCACTCCCCGTCAGGCACTCCAACAGTTTTGTAAGTGTAGATGTAGTTACAGATGAAATTAGAACTGTCCCGTACGAATGACCTAATACGCATCACATATTTGTGATGTTATGCGCAGTATCATGTCATATATGTCCGTTCTCGATGCCGTTAAACTACAGCTCAAAAATTTACAGCTAACAAGTTTTATGCATGTGCAAAACTTCAACAGTATCAGCTCTGCGATAAATTAGTCCTCTCAAAACGTATGTCGTATACGGATAACTTAATGACGATAAGCTTAACTGTTTCAGAGAGCTGAGATTGTCCGCATTCTATAGGACAGTCTGTATATCACTTCCATTTCAGGTTTAATGTCTCCGCATTGATTCCCGGAATTCTAGAATTAAGTTTGTTGTGATGCTGGGAAAGTTAAGTAAAGAAGATCCTAACGCAGTAAATTACTCGAAATAAAATCGGATGGACGCGGACAAATTTCCGGGAGACGTAATTCGGCGAGGCTCGGACGCAATGAAATCCGTTAATGCACCAATTTATAACGGCGAAAGCGCCGGGCGCTCTCTTTTTGTAAGTAGCCGCGAATATATTCCGAAAAAGTTAATTAAAGTTAAAATTATGAGCAGAGCGCATGGCGCTTTAAAAGCGTCCGTCATCTTTCAGGCGGGTAACTTGACTTTTTTGCCTCCCTATGTTATGATTCGAGAGCGCCTCTGCGCCTCAGTCTATACAGAAAATGTAGCGTGGCCATTTTCCTCGGAGCAAACAAAAGAAAAGTAAGGGGAAAGAAAAGAAAAGCGGAGAGGAGAAGAGAGGAGAAAAGAAAAGAAGGGTAAAAAACTCGGAAGGGTGGAGCGCGCTGGAAGGGGAGTTTTATCGCTGGGAATTTTACAAGACGTAAAAGCAGGAGCCAGCGACTGCAATTAGTACGAAGATAAATGAATCTGCCTGCAAACGCGACTGGAGGCCCTTTTTTGGCAGCACCGAATAAAGCAGCCGCAGAGAAAACAGAATATCGGCGGCGCTCCCAGAAAAACCACAATGATTTATGTATAGAAAGTTCGCGGAAAATATTATGAATACGAATGCGACGCCTTCGAATAACTCTGCGAGCCACGGTTAAAAAAGTATAATATTTATCCACAGGAAAGCGCCTTACCTCGCTGCATCTTTTCGTGCCGCATTGGCGCTTACAACACGTCCAACACGAGATGATGAACAAATATTTCGCAGTATTTATTCTGGACGGGAAGAATGAAGTCTCGCACTACACTTACGGTTAAGTAAAAACTATAAGCGCCCCGAAAATCTCTGCACAACACATACATTTGTGAATCGCCCGCTGCTAAATCATGTCTTGTCTGTAATACAATCAATTGATGACGGAGGTAAAAGACATGGCAACACTGAAAAATGACACATTTAGTTACAACGACGAAACAAAATGTAGCCTTTCGTGAGTAAGCACATAAAGGAAGTTACAGCGACATTTTCAGAATATACGCTTTTGCACCGAAAGGAGTGGTAGTAGCAAAAGGAAGACTAGGGTTTAACATCCCCTCTACAACGAGGTCATTAGGAGGCGCAGCGCCGACCGGGGTGGCCGTGCGGTTCTAGGCGCTACAGTCTGTTGCCAAGCGACCGCTACGGTGGCAGGTTCGAATCCTGTCTCAGGCATTGATGTGTGTGATGTCCTTAGGTTAGTTAGGTTTAATTAGTTCTGAGTTCTAGGCGACTGATGACCTCAGAAGTTAAGTCGCATAGTGCTCGGAGCCATTTTAAAAGAGGCGCAGCACATGGTTCAATTGAGGAATGATAGGGAAGAAAATTGGCCGTGTCCTTTCGAATGGATCATCACGGCATTCTTGGTAACGCATTTAGGGCAGTAACGGAAGTATTTAAAAAACCGTCTTCTCGAATACCAGTGCAGTGTCTCGACACTGCGCCGCTGCGATCGATAGTGCTAGTGGTAGCAGTATTTGTAGTAGCAGCAGCTTTATTCATTCGAGGTTCACTTTTACAAAGACACTGGGCATGTAGTAGTACTATAGTTTAAGAACAAAAGAATTCTTATACAAGAGTATATATATTTACAAGTCTTATCCGATAAGAAAAAGACAGGACAACACGTAAATACTAGAGATGAAAAATAAGGGGATACATTAAAACTGCTCACGAGAGATTCATGAATGTACACCATTAACCAAGTTTCCTGAGTGAATTTTAAAGAGAAGACTTTGAGAAATGAATTTTAGCTCTTGCAGCCAAAGTGAGGAAGAAAGGGTGAGGTTTTACATCTCGGCGGTGACCATGTTACTGGAGACGAAACGTTACCTCAGGTGAAGGCCAAGAGCTGATGGTGACATTGTCCATAAATACTTTCCGGCATTCACGTCAAATGATTAATGGGAATCTGGGAAAACCTTAACCACAATGACAAGGATGGGATTTGAAATCCTATCCTATGGAGAGTGTCCCAGGAGAAAAGGTCAAGAGTCACGGTTATGACATTAACGATCATTCCAAGCAAAAGAGGCTAGTAAATATGGGATCGAAAATGCATACGTTAAGAGCTATGAGCATTTCTTTATTTTCAATACTGCAAGTTCTTTGCTTTCCTTATTCTGAGAAGTGGTTGAATAGACCAAAACTAGAAAAAAATTGCTTAACCGTGAGCACAAAATTGCATACCTTAAGAGCTATGCGGACTTTCTCATTTTCGCTACTGTGCAAAACATCTCTTTTGCTGAACAACTGCTTGTAGCTACACTTTTTGGGCCCATGTTTACCACACATTTTTGCTTCCTGTCGTTTCCTTGAATATTGACAATTCCCTCTGGTAACACTGTAGAATACTGCGACACTTGCATCGGCGAGTAGGACATTCTCTTTTAGCTGATTGTCCTGTCCTTTCGCTGAAGCACCTTTGTGTTGCTTCGAAGTATAAATATCGATCATACTTTGTGTACCTAGAGCCACTATTTTCTTAAGGGATAATCTTGCGGAATAATCTTGAAGGATAATCTTCCGAGAGTAAAGCTAAGTTCGGTAAAAAAATGAACACTAAGAATATAACGTCCTAAGCAGATGCTGAACTTTACGTTTTTACTCGCACTTACCATTAAAATTACTCCATTCATTAACAGTAAAAGATACTTTCGAGTGAACTGTAACATAAATAAAAATCACGAAACCAGGAACGAATAAGACTGTACGTAAATTTTTTACATTCCTTGGTAGTCAGTCCTTACGAACACAATATGTACTGCATGAATAGATATTACGTGTAACACCTAAGAAAAAAAGACTGTAGTAAAATAATGTTACTTTCTTACAGTACATACCTAATGCTCCTTAAATTTGCATTCTAAGACAAGTAAATAAAAAAAGACCCGCCACGAAGGAATTTTCCGAATAGGACGGAAATCGGCACATATAGTGCACATGTACAGACAAACAAATGATTACAATTTCAGTAAAATTGGATGATTTATTCGAGAGAAAGAGCTTCACAAATTGAGCAAGTGAATAATGCATTGGTCCACCTGTAATCCTTATGCAAGGTATTATTCGGCTTGGCATTGATTGATAAAGTTGTTCGATGTCCTCCTGCCAGATTCTGTCCACTTGGCGTGTTAGATCTTTAAAATATCGAACTGGTTGGAAGGCCCTGCCCATGCTGCTCCAAAAGTTCTCAGCTGGAGAGATCCGTAGACTTTGCTGGCCAAGGTACGTTTTCGCAAGCATGGAAACAAGCAGTAGAAACTGTCGCCGTTTGCAGGCGGGCATTATCATGCTGAAATATCAGCCCAGAGGTGGACCATCGAGTTATTAACTTGCACAGTTTGTGAATATGTTGCTCTTCAATAAATCAATCAACATTTCTGAAATTGTGAACTTTTTTTTTTGTGCATTAACATCACATCCACGGATTTCCGTCTCATTCCGATAATTCCTTCGTGGTTTTGTCTCAGAGTGTATATTCAAGTGAAGTATACACTAGTAAGAAATCGCTGGCCGCTGTGGCCGAGCGGTTCTAATCGCTTCAGTCTGGAACCGCGGGACTGCTACGGTCACAGGTTCGAATCCTGCCTCGGGCATGGATGTGTGTGATGTCCTGAGGTTAGTTAGGTTTGAGTAGTTCTAAGTCTAGGGGACTGATGACCTCAGATGTTAAGTCACATAGTGCTTAGAGCCATTTGAACCATTTGAAGTAGGAAAACCGTGGCTGAACGAAACGAAGCGAAGAATGTCAGGTCTTTTTCTTAGTAGTGGATTTCCAGGGTGTCGAGTAACGTTTCATTATACATCCTTTTTAAATGAAAATTCGGAGAAACTAAGTATAAAAACAGAATGGCTTATTGGTACTGAACTGCAGTACATAGAATCAGTTGATACCAACTGCTTATCTCTACTTAAAGTATTTATAGACTTACACTCAATCGACGAATAATCTCATTTAAACTGTACACTATGTGCTGATAAATGACTGAAGTGCTTTTAAATACAGCATTCAGTCTTTACGAATATAGAGCCATGTTCCGAATACTTTCAGAATCCTCACAAGAGGTGAGCGAGTCCGAAAGTGGCTAGCACGAGATACGCTACTATCGGAACACCATGTCAACGGCGAACTGTGCAGTAAGGCTATACAACTAAGAAACTGTATATTCGTGAGCTGCTGAATTAAAGAAAGTTGCTAAGTTGGAGAAGTTCGACGCGTCACTTGAGTTGCACGGCCGGCAGGAGTGGCCGAGCGTTTCTAGGCGCTAGAGTCACGAGTTCGAATCCTGCCTCGGGCATGGATGTGTGTGATGTCCTTAGGTTAGTTAGGTTAAAGTAGTTCTAAGTTCTAGGAGACTGATGACCTCAGCAGTTAAGTCCCATAGTGCTCAGAGTCATTTGAAGCCATTTGAGTGGCATGTAGCCAGGCCTTGAAATGTTACAGTGTGACAGTTGGGAGCAGTGTGGGCAAGACGTGCGATACATAAGGCCGGATATTAGGTGCCCAACGAGATCTAAAGCTTTTGACGAGCCACTTTGTCAAGTTTCTACAGCGAGAACCTCGATTCGGGGAAAACCCATGGACAGCCGTACCACCCAGTATTGTGCTCTAACTACGGGATACAGCAGCTGTCACCATATATATATATATATATATATATATATATATATATATATATACCTCCACTCACCACTCGCGTCAGATGATGCAAATTGGGACGGGAACAACAGTACCGCCCCAGTGGACGCTAGAAACATAGGAAAACACACAATGATTCGTGGATCCCGTTGGTCATGGTAAAGTCACAACTAACAACATATCTCGCTTGCCAGCTAGACAATATTCAGGAACATGTTTAAGGTACGATCATGTGGGGGACGTCTGCATAGGATCAAATGGCGCCCCTAGCGCTGTCTCACAATGGCGGCAGTTACATGCATCTCCTGTAGGATCACGTCCATCCATTTGTTTGCCTACAGGGAATCTATACCCCCAACAAGATAATGCACCACCACAACGCCCTGAAGCTGCATGAGATTTGTTAGAGGAAGATTTTGTGGACGTGAGGATAGTGTTGTGGCGCCACGGATAATATGGCCGTAGGCCCACTGAGCAAATCAAAGACAACATCGATCGAGATGTGCACGTGTTGGACACACTCCGCGAGTTGCAGGCGCCAGTGAACGGTATGGAAGTGTCTTCGCGATACTGCGAAAGTCGCCCCAATTCAATTTGTAACGAGCGTATTCACCCCAAGTCAATTTTCGATGATACTGCTAGCAAATGAAAAGTCGGGAGTTTACTAAATCTAAGCATCGCTTTGATAGACCGCAGAAATAAGCTACTAGGGACAACCTGATCCCACAGCGTACTACACGGAATTTTGGGTAAAAATTCGTCTAAGGTACTGAAGAGAAGTCCGTTGCAGTTCAGATACAAAGGTCAGTGACAATTTCTCTGTTGAGTAGGGATAGGAATCGATTTACATGATCATTCTGTTCCTCGGGAGGCAGGGAACATAAGAAGAAATGCTCGACACCACATCGAGCGGTGGGGCAACTCCGCCATTGACAAATGGAACACCGAACGAGGTGGAGCAGTGGTTAGCACACTGGACTCGCATTCGAGAGGACGATGGTTCAAACCCCCATCCGGTCATCCTGATTTAGGTTTTCCGTGATTTCCCTAAATCACTTCACGCAAACGACGTGTAAGGTGTCAGGCAAATCCAACACCTTCCATGAAAACCCTGACATGATAAGAAAATCCAGTAGTATGTCACATAGCTCCGAATAAATCGTGACATTAAATTAACCAAAGTAATACGAGTAACGAGTGAGCAAATTGAATACCACAGATTAACACAAGAATACCTAAATGCATGTCATACCTTCCCACCGTGAGACAGACGCAGTTCCGAGGGGAGAAACGAGAACAGAAGCCGAGAGCAGAACCGTGTTAAGCTGAAGGTCCTACGATAAGGGACGGACGCCCACGTTGTGAGCTAACCGCTAGGACTACACCACCTGCAAGTTTTAGCGTGAGACTTTTCGCGTATTTGTTACGTCAAGGACCACCCCCCAGCCCATGTTAAAAGCTAGAGCCCTCCAGAAAAAGACTATAGATCTTACGATAACACAAAAAGGGCCACACCACCCGCAAGTTTTAGCGTGAGACTTTTTCGCATCTCTGTTACGTTGCAAACTTTAAAAACATTGCCCCACCACGAAAAGTATAACGTTTCTCATTGCATAGACAGAATTTTTGTAGGCGGAGCTTAAGGTTAACATCGAGACCCTGATTGGTCAGATGAAAACACAACCAGATAGTTTTTTTTAACCAACTTCGGTAAATGGTGGTAAGGAGAAGTTAGGAGAAGTGAGTTGCTTCCGAGATGGTGAGGTGAGCGGAGCTGTGCTGCCCGCCGCCGCCCTGACGCTGCCTAAACACCGACAAGGTAATGAACGCACGCGATGCCGCATTTTGAGCGCATAAGGCTTCACTCAGAACTGCAGGTGTCTCATCTGTTACACCCCTTTTTTGCGTAATACTAGTGTCGATCGTAAATTAAAGCTCATGGTGTTCACATTTGCCACTTTAAGTAAAAATCTGAAACGCGATGATTCCTCTGTTATATAATTATTGAGAAGCCACATCAGCCACTGTAATTTACGATAAGTTAGATAAGTAATTAAAGATAATTGAGGGTAACTGTAGACCATTTCGATAGTTTTCTCTTTTGTGAAACTTAATTTAAACCTAGATTATAGATGTGATATGGCATAGGTCATCCTTCGATACATCGTAGAACTTGGAAACCCATTCAGGGAATATTCGTTCACATTTTTGTTGAACGCAGTTGGTTTTTACCATCCTGTATTAAAACACTTCCTTTTATCAATAGTGCAATTTATAAACAATGTTTTGTGAGTAGAATAAAATTTCCAATGCTAAACTTGACTGCTTTTTCGACGTTATTTTACCAGCTAACTAAAAATAGGAAAGCCTTGATCCCCTTACACTAAATTTAGTTAGTATTAAGATTCTTTTACAGGGAGTGCAGTGGAGCTGACGCTGAGATCATTAAGTATTTGGTTATATCATCGCTAGTCTCACTGAAGTCTTCTGAATTCTACATGTCATGTGTGGTCTGGCGTCTCCTTACCAGCAACAGGTCCCAGGTTCAAACTAGTCAATTCCCTAAAAACACACACTCAGACCGTCGTTGCTCGAAAGTGGTAGGGAGACACGATATAGAACAAACAGACACCACCATGAATGTTAAAGACGGGGTGGTTCCTTTGAAAGGGCACGGCCGATTTTCTTACCCACCCTTCCCTATTCCGATGTGACCAATGACCTCGCTGGTTTGTATCTTCTCCCCCCCCCCCCCCCCAAAATCAACCAACCAAACTCATGGGAGATATTAATAATGAATTACAGTGTTCGTTCTGTGCCAATTAAATTCGCCCAGAAACTCGTCAGCTACTCACAATGCTTCAAGTAGAATTGAAACAAATTCCTCCATCAGAGCATCAAAACTTAACGTAAATCGTTCTCCGTAGATTAAACAGTGTATTAGTCGTGGAAGAAGGCTAATAGTATCATGACTGGCAGCTATGGAACAAACATGAATGGCCGTTCGGAGATTTTTGGCCGTATATTGTATGAATTTTCCGACAGCAACTTTTTACAAATGGTTCAAATGGCTGTGAGCACTATGGGACTTAACAGCTGAGGTCATCAGTCCCCTAGAACGTAGAACTACTTAAACCTAACTAACCTAAGAACATCACACACACATCCATGCTCGAGGCAGGATTCGAACCTGCGACCGTAGCGGTCGCGCGGTTCCAGACTGGAGGGCCTAGAACCGCTCGGCCACAGCGGCCGGCAGCTTTTTACAACTAACAGTCTACTGGCTATTTGCATGCAACCATCTTCATCTGGTCTGTTGGTACAATATGTGCTTAGGACTGCTACAATCGACGATGTAAAAGGTTAATGCTATGAGACATCATGAGTAATCCTGGACATCCACAACCACCAAAGGTTTCGACCGCCACAGACGTTTCGTAGATGTAAATATGAAAACACTTCACCAGTGGGTGTTCCAGTAATAATGACAAAATCTTTCTGAGATGATAGGAGAGAATAAATGTAACAGTTTCAGATAAGGCATCCTGGACTGAAAAATGACTGAATCGAAAAATACGAAACAAAAACTCTCCTCGCGCTACAGTTGTAACGAGCTATCAACTCAAACTTTCAGTGCACCAGTCTCCGGGCATATCCAAGGTTTGGTTAATAGCCCCGCATCTTCTTCCTGCGTTAATTCACTCTGTGTTCCTGAGGGATATTCTTCTCATGTTGTGGGGAGATACCAAACGTTATCTTCTTGTGTGGTACCAACATGATGGAGCTCCTACTTACTTAGCATATCTTGTTCGTGAAGACCTCATTCGATTGGACATTCGATGCAAGATGGATAGGAAGACCAAGTTCTGTTTTGTGGCCAGTTGTTCACTTTATCTGGCCCTATTTGATTTCTTCCAGTTGGATCGTGAAGTCATGATGCAGGCTATATTCTTTCCAGCCAGAGTGCAGGGGAACAGTAGCACAACTCTTGACAACATTTTTGTTCATTCTTCATTAAGAGGGGCATTCCGTTGATAAGAGTAAATGGCCAGACCATATTGCACAAATTTTAAAGATAAAAGAAATTTGTGAACACACATATGTTACATATAATTACAAACTATTTAGAAATGTTAATTAGTGGCAACAAAGTCATTCTTAAAGTTCATTAAAGGACAAGAATAGCAAGATGTTTATAGTGCTGATAAGATAGACGATAAATAAAATGTTTTCCTCAGGGCATTTTTATTCCTCTTTGAAAGCGGCTTTTCATTAGAACGTTTAAAACAGGGTAAAAGGCAACCTGGGTGGCTGACTCATTGGATAATGATATCATGTAGGACAAACTGTCCATTACACTGAAGAATCCTGCAGGGCTGTCCATAAATCCGTATGAGTACGACGGGGTGGAGATCTCTTCTGAACAGCACGTTGCAAGGCAGCCCAGATATGCTCAGTAATGTTCATGTCTGGGGAGTTTGGTGGCCAGCGGAAGTGTTTAAACTCAGAAGAGTGTTCCTAGAGCCACCCTGTAGCAATTCTGCACGTGTGGGGTGTCGCATTGTCCTCCTGGAATTACCCAAGTCCGTCGGAATGCACAGTGGACGTGTATGGATGCAGGTGATCAGGCAGTATGCTTACGTACTTGTCACCTATCAGAGGCGCATCTAGGCGTATCATGGGTCCCATATCACTGCAACTGCACATGCCCCACACCATTACAGAGCCTCCACCGGCTTGAACAGTCCCCTGCTGACATGCGGGGTCTTTAGATTCGTGAGGTTGTCTCCATGCTCGCACACGTCCATCCACTCGATACAATTTGAAACGAGAGTCGTCCGACCAGTCCATTGTCGGTGTTGACGTGCCCAGACCAGGTGTAAAGCTTTGTGTCGTGCTGTCATCAAGTGAACACGAGTGGGTCTTCGGCTCCAAAAGCCCATATCGATGATGTTTCGTTGAATGGTTCACACGATGACACTTGTTGATGACCCAGCACAGGGTGCAGCAGTTTGCGGAACGGTTGCACTTCTGTCACTTTGAACGATTCACTTGTCGCCATTTTTGAACCATATTCGATGAAGATGATAAACTCAACAGGGACTCGCGGAACAATCGAATATGTCGCTCAGTAAGGTTTCTCTTCGGCTGAACACTATGGGAAAGGTGCAGAAAGTGGGAAAATGGGTTTCAAATGAACTGATCGCAGCAAGCAAATCGAAAGACCACTTATGAAATGCTGCTCGCCAGATACAAAAGAAAGTTGTTTCTCGATCGAATAGTGAGAGGTGATGAAAAATGGATATATTTTGAGAATCCTAAGCGTCATAAACCATGGATGAATCCAGGCAAACCATCGACATCCAGTGAAAGACCAAATCGCTTTCGAAAGAAGACAATGTTCAGTGTATGGTGCGATCAGAAGGATGTCATCTATTGTGAGCTGCTAAAACCTGGTGAAACCGTTAACACTGATCACTACCAACATCAAATGATCGATTTAAATCGAGCATTACGAGAAAAACGAGCGGAATATGGAGAAAGGCAACACAAAGTCATATTGCTCCATGATAACGCTCCATCACACACAGCAAAACGAGTGTGTGAAACGATCGAGGCGTTCAGTTGGGAAATACTAGGGCATGCGGCTTATTCTGCACAGTTGGTTCCGTCCGATTATTATCTATTTGCATCAAAGGGACACACTCGCTGAACAACGCTTCAATTCGTATGAAAATGTACGAAAATGACTCTCTGATAGGTTCACTTCAAAAGAAGAACTGTTTTTTGGCGTGGTTTGAATAGCCTGACGGAGAGATGGGAGAAATTTATAAATAGCAATGGGCATTATTTTGAATAAAATGTTGTTTATCAGTTTCAAGCAGCAGAGGAGTAATTATTGCAACCAAGTTCGTTTTCATACTTCTACACCTGGTAAGTGCCCTACGCTCGGTAGTCATATGGTTCTGAGTTCCACCTCTGGCATATGTAATATTCTGCGAATCTCACCACACATACTACTACAAGCCACCTACTGACCAGCTCCCAGGTTATATAACAACGTACTTAACCGACCACAGTGGAGCGGTTCGACGTGTTTATATACACGCTAGGGTCATAAACAAGTATTCATATCGAATGTCATAATCTTTAAGGACCCTGGATTCGGCATCAGCAAGTGGAATTTCATCAGATTTAAGTAAACCAGTTGTCTAAAGATTTATAGTCAGAAAGTCCGACTCATCATGTGTAATTTTTCGTAAATTTCATAATGCTGCAAGACAATTGTTACAACATTGTCCATGAAACTTCTTCCACATAGGATGCCTGTGGCACTCGTACAGTACAGGATACCAAATTTCCCGCGCCTATTCGATACGCCTACTAAGCTAACTTCGACCAAAAACCATCTGCTTCCACGAGGTAACACGTGGAACACGATGTACAAAATCCCATGCCACTACTTTATGAACTGTCATGCAATTTATTTTGAGCAAACTGCACTTTCGTCTTATTATACAAAGCAAAATGAGTACTCATGGTTTGATGATGGCCGACATCGTCTACGATTCAAATTAATGAAACTTATAGTAACGTCATGCGGAATTCATAGACAAGGTAACCCTCGCCCGGTGCTGGTGTTTAAACTAAGTACATCCGGGAGAAACATGGTGTTCACACTTCAAAAGTCGCTTCCACCCGTTACTGATGTAATTGCATTCCTTATAAGACTTTGTCTTTACACACCGAAAACCATTTTCACCTGACCTGGTGCATATGTTAATGACATGTCACTTGAAAAATCCACGTGAAACCTAGCCTTTAATGGCCGGTAACCCCCAGTGCGGACATGGCGATATATATGTGTAACTTCAAAACTTATCCCATTTGTAAACTAATAAATAATTAACAAGAACTAGAAAAAACAGGTCTTCATATGAATACTAATTTCTGACCCTGATAAATACATGTACTTTATTTAATGGAGATTACTACGAGCAATCACGTTTATAGCAGATAGCTAAACAATATTGTTTTCCGCCTCTACCCATTAATAATTTGAATTGTTAATTCATTGGAAACGACAATGGTAAACAACTACAATGCATATGTGTAATTAGGAAATTTATTGGAAGTGTGGGAACATGAAAGAACTGCAGAGACGATGGTGGACAGAGTTGAATACTGCGCCATAGTCACGTATAGCAATAACGAAATTGCGCCACAAATCTGAGAGCGAAGGACGTGTGTACCATCTGAAGAAGGGACGGTGTGGCGAGAAGAAATCAGTAGCAGACGAAAGAGGGCTTGACACTGTGGTACAAGCTTTCACAAGATCTCCAAAGAACGGCATATGACAAACTGTTGTGTAATCAACACTAATGATTACTGCAATTTTGGTTCGTGGAGTTACGTGGCAGTCATGGACTGTGCGGCTGGTCCCGGCGGAGTTTCGAGTCCGCCCTCGGGCATGGGTGTGTGTGTGTGTGTGTTTGTCCTTAGGATAATTTAGGTTAAATAGTGTGTAAGCTTAGGGACTGATGACCTTAGCAGTTAAGTTCCATTAAGATTTCACACACATTTGACTTTTTTTTTAGTTAGATGGCATAACCCGCACCTGTAAATTTGTATGTCCTCGTGGCAAGTCTTACGCGGACTCCATGTTGCGGGAGGAGAACCCTAAACTATCGAGCCCTTCGCTTGACGATGTCATTCGTATAATCGAGTCGCAGGAATTGTTTGACACCACAGAGCCGGAAATGTCACCTCCTGTGGAGACCGCTCTTGACACCCGCGAGTCTTCACCACACGATATGTCTGTTTCTTCAGGGCACAGCAAACAATCTACAGCACGCCCACGGCAGTCCCGTAACGGCAGCAAACTGGAACCCCGCCCGCAGTGCTATATCTCTCATTATAGGGATGCTTTCCGTTCCCCTCGAGCCTTTTGTAAAAGTCTGGGCACACCCAAGACGTTTGTTCAGAGATATTGCGGCGCCTGTCGCTTCTCAAGGCCACCCGCAGTTCTGAGGCAATGGATGTCCATCGGGTCTATGTTGACGAAACCGCGCTCCTGAAGTATTCGGTTTCTGACGAGTCGTTGCCGATGCAGACCTACTACAATATTTCCACTAGGCAGAACTCGTCCCAGGATGTCAGCCGTCCCCACCGACCCTCTGTGCTTGTACGTGAACCAAAGGAACTTTTCATTCAGCTGTGTACTCAGAATCAGGATGTACAATTCCAGCTGTATACTTGGGGTTCAGTGGCGTTGATCAATAGGTCGATGTTCGACAGGCTCAGCTCCCCATGAGTCGAGGCCCTGACGCAGGCCCTGACCATGTATAATGGCGATCACATCGCTGGCATCCTAGACATCTTTGGTAGTTGCAGTACCGATCTACATCTAAGGCAGTTCCTGTCACGATGCTTCACTCTTTTAATAATCCTAACATTTTTAGCCTCAATGCCAAACCTTTATCCTACTGGACAGCACAAAAATCAAATGTTGGGCCCTTATCCTGGCCAATTATAACTATGAGATCTTCTGTTGCCCCGCAGCATGTCACGTCAACGCAGACGCATGATCTCGTCTTTCTCTCAGATCAGGTGTGGAACTTTATTCTTTCGAGGAAGCTTGCTTTCATACCAGCAGATCGAGCACGCTTGTGTTTCCAATTGACTACCATCAAATCGCCACAGCCATGGAGCAAGACGGTAACCTCCATGTCCTTCGCCAGTTCATTCAGTCAGGCGGGCCGTCTGATACTAAATTACTTTCCAGTGAGTCTCTTTGCCGTTGGTTTTCCCAGCGGGACGCCTTTTCAGTTCGAAATGGAGCTGTGCTTTTACACACACAAAACGAATAGATCTAGGTGACGATCCCAGCAACTTTGGAGCAGTAGGTGTTGGCTTTACTTCATAAAGGACACTTGTGCATCTTCCATACCAAGCAACTGGCCAGCACGTTGCTGGGGGTGGACAAATACATTGAAAACATGATCTCACACTACAAGGCATGTGCTGAGAACCTCCTTGCTCTTCGCTAACAATCTTTCGACTGGGCCCGACCAGATATCCCCTGGCAACGACTCTACATCGATTTCGCAGGGCTGTTTTGAGGTTCCCAGTGGCTTGTTGTAGTGGACACTTTTTACAAATTTAAATTTCTGGTTCCTCTGAATTCCACAATGTCAGACAGAACAATTCGAGCTTTAACGATTATAATCTACCAAGAGGGATTACAAGCTATCAATAGATCTGATAATGGTCCACAATTAACTTCAACAGAGTTTGCCTTCTTCTGTAAAGCCAAGGGCATCACGCACATTTGCTCAGCAGATCTCACAATTTAATGGGTAAGCAGAACAAGCCATGCAGACTTTCGATGTGAAAATGTCGAAATTAAGGCAATCCCACTCCAAGGAAAATGCTCTTCTCCTTTCCTTATCGACATACTGTACTACGCCACAGGGTGAAAAGTCACTGGCTGAACATTTTCATGGACTCCTGCAGGTCTTACAAGACTACGCTGCATCTCTTCCATCATCCACGTTCCCTAGATGCCACCCGAACCCCCTCGACATTTCAGCGACCTCAAAGTGTACTTCAAGGTTTTTAACAGTGGTCATTCGTGGGAACCTGGGACTGTAGTCCAACCAGTGGGCAGGACAACCTGTGTTATCTGAAATGGGTGATGACGCCCATCATCACAGACACCAGATTCAGCTGCGCCCTCACACTATTCCAGTTCCTGCTGTGGACCTTTCTGTTCCAGAACATGCTCCAGCAGATGGTGTCGGTTGGTTTGTGGGATTGAAGGGACCAGACTACAAGGGCCATCGGTCCCTCGCAGATGGTGTCTCCCCTACCAGTTGCCCACGGTGGGTTTCATAGTAGCTGTCCAGCTCTTCCAGCAGGATTCCTGCACTGCGACCACAGTCTATGGAACCTAGGTCACTTGAGCCACAGGCAATGCTCCATGTGCTGCAGCAGCCCCAAGTGTTTCAGGCCCTGGTACCGCAGCCTCCGTCATCAGAAGCTACACTGGCCCCACTACTGCTTTGACCACCATGTCTGCTACCGTTGCTACATCCTGTGCCACCCCAGCTGCAGCTGCCTTCTGTTTCTCCACCATCTGCTGAGATGTACATGGTCCTGGACACTCCTATGCCATTTGGAGAGTGCTCGCACCTTGACAGGCAGGAGATGCAATCTGCCTCTAGATTTTCTGGGGGGCCTGCACAGTGGCTGTTGGAATTTAGCTCCTCGTCGAACCTCATCGTCCTGCCAACATGCCGGATCTCACCATTATCGCCATGGTCCCTCACAGTACGTTACCATAGTGAGGCATTTTCGGGGGGACAGAGTGGAATCATGAGTGCCTACACCATAGTGCTTGCCACCACGCGGCCACAGGTCACGTGTCATACGGTCCGCGGCAACTCGTTTTTATCGCAGGTTTAGCGCTGGCGAAGTGAACAGCGCAGCCGCAGCCCATGAACATACCTGCATCTGCAGTAGCATATCAACGCTCAGCTGGTGTACTCACATCAAACAGCTGCATGTTGGTACCATGCCCATCACGCTGTGCCTCGTCACAGTAGATTCATCGCTGCCCAGGACTTTTTTAGCGCATGCAGCACCTCACTCCAGAAGTCTCGCCCTGGACTTTGCTTCCGCAGATACTGCGACACCACAACATTCGGTTCGCCATATCAGGATATCATCTCCCCTTTGAAATTGGGATCCTCAGGGATTCTGCTTCACGACTTTTTGACCTTAGTGTCATCCATGGACTCTGCTAATAGACATCCCAGTGGCTCCTCTAGCCCAGTCTTTATCGTATGTATTGTATTATTATTATTATTTTTTTTTTTACTTTGCCCTTGGTTTGGGATGAAGTTGTCTGCTCACGCCTGCTGTTATTTATTGTTCCCTATTCAAATGAGTGGTGTCTGTTCTTTCAGATATGTCTGAAAGAACAGACACCACTTGGAATCCACTGCTGTGGCACATGTTACGTAAATTGAAGATGGAGGAGGAGTAAGGAAAGGAAAGAAAACGAAAAGAGCTAATGATTTCAGCTGCATCTAGATTCTGTGCAGAATCAGCGGCGGCGAATGAAAACGTGTACTGGGGTGGGACTGGAACCTAGGATCTCCTGCTTACTAGACAGTTGCGTTAACCGCTGCAGCACCAGGACACAGTGTTTTTTCGCAAATCCGTGAACTATCGCGGCATGCTCCCGGCCGGCTCACATTCCCACCTAGTGCCACCTATCTGCAGTCCCAATCCATGTGTGGTATGCTCATTAATTTTAGACTCTCTCTTCAGTGCAGATGTACATTAAGTTCGACCTCCAACAGGAATCTAAAATTTTCCAGTATGGAGGATATGGACAGGACTGCAGATAGGTGGCACTAGGTGTGAATGTGAGTTGGTTTGGAAGTGTGACGAGATAGTCCCTGCATTTGCGATAAACACTGTCTCTGGGTGGCGCATCGGTTAATTCAACTACCTAATAAACCGGAGATCCCGGGTTTGAGTCCCGGTCCTGCACACATTTTCACTCATTGCCACTGATTCCACATAATGTCCTGACGCAGCTAATATCATTAGTTCCTTCCCATACCTTTTCTTTCCTTTCCTTTCTTTGCCTTCCTCCCCCCCCCCCCCCGCCTTTACTTTCAATTTACATAAAATGTACAACTGAGCAGTCAACGGCATCGTGTAAGGACGCTATAAGACGCCGCTGGTTACGTAGCGATGTGGGC
Organism: Schistocerca gregaria; assembly: GCF_023897955.1. Classification (NCBI taxonomy): domain Eukaryota; kingdom Metazoa; phylum Arthropoda; class Insecta; order Orthoptera; family Acrididae; genus Schistocerca; species Schistocerca gregaria. Next base: position 809,608,930 of record NC_064931.1, on the reverse strand, counting down.
ACCTTGTCGGTAGCGATAAAAGTTGCTATGCCGCTACAAAAAAAAAAAAAAAAAAAAAATGGTTCAAATGGCTCTGAGCATTATGGGACTTAACATCTGAGGTCATCAGTCCCCTAGAACTTAGAACTACTTAAACCTGACTCACCTAAGAACGTCACACACATCCATGCCCGAGGCAGGATTCGAACCTGCGACCGTACCGGACTGAAGCGCCTACAACCGCTAGGCCAGCGCGGCCGGCTATGCCGCTACATACTGCATGCGATTTCGCTATGTATGATCTTCATATCCGTTTTGAGTGCAAGTCGTCCTTCAGACTGGTGAGGCTGGACAATGACTGCAAGGGGTTTTCTGCAGTGCATGGCACTGAATGCAATATTGGCGATCTGCGTTGAAGGACGACTTGCCACCACCGCAAATATATATACAGCCAAAGCGAGTGCAATATGGCAGTGGCGTTGACTCTTTGCTCGCTACCGATTACGTGTCCACGTCACTAGGTAACCAGCGGTGTCTTACAGCCCATCTTTGGTGTACACAAAGCCACACAGAGTTATGTTCTAACATGACGTCACTGGTTACGCAGTTATACTTGTTAGCGTAATATGATGTAAAATTTGTAACTGCATTACGTATAACCTGTTACTTAGATACAACTTACGATAATATCCAGCATGGTACTAAGGTTCATGTTTATGCTATATGACATGTATTATCGTATATGTATACCCCACTGGTTAAAGATGAAGTGCGGTGAAAAGCAGGGGGGTGAAGCTTCTGCTGTTGAACACCATGACGCTGCCGCAGTCAGCAGTCGACATCAGTGTGCGGTATTCCCATGCCATCGTCTCCACACATCATCACTAGGTATAACGCAGTATAATTTATTTTTATCTTAAAGTTACTTACATTACATTTTGCCCTCTAATCTGTTGTACTCTGTATTACAGAATATGGTCCAAAGTTGATCCACATCGAGTCGAAACCGGTTCTCGCTTATGAATAAATCTGTGTTTTTACGTGATCAGGGCTGTTCTATACGATATTTAATACTACTTCACAGCGATCGCTGCTGTTCCCAAAACTTTTACAAAGATTATTAAACTAAATAATTTTCTCGTGGCTCACTCCTGTTGCTGGGGAGTTCCTGGAAAAAAAATTTAAGCAAATTCCTGTCTTGTTGATTACGCTAATACTCAGAAACTTGTCGCCTGCACAGGACTCGTATAAACTTTATTACTAATATTATAAATACTGTAAAAGTTTATTTTTACTATCATCTTTTTCTGTTGTTAATTTTAAGCTTCCCGGGTTCGATTCCCGGCGGGGTCACGGATTTTCTCTGCCTCGTGACGGCTGGGTGTTGTGTGATGTCCTTAGGTTAGTTAGGTTTAAGTAGTTCTAAGTTCTAGGGGACTGATGGCCATAGATGTTAAGTCCCATAGTGCTCAGAGCCATTTGAACCATTTGAATTTTAAGTACTGATTCGTTCCATAACCATGGTGATTTCCCTCAACTTCTTTCTGCGGAACTAGATGTGTAAAATAGATAATAACAGAACTTACGGCATTCACACACTCTCACTCCGACTACTGTATAAGGTAATATTTACAGGAAAGCATTTGATTCACTGCGGTAAAAGATAGGAAGACTACGGAAAATTTCGTGACATAGCAATATTAATTAACAAATGTGATAAATAAATAAATAAAAATAAGAGTAAAAAAGTAAAAACGTAAATAAATAAAAATAAAAGTAATAAATCCAAATGTTTGACAGAAATATCTCATACATTTCAGATAACAATGTAAAAAACTAAGTTGATACTTAACTGTCTCGGACAGAAACATTGTAAGAACATAGAATTCAGTACTTCAAAGTGACTGTAAAAATTGAAAGTGGGAAACAGAAATGAGTTTAGGTAACTTATCATTTGCAAACTTTTTTATGACATTATTAGAAAATTATCACCATCAGTCAGATAAATACATAGCATAGAATACTAATCAACAGATTTGGTTGTATTATCTTCATTAAAATGCAGAATTTACGAGAAATTTGAAAATATGCGAGCACTCATGGAAGTAGAAACAGGTTGGACGAAACAAATACAATGGAAATAAAAAAAAGTTACATAGTTTGTAAAAAAAAAGATGTAACCTATACATATCTCTAATAAATATATCTGCAAGAAAACAAAGTTTTTTATAAATTGAAGTTAAGATATTGTCCTTTAATGATTCATATGCACATACAGCACTTTATTGTGAAAGTCCAACCTGGGTATAATGGAAATAACAAGAATAATGCTTACAATACAAAAGAAAGATTGTTGAGAACTACTTAATAACAAAGAGGTTTTAATTTTATTAATTCATGTTAGGAATATAAAACGGAAGATACAAAATCAGAAATTACGATTAACAAATTATACGTAACATTGGTCTAATAACAAGCTACATTATGTGCACTCAAATTCATGTTGATTATGTCGTTACTACGAGGACGTGCTCAAAAGTAATGCCTCATAAGTTTTTGTTCTGTTCTCAGTTGAGGTATTAGATGTCACACATTTTGCTCGGTCGATTTTTCTGCATCGTTGACTCAAGTTGCAAGCCACTGCAGCTAGAAGGCTCCGAATTGTAGCGTGTAACATGGCGATGCGTAACGTGGCTATGAGAAACAACATGCTCTAATGGAGTTGGTAACAGCAAAAAACGTGCCTCCAATTGAACTCCAGAGAAGAATGGAAACTCTATGCCCTAATGATTGTATACTCATCAGTAATGTGCAAGGTTGGGTTATCCGTGCTGGTATTGAAGGAAACGGTGATAATAACCTAAACATGTGTGGCTGAGCTCGAAGTGGAAGACAGTGTACGGCAACGAACGAAACTCGTCGGAATCATCAGCTAAAACCGTCGGATAACACAGACACAGCTCTCAATTAAGTGTGGCGTATGACGAGAGCGGCGTGTAGAGACTGTCGTTATAAGACTTCGGTACAGAAACCTGTGTGCTCGGTGCAGGCCTCGAATGCTCTCTCCTAACATGAACCAGAGGAAACTGGATATCTGTCAAAACTTTCTTTTGCGTTTTGAGCGTGAGGGTATTAGGTTCCGTAACTACACTGACAGATCATGAAAGGTTGATTCATCATTTTGACTCCGAAAACAAGAGCATCATTGCAGTTCCGCAACAAAGAATCATCGACACCAAGTACACTGACCGCCAAAGAAACTGGTATAGGCGTGCGTATTCAAATACAGAGAGATGCAAAGAGGCAGAACAAGCGCTGCGGTCGGTAACGCATATACACTCCTGGAAATGGAAAAAAGAACACATTGACACCGGTGTGTCAGACCCACCATACTTGCTCCGGACACTGCGAGAGGGCTGTACAAGCAATGATCACACGCACGGCACAGCGGACACACCAGGAATCGCGGTGTTGGCCGTCGAATGGCGCTAGCTGCGCAGCATTTGTGCACCGCCGCCGTCAGTGTCAGCCAGTTTGCCGTGGCATACGGAGCTCCATCGCAGTCTTTAACACGTAGCATGCCGCGACAGCGTGGACGTGAACCGTATGTGCAGTTGACGGACTTTGAGCGAGGGCGTATAGTGGGAATGCGGGAGGCCGGGTGGACGTACCGCCGAATTGCTCAACACGTGGGGCGTGAGGTCTCCACAGTACATCGATGTTGTCGCCAGTGGTCGGCGGAAGGTGCACGTGCCCGTCGACCTGGGACCGGACCGCAGCGACGCACGGATGCACGCCAAGACCGTAGGATCCTACGCAGTGCCGTAGGGGACCGCACCGCCACTTCCCAGTAAATTAGGGACACTGTTGCTCCTGGGGTATCGGCGAGTACCAATCGCAACCGTCTCCATGAAGCTGGGCTACGGTCCCGCACACCGTTAGGCCGTCTTCCGCTCACGCCCCAACATCGTGCAGCCCGCCTCCAGTGGTGTCGCGACAGGCGTGAATGGAGGGACGAATGAAGACCTGTCGTCTTCAGCGATGAGAGTCGCTTCTGCCTTGGTGCCAATGATGGTCGTATGCGTGTTTGGCGCCGTGCAGGTGAGCGCCACAATCAGGACTGCATACGACCGAGGCACAAAGGGCCAACACCTGGCATCATGGTGTGGGGAGCGATCTCCTACACTGGCCGTACACCTCTGGTGATCGTCGAGGGGACACTGAATAGTGCACAGTACATCCTAACCGTCATCGAACCCATCGTTCTACCATTCCTAGACCGGCAAGGGAACTTGCTGTTCCAACAGGACAATGCACGTCCGCATGTATCCCGTGCCACCCAACGTGCTCTAGAAGGTGTAAGTCAACTACCCTGGCCAGCAAGATCTCCGGATCTGTCCCCCATTGAGCATGTTTGGGACTGGATGAAGCGTCGTCTCACGCGGTCTGCACGTCCAGCACGAACGCTGGTCCAACTGAGGCGCCAGGTGGAAATGGCATGGCAAGCCGTTCCACAGGACTACATGCAGCATCTCTACGATCGTCTCCATGGGAGAATAGCAGCTTGCATTGCTGCGAAAGGTGGTTATACACTGTACTAGTGCCGACATTGTGCATGCTCTGTTGCATGTGTCTATGTGCGTGTGGTTCTGTCAGTGTGATCATGTGATGCATCTGACCCCAGGAATGTGTCAATAAAGTTTCCTGTTCCTGGGACAGTAAATTCACGGTGTTCTTATTTCAATTTCCAGGAGTGTATAAGACAGCAAGTGTCTCTCGCAGTTGTTAGATCGGTTACTGCCGCTACAATGGCACCTTATCAAGATTTAAGCGAGTTTCAACGTGGTGTTATAGTCGGCGCATGAGCGATGGGACACAGCATCTCCGAGGTAGCGATGGAGTGGGAACTTTCCCGTACGACCATTTCACGACTCTACCGTGAATATCAGGAATCCGATAAAACATCAAATCTCTGACATCGCTGCGGCTGAAAAAAGATCCTGCAAGAACGGGACCAACGACGACTGAAAGGAATCGTTCAACGTGACAGAAGTGCAACCCTTCCACAAAGGGCTGCAGATTTCAATGCTGGGCCATCACCAAGTGTCAGCGTGCGAACCATTCAACGGAACATCATCGATATGGGCTTTCGGAGCTGAAGACCCACTCGTGTACCCTTGATAAAAGCACGACACAAAGCTTTACGTCTCACCTGGGCTCGTCAACAGCGACGTTGGACCGGTCGGACGAGTCTCGTTTCAAATTGTATGGAGTGGATGGACGTGTGCGAGTATGGAGACAGCCCCATGAATCCATGGACCCTGCATTTCAGTGGGGGACTGTTCAAGCTGGTGGAGGCTCTGTAGTGGTGTGGGGAATGTGCAGTTGGAGTGATATGGGGCCCATGATACGCCTAGATTAGACTCTGACAGGTGACAAGTACGTAAGCATTCTGTCTGATCACCTGCATCCATTCGTATCCATTGTGCATTCCGACGGACTTGGGTAATTCCAGGAGGACAATGAGATACCCCACAAGTCCAGAATTGCTACGGAGTGGCTCCAGGAACACACTACCAAGTTTAAACACTTCCGTTGGCCACCAGTGGCCCCAGACAAGAACATTATTGAGCATATCTGGGATGCCTTGCAACGTGCTGTTCAGAAGAGATCTCTCCCCTCCCCCCTCCGCCCCGTACTCTTATGGATTTATGGACAGCCCTGCAGCAAAGAGTCAGTTGCCTCCAACACTACTTCAGACATTAGCCGAGTCTATGCCACGTCGTGTTGTGCCATTTCTGAGTGCTCGCCGGGGGCGCTACACGATATTAGGCAGGTGTACCAGTTTCTGTGGCTCTTCAGTGTAAGTGCAAGACGGTGGCATCATCAGGCAATGTCATGCTCTCCGTGTTCTAGAATGTTCAAGATGTGTTGCATTGGGAATTTATGCCTAAAGGTGACACCGTAAACTCTAGAAAATACTGTGAGACCCTCAGGAAACTGAAATCACGAATTCGAAGAGTCCGTCCACATATGGAGCACCCTCTCCTTCAGCATGACTATACCAGACAACAACCAGAGCTGCAACAATGACGCCTTGGGTTCACAGTCATCGATCATCCTCCATACAGTCCCGACTTGGCCCCATCCGATTTTCACATATTTCCAAAATGTAAAGAACACCTTCGAGGACTTCATTTTTATAGTGATGAAGCGGTGCAGGCAAAGGTGTGGTTGTGGCTTCGTCAACAAAGTTGAGCTTCCTTCAGTGACGGTATCAACGATCTGGTCTCTCGTTGGGAACATGTGTTCGTCGTCTGGGTGACAATGTTGAGAAATAAATACGTAAACTTGAAGAATAAAGATGGAGGAGAATGTTAGTGTACTTTTTAAAAAAAACCTTTAAAGGTTTCCACATAAAAGAAACAGAAGCATTGTCTTCAGCACACCTTCGCAATTCAGATAAGATCATTGATTATCAGTTTACAGCATTTTCACCACTTAACGGTGTCCAAAGGAAGGAACACTCATGTTGTACGATTGTCCTTGAGTCTTGATACGTGTCTCCATAGATTTCCCAGAGTCTCCTAGTTTCTTCAGCAGCGCTAGGTAACTTCTCCCTTTATTGTACCAAGCGGTTGATATGTACAAGCGACTTGCTTGCTGAAGTTGTTCGTGAGAGCATATTTCTCCTTGTGACTCAAGTAAAACTGTTGCAGTCATTTTGGTGCTTCTTCCCCTGTAAAATATGCAGAGAATATTGAAACATAAGAAAAGGATTCATCACTATTAGGTACAGTTACAGAGAGAAAATTCTATGATAAAAACAGACACCAGTAATGCATAGAATATTCAAATTTCTGAAAGGCGAAATAACAAAATGAACGAAGAATTCGAAAAATAGTTGGAAGGAAGCAATGTGAAGAGTCAAAAATAATAGAATATACCATTTTTCTGAATTTTGTAAATTAAGAAGGATTGTAATGCATTAAAACTAATAAATCACTCGAAGCATGCACGAAGAAAGGAAAGGAACACTAGAAGAACCATGATCTTGATTTAGAATACGAAAGTAAATTAATATCCACATTACTACATTGTTAAAACACCCATCCCCAGTTGGAGGTTTTTTATCAGTATTTCATGTAATTACTGAGCGAAGTTAAAACTTTAAAACCCTGTCAATCTACTCATTAAGAGGATTAATCTTGTGTTAAAACTAACACAATAAGTACACTACTGGCCATTAAAATTGCCACACCAAGAAGAAATGTAGATGATAAACGGGTATTCATTGGACAAATATATTATAAGTTGAACTGACATATGATTACATTTTCACGCAACTTGAGTGCATAGATCCTGAGAAATCAGTACCCAGAACAACCACCTCTGGCCGTAATGACGGCCTTGATACGCCTGGGCATTGAGTCAAACAGAGCTCGGATGGCGTGTACAGGTACAGCTGCCCATACAGCTTCAACAGATACCACAGTTCATCAAGAATAGTGACTGGCGTATTATGAAGAGCCAGTTGCTCGGCCACCAGCCTCAGCGACTGGCGGCCCAGAAAATACAGCGACCCCAGCCGCCGGCTCCCTTAACTATGGAGCCTTATTTAACGACGCTCCAGATGTCTACAAGTCAGTTCTCATCGTACTATGTTTCAGCTCCACAACTCAGAAGTACTACGCTGTGGTGAACCTGCTGTTCGATTTTGATTCGGCTGCGCTCTGGACTTAGAATCCGAATGCTATACTGGAACTTGGACTTCAACGTTCACTGGACTTGGTATGTCAATGAACTTCTGATTTCCGCCAGAATTCTGCATTTCACTTGCACTCTCTGGACATTGGTATGACCAACACCAATTTACATAATTTTCCATAAAGTGTTCATCAACAATTTGGCGCTTGGTGACAGAATTATTTGTATCAGTGCTGCGTCAATCAACCGTAGAACGGTGATGTTCAAATGGCTCTAAGCACTACGGGACTTAACACTACGCCGTCCGGCGACACCACAGTGGCGTCGTGTGCGATATAGCGATCAACGGCCGGTGACACCACAATGGTGTGTGTGTGTGAAATCTTATGGGACTTAACAGGTAAGGTTATCAGCCCGTAAGCTCACTTAACCTAAATTATTTTAAGGACAAACACACAAAGCAATGCCTGAGGGAGGACTCGGATCTCCGCCGCGACCAGCCGCACAGTTCATGACTGCAGCGCTCAGACCGCTCGGCTAATACCGCACGTCGCCACAATGGTCTCGTAAGCATAGTATCACGTAGTGGCGGGCGATAGCAATTTAGTATCTTTTGCATTCTGTTGGTGTTTTGTTTATGTAAAAATAAGTTACACACGTCAACAAGTTTTTTTATATAAGTACTTATGCTGTTTTATCATAGCGGACGAAAGAGACAATACGATTATTTACGATGAATGCACGGACGTCTTGTCTGAAGTTCCAGGTGACTTGATCGATTGGGAGGAAGACACTGGATATCAAAAAAATGAAAGTGAAGCAGAATCGTCGGAGGATAGTGGTTGTGATATACGCCCAAGAAGAAATCGGCGAACGCAACAGCTGCCAACTGCTTCGGCTCAATCAGACGTAGAAGACCGTGCACAGTGGTCAGACTTTGATTTGCCGAGGACCAATAATAAATTTGCAGGATCCCCGGGGCCGAGGTGGCCGAGAGTTTCTAGGCGCTACAGCCTGGAACCGCGCCACCGCTACGGTCGCAGGTTCGAATCCTGTCTCGGGCATGGATGTGTGTGATGTCTTTAGGTTAGTTAGATTTAAGTAGTTCTAAGTTCTAGGGAACTGATGACCACAGCAGCTAAGTCCCATAGTGCTCAGAGCCATTTGATCCCCGGGTCCAAACATATTTCCCAAAGATATCGTAGAATTATATCTTGGGAACGATCTATTTGAATACATTAGCAACGAAACCAACTAGTACTACAGTCAAAATTGCAATTGAAGGACACTGGATTTAAAAAATGCCAAATTTGTCGACGTTACGGGACCCGAACTTATAAAATGGTTTCCGACAGCAACAATAAACCGCATAATGCCGACCGGCTTGTCTAAATGAAATTCGTAATTGATTATTTTTCCAAAAAGTTTGAAGAAACGTTTAATCTAAGTCAAAACATCTCAATGGATGAAGGAATGGTGCCGTGGCATGGACGATTAAATTTTAAAGTTTACAATCCGTCAAAAATTACTAAATACGTCATACTCATTCGGATGCTGTGTGATTCTATTACGGGATACATTTCCTCATTCAAGATATATTCCGGCGCTGGACAGTCTTTAGCAAAAACATTGATGGAACTATTTACACCTTCTGATAGAAAGTGGCATCACCTCTGCATGGATAATTATTATAACACTGTAGAACTTGCAGAGAAGTTACTTGAAAAGAAAATTCGAGTTTGTGGAACGATACGGCAAAATAGAGGCTTTACGGAAAATTAAAGAACGCAAAGTCAATGTGTTTGAAGCTTGTCATCGGTGGAAAGGTGACAAGTGGCCGGCGGCAAGCCAAGTAACCCGAATTTGCACTGCAGGCGCCAAGCGAATAAATTTGTACGAGACGTGCAGACGGCAAAGTGTTAACATCTGAGGTCATCACTCCCCTAGACTTAGAAATACTTAAACCTAACTAACCTATGGACATCACACACATCCACGCCCGAGGCTGTATTCGAACCTGCGACCATAGCAGCAGTGTGAATCTGGACTGAAGCGCCTAGAACCGCTCGGTCACAGCGGCCGGCAGAACGGTGATGTATTTATTGTGTTATTCCTACTTAATAATACTTTCGATTTCGTTGAACTCTTCAGGCAAGGCTCTCCTTACGCTACTCCTAGCGTCGTTCAGTTTTTGTTTGGCCGCGAGGCCTTGGATACGTTTAAGTCTGCAGTGAAGCTCTCTTTGCTCTCGGAGCTACTCTTTGGCACGGCGGTCGAGGCATACCCCGCCTTTCACATTCCTTACGACTTTGATCGGCATGTTCATATCTACGGCGTACTGCACATTACACATGAATTTTATGTCCAACTTTTTTAGCGCTGGAGATTAAGGTTTGATGGGAACCGCACAGGTAATCTGAACTTTGTTTGTTATGGCACTTGTTAAGAAGAAATATCTTCTTTCCAGCCGTGTTCAGTGATGCTGTAAGGGCCTTATGATAGTTGGTTTCGTAATATAAGTCAACTGGTCGAAACTTTCTGAACTGTTGGTAACCAAGAGATCTAAAATGTTTCCTTCACGGGTCGATTCTCAGATTAGCTACTCAAGATAATTTTTGGATAAAGCATTTAGAGCAATAGTACATGAATAACTGTCTCTACTAAACAGGGATTGGACAAAAATATGAAAACATCACAAGAGATGCATTCTTGAACATAAATTCAGATGGAAGCCAAGCCCGCAGGTTTCGATGTTGTTCCGAGTGGTTATAATTAATGTGCAGATACGCACAGAGGTGCAGTGTGGACTGTAATGATGTTATGGCAGAGAAACTATAATGCGTTAATACGGAACCGATTTACGCTGGGAAAAAATAGTTCCAATTTTGGCCACAAGGTGCAATCCTGCCGCTATGAATACAAGAAAGGTGTGTAGAAATGTTCCCATATGGAATGGATTAGGAACGGGAAGTGGGCAGAGCAGGTCAGAAACGTAAGAAAGGCATAATGTTGATTTTATTATTAACCGTCGCTTACACAGTTTGTTCAATATGAGCACCGGAGACGTCGAAGAGATGCTGCGTCCGAAAAACGATGTGATCAATAGTTGCTGGCAGCGGTCGTGGGGGTCTGAGCAACGTGTTCCTCTATACCAGCCTTCAGATGAGGTACAGACCGAAGGTCTTCCTGATAAACGCATTCTTTTAAATACTACCAGAGACGAAAGTCACATGGATTCAAATCAGGTGATCTCGTAGGCCATGCATTTGTAAAAACTCTGGAGATAACACGTTCGTGGAACGTTGCAGTACGCAGATCTCTCACAGGGCGAAGGACATGAGGTGTTGTCCCGTCGTAGTCTCATCTTGCATGAAAACAGTGGTTTCCACACAGGCGTGCCCTTCCGAGACAGGAATCACATGCAGTACGAGCAGGTTTTGATAACGAGCAAACGTCACGGTACGCATGGCAGCCCCGCTACGTGTATTCTCTTCAAAGAACGAACAGAGAATAAAGATGCTTGTGAATGTACACCCACACAGTTACATACGGCGAGTACAAGGGCTCTTTGTGCACAACACGTAGTGTAACAGTGCCCCAAATTCGACATTTCTGTGCATTCACTGCAACATGTAGTGTAATATGTTCCCCATCTATCCACAGAATATTGCGCGGCCATGTAGTATCCACTTTGAGCCATGTAGGAAACCGGAAAGCAAATTCAGAACGTTGCTAGGTATCGTGAGGTTTTTAGTTGATGCACCATCTGTATCTTCTACACATACCAATATAATATAGACTGGAAAGCTTTCCGTCTGTTGACTACGGTATGGACATGTCTCTTGACCTGCGTGAGTGCTAGCACTACCTGTGTCAAGTGCTGCTTGGTCACTTACAGCAACAGCAGTTCCGTCAGTAACTTCCACTGAGGTAGGACGTCTTCAGTATTGGAACAACAGGGGAAATGCCCCAAAGTACCGTTATCCAAGATGGCGGCGATGACGTCATACAAGATGGCGGACGATGGAGGGAAGTTTGAATTTTTGCGGGAAAGTGCCACGTGCACCCTCCCCCAGAAAAATGGCGGGAAGTTCAAATTCCAACATGATAATGCGTCACACCCCAGTTATCTCTATTAAGCAAGGAAAATGGCGGGAAAAAAGGACTTGTCTTTATTATTTAACCAATTTCAAGCATGTGTGTTCGCCACCGAGTGTGACTTAGTTCATATCGTCGCCACCAGAGAGCGCCACCGAGACGTCATCCAAGATGCTGGATTTTGGTGGGAAGATACGACACCTGGGCTATCTCCACTAACCTAACCCCCCTCCCCCCCAGAAAATGGCGGGGAGTTCAAATTCCAGTACGATAATGGCGGGAAAAATGGACTTGTCTTTATTATGTAACCAATTTCAAGCATGTGTGTTCGCTACCGGGTCTAGACTCCAACTGACTTACTTCAGATCGTCGCCAGCAGAGAGCACCCCCGTGACGTCAGATCATGACCTAGGTACCGTTATTCAAGATGGCTTGCCCCAGTGTATCCACCACGTGGCTCGGTACACAGAGGACGCTGTCTTGACGTCAGCTGTTGACGCGAGTACCGTTATCTAAGATGGCGACATTTTTTTTCTCCGCTCAGATGACCGGAATTGATGGTGCACATTTAGTCTTTCGTGAACTGTCGTTGTCAAACCATCGTCAGGAGGCGCATAACTCGGCACGAAGAGGAACTAAAGTAAAAGTATGTACAAAAGCCGAAAACAGATAATGAAGAAATATATGTAGTAACCGAAAGTACTGACAGTCCAGTACGAGATATGTTCACTTTAATAAGGAAACAGGAAAAAAGCAGCATGACTAATAACAGAAGAAGCGTAACGAAGCAACAGTTACATGACACAGAATATAAAAAAATTTAAAAAATTAAAAACTAACTCTGTCAAAGCACCTTAGTCTGCGTTCTGTGTCCTTTTTTTTTACTTTAATAATATCAGATGATTAATCATTGTACAATAATTAGTTTTTAATTTTTATTAACATTTTAAATTTTTAAAATATTTTAATCTTTTAAAAGTTCTACCTTTTAATTTCTCGATTTCCCAACCTACCATTTATGTTTTGGCTTTTCTGTTACTGGATGCAGATTTGGGCTTTTTCTGTATATTTCGGCTTATGTTATTATTTATTTATTCCACGTAATGTAACTGTTACTTTGTGCACTTCTGATCATGTAGTTTCTAAATTTTAAGTTTTTAAGCTTTTTAACTGTTTAAAGGAGTGGGTTACAAACATGTTACTTTAGGTTTCAGGTACACCTGAAAATGGGACTCAGACCCAGAAATCTTGGTAGGGTATAGCGCCTTCTGCCGTGTAGGACTTCGGTCAATAAAAGCATTGTACAACTTTGTCGGTTTTCTTTACCGTGGAAATGTTCTATGTAGTTAATATGGGCGATGCACTTCGATTGTGACCTGCTATTCATCATCAGGCCCAGAAAGGGTGTCATATAACCTAAAATATCGCTAAATGCACGCCATACGTATTTTAAATCCGAGTAGCCACTTACTATGTTTGTCATTTTATCGAGAAATGTAGCTCACATTCACTCTTAAACATTTGATTATGCACAGCCTAGTGATCTTCAGTGTTAATTACCCTGCTTCGTGGTTCGCTGGAGGAGAACCAATTCCTAGTCCTTAGAGAAGGATTGAAACGTCTGAGGCCGTCAGCAGGGTCGAATGCCGTCAAGAGCGTCCTCCTGTTGCTCGTCGCACTGTGCACTGTTATTTTCCACAGCGAAATGTGTGGGAATGAACTCTCCAGGGAAAGGGGTGGTTTCATTGTGATCTTTTATGCCACCCCGTGCGGCCTTTTAGTACCGATTTTGAGCGGCGGTTGTTTGGGCTGTTTTTCTCGGAACTCATAAGAAAATCAGAGTTTTCGGTAAAATGTGCGTCGCAGTTCTAACCTCCATCGTAGAGGCGTCAAAAGAAGGGTGAAATATGGGTAAGGTGGGGTGTGACGACCTTTAGGTCATGTGACGCGCCCACGGTGGCGTAAGGTAGAAATATGGTGAAGCTTTGTGCCAATGAGACATCAGTAACCCATCTTATACGTCACATGAACTTCTGATCTGTGGCTTTTTTGGCATGTGTCGAGACCTCGCTGTTTGAAACCCGAGGGTGACGTCACAGAGCGCCACGCTTTTACACTGTTATGAAGCCGGCCGGTGTGGGCGAGCGGTTCCAAGCGCTTCAGTCTGGAAGAGCGCGACCACTACGGTCGCAGGTTCGAATCCTGCCTCGGGCATGGACGTGTGTGATGTCCTTAGGTTAGTTAGATTTAAGTAGTTCTAAGTTCTAGGGGACTGATGATCTCAGATGTTAAGTCCCATAGTGCTCAGAGCCATTTGAACCTTTTTTTCAGCACGCTGTTTGTAGCACGCTTACCAACTTACAGGATAACAACGCGAAATTTCTAATTATTATTACAGATTTAAGGTTTTCATTTGAACGATAACAGTATAAAATGGTTCAAATGGCTCTGAGCTCTATTGGACTTAACATCTGAGATCATCAGTCCCCTAGAACTTAGAACTACTTGAATCTAACTAACCTAAGGACATCACACACATCCATGCCCGAGGCAGGATTCGAACCTGCGACCGTAGCGGTGGCGCGGTTCCAGGCTGTAGCGCCTAGAACCGCTCGGCCACCTCGGCCGGCTTTTACACTGTTACGAAGGACGTTTGTGCGCACCGTTGACCCAAATTTCAAACTTAAGCGTCGCAATGGGTGGGAATTACGAGCTTTCGAAAAACTGATCCTTTAATTCAATTTGTCAGTGTAGCTTATTATCTAGATGCGTTGCACTTAAAGTGGTTGAATTACAGTACCCATCTCCTGCTGCCATAACAATTCGTGCAGATCATTAAGATTGCAGGACTATTCTTCCGTGACATTTAACACCCTTTTTTTAGGCTATACCAGAGACGTAAGGTGGACCTTGTTTCGATGTTATATTGTTTCTGAATGAACAAGAGAATTGCCATACTGGAAGACAGAGCTTGTAAAGTGAAAGTCTTTGTAAATACACTCCTGGAAATTGAAATAAGAACACCGTGAATTCATTGTCCCAGGAAGGGGAAACTTTATTGACACATTCCTGGGGTCAGATACATCACATGATCACACTGACAGAACCACAGGCACATAGACACAGGCAACAGAGCATGCACAATGTCGGCACTAGTACAGTGTATATCCACCTTTCGCAGCAATGCAGGCTGCTATTCTCCCATGGAGACCATCGTAGAGATGCTGGATGTAGTCTTGTGGAACGGCTTGCCATGCCATTTCCACCTGGCGCCTCAGTTGGACCAGCGTTCGTGCTGGACGTGCAGACCACGTGAGACGACGCTTCATCCAGTCCCAAACATGCTCAATGGGGGACATCCGGAGATCTTGCTGGCCAGGGTAGTTGACTTACACCTTCTAGAGCACGTTGGGTGGCACGGGATACATGCGGACGTCCATTGTCCTGTTGGAACACCAAGTTCCCTTGCCGGTCTAGGAATGGTAGAACGATGGGTTCGATGACGGTTTGGATGTACCGTGCACTATTCAGTGTCCCCTCGACGATCACCAGAGGTGTACGGCCAGTGTAGGAGATCGCTCCCACACCATGATGCCGGGTGTTGGCCCTGTGTGCCTCGGTCGTATGCAGTCCTGATTGTGGCGCTCACCTGCACGGCGCCAAACACGCATACGACCGTCATTGGCACCAAGGCAGAAGCGACTCTCATCGCTGAAGACGACACGTCTCCATTCGTCCCTCCATTCACGCCTGTCGCGACACCACTGGAGGCGGGCTGCACGATGTTGGGGCATGAGCGGAAGACGGCCTAACGGTGTGCGGGACCGTAGCCCAGCTTCATGGAGACGGTTGCGAATGGTCCTCGCCGATACCCCAGGAGCAACAGTGTCCCTAATTAGCTGGGAAGTGGCGGTGCGGTCCCCTACGGCACTGCGTAGGATCCTACGGTCTTGGCGTGCATCCGTGCGTCGCTGCGGTCCGGTCCCAGGTCGATGGGCACGTGCACCTTCCGCCGACCACTGGCGACAACATCGATGTACTGTGGAGACCTCACGCCCCACGTGTTGAGCAATTCGGCGGTACGTCCACCCGGCCTCCCGCATGCCCACTATACGCCCTCGCTCAAATTCCGTCAACTGCACATACGGTTCACGTCCACGCTGTCGCGGCATGCTACCAGTGTCAAAGACTGCGATGGAGCTCCGTATACCACGGCAAACTGGCTGACACTGACGGCGGCGGTGCACAAATGCTGCGCAGGTAGCGCCATTCGACGGCCAACACCGCGGTTCCTGGTGTGTCC
Source organism: Schistocerca gregaria (assembly GCF_023897955.1). Taxonomy (NCBI): domain Eukaryota; kingdom Metazoa; phylum Arthropoda; class Insecta; order Orthoptera; family Acrididae; genus Schistocerca; species Schistocerca gregaria. The sequence goes on along the minus strand of NC_064931.1, from coordinate 809,592,843 downwards.
GCTGTGCCGTGTGTGTGATCATTGCTTGTACAGCCCTCTCGCAGTGTCCGGAGCAAGTATGGTGGATCTGACACACCGGTGTCAATGTGTTCTTTTTTCCATTCCAGGAGTGTATTATATGTGAATGGCAGACACTTTTGTTGATCAGTTAGCGGTAACAGTTCCGATTCGAGGTACCATTAACGTCAACTAAACGAATCATTTCCGAACATTGCAGTGCTTTCTCCGTATTGTAAGCAATCCTTCCGGGGTTGGAGTTCCACCAATGCGTAAACATCGCTGTGCATTATTCACGTACAAATAGACATGTGATTCCTCTAAGCAGATAACTTTTTTCGTGTTCACTCTGACCAATTCGGAGGGCAACGGCATACAACATATATCGTGTGGAGTGAGGCCCTTACTCCATGTGCTCGTATAGCTCAGAACCCTTCGTGCTACTTTTCGATACAGGGAAACGAGTCACACCTGGATGTGTGGTTTTCTACGCTCGTTTAGGCAAGTAGTGCATTGGCCCCTAATCTCCCCTTCAGAAAATACGGTTCATAAACAGTTACACTACTGGTCATTAAAATTGTTACACCAAGAAGAAATGCAGATGATAAACGGGTATTCATTGGACAAATACATTATAATAGAACTGACATGTCATTACATTTTCACGCAATTTGGGTGCATAGATCCTGAGAAATCAGTACCCAGAATAACAACCTCTGGCCACACACCGTCAGGTGGCTTGCGGAGTATGGATGTAGATGTAGATGTAGGCACTGAGTCAAACAGATACTGGTTGGCGTGTACAGGTACAGCTGCCCATGCAGCTTCAACACGATACCACAGTTCATCAAGAGCAGTGACTGGCGTACTGTGACGAGCCAGTTGCTCGGCCACCATTGACCAGACGTTTTCAATTGGTGAGAGATCTGGAGAATGTGCTGGCCAGGGCAGCAATCGAACATTTTCTGTATCCAGAAAGGCCCGTACAGGACCTGCAACATGCGCTCCTGCTTCATCCTGCTGAAATGTAGGGTTTCGCAGGGATCGAACGTAGAGTATAGCTACGGGTCGTAACACATCTGAAATGTAACGTCCACTGTTCAAAGTGCCGTCAATGGGAACAAAAGGTGACCGAGACGTGTAACCAATGGCACCCCATACCATCACGCCGGGTGATACGCCAGCATGACGATGACGAATACACGCTTCCAATGTGCGTTCACCGCGATGTCGCCAAACACGGATGCGACCATCATGATGCTGTAAACAGAACCTGGATTCATCCGAAAAAATGACGTTTTGCCATTCGTGCACCCAGGTTCGTCGTTGAGTACACCATCGCAGGCGCTCCTGTCTGTAATGCAGCGTCAAGGGTAAGGGCAGCCATGGTCTCCGAACTGATAGTCCATGCTGCTGCAAACGTCGTCGAACCATTCGTGCAGATGGTTGTCGTCTTGCAAACGTCCCCATCTGTAGACTCAGGGATCGAGACGTGGCTGCACGATCCGTTACGGCCATGCGGATAAGATGCCTGTCATCTCGACTGCTAGTGATACGAGGCCGTTGGGATCTAGTACGGCGTATTACCCTCCTGAACCTACCGAGTCCATATTCTGCTAACAGTCATTGGATTTGGAAACTTCCCTCATGTCAGCACGTTGTAGGTGTCACCACCGGCGCCAACCTCGTGTGAATGCTGTGAAAAGCAAATCATTTGCATATCACGGCATCTTCTTCCTGTCGGTTAAATTTCGCTTCTGTAGCACGTCATCTTCGTGGTGTAGCAGTTTTAATGGCCAGTAGTGTAAAAGGCAAGAACGTACAGAACAAAGTTTACAAGTCGTACAGGCAGAAGGTACAAAAAAAAAAATGGCTCTGAGCACTATGCGACTTAACATCTGTGGTCATCAGTCGCCTAGAACTTAGAACTAATTAAACCTAACTAACCTAAGGACATCACACACATCCATGCCCGAGGCAGGATTCGAACCTGCGACCGTAGCAGTCGCGCGTTTCCGGACTGAGCGCCTAGAACCGCGAGACCACCGCGGCCGGCGCAGAAGGTACACACTACTTCTCTAACGACTAGTGACAGGAGGAGCTCCTGGCTACAAACTTGAAATAAATAATAGTTATCAAATCATGTAAACAGCAGACCCCATGAGCCGGGATACAGCTAGGAAAGACAGAGTGAAGCCGTTAGGCTCGAGGCACACACGGGGGATTTATTATTGCGACCTCGCAGCAGCATTTCCTCGCGCGGTTCTGCGTTACATGTGAAACAATGGAACCACGCACACAACGATAGTAATAATGCGATCTCACTGCAAGGTCGAGACGAGATAACTGCGCTCGCTGGCCACTGCTGCTTCACAGCGATCTCGCAAATTGCCACGAAGCGGCAGTCGTGGGACGACTCTGCAGTAAACACGAGTTACAATCCCTTGCAACGGCTGCCGCCAGCCTGAAATGAATGTAGCTTGTGTGGATGGGAAATTTTTTAGTATAGAGGTGAATAAATGCTCTGCAATATGGGGCACATCTCGCTTAGAGTACCATGATAAGATTAAGAAGATAGCCATGTGCTAGAAAGTTTTGTAATGGTTTTACTGCGAAGCTTTACTTTCATCTTCACTGATATCTATGAAGTATATCATGAACGCTGCTTTCAGCAGCCATGAAATAACCTGTGGGTGAAGCCAAAACTTCCTGTTGCATTTATTAATGTACTCATAAACGAAATTAAATCAAACACTGTAGCCTTCCTTCTGCATTGGTCCACACTGGTTGATTTCCACTACTGTGTGCGATTATCGCTACGATGTTGCCGTGTGTGTTGAAACTATTTCTAGCGCTGCGAGCGAGTACTGATGTTGCTCCTGTACATTTGAAAAAGAGACAACATAAAATAAGATTGGTTAGTGGTTTTACTCTCCACGAGTTTTCACTCTCACGATAAAATGGCTCTGAGCACTATGGGACTTAACATCTATGATCATCAGTCCCCTAGAACATAGAACTACTTAAACCTAACTAACCTAAGGACATCACACAACACCCCGCCATCACGAGGCAGAGAAAATCCCTGACCCCGCCGGGAATCGAACCCTGGAACCCGGGCGTGGGAAGCGAGAACGCTACCGCACGACCACGAGATGCCGGTTCACGATTAAAGACTGAAACGGAAAATAAGGCACAACTGTTTACGGTACGAACCATTGCCGGCTGTGCGCAGCTACAGTTCGCCATAGCTGCGATCCCATAAATCCTTGTAAAGGTGTTAACTGGCTCTCTGTCTCCCCATATGCGTTTCACGACGTTTACAATTAGCAGAACTGGGACGAACTGCAGTATATCACTACGATTCCCAAACAAGTGTAACATGATTCTGAAACTGCACTACCGAAAAACGAACGGCTGGAAAATGTCTTCACCGGTTTGGAAGCTTCAGCCATGAACTGGTGTAAACGGGTCAAAAATAATATTGATGTAGTTTAGTATATTATAGTACCCTCTGTGGGCATAAACGATTCCAGGAAGTCTCAGTGAATTTCGTAAATAGGATAAACATGTTCCGGCCGTTATCTGATTACATCCTGTGTTGCTCACATCAAGCATGCGTTGTGAGGGAGAAGACGGTTCAGACAGAACCACCGATGATATGTTATACAAACGTGATTCATTCAACCTTTAGTTGGATTATGATAATCCAGCCACCGCTGTAGCTGGGGATGTTGTTGAGCGAACGATGCGTCATGTGTGGTTCATCTGCTGCCGAGTCCGCTTTACAATAACCTCCGATGAACAATGTATTCCAAAACATTTTCGCCTTCCCGGAGACCGTAATTTGCGGTGAATTCTGATGCAGTTTTGTTTTTGAAATTTTCTTTGCAGAGCAAAGATATGCACATCCTTGAGTGTGGCCATGTCATCTGCTAATAGTTTCACTTCGTTCTTCCACATCCAGTAGACTGCCCTACAAACCTCAAATTTTCCGGTGACATTCTTTAGCTTTTGAAAGGCCGTCTTAAGAGGACCGTTACAAAATCCCTTAAACCAACAGTTTCCCCTTTATTTGCACACAGCGATGAGCGAATGTGTTCTCTGCGTCCCCACACTCTATAACAGTGCATCAAGTTTCGCCAAAGTGTCGAAAGGGTGCTCATTTACACATTAAGAGTGTGAATAATATTTTCTTTCTGACAAGTGTATGTATACATGCAGATTATCACACCAGAAAAAAAATTGTCATACTCAGGAGAAATGACGCTCAAACCGTGTGACATTACATCTAACCTTGACAATGGCCTCGATTCGACGAATAAGAGGCTCCACACGTTCTTTCAAGTGTGCTATATCCTTGAGACGGAAAAGCGTTTCTTCACAAATCAGCACGGACGTGGAAAGCATCGTTCGTGCGAAGCCAACTTTCTCTTTTCTCAGATGATATCCTACAAATCACGAAGGACGTGAGGCAGGTTCCGTATTTCTAGATTTCCGGAAAGCGTTTGACACGGTGACCCACTGCAGACTGTTAACGGAGCTCCGAGCATACAGGACATGTCCCCAGACACGTAAGAGTCTCGACGAGTATTCAGCAGAGACAAGGGTATCTTCCGTAGTACCCCATGGAGGTGTGACAGGGACGTTGTAATTTCCTATATACATAAATGATATAGCGGATACGGTGAACAGCAATTTTCGACTGTTTGCTGACTGGCGTTGGGCTGTACTGGAAGGTATCGTCGTTGAGTGACTATAGGGGGATACAAGGTTACTTAGAAAAAAATTTTAGTTAGTGTGATGAATGGCAGCTAGCTCTAAGTGTCGAAAAATGTAAGTTATGCAGAACCGGTATTTCAGGGGACTGATGACCTCAGATGTTAAGGCCCATAGTGCTCAGAGCCATTTGAACCATTTCAAAGTAGATGAGAGAAAGGGCTCGTACAGAGGCTTATGGACAGTAGTTTCTCCCTCGCCCTAAAGGAAATGACTAGTAAGCGGGGGGGGGGGGGGGGGGGGAGGGCTTGACCATGCACCGTACGGTGGCTTGCGGAGTACGCGTATGTAGATGCAGATGTAGATGTAGGTGGTTAGATCCAATTTCTGAGGATAATGAGAGCTACGTTTCACAACCGCTGTTTCAAACAGTCCCACATATGTTCTGAACTTATCTGGCCAGTCGCCTTGCGAAGTGGTGCCTGGGTGGTCTACAAACCAGGAACGAATGCCTGCAGCCCTGTGATCACGGCTGCTGTCGCCTTGGAAGGCAGGATTGTCCACAGCATACTCATCAAGAAGATATAGAAAAACTTTCAAAACTTGATCACCAAGAATGTGGAAATAATAAACATGATTCATGTTCACAGTAACATGACTGAGTGGACTGAAGTCATGGTAGGAAGAACATCCCCAAAACATCACACAACCACCCCCGACCTGAAGTACGCTCTCTGCTCACCGTCCATTGAATGCCTCACTGAACTCTTGGTGCAATACACTCTCCACTCCCTGTCCGTTGACCGTCGGTGTAGTACTCCCTCCCCCACTGTTCACTGAACACCTCACTGGACCGTCGGTGCAGTGCATCATCTGCTCACTGCTCTGTCTGTTGAACGCCTCATTGCACTGTCAATGCACTGTATGCCTCATGTCATTTGAAAAGTGGCAAAATCTTGACTCATTGGACCACTTCTGTCAGTTACCAAAAATGGTTCAAATGGTTCTGAGCACTATGGGACTTAACATCTTAGGTCATCAGTCCCCTAGAACTTAGAACTACTTAAACCTAACTAACCTATGGTCATCACACAACACGCAGCCATCACGAGGCAGAGAAAATCCCTGACCCCGCCGGGAATCGAACCCGGGCGTGGGAAGCGAGAACGCTACCGCACCACCACGAGATGCGGACTGTCAGTTACCGTCCAATTTTTGTGTTGCTTGACCCGCAGATTTATGTGTCGCTGCAAGCAGTGCTCTATTGCGAAGTAGACGGTTCCAAATGTCCCTGGAGTGCAGTTCCGTTGGAGGTATTCACTCGGAATCTGCTTGAAATGGATTAGCATACACTCACAGCAGGAATTCGTGTCGGGTTTGAATGGCTTGTCACTGAGAAGCTGTGACACTCGTCTCCCATCCCTGTTGGTTAAAATCTTTCTACGGACCACTATTCATACGCCGTGTACATGGCTGTGAGTGGTACATCCTTCCTTTTAGACACACTGTACAGTCCGCGTGGCAACGTCCTCGCGGCAGTGGTAATATCGGTTCCGGACATATCACCGAAGTAAGGGCTTGGATGGGTGCCGTCCGGATCCATCGAGCGCTGTTGACAAGAGGGGTGCACACAACCCTTGCGAGGCCGATAGAGAAGCTACGTGAATGAGAAGTAGCGGGTCCGGTCACGAAAACTGACAACGACCGGGAGAGCGGTGTATTCTGATCTCATGCCCCTCAGTGAGCTTACAAAACATAGCAGTATTTTATTTTCAAATTACTTTGCATCATTGACATGCAACTGAAGAAGGTTAATACCATTCCCTCTTAGGAAATTAGATTTAGGTACTCGCCATTCGCGGAGTTGGAGTTATACATCATAAAACACAGTATTTACGAGCGTAATATATTTGAACAGTTTCTAGGGAGTTTTGTATTATGTGTAGCACTATCACTGAACTCAGTTACAAAAGTGACATGCGACACTAAATAACAGTCTTCATGGCCCCACAGCAACTGTTGTAGTCGCAGAGAACTGCACTCGAAATATTGGTCAATAACAGCGATGGTCGTGGTAGTTTTTTGCCTAGCTGGAGATTATAAAAACGTGTTTTTCCGTAGGGTACTGTGCCCACATTTAATTCGAGTCTGTTGATGATACTGCATCGAATACACAAGTGTTCAGGCTGTCTATGAATCTGCGGCCCGAACAGTCTGATTGCAAGCCTTCAACACCATTACAAACTTTTCAAACTGTTTCTGACTGCCCTATATACATAACTGTCAAGCTTCATGTGCATCTACACCCAAATATATGGCGGAACGCACTATTCTGATGTTCATTAAGCGGCAAACAGTGCGCTTCAGTGCCAGTACTCAATCACTATAGAGGAACATTTTGGATGGGTATTTTTCGAATAACGACTCGGTACGATACGAATTTCGTGTAACCCACATCCACGTATAAGTTCAAATTTAATGATGGAGTACATAAGTGCACCGTTTACCATTAGTTAATTAACGTGTGCAGACATCTCGCAGATTCGCGTGCACATCCCCATGAAGATCTGACGTTGAGTACATGGAATGAAATTAAATGGCACTCATGACCGGGAGGCCCCATCCTGGGAAGTTCGGCCGCCGAGTCTTATTTAAGTCGACGCCACATCGGCGAACCGCTCGCCGGTGATGAGGATGAAATGATGATGAGGACAAAACAACACCCAGTTCACGAGCGGAGAAAATCACCAACCCGGCCGGGAATCGAACACGGACTCACTGCATGAGAGGCAAGCACGTTACTAATCAGCGAAGCAGGTGGACGTTGAGTACATATTCAAATTCAAGTGGCTCTGAGCACTATGGGACTTAACTTCTGAGGTCATCAGTCCCCTAGAACTTAGAACTACTTAGACCTAACTAACCTAAGGACATCACACACATCCATGCCCGAGGCAGGATTCGAATCTGCGACCGTAGCGGTCGAGCGGTTCCAGACTGTAGCACCTAGAACCGCTCGGTCAGCCCGGCCGGCGAGTACATATTCCTAATACACATTCACGGACTATAGCCGTTGCGGCCGAAATCAGCAGAAAGGTTCCTGTCCAATTATAGTAGTTAGTAAAGGTACATTGACTTCATTTAATAAGACAGAGAATAATTTCAAAGTTTGTTAGTCACTGTTTTTTGTGACGAAAAATTAATGATGTCCACTTGATCGTGGGCTCCTCTGGCACTTAGAAACGGATGTATCACTAAAAATTTGGTTTATCACCACTGCTGTAACAAAGTCGCCTCAAACATTTGTCACACATTTCACAACTAAGAGTGCTAATTCACGAAATACGAGAAGAAACTGCATCTTCTACATTTTTCCAGAATTCAAATTTAAGATCTTGTTGCTCCGGTAAGGAAAAAAAAAATCTCTGTTAGCGAGTAAGGGCAGAGAAGAAAGTACTCCGTATTTTCGAAAATGCAAACGCTGCAGCCTTTAGCAGACTAGAAGAGAATAAAATGGCTGTAGAAATTTATCGACATAGATTTCCTCCGTTGTCCCTTTTCCTTTCGCCGGCGCCTTGGAGCAAATTTCATAACAAATTCTTTGCATCGTCTTTGTGAGCGGGGCATTTGTTCTAATCGAGGTAGCAGCCCTCCGAGGGAGATATATTTAACGGCAACAAAACGAGGCTGCAGAAGGCGCACACAATATCGAAGAGAATACTATCGTAAATCTGAGGACGAGACCGTAAGGCGGCGTGCCGCGTTCCTGCCTGAAAGCCGGCTCGCCATTATGTCGCTCGTCGAGACACACTGTGTGGCGCGCTTGCGTCACATGCACACAATGGCTGCAGGAAAGGTTCTAGCAAACTGTGATCTTAAATCACTCTTTTTGTTCTATTGCAAACGAAACGCCATTCGTAGGTTTCTGCCTGCGATTAGTTGACTCCCCCTTACATTCAATTTCATGAAACCACGGCGAACAAATCATTTAACTTGGCTACGAAGTCTTTCGCGACGTATTTCTTGAATACACATAGCGCGACTTCCTTTTTGCGGTGCTACAACAAGCAAGATAGACAGAGTCCTAAAGAGGCAAGGAATAAAATCAGTTTTCCGACCACCTAGGAAACTAAGGAAATGTTGAGACCAGTCAAAGACAGTCTCGGCTTAAAAGTGCCGGGGATTTATACCATTCCTTGCGAATGCGGCAAGAATTACGTGGGCCAGTCTGTAAGAACCGTTGCCGACCGCTGCATCGAGCACCAGCGCCACCTGAAATACAAGTATTTGAAAAATCAGCGGCGGCTGAACACAGCCTGCTTAACAATCATAAGATTTTATTTGAAGAAACCAGAGTAATAGCCCACGCATCGAATTACTGGGACTCTGTGATCCGGGAAGCAGTCGGAATTAGACTTAGCGATAATAACTTTAATAGAGACAACGGCTATGCACTTAGCAACACTTGGAAGAGTGCACTAGACAAAGAAAAATCGCAGAGAAAAACTTCCCACACTTTACCTCCTGATTCAAGGGATGGCGCTGCAAGCAATGCGGGATAGAAACAACATCTATGGAAGTAGAGGGCACCACTTCACTACGCGCCATATCGCTGTTGCTATGACGTATTTCAGCCAATCACAAGCCGTCCTTTGCATATAAAAGTGGGAGCCTCGCTATTTCACGACAGTCAGTTTTAGCCCTGACGACGAACATGGAGGTAGTGGTGGAAAGCTTGGAGTTTTACCCTGAATTGACGCGGCGTGCACACTGAGAGATTTTTATTCAAATCATTTAACTTGTACTTCACAGAGTTTTGCTAAAGTTATGCTGATCTGTTTCTTGTGACTTATATTGTACACAATATCCCATTTTTGACAATATTACGAAGTTTGTAAAAAATGTAATTTGTCACAAACAGTATTAAGAACGAGCAGAGTACCCAGAATTGCCCAGGTTTGTATTCATTCTAATCTTCCATCAGCCCATCTTCTGCTTCCTCTTCTCCCTGTCCACCTCCATCTTCCTCTCTCTGTCTATCCTCTCCTCCCCCATCTGTCCACCTCCTCTTCCCCCCCCCCTCTCTCTGTCCATCCCCTCCTTCCCACTCTCTTTGCCCATCTCTTTCTCTGCCATTTCGCTATCCATTTCCCCTCTCCCTGTCTCTTTCCATTTCCTCCTCCCCCTAACTGTGTCCTTCTCCTCCTTCGTCTTCTCTATCTGTCCATCTCCTCCTTCCTCCTTCTTCCTCCACATTATCAGCCCAACTCCAACAGGAGATTGGCGGTTCTTACGCCGACATTGATTATTTCCAGATGGGATTGGCTGGCTCGTTGATTTGGGGGAAGGCACCAAAGAGCGAGGTCTCGGTCCCATCGGATTAGGGAAGTATGGGAAAGGAAGTCGGCTGTGCCCTTTCAAAGGAACCATCCCGGCATGTACCTGGAGCAATTTAGGGTCAGATAGGAGTAATATGTCTAACAAATTTGACTGAAATATATCCAGGAGCTTAAGATGAGGTTTTTACCCGTGGCTTTGCTCTCATACGCACATGTCACATGTACGATGGTGAGTCAAATGAAAACCTTAAAATTTTTTTAAATATTATTTATTGTGCAGAAGTGGTACAAAGCTGTATCACTTTTCAACATAATCTCTCCCACGCTCAATGCAAGTCCTCCAGCGCTTACAAAGTGCATAAATTCCTTTTAAAAAAAATTATTTTGGTAGTCCGCGCAACCACTCATGCACCGCGTGACGTACTTTTTGATCAGAACTGTATTTCGTTCCTCCTATTACGTCTTTGAGTGGTATCAACATATGGAAATCACTTGGGGCAATGTCTGGTGACTATAGTGGATGAGAAAGACACTCAAAATGCTGGTCTGTGATTGTTGCAACTGTTGTACAGGCCTTGCATTGTTATGTTGCAAAAGGACACCTGCTGACAGCAATCCACGTCGCTTTGATTTGATTGCAGGTGGCAGATGATTTTTTTAGGAGATCTGTGTAACAACTCGTTGTGCCTGACCTGGACGAGGAGCATCTTCCACTGAAGTCACACCATTTGCGAACTTCCTACTCCATTCGTGGAAATGCTGCGGTGACAAACATGCATCACCGTACTGAACCTTCATTCGTTGATGAATTTCAATAGTTTTCACACCTTCACTGCGCAAAAACCGAATAACAGAACGCTATTCTTCCCTGGTGCAAGTCGCAAGTGGGGCGGTCATCTCTATACTGATACTGCATCTGCACTATGCTGCCATCTACAGGCCATTCTGCTCCCCAGCCGGGGTGGCCGCAGGTTCGAATCCTGCCTCGGGCGTGGGTGTGTGTGATGTCCTTAGGTTAGTTAGGTTTAAGTAGTTCTAAGTTCTAGGGTACTGATGACCTCAGCAGTTAAGTCCCATAGTGCTCAGAGCCATTTGAACCTTTTTTTCTGCACGCTGTTTGTAGCACGCTTATCAACTTACAGGATAACGACGCGAAATTTCGAATTGTTATTACAGATTTAAGGTTTTCATTTGACTCACCCTCGCATTTAACATACACTGAAGATCCAAAAAAACTGGTACACCCGCCAAATATTGTGTAGGGCCACCGCGAGCAAGCATAACTGACGCGACACGACGTGGCAAGGACTCGACTAATGTCTGAAGTAGTGCTGGAGGGAACTGGCACCATGAATCCTGTATGGCTGTCTACAAATCCTTAAGAGTACACGGAGGTGGAGGTCTCCTTTTAACAGCACGTTGCAAGGCATCCCACACCTGCTCAATAATGTTTATTTCTGGGGAGTTTAGTGGCCGGCGAAAGTGTTTAAACTCAGAAAAGTGTTCCTGAAACCACTCTGTAGCAACTCTGGACGTTTGGGGTGTCGCATTGTCCTGCTGGAATTACCCAAGTCCGTCGGAGTGCACAACGGACATGAATGGATGCACTTGATCAGACAGGATGCTTACGTACTTGTCACCTGTCAGAGTCGCATCTAAACGTATCATGGATCCCATATCACTCCAACTGTACGCGCCCCGCAACATTACAGAGCCTCCGACAGCTTGAACAGTCCCTTGCTGACGTGCAGGGGCCATCCGCTCGATAGCATTTGAAACGAACTCGTCCGACCAGGCAACATATTTCCAGACATCAACAGTCAAAGGTCGGTGTTGACGGGCCCAGCCGAGGCTTGAAGCTTTGTGTCGTGGAGTCATCAAGGGTACGCGAGTGGGCCCTCGGCACCGAAAGCCCATACCGATGATGTCTCGTTGAATGGTTCGTACGCTGATCCTTTTTCGTGGCCCAGTATTGAAATCTATAGCAATTTGCGGAAGGGTTGCAATTCTATCACGTTGAACGAATCTCTTCAGTCATCAGTCCCATTCTTGCAGGATCTTTCTCCGGCCGCAGCGATGTCAGAGATTTGATGTGTTACGAGATTCCTGATATTCACGATGCACTCGTGAAATGGTCGTACGGGAAAAATCCCCACTTCATCACTACCTCGGGGATGATGTGCACCATGTCTCGTGCGTCAACTATAACACCAAGTTCAATCTCACTCAAATCTTGATAAGCTGCCATTGTAGTGGCGGTGACCTGCGCCAGACGCTTGTTGTCTTATATAGGCGTTGACGATCGCAGCGCAGTATTCTGCCTGTTTACATAATTCTGTATTTGAATACGCATGCCTATACCAGTTTCGTTGCAGCTTCAGTGTATTTTGCACGTATCTGTACATATATTTCACTTGTGTCTGTAGCGAATTTCGCCCTGCAGTTTCGTTTTCACATGTTTATGACATGTCTCCTGAACCGCGTGCTTGTAACACAGGTTTTGCGGGTACAGCCAGCGGTGTATGTGAATACTGTCTGCGAAATGTGTTTCGGATAGTTATTTCTCAGCTGTCACCAAAGGACCAAGAGACTGGCAAGTCATATATTTAGCCTTTTCCGTTTGTTTCCTAGCTTAATTATTAACTTAGTAGGATGGATAATTTGTGTGCGTGATATGTGCAGGCGCAGTAGGAGCTGGCCACAGTTCGCGAACAGCTGAAGACGCTTATGGCCACGGTTACCCGTCAGCAGGCTGCTGCGGCAGAGGAGGAACTGTGGCGACGCATAGGACACGTCGGCTGTCGCTTGTTTCTCCCATGGGCCATGCTGTCGGGGCACATTCCAGTGGGGGCTCACTGCAGGGTGAATGGTGGATTGTTCCGTGTTCGCGTCGCTCGGGGAGGACAGTCAATGTGGAGGCTGACCATCTGGTTTCGTTCATTCACTCTTTGAGCACACAGATGGCAGCTCCTTCAGCAGGGTTCGAGCAGGGAGGGGTTCATTACTTATCAGGAGCTCCCAATCTTATGTGCGTTATGGAGCCCCCTTAGGGCGTCCGGCAGATGGTGAAGTTTAGCGCGACGGAGTCCTGGCTTCTGACCGAGAGGTGTAGGCCATGTGTCGCACCCGGTTTCACCTTTTCCTTTTCCTCATCATCACATGACACGTATGTGTGTTACGCTGTACAGACACCCATTACAGTCATCTACATCTACATTTCTATTCCACAAACCACCCAACGGTGTATGGTGGAGGGCACTTCACGTGCCACTGTCATTACCTCCCTTTCCTGTTCCAGTCGCGTATAGTTCGCGGGAAGAACAACTGCCGGAAAGCATCCGTGCGCGCTCGAATCTCTCTAATTTTACATTCGTGATCTCCTCGGGAGGTATAAGTAGGGGGCCGCAATATATTCGATACTTCATCCAGAAACGCACCCTCACGAAACCTGGCGAGCAAGCTACACCGCGATGCAGAGCACCTCTCTTGCAGAGTCTGCCACTTGAGTTTGCTAAACATCTCCGTAACGCTATCACGCTTACCAAATAACCCTGTGACGAAATTCGCTGCTCTTCTTTGGATCTTCTCTATCTCCTCCGTCAACCCGACCTGGTACGGATCCCACACTGATGAGCAATACTCAAGTATAGGTCCAACGAGTGTTTTGTAAGCCACCTCCTTTGTTGATGGACTACATTTTCTAAGGACTCTCCCAATGAATCTCAACCTGGTACCAGCCTTACCAACAATTAATTTTATATGAACATTCCACTTCAAATCGTTCCGCACGCATACTCCCAGATATTTTACAGAAGTAACTGCTACCAGTGTTTGTCCCGCTATCATATAGTCATACAGTAAAGGATCCTTCTTTCTATGTATTCGCAATACATTACATTTGTCTATGTTAAGGGTCAGTTGCCACTCCCTGCACCAAGTGCCTATCCACTGCAGATCTTCCTGCATTTCGCTACAATTTTCTAATGCTGCAATTTCTCTGTATACTACAGCATAATTCGCGAAAAGCCGCATGGAACTTCCGACACTATCTACTAGGTCATTTATATATATTGTGAAAAGCAATGGTCCCATAACACTCCCCTGTGGCACGCGAGAGGTTACTTTAACGTCTGTAGACGTCTCTCCATTGATAACAACATGCTGTGTTCCGTTGGTAAAAACTCTTCAATACAGCCACACCGCTGGTCTGATATTCCGTAGGCTCTTACTTTGTTTATCAGGCGACAGTGCGGAACTGTATCGAACGCCTTCCGGAAGTCAAGGAAAATGGCATCTACCTGGGAGCCTGTATCTAATATTTTCTGGGTCTCATGAACAAATAAAGCGCATAGAGAAACAACTGAAAGAGTTGAAACCAAAGAAGTCGCTAAGTGCGGATGGAATCCCAGTTTTGTTTTACAGAGAGTGCTCTTCAGCATTGGCCCATTACTTAGTTTCTGTTTATCACGAGTCTCTCGCCTAGTGCAAAGTCCCAGCCGACCGTAAAAAGAACGGTGGCACCTGTATATAATAAATGTAAAAGAACGGACCCGCATAATTACAGACCAATATGTTGTTGTGGTTGTAGTCTTCAGTCCTGAGACTGGTTTGATGCAGCTCTCCATGTTACTCTATCCTGTGCAAGCTTCTTCATCTCCCAATACCTACTGCAACCTACATCCTTCTGAATCTGCTTGGTGTATTCATCTCTTGGTCTCCCTTTGCGATTTTTACCCTCCACGCTGCCCTCAAATACTAAATTGGTGATCCCTTGATGCCTCAGAACATGTCCTACCAACCGATCCCTTCTTCTCAGACCTTTATGCCTAACGTCTATTTCATGCAGAATTCTTGAACATATTCTGAGTTAGAATATAATACATTTCCTTGAGACAGAAAAATCTTCTGTCCATAAATCTGCATCGGTTTAGAAAACATAGCTCGTGCGAAACTCAGTTTGCCGTTTTCCCACATTATATACTACAAATCATGGCTGGAGGACAGGCATAGGGAGTCTATATTCCTAGATTTACGGGAAGCTTTTGACACGGTGCCCCTCTGCAGGCTGACGACGAACGTTCGAGCATACGCATTAGGTACCCAGGTATATGAGTGGTTGGAAAACTTTTTTAATTAACAGAACCCAGTACATTGTCCTCGACGGCGAATGTCCATCAGGAACAAGGGTGTCGTCATAGATGTGTGATACTAGAGCGCTTATTCTCTATAAATAGAAATTATCAGACGGGAAAGGTGAACAGCAATTTCTGGCTGTTTGGTGAAGACGCCTTGACGTACGGGGAAGGATACAAAATTACTTAACCAGAATTTCTAGTTGGTGTGGTGAATGGCAGGTTCAAATGGCTCTGAGCACTATGGGACTTAACATCTATGGTCATCAGTCCCCTAGAACTTAGAACTACGTAAACCTAACTAACCTAAGGACAGCACACGACACCCAGTCATCACGAGGCAGAGAAAATCCCTGATCCCGCCGGGAGTCTAACCCGGGAACCCGGGCGCGGGAAGCGAGAACGCTATCTCACGACCACGAGCTGCGGGCCCATTGGAAGTGGTGAGTTGATGTTAGTCTACAATGTCTTTAAGGCCACAAACACGCCGTTATCACCATCTTATTGAGCTTCAACGAGGTGGTGTACAAGAGCTACGAGAAGCTGGGTGTTCCTTCTGCGATAATACAGAAAGAGCTGGTAGGAATGTAACCACTGTACGTGATTGCTGGGAGCTATGGTCAGGGGTCAGAAGACTGGGGTCTGGATGGCCACGTATCACTACCGAGAGACAAGACCATCGTGTTCGGCCTATGGCACCGGTGCATCTTACTGTATCTGCGGCAGCAATTAGAGAAACAGTAGACACCACAGTGACACAACGATATCATACAAATCGGTTACTTCAATGATTGCTCCGAGTTACACACATTGTAGCCTGCAGTCCACTGGCCCCAAATCACTGACATTTGCGACTTCAGTGGTGTCAATCGAAACTCAGTGGAGGGCAGGGTTGAGATCTGTTGTGTTTTCTGGTGAAAGCTGGTTCAGCCTCGGTGCCAGTGATGGCCATGTGTTGGTTGTAATGTGGCCCATTGAGGACCTGCAACCAACCTGTCTGCATGTTAGACACACTGGACCTACACCTGGAGTTATATTCTGGGGTGCCATTTCGTATAACAGCAGGAGCGCTCTCGTAGTTATCCCACACACCTGACTGCAAATTTGTACGTCAATCTGCTGATTCGACCTGTTGTGCTGACACTCATTAACTGCGTTCCAGGGGGTGTTTTCCAAGAGGATATCGCTCGCTCACATACCGCTGCTGTAACCCATCGTGCTGTCGACAAGTTGCATTGGCCTGCTCGACCACCATCATCGGACGACAACTCCAGCGTCATCCAGAAACAGCACTGACTGTCCCTGTATTGACCGACGAAGTGAAATAGGCGTGGAACTCCATCCCACAAACTGACAACCGGTACATGTACAACATAATGCATGCACGTTTGCGTACTTGGTTTCTACATTCTGGCAGTAACACCGGTTATTAATGTACCAGAATTTCACAGTTCCAATAGCTTATCTCGCGTTTACATTTAACTGCGATCTTGCAATGTTAATCACTTAAATATGTTACCCAGACAAATATATTCTCAAAATTTCTTTACTCTGCATTAATGATTTTTTGGTGTTGCAATTTTTTCCGTCAATGCATTTCCAGCTAACATCAAGAGTGCCACCAAAACAGGCAGAAACGAATAACCTGTGGCAACATCTGCCTCGGAACTGAGAACGATTATTGACGTATTGTAGATTTAAAATGGAGACGGTGAAGGGCATTACCTAAACTTTGTAAAAGCTAGCGATGCTCTAGAGCGGCTGGGCTTGCGACAGGCAGGAAAAGTGCGTCCCTTGTTTCTGTTTGGCTTGTTTGCCTGGGGTTCTCGGAGCGGTCCCTTCCACGACCGACGTCGAATACAAATAAGCAACTGAGACTGCCGACGGGCATTAAATGTCTACCTCTGCATTCATCCTCTACACCCCAACCTATGGAGTGAAGTGGAGAGCAGCTGGTGTATTAAGCTCTCCGGGCAAAAAAAAGGTTACCCTTAGGCACATGACGCTTAAGCCTTAGCGTTGATAAGGGCCTCAGTTCGGTGAGGAAGAGAGACGACAAGTTTCTCCAGGTATGTCACATCCAGCTGAGGCTAATCATTGATTATGAGATCCAGTAGAGCTAAAAATTGTTGAGATTTTGATTGCTACGTTTCACCCGCTTTTCCAAATACGAGGGCGTGCTGAAAAGAAATGACTCCGAATTTTTTATGTGTAAACTCTAAAGTTTCGTAAATAAAACAAACGTTATTTATATTCTACAGCTTTATTTTTCATATCTACATATTTATTTCTCAACATAGTCACTCTGGTGACGAAGATATTGCTCCCAGTTTGTTGATACCGTCACAGTAGAATGACTGAGTTTGTTGATGCAAGCTACAACCTCACCTCTGTTGGCACTGCTTCATCACTATGAAAGTGAAGTGTTGTAGGTGTTCTTTAAGAACTGTAAACACATGAAAATCGAATGGGGCCAAGTCGGTATGTTATGGAGGATAATTGATGACAGTAAAACTAAGATATAGGATTGCTGCAGATGTCGCAGCGCTCGTGTGTGGTCTGGAACTGTTTCCTGAAGGAAAGGATGCTTCACGCGTGGTTAATCTCTTCGAATTCGTTCTTTCGGAAACTCGGTTACAGCTCGCTGTTTCTCACTCTCTAACGCAGTTACGGTATTACACACAGCCGTGTTACACACTAGAATTCAGTGCCCTCTGGCGGCTGAGGGCTACAAATATGCAGCCACGAAGAATAAAGATGTTAATTGTTGATAACGTTAGGTTTATTTTAAAAAAAACTTCAAGATTTTTCACTTAAAAATTGCGGAGGCATTGCTTTTCAGCACGCCCACGTAGTATCAGACATTTTCTAACAGATTAAGATCGGGTGGTTTAGCGGGCCATTCAAGTGACGGGTTCGTGAAACCAGGAACGAATACGTGCAACTAAGTGAACATTGAAGTTGTACCTCAGAAGACTGAGTGGTCATAGCATACTCAACATGGAGATTTAGAAGAAAAGTCACCCAGAAACTTGTAATAAATTTCCTGGTTGACTTTCACTCTAACCTGAATGAGCAGACGTGAGTCGTAGTGGGAAACACAACCCCATAGCATCACAGAACCAATCCAACATTGGCTCTGAATGTTTTAGGAAAACCTCAGAAAACTTTAATCCATGTAGCCAGAAGCGGATTTCAGTCGCTCTCCTCCTGAGTACAGTGTCTTGTCAATGCGCACCTCAAAGGCAAATAACAACCATACTACATGCACTCCGCTACACTCTGTACGGAGGATTACAGAGAAAAATTGCAGTGGTAGATAAGATCATCGGACAAAATGATAGTAAAAAAAAGTAAACTTCTCGCTTTGGAGCGCTGTAGGTGGTGTGCAGGTGGTACCAGGAGGTAGTGTGAGCCTCCATAGTATACCTAGGGTCATGCCAATGCAGTAGTGTGTAAATGCTAGTCATTTTTATGGAATTAAAATAAAAAGACAAAGGAAGGAAGAAAAAATTTCGCCCACACCGGGGTCATTAGAGACGGAACACAAGCTCGGCTTGTCTCAATGATGGGGAAGAAAACCAGCCATGCCCTTTCAAAGGAGCCATTCCGGCACTAGCCTAGACCGATTAAGGGAAATCACATAAAAACTTTAAGCCGGATGGCCCGACGCGGATTTGAACCGTCGTCCTCCTCAAAGCGAGTCCAGTGCTCTGACCACTGCGTCACTTTGCTCGGTTTTTATGGGGTCAGCGCAGTAAGACTGGTCAACGTGAAGACGGGACACAATGGCTGCCGTAAATGAATTTGATGGGTTTGTTAGTGTGTCAACGCGAATTTTCCAACATGTCTACAAAGAATAGTGTGCCACTTCACGACATAAGAACAGTGGTCGTAGAAATATCCTAGCACACTGGGATCGTAGACGAGTGTCACGCCTCGGCTTCAGACTCGGCAGAAATCGCTAGGATCACTAAATGTAGAACCACCTGAACAGATTTCCGAACGAACAAAGCGAAGGGAACTGCGTGCCATAGTCATTCGTGGACGTTTGGAGTAGGGTAATTCGCAAAAGGCCATTGCTGACAACGGCAAATGAAGCTGCGCTGACTGGTAGCGTATAGTGTGGTCCGACAAGTGGCGCTTTGGCGTCTTTTCAAATAAGTGCTCCAACCGCACTTAACCCACAGGTTACGGAGGACGGTTCTGCGATATTTTGGGGGTGTTTTTGAGCCCACTCACTCATGTTAACGTGTGAATGAACCACGATGCTTATTTCAACATTCTCCGTGGCTAATTTTTACGACTTTGTCTTGTACATGTTCACGATGAGTATAATGCGCCGTGAGGAGTGGTCGGGCAGTTAGAGGCGCCATGTCATGGATTGCGTGGCCCCTCCCGCCGGAGGTTCGGGTCCTCCCTCGGGTATCGCTGTGTGTATTCTTCTTAGCATAAGTTAGTTTAAGCAGTGTGTAAGTCTAGGGACAGTTGACCTAAGCAGTTTGGTTCCTTTGGTATAATAAATAAATAAATAAAGTATGCTGCGGACACTCCCGACTTTCAAGTTGACAACAGCCATATTAACAGGGCTGCACGCACACATTGCTGGTTTGACCAACACTTTGGCATCCTATTTGAGCTCGAGTGCCCCGCTATATCTCCAGATCTTAATCTCACGGAAATTGTCTAGGACTGAGTGAAACGAAGCAATCAACTCTCCCGTAGTTTGGTAGGTTTACGGGATCTAATCATCACTGAGTGGCTGCAGCATGATATATTATACTGTAAGTAAGCTGTTTAGGTTTTTATGTTGGTAACGTCACGTACAACTCTGCATGAAAATCACTGAATGTGCTGTGTGCAGTCTGTGGCTGGTTTGTATTGTTGGAATTTCCTTTTGTAGTGTTGGGCAGTTGGCTGTTAACAGCACGTAGCGTTGCGCAGTTGGAGGTGAGCCGCCAGCAGTGGTGGATGTGGGGAGAGAGATGGCAGAGTTTTGAGAGCGGGCGATCTGGACGTGTGTCTGTCAGAAAAAGGAAATTTGTAAGACTGGATGTCATGAACTGCTATATATATATTATGACTTTTGAACATTATTAAGGTAAATACATTGTTTGTTCTCTATCAAAATCTTTCATTTGCTAACTATGCCTATCAGTAGTTAGTGCCTTCAGTAGCTAGAATCTTTTACTTAGCTGGCAGTATTGGCGCTCGCTGTATTGCAGTAATTCGAGTAACGAAGATTTTTCTGAGGTAAGTGATTCATGAAAAGTATAGGTTATTGTTAGCCAGGGTCATTCTTTTGTAGGGATTATTGAAGGTCAGATTACGTTGCGCTAAAAGAAATATTATGTGTCAGTTTAGTGTTGATAAGAATAAGTAAAGAGCGAAATCTCTGAGTACATTCAGTTTTGCTCAGCTGTTTGAAATTCAAATAACGTAAGGGGTTTATCAGCACAGTAATTCATTAATTTTTCTAAGGGGACGTTAAATATGGCGACCCTGCCAGGATTCGAACCTGGAATCTTCTGATAATTACGAATTTTTTTTTCAAATTTGTATTGGTCACTGACCAAAACAGTTTGTAAATTTTTTTTGTATGGAACATGGGGGTTTTGTAAGTAAGCTGTTTAGGTTTTTACGTTGGTAACGCCACGTAGCGCTCTATATGAAAATCGCTGACTGTGCTGTGTGCAGTCTGTGGCTGGTTTGTATTGTTGGAATTTGCTATTGTAGTGTTGGGCAGGTGGCTGTTAACAGCAAGTAGCGTTGCGCAGTTGGAGGTGAGCCGCCAGCAGTGGTGGATGTGGGGAGAGAGATGGCAGAGTTTTGAGAGCGGGCGATCTGGACGTGTGTCCGTCAGAAAAATGAAATTTGTAAGACTGGATGTCATGAACTGCTATATATATATTATGACTTTTGAACATTATTAAGGTAAATACATTGTTTGTTCTCTATCAAAATCTTTCATTTGCTAACTATGACTATCAGTAGTTAGTGTCTTCAGTAGTTAGAATCTTTTATTTAGCTGGCAGTATTGGCGCTCGCTGTATTGCAGTAGTTCGAGTAACGAAGAGTTTTGTGAGGTCTAAGTTGTGAAGTATGGGTTATTGTTAGTCAGGGCCATTCTTTTGTAGGGATTATTGAAGGTCAGATTGCGTTGCGCTAAAAGAAATATAGTGTGTCAGTTTAGTGTTGATCAGAATAAGTAAAGAGCAAAATGTCTGAGTACGTTCAGTTTTGCTCAGCTGTTTGAAAATCAGATAACGTAAGGGGTATATCAGCAAAGTAATTCATTAATTTTTCTAAGTGGACGTTACAATACCTAAAGAAACCTGACTGTCTTCCTTGCCGAATTGAGGCGATTATCAGTATTACAGGCGGTGTTACATGATATTACCGTCATGTCTCCTAGAGGTACCTAATTTTTATCCAGTGTTCTCACATTGTACACATTTGACATACGAATTTTGTCGTTCGCTTTATCTCTGACGTACTGCTTCTTACACTCGGGTGTTGTACGTTCTCAGGTAACTATCGACTCCATTTTTATGACTGCCGTCTAGTTTTAATTTAAACCCGTGTAGATACATCTTCTTCTTCTGATTCCTATCCGTTCCGGATGTTGGCAACCATCTTGGCAGTGCTTTTCCTGTCACTTGCAGCTCTAAATAGCTCTGTAGATGTTTTAGAGGTCCGCGTTCTGATGTTCTTAAGCCAGAATATTCTTCTCCGGCCAACGCTTCTCTTTCCTGGTATTTTTCCTTGAAGGATGGTCTGGAACAGATGGTATCTGTTGTTGTTCCGCATGGTGTGTCCCAGGTACTGGATGTTCCTTGTTTTCACGGTGGCCAGTATTACTATCTCTTTCTTCATTCTTCGAAGAACCTCTACATTTGTGACATGTGCTGTCCACGGTATGCTTAACATTCTCCTGTACATCCACATCTCAAAAGCCTCATGTTCCTCAACACCATAGAAGAGGGGGTAAAATACGTGACAGTGTAGAAGTCTGATCTTCGTCGTCATTGCTAAGCCATGATTCTTGAAAAGGTTACTCACCTTACTCAAGACAGCCCTGGCTTTTTCAATTCGAGTTCTCACCTCGTCAGAAAGATCCCACTGGTCATTTATTGTAGTGCCAAGGTACGTGTGTTTACGTACGTGCTCTATGTCACTTTGGTCTATCTTAATGTGACTTGCAGGGACTCTGTTTTTACTGATTATCATTTTTTTTCGTTTTTTGAGGGTTGACATCTAGACCACATTCAGAACTTTTTTGTGGAAGTCTATCGACAAGGTACTGCAAACTATCCTAACTATCAGGAAATATTACTGTGTCGTCAGCATATCGGATGCTGTTGATATATTTTCCGTTTAAAAGCACTCCCATTTCTACTTCATCAAGAGCTTTCTTAAAGATGTGTTCTGAATAGATGTTGAAAATCAGTGGGGATAACATACAACCCTGCCTTACACCTCGTAGAATGTCTATGTCTGCTGTATTTTCTCTGCCCACCCTCACAGAAGCTGACTGCTTCCAATATAGATTCACAATTTTACGTCGGTCTGTATCATTCAAACTAATGCTTCTTAAAATGTGAACAATCTTCTGGTGTTTTACTCTGTGTAAAGCCTTCAGATAATCAATAAAGCAGGCATAAATGTCGCAATTCACGTCTCTGCACATTTGAAATAGTACCTGGATACAAAATAATGCTTCGCGCGTGCCAGATGCATTTCTGAAACCAGACTGTGTAGAAGAAGTTTGTTCTTCACAGATCTTGTAAATTCTCTGGTGAATGACCCTCAGAAAGATCTGTAGCAGGTGACTCATGAGGCTGATGGTCCTTTATTCATCACAAGTCTTTGCTCCAGGCTTTTTGGGCAATGTAATAAATTCGGATTAAGCCATTCCCGTGGAATGTTACCAGAGTCGTAGATGTCATTGAATACTGCAGTCAACCGTTTTAAATTATTCTCACAGAGCAGCTTGAGAATTTCGGCATTCACATTGTCGGGACCAGGTGATTTACCATCTTTCACTCCATTTATCGCAACTTGTACTTCTTCCAGCAGAATTCTAGGTCCTGTTTCGCAATATATTTGAGGAAGTACTGGCTGTTGTCATAAAAAGAGTTTTTCTATGTATGATTTCCATATTTCTTTAAGCTCATCTTGTCCAATTATTATTTTTCCTTCATTATTCACCAACCTGTTTCTTGTCCTTTTTCTGTAATTTTCTATCACTTCTCTGACTTTTTTTACTTGTACTTCTTCCAGCAGAATTCTAGGTCCTATTTCGCAATATATTTGAGGAAGTACTGGCCGGTTGTCATAAAAAGAGTTTTTCTATGTATGATTTCCATATTTCTTTAAGCTCATCTTGTCCAATTATTATTTTTCCTTCATTATTCACCAACCTGTTTCTTGTCCTTTTTCTGTAATTTTCTATCACTTCTCTGACTTTTTTATGAATATTGACACTATCATGCTTCAATTGTAATTTCTTTCATTGCACTGTTCCTGTATTTCTCTTTCCTTAGCCTCTCGTATCCGTTTCCTGATCTCTTTGTTGATATTCTTGTCTTCATCAGGATTACTTTTCACTTTCCTCCTTCTGTACATCATTTTAAGTATTTCTTCAGTCATCCATGGCTTTGCTTTGGTGACATTGGATTTCAGATGTTCTTCTTTAACTGATTGTACTATAGAGTTTATTTTTTTAAATTTCTCTTCGGTGCAAAAGTTACCTGACAGAGACTTTAGTTCATTATTAAGATGGGCTCCTGCATTTTCTCTTATGGTAGATTCTTTCAGTTTGCGGATCTCATACATTTTGACTTTTTCTTTTGAATTCTCTATCTTCTGATTTTAAAACAACTAGGGGAACGTGATCTGAGTTAATGTCGGCACCTGGATAGGTTTTCATTGAGAGATAGCTGTTTCTATGTCTTTGATTCATCAAGACATAATCAATCTTATTTCGGGTAATATTTTCGTCTGAATCTCTTGCGGACTTCCAAGTGTAGAGGCGTCTGGGTGGTAGTGTGAAGAATGTGTTAGTTATTACAAATGCCCACTCTCCTGCAAATACGCTGAGTAGTTCGCCTCTCTCATTCCTTTCACCAAGTCCATAATGACCTATAATGTCGCCATCGGATCTCCTTCCTATATTGGCATTAAAATCTCCCATAATTATTGTAAGATCTATCTTCGGTGGTTGTTGCAAAACACCTGAGATTTGGGAATAAAATTCTGTAACTTCTTCATCACTATGTTGTTGGAGCTTAGACCTGAATAACGTTTAGTTGTGCGGGCAGAGCAATTTTTGGACTACCATCGCTCTCTCTGAAACAGGTACACAATTAGTGACACATTCTGCGGTAGCCTTCGTTGATATAAATTCTACTACAGACTTATACTGTTCATTAGATGTTCCTGAGTAGTAAGTTCTGTGTTCATTGATGTTACAAGAGCCTGAACCTGGCCATCGCATTTCACAAATGCCCGTGATCTTAACGCTCATTCTTTCCATTTCTTGTATTGCATTGTTGATTTTTCCAGTCTGAGCCATCGTCTTCACATTCCATGTGATTATGTTTATACTATCTTTCAATGATAAACCCGTCTTTGTGACAGTGTTGCTCAAAACGAGGACTTGAAACTCCGGAAAATTTGGTTTTGAACACAGCCATGATGTCTACTAGATAAATCCATAGGATCTTTAATGTGGTGGTTTCTCGTTGCCTTCCACATTCTGAAGCCGTTGAGCAATCTGGTTTTTACGCCTTCAGGGACCATTTCTCATCCCAAGGACAACAGAGTGCCCTATCCTTTAGCGGATCATCCGCCCTCCATGGAGGCCGTTGACACTTGGTAGGAGGGGACCACTTATACCAGTGGTCGCTCAGTTTTGGACGCAGTTTAATGTCATGCCCGGAACAAGTTTAAATGCTCAAAGTCCTTGATATGTGGAAAAAGTTGAAAACTTGTCCTTATATTTTCAGATGTACCACATCTGCTGACATTCACTGCCCAGAAATTTTTTTAATATTCCCTTGTTCCCCATTCTGCATCGTTGGAACTCCTCTACGCCATATAGAATTTTAGGGACACAATGGCAGTACAACTTCTCATTCGTAGACTGATTGGGTACAAACAAAGGGCAACTAGCAAGCGTTGTAATGTTGTTCCATTAATTTGTTCTGAAAGCGGTGCTGATATTCAAGACCATAAAAGTGGGTTAAAAGCTGTGAGCTATCTGAGGAAGTTAACCTTGCATTACTGCGCAACTGTTTCACCAGGTATCCAGTCTACCTTACCAAATTCCCAACCAGACTAACATTAATTATAATCTTTTGTACTCATCTTACGTATATATATATATATATATATATATATATATATATATATATATATATATATATATATATATCAAAAGACAATTTAAATAAAAAGAAATAAATTAGTTTATATTTGGACATTTATTTTAACATTGATCATTGTTCCGTTAAAATTTCAGCATATCAAACTTGATTCATAACTAAACTGGTGCCTTATTTAGGATTGCGTACATGTGAGTTTGTAATCTTACGGAACACATCAAATAGGGAGCCAAGACTGGGAGACTATATACAACACTGCATTC
This sequence comes from Schistocerca gregaria, assembly GCF_023897955.1. Taxonomy (NCBI): domain Eukaryota; kingdom Metazoa; phylum Arthropoda; class Insecta; order Orthoptera; family Acrididae; genus Schistocerca; species Schistocerca gregaria. Next base: position 809,567,005 of record NC_064931.1, on the reverse strand, counting down.
ATAAAATAACACACGAAGAACATTGAAACATATGCAAAAGGAAATTAACCGCAACCAACCGATTCAATTTTCACCCAAAGAAGTTACGTTCGTAGCGCAGTCCTGTCCGTCATGAAATTACCTCACACTGGTGTACTAAATTCATACTAACTCTCCGTGGTCAACTTGGTTTACACAAAGAGTGTAACTCCACAATAATTTTGATAGTTAAAATAAATTAGATCGAAAAGCAATTTACAAAAGAAAAACCTCGAACTGGTTACTATCGTCTTACTATTAACCTGATGGATCAAACAATTGTATAAGCACGTGGTACTGGTCTCACAAAGTACACACCACGTGGGTTGAACATAAAGAAAAGTTGCTATATTGAAAAATATTTTCAAGACGAGACGTTATAATCTCACGCACATTTGCATTTAAGATTGATGATCTTAGTTAGGGTTACTGATCAACACGTGGTTCCACTTTACTCTCAAAGTTGTGACAAAGCAACTATTGGAAGATATTCTGAACTTCACACTCGAATTACACTGCGTTGCAATTTAAGATAACATTAGATATTTTAGAGCTAAACCTGAAATAAAGGTGATTAAATTTTCAGTTAGGCTGAACGTAAGAAATCCATTGTCCTACGGACTTAAGAGACACGCACTTAGCCGGAGATCTTACCACTTCAGACGCTCGCCGCAGACAGACTGACCTGGACCCCTACCTAGCGTGCTTAAGACATACAAATGGAAGTGACCAGAGAGCCAGCTTCCTATACCAACATGACAAGGGACGGGAAGGACCATACTAAGAAAAGAAACCTCTCTGCTTTTAGAAAGCGTAGCTACCTGTTCCGACGTTGGTCCTACTGTTCACTAGCAGACAGGCTTGTCTGCTACCATCAAGCATGCAACTAGAAATACATTTGCTCATTCATCCTCTCACACAGAAGGGAAGGGGGATGACAGTATCTTATCATATACAGTATATAAAAGAATGCGGATGTAGGTTCCGTATGAGACTGTGTGACATGAATTACATATAAACTGTGTTTTAAAGTGTAGTAGTGTGACAGATCGTTCTTGTTTATGTGTAAAAGTAACACGTTCCACTGCTCAGTCTCCTCCCAGATAGTCAGAAACACCACAGTAAATTTAGAAGTGGAATGTATGCCGTAAATGACAACAGATTTAAGAAATTAACATGAAGGGAATCCAACAGAGACCTTTCAGTGTTATTTGATATTTCCCACTAAGCTTCTGAAGTATTCCTCAATGCATCCTACATGAGGTTTCAATTAGTTTAACATATCGAAATTTATGCACCCATCACCTTCCTCTAAAACTTACCATGAGATGATATTTTCATAATATGCACATCTGCAGTCTACAGGTAACATAAATCTGTTGAAGGTGATGCTGGTGATTTTTTGGATAAACAGGAGCATTTTCTTAAGAGATGTTATATATATATATACACTCCTGGAAATGGAAAAAAGAACACATTGACACCGGTGTGTCAGACCCACCATACTTGCTCCGGACACTGTGAGAGGGCTGTACAAGCAATGATCACACGCACGGCACAGCGGACACACCAGGAACCGCGGTGTTGCCCGTCGAATGGCGCTAGCTGCGCAGCATTTGTGCACCGCCGCCGTCAGTGTCAGCCAGTTTGCCGTGGCATACGGAGCTCCAACGCAGTCTTTAACACTGGTAGCATGCCGCGACAGCGTGGACGTGAACCGTATGTGCAGTTGACGGACTTTGAGTGAGGGCGTATAGTGGGCATGCGGGAGGCCGGGTGGACGTACCGCCGAATTGCTCAACACGTGGGGCGTGAAGTCTCCACAGTACATCGATGTTGTCGCCAGTGGTCGGCGGAAGGTGCACGTGCCCGTCGACCTGGGACTGGACAGCAGCGAAGCACGGATGCACGCCAAGACCGTAAGATCCTACGCAGTGCCGTAGGGGACCGCACCGCACTTCCCAGCAAATTAGGGACACTGTTGCTCCTGGGGTATCGGCGAGGACCATTCGCAACCGTCTCCATGAAGCTGGGCTATGGTCCCGCACACCGTTAGGCCGTCTTCCGCTCACGCCCCAACATCGTGCAGCCCGCCTCCAGTGGTATCGCGACAGACGTGAATGGAGGGACGAATGGAGACGTGTCGTCTTCAGCGATGAGAGTCGCTTCTGCCTTGGTGCCAATGATGGTCGTATGCGTGTTTGGCGCCGTGCAGGTGAGAACCACAATCAGGACTGCATACGACCGAGGCACACAGGGCCAACACCCGGCATCATGGTGTGGGGAGCGATCTCCTACAATGGCCGTACACCTCTGGTGATCGTCGAGGGGACACTGAATAGTGCACAGTACATCCAAACCGTCATCGAACCCATCGTTCTACCATTCCTAGACCGGCAAGGGAACTTGCTGTTCCAACAGGACAATGCACGTCCGCATGTATCCCGTGCCACCCAACGTGCTCTAGAAGGTGTAAGTCAACTACCCTGGCCAGCAAGATCTCCGGATCTGTCCCCCATTGAGCATGTTTGGGACTGGATGAAGCGTCGTCTCACGCGGTATGCACGCCCAGCACGAACGCTGGTCCAACTGAGGCGCCAGGTGGAAATGGCATGGCAAGCCGTTCCACAGGACTACATCCAGCATCTCTACGATCGTCTCCATGGGAGAATAGCAGCCTGCATTGCTGCGAAAGGTGGATATACACTGTACTAGTGCCGACATTGTGCATGCTCTGTTGCCTGTGTCTATGTGCCTGTGGTTCTGTCAGTGTGATCATGTGATGTATCTGACCCCAGGAATGTGTCAATAAAGTTTCCCCTTCCTGGGACAATGAATTCACGGTGTTCTTATTTCAATTTCCAGGAGTGTATATATATGCATTCGAGCTCCTACTCTCTTATAAAACTATGTTAAGATACATGTTAACTTCCTTCCCAGTTGTTGGTGTTCCGTGTAATTTTATACTCACATAGGCTCTTGCAACCAATCTTCAGCAATTTCTCCTACGACTTTATTTCTTGTATCATCAATTTTTCTGTCATCATAGTACAGATATCTTCATATTTCAAAGTGCGGTTAGTAGTGCATGCCATCATGAATTACCAAAAGCGCCAGCGGTATCAGTAATTATATTAACGTTGCTCATGATGAATATCACCTGGTGAACGAATGAAACGAATAAACACGTGAGGTGACCGGCCCTATCAACCCTTTCCTGATTGACGCCTCTTATGCAGCTTGCTTGTCAAAGTTCTTACTTGTATTTAACTGTCTCGCGTTGGTGGCTGTAGTAAGATTGAACTTAGTGTAGTATGTTGTTTCTATTGCTTTTGTTGTCGATTATGACAGAATGGAGAGGGGTGAAAGTCAGTTTCGGCACAATCTACTGCTCTCGAATGGGACCAGGATGACAGCCAAGCTTAATGCCCCCACGCGAGTGATGAATCGCCATCAAAGAAAAGACCCACCATGTTTTAATAACGAAATTCCGAAGATGCTAAGGAAGCAGAGACTGTTGCATTCATGGCTCAAAATAGAACGCACAAATCACGGTAAGCAAAAGGTTAGTAGAGCTTTGTGCGTCTGTGAAATGATCTATGTGCAAAGCACACAACAACTACCACCGTTATACGAGGGTCAGTCAAAAAGTAATGCCTCCTATTTTTTTCTACGTTTAATTGTCAGGAAATTTAAATGCAATTACATAGGTTGAAAACCACAACATTGAGGATCATTTTGTCATTTTTCAATGTAATCTCCGCCCATCTCTACAGTTTTGGTCCATCTTTGAACAAGGGCATGTATCCCAGCACGGTAAAAATCACAGCTCTGCTTCCTAAGCCATTGACGCACGGATGTTTTGACGGCCTCCTCATCTTCAAAATGAATCCCACGATGAGCTTCTTTTAGTGGCCCGAACAGATGGAAGTCTGATGGTGCCAGGTCAGGGCTGTATGGGGGATGAGGCAAAACTTCCCATCCAATTTTGACAATCTCGTCAGAGGTGTGACGACTGGTGTGTGGTCTTGCATTGTCATGCAAAAGAAGAACATCTGCCATTGATTTTCTTGGGCGAACTCGCTGAAGACGTGCTTTAAGTTTTTTGAGGGTTGTGATGTATTGAACAGAATTTATTGTGCATCCCTGCTCCAAAAAATCAACTAGAATCACACCCTCTGTATCCCAGAAAACTGTTGCCATAACTTTCCCTGCCGATCGCACAGTTTTGAATTTTTTCTTCCTCGGCGAGCTTGTGTGACGCCACTCCATTGACTGCCTCTTTGATTCGGGTTCAAAAAAATGCACCCATGTTTCGTCCCCGGTCACAATTTTTTTCAGAAACTCATCTCCCTCCAAACGGAAGCGCTGCAAGTGTTGGGAGGCTATTGTTTTCCTTGACTCTTTATTCAGATCGGTTAACATTCTTGGAACCCACCGTGCACAAACTTTTGAGTACCCCAATTGTTTAATAATCATGATCACACTGCCTTTACTAACAGAAATAATGCGACACACTTCATCTGCAGTCACCCGACGGTCACCACGAATGATGTCATCAACTTGCTGAATGTTGTGTGGAGTCACTGCACTCACCGGCCTGCCGCTCCGCTTTTCGTCACTCAACGGTGTTTGCCCTTCAGCTTCCTTACAACGACGAACCCATCGTCTAACAGTGCTGACATCCACTGTCACAACACCATACACCTTCTTCAGTCTTTCATGAATGCGTATGGGCGTTTCACCTTCTGCATTCAAGAATTCAATCACACAACACTGTCTCAAACGAACATCGATGTCGGCCATCTTACAAACTTCTGCTGTGCTGCCACCTGTTGACACAGAAAGTTACTACTGCAGTGGATTGCAGAAGAAGGTTTGAGGAATGGCGCCAAATTCAAATTTTTCACTTAACTTAATTTTTTTAAGTAGAAAAAAAATGGGAGGCATTACTTTTTGACCGACCCTCGTACCTTAACAAAGGATCTGGCAGAGAACCCGAAAAAATTCTTGTCGTACCTAAAATCCATTCAGTCCCTTGTTGACCAGTCTGTTGTGGCAACTGAAGATAGCAAAACGAAAGCAGAAGTTTTAAAATTCCCTTTCAAGAAGTCTTTCACGCAGGACAACCGCACAAACAAACCGTGATTTAACAAGCGGGCAGACTCCCATATGGACTACATAGTAATTAGCATCAGTGGTGTAACAACTGAAAGATTTGAAAACAAATAACTCACAATGTTCGGAAGGGAACCCAATTCGGTTTTACAAAGAGTACTCTATGGCGTTGGCCCCTTACATAGGCCAGCCGTTGTGACCGAGCGGTTCTAGGCGCTTCAGTCTGGAACCGCGCGACGCCTACGGTCAAAGGTTCGAATCATGCCTCGGGCATGGTTATGTGTGATGTCTTTAGATTTAAATAGTTCTACGATCTAGGGGACTGATGAGCTCATATGTCTAAGTTCAAAATGGTTCAAATGGCTCTAAGGACTATGGGATTTAACATCTGAGGTCATCAGTCCCCTAGACTTAGAACTACGTAAACCTAACTAACCTAAGGACATCACACACATCCACGTCCGACGCAGAATTTGAACCTGCGACCGTAGCAGCCGCGTGGTTTCGGACTGAAGCGCCTAGAACGGTTCGGCCACCGCGGCCGGCAGATGTTAAGTCCCATAGTGCTCAGAGCCATTTGAACCATTTGAACACTTACATAGCTTCACTTATCGTGAATTTCTCGCCCAGCACAAAGTCCCATGAGACTGGAAAAAGCGCAGATGACTCCTTTATATAAGAAGGGTAAAAGAATGGACCCGCAAAATTGCAGGCTAATATCCCTCACTTCAGTTTACTGCAGAATCCTTGAATATATTCTCTGTTCCAATATCATGAACTTTCTCGAGACTGAGAACCTTATTTCCATGATTCAGTATGGTTTCAGAAAGCATCCTTCGTGCGAAACTCAGATTGCCCTTTTCTCAAATGATATACTGCGAACTAGGTATGATGGACAACAGGCTGATTTCATATTTCTAGATTTCCGGAAAGTGACATGGTGCCCCATTGCAGGCTGTTAACGAAGGAACGAGCATATGGAGTTAATTCACACATACGTGAGTGGCTGGAAGACTTCTTAAGTAATAGAACTCAGTATGTTGTCCTCGACGGCGAGTGTTCATGAGAGACAACGGTATCCTCAGAAGTGTCCCAGGGAAGTGTGACAGGACCGCTGTTGTTCTCTATACACATAAATGATTTGGTACATAGAGTGAGTAGTAATCTGCGGTTGCTTGCTGATGAGGCGGTGCTGTACGGTAAGGTGTCGAAGTTGAGGGACTGTAGGAAGATACAGGACGACTCAGAAAAAATTTCTAATAGATGTGATGAATGGCAGTGAGCTCCAAATGTGAAAAAATTGGATGGGTAAGAAGAACAAACTTGTAATGTTCGGATACTGGTATCCTGTTTGACACAGCTAAGTCGTTTAAATATCTGGTCGTAACGCTCCTAAGAGATACGAAATGGAATGAACTGCGGTAGGGAAGGTGAATGGTGAACTTCGGTTTATTGGGAGAATTTTAGGAAACAGTGGTTCGCCCGTAAAGAAGACCGCATATAGGACGCTGGTGCGAACTATTCTTGAGTTCTGCTCGAGTGTTTGGAATCCGTACCAGGTCGGATAGAAGGAAGACATCGAAACAATTCAGAGGCGAACTGCTAGATTTGTTACAGGTAGGTTTGAACAACACATAAGTGTTACGGAGATGCTTCGGGGACTCAAATGGGAACCCCTAGAGGGAAGGCGACATTCTTTTCGAGAACACTGTTGAGAAAATCTAGAGAACCGGCATTTGAAGCTGACTGCCGAACGATTTTAATGCCGCCAACATGCATTGCTCGTAAGGACCGAGAAAATAAGATACGAGAAATCAGGGCTCATAAGGAGACATATAGACAGTCGTTTTTTCCTCGCTATATTTGCGAGTGGAACAGGAGAGGGAATGACAGTAGTGGTACATGGTACTCTCCGCCACGCACCATACGGTGGCTTGCGGAGGATCTGTGCAGATGTAGAAAAGTGTTACATGGCCTCACTACTTCTGACAATGCGGAAGGTTTGAAATTCAGTTCAGAACATTGGCACGAAGCCTGGCAAACATGTACCTTAAGCGACCACCTGTGTTTTTTCTGGCCAAATACTGGCTGTTATAATTTATCCCAGTACAAAGATTCGAACCGGCTACCTCCGAGTCGAGCTTCACTGTACAAGTGCGCGTTAACGATATCAACCACGGAGGCAGGTATAATCTGATTAATAGCACCGTTTATTAATTTGCATTTTCTGAAACCACACTTTTTAGAAGTCAGTCACATTTGCTAACTGTGCGTTGTTAGTCAGCCAGTCAGCCACAGAGTTTTTTTTTTTTTTTTTTTTTTTTTTTTTAAGCTGGGGGAAGTGAAACGGCTGAGGTGATCAGCACCCAGACCATAGCCTGAAAAAGAATCAGTTTCTGAGTAAACGACTCCTTGGTTCTTGAAGTTAGGTAAGATATAGGAATCCAGATGTCATTTGTAGATGGGTAAGACTACAAGACTCTGCAAAACTGAAGGACGACACAGATGAAGTAACATTACGTGTTAACTACCCGATGGGAACGAATCAAATGCGGGAGTATGTTGCTACAGGCCTTCCATGGCGTAAGGACAGCGTGACTATAGTGCCATATGGGGCTGGCACTTCGACACGAGGCAGCTGAAGGAACCGGAAGAGGCTGTGTGTCGATCAGCAAGCAGTTATAAGGGGCGTTGAAAAAGAAACGAGCCGGAGTCATAATTACAGAAACCAGTACCTGTATCTTGGAACTATTGACTCTGGCTATTGAGACCTTTGTCCCCCTGTGAGACAAGGCAGTGAATGGCTGTCTCATAAAATTCCCGGGGCTGCGATGTGAGCCAGTACCGCACGTACAGCTGGACGTCATCGTCCGAGGTGAATTGTTTGCCCATCAGAGCCGTTTTAAAGGGACCAGAAATGGTGTAATCACAGTGAGAGATTGACAACAGTGAATGCCCAGCGTTACTCGCAAACCTTGACCACTCTTCGCCAAGCGATCAAATCAGAACGACCAGGCAATCTCACCCGTGGGGTCATTCTGCTCCACGACAGTGCAAAGCCTCATACGGCCAGCACAGTCGTGGCACTCCTGCAGAAATTCAAATGGGAGGTTCTCGGCCACCCTCCATATAGTCCGGACCTCTCTCCCTGTGATTACGCCAGTTTTGGTCGCCTTAAAAAGGCTCTGAGGGGAAAACGATTCACCTCGGACGACGACGTCCAGCTGTACGTGTGAAACTGGTTCACATCTCAGCCCCGGGAATTTTATGAGACAGCCATTCACCACCTTAGGTCACAGTGGGACAAGTGTCTCAACAGCCAAGGCCAGTACTTCTAAAACACAGGTACTGGTTTCTGTAATTATGCCTCTGGCTAGTTTCTTTTTGAACGCCCCTTATACATTACGTTTTGGTGGTGTTCTTCATTAAGTAGCCGCGCGGGATTAGCCGAGCAGTCTAAGGCACTGCAGTCATGGACTGTGCGGCTGGTCCCGGCGGAGGTTAGAGTCCTCCCTCGGGCATGGGTGTGTGTGTTTGTCCTTAGGATAATTTAGGTTACTATTTAGGTTACGTAGTGTGTAAGCTTAGGGACTGATGACCTTAGCAGTTAAGTCCCATAAGATTTCACACACATTTGAATATTATTTTCTTCATTAAGTGCGATCAGGAGACAACATTTGGATAACATCCCACGGGGAAGAATCATGGGGAAACTGGAAGAAGAGCGAAATGTGACGAGTGTAGCGCAGGAGTTTGGTATTGCTCACACCACTGTTTTGCGTGCATTAGGAGCCTTCCGAAACACAGCAGCTGCTGTCTGAAGGGGAGCAGATCCTCGCCCGCGGTCAACTACTGCCGCACACGATCGCCACCTTGTGCAACAGGCAAGATGAGACCTACGTAAAACGGCTGGTTCATTTGCAACCACACTGGACAGAACTGCAAGACACGCAATCTCACGCTCCATAATGTCACGGTGACTGCTTTGGTGAGGTATCTTTGCACGACAACCAGTAAGTTGCGTTCCGTTGACAGTCCGATCGCGAAAGTGTGGGATGCGGTGGAGATATGCATGGCAGCAGGTGCACATGCACCAGTGACCATCCAGCAATCATCAACCGCGATGGTGATGAAATGAAACGCCCTGCCACAAAACTCCTTGTCAACCTTGTGCTGATCGCACACAATGTTGAGTACTACATCCCGCCTTTAGTAATGTCCAGTAGACCATCATAGCTCGCGGTGGCTTCAGTGTAACATTTGCTTTCAATAAATGCGTCATTTCCTTTCGTCTGATATCGTCAATTACCTTCTGTACTATAACGTAACAGCTGGCCGGAGTGTCCGAGCGGTTCTAGGCGCTTCAGTCTGGAACAATGCGACCGCTGCGGTCGCAGGTTCGAATCTTGCCTCGGGCATGTATGTGTTTGATGTCCTTACGTTAGTTAGGTTTAACAGGTTCTAAGTTCTAGGCGAATCCTGGTCCGTACAAACTTTCATTGTCGTCATTCCATTCTACAGCTGATGGTTGTCCATATTCGCAGTTACGAATATATTTAGTGTACTTCATAACGGCTGTAGTCTAAGCACTGCATGTTACTTTGGACATACATGCATGCCCAAAGGAACTTTGCATCGTAATTCAGAATAACACAGGCACTGCAATATCGCATATATCTCAGTGCAGGCGCTCAATAACGTAACCAGCGCAGATGCAGCTAATTTATCGCTGCTCCTTGCTGCCTCATAAACAATTATCACAGATTTCACGCGAGATGGGTATCTCAGAACCTTCATACGAAAGTGTGAAAGAAGCTGCCATTCAAAGTACACGGCGCAAATGAGGCGTCGCCAGGTGCGAGGGCAGCTAGCTGTCCGTAAGGTTAAAGTTCAATGTCCCGTCGACGAGGTGGTCATTAGGAACGTAGCACCATCTTGGAGCCACTTCCTATGGCTCAGTGGCTAAGTGTCAAACTTCAGATTCAAAGGTCTGGAGTTCGAAGCCAGTCAGACATAGGATTCTTATCTGTCACTTCTTTCACATCTGGAAATGTTTGAGAATGTGGGGAAAATAAACAAGTCGAACTTGATCCGTCAGTAGCTCTCTGGATATTTTAGTTCAAAGATTGGAGCAAAGCAAGGGAATACCAAATTCGATAGGACTATATACAAGGTGGTCAGAAACAGTCTGTTGCAGGGGAGATTTTGCTGAGAAATAATCGTTAAGTGAAAAAATCGATACTGTTTCCCGCTAAAGAATTAATTAGCATTGAAGTTTGCTAAGCAGAGACAGTGTCGCCGAAGGTGTTCTTCGTTTGGTTTCCTAAAACCGAACAAAATAGTGATACAAAGATTGACATGAGACGGTAATAAAGATCGAACCCGAGTCAAAGGCAGGGCAATCTTGTGAGGTATCATCAACACTACGAGAGCAACTGACACTTAATATATCTGGCAGGTGGCTTGAATTTGCACGCGCGAGGACCTGTTAGGTAACTTCGATGCTAAATAACCCGGAAACAGCGCAACATATCGAACTTTTTTCTTAACCATTATTTCTCAGCACAACCTACCCTGCAGTACCCTTACAAGCTCTTCAGACTGTTTCCGGCCACCCTCTATATAAGGTGGAATAAGTGAAGGTAGATTTATTGGTGTATGTGTGGGAGAGGGAAAGAGAGAAAGAAAGAAAGATGTCATCTTTATGGATGATATGAAGTTCCGCAGTTACAGCAAAGTTCTAATGGAAGCACTATATGCACTGTGCAATTTCAAATAAGATTGAATACCTTCTTCCCCATTGCGTAACTTCAAATGGTTCAAATGGCTCTGAGCACTATGGGACTTAACATCGGAGGTCATGAGTCCCCTAGAACTTAGAACTACTTAAACCTAACTAACCTAAGGACATCACACACATCCATGCCCGAGGCAGGATTCGAACTTGCGACCGTAGCGGTCGCGCGGTTCCAGACTGAAACGCCTAGAACCGCTCCACCAAAGCGGCCGGCCATTGTGTAACTAGGAGGAGTGTTGGTAACATGAATTTTCTGAATATTCTATAGAACCATTCCGGTATTCGCCTAAGACGATTTAGGTAAACCACAGGAAACGTAAATCTGCGTGCTCTGGTGAGGATTTGAACCGGCGTTCTCCCGATGTGTTAGCCTCTGCACCGCCTAGGTCGGTTCTGGCGCTCAAGAATATGTCCTTGGCACGACATGAGCCTTTGTCCCCGCGTCAGAAGACCCCGTTATCGCTTCCTCCTGGCGATAAGCCGGTGCCACAGCAATGCCACTAACGCTAAGACGCCGGCCCCGGCGTCTGCTGAGGAGAACTTGCGGGGCAGGCTGTGAATTCACGCACGACTCCTCAATCGTGATTTCTTGAAAAAGGAAGTGCAGGGGGAACTCGCGCTTGTCAAGATTCACCCTCGCCAGCCTCCCTCACTCATTTATTATGTCGCGTCATTTTTTTCTTTAATCTCTCTTCTCGCGTCCCTTAAATTCTACTTCATTTTGTTCTTTCCCCCTCCCGCTTTTATCTGGGGATTACGGAGGGTTACGAAAAAGAATGAGCAAAGTGACAGAAAAAGTGGAGGGAGAGTCGCAGAAGTTTGCTCCTCGCTTCCCAATTAATCGGCGCGCGGCTGCAGCGCCGCCTCCACGCCCCCCCCCCTTCCCCCCCACCTTTACCCTCCCCTCCCCCCCTCCAGTCACCGCCACCCCCGCCCGCCCCCACCCCTGGCCACCCTAAGCGTCCGGCTGCCGCCCTCTTTCACAAACATTCACCAGCTACCAGCTTCACAGCGCCTTTTCCCGTGTTCTCCTTATCGGATTCGACGCCTGTACACACAAAAATCATCTCCGGCTAAAAGAGGAAAATTTTAAAAAAAGTATGTGTCTTCGAGGCACTCACAGAACATAAACATCTATCTATTTTCGCATTACGTTCGTCAATATTATGTAGTTTCACCTTTATATCTCCCGAGAAAAGAAAGAATTTTAAAAGATGAGCTAACAAATATGCGATATTCTGTATACAGTTTTTGTATTTTTATTTACTTATTTAACTGGGTCGGATTAGGGCACTCAGGTCCTCTCTTACAATTTTTTTTAAAAATCATGATTGCTTAACGAATGATAATTTTCGTATTATACATAGTAATGAAATTATAGCAATAGAATTAAAAATGATTTGAAACCTGATCTGAATATATCTAATGGCAGTTGGAATAGTATTACCGAGTAAGAGCTAGTAAAAATACCAGTGATAACATTATTACTGCCATTATTGTTATTATTAAGGAGAGGCATGTAGTATAAGCACCTTAAACATTAGACGGCCGCTGTGACCGAGCGGTTCTAGGCGCTTCAGTCCGGAAACGCGCTGCTGCTACGGTCACAGGTTCGAATCGTATCGGGTGATGTCCTTAGGTTAATTAGGTTTAAGTAGTTCTAAGTCTTGGGGACTGATGACCTCAGATTTTAAGTCCCATAGTGCTTAGACCCATCTGAACCATTTTGAACCTTAAACATTTTAATAAAAAATTAAATTGTAAGTATGAGCTACTATGTGATAATACAACTTTTTAATACGATGGCAGGAAAAGATAATTATTCTAGAAAAGAATCAGCCACAACAAAAACTTGGATATATTAAATGAAGCTGACTTTTTTTTAGATACAAGAAAGTTTTACTTTTCTAACAACTAACAATTATATTGTTATTCAAGGCTTCTACACAATTTCTAGCAGCATTACTAGTTCTTAATTTTACATGGATATTAATAATAGCAATGAAAATATTCCACGTTTTCTGAAATTTCATGATTTCTGCTCTCACATATAGGACATAGAAACCAATTCTCTTCAAAATTCTCACTACATAAAATGATGACTACGCTGGATCAAACAGTTGGTTGTTGTGCAGTAGGAAAACATTGTGTCTCATTTTTCTTTAGATTCATTGGCATGGATAAAATTATGTCAACTTGACGACTATTATGGCATGTAACACGTATTACATTGATAACCTAAGATTTCCTGTAGCGTAATTCTTGGTGTTTTCCACAACTGATAAGTTACCCCTGTTAATTTAGGTTATAATTCTAATCATTCAGGAAATTCATAGAAATGATTAAGAAATTCCTTCCGTGATATTTATTAACTCATCCTGGCAAGATTAGTGCAATTAGGCATCGTTCATATTTTACTTTACTTTCAGTACGAAACATATGATATAGTACATCCTGCATGAAAGAAAACACTTAGATATATTTACAACATAAATAGTCGAAACAGCTGTAGCTACAGCAGAAAACAACACAATTAATGTTCGTTCAAAAAAAGTAGAACAACAAAGAAAAATTACACGTAGGTAGATGCTGGCAGCAAGGGATCCTAGAGAAGGGGTGGGGGAGGAAGACGCGATAAAATACAAGACGTGAAGAGAAGGGGAGTTATGGTGACGAAAAGAGAAGGGAATGTGTCTGGAAAATGATGGATGAAGTGACTTTACTATTTGACTAAGAAAACTATCTGAATATTTCTTTCATCCTTTTTAAGAAGAAGTGACGACACTGCCGAAAGTAAATGCTTCAGCTTTCTATTAAATTAAACAGAGCACTGAATTTTGAGCAGTGCTTGTTCCGGAAGCGGGAACTAGCTGGTTGGCTCTGGCTCTGAGCACTATGCGACTTAAATTCTGAGATCATTAGTCGCCTAGAACTTAGAACGAATTAAACCTAACTGATCTAAGGACATCACACACATCCATGCCCGAGGCAGGATTCGAACCTGCTGTCGCGCTGTTCCAGACTGAAGCGCCTAGAACCGCTCGGCCACAACGGCCGGCATGCTGTTAGTCAAATGTGGTCAAGTATAGTCTTATGTATACTTGTGGTTCAAACCTTATACAGGAAATTCTACATCTATATCAGTATCTATACTCCGCACGCCATCTTATGGTATGCAGCAGACGGTACTTTATGCACCACTGTCACTTGCCCTCTTTCCTGTTCCAATCTTGAACGATGAGCGGGAAGAGTGATTGCTGGTAAACCACCGTATGAGCTCTATTCTCTCTAATTTTAGCTTCTTGGCCTGTTCGTGAGATAAACCTAGGACGAAGAAATATATTGACTGACTCTTCCAGGAAAGTACCATTCGGAATTTCAACTGTAAATGACATCTTGGTGAACAAGGCCTCTCTCGCAGCGAATGATAGTGGAGTTGGGTGAGCGGTTTTCGTGACACTTTCTCGCCTAATAAACCAACACGCGCTGTTCTTCTTCGGATCTTCTCCACTTCCTCTCTCAATCCTTCACCCTCACAGAGCTCGCAACGTTACCCACTAATAACAATACATAGTGAGAAAACGGAAAGCACCTTTCCGTGGAACTTACAGACGTGCAGCATGATTAAATCATAGGATGCCACAGGTGTAAAAGATCGGTGCAAGTGGCTGCAGCCGTCCTACATAAACATAAGGAAACTACACACACCTGAAAAACGTTTTGCATAACCCCGATTCCCAGATCTCCTGAAGATAGATGTTGACTGTGGCTATTGTATCACGCAGTCCTTTTGACTGTCCAGAGATGCCACCAAACCCACCCAAAGACGTAAAACAGTCGTGCCCGAGCAGCGCCTATTAGACGGAGGGGGTCCGACAGCCGATCAGTTTCAGTCATTCCACCAGGAAGAAGGTACACGGCTCGTGTTGTCTGTAGTTCAATCGTGCCTAGACGGTCAATGCCGCGCTTCGAACGCGTCCGCATTGTTACTTTGTACCAGGAAGGGCTCTAAACAACGGAAGTGTCCAGGCGTCTCGGAGTGAACCAAAGCGATGGTGTTCGGACATGGAGGAGATACAGAGAGACAGGAACTGTCGACGACATGCCTCGCTCAGGCCGCACAAGGGCTACTAATGCAGTGGATGACCGCTACCTACGGATTTTGACAAGGAGGAACCATGACAGCAACGCCACCATGTTGAATAATGCTTTTCGTGCAGCCACAGGACGTCGTGTTTCGACTCAAACTGTGCGCAATAGGCTGCATGATGCGCAACTTCACTCCCGACGTCCATGTCGAGGCCCATCTTTGCAACCACGACAGATGGACTCAACAACATGCCAAAGGTACCGCTCAGGATTGGCATCACGTTCTCTTCACCGATGAGTGTCGCATATGCCTTCAACCATACAATCGTCGGAGACGTGTTTGGAGGCAACCCGTTCAGGCTGAACGCCTTAGACAAACTGTCCAGCGAGTGCAGCAACGTGGAGGTTCCCTGCTATTTGGGGTGCCATTATGTGGGACCGACTTACGCCGCTGGTGGTCATGGAAGGCGCCGTAACGGCTGTACGATACGTGAATGTCATCCTTCGACCGATAATACAACCATATCGCCAGCACATTGGCAAGGAATTCGTCTTCATGGACGACAATTCGCGCCCCCATGGTGCACATCTTGTGAATGACTTCCTTCAGGATAAGGCCCTCGCTCGACTAGAGTCGCCAGCATTTTCTCCAGACATGAACCCTATCGAACTTACCTGGGATAGATCGAAAAGGGCTGTTTATGGACGACGTGGCCCACCAACCGCTCTGAGGGATCTACGCCGAATCTCTGTTGAGTAGTGCGACAATCTGAACTAACAGTGCCTTGATGAACTAGTCGATAATATGCCACGATGAATACAGGCATTCATCAATGCAAGAGAACGTGCTCCTGGGTATTACAGTCACCGGTGTCTACAACAATCTGGACCAGCACCTCTGAAGGTATCGCTGTATGGTGGTACAACATGTAATGTGTGGTTTTCATGAGCAATAAAAAGAGCGGATATGATGTTTATGTTGATCTCTATTCCAGTTTTGTGGACTGGTTCCGGAACTCTCGGAACCAAGTTGATGCAAGACTTTTTTTGGCGTGTGTATTTTGGCTCGGCACTAAATTAATAGCGTTTTATTTTCTCATCCTCCGATAAGCCATGAAATTAAAACCACATTGAAAATCAGAATAATCAGAATGAGATTTTCACTCTGCAGCGGAGTGTGCGCTGATATGAAACTTCCTGGCAGATTAAAACTGTGTGCCCGACCGAGACTCGAACTCGGGACCTTTGCCTTTCGCGGGCAAGTGCTCTACCAACTGAGCTACCGAAGCACGACTCACGCCCGGTACCCACAGTTTGGAAGGTAGGAGACGAGGTACTGGCAGAAGTAAAGCTGTGGGTACCGGCCGTGAGTCGTGCTTCGGTAGCTCAGTTGGTAGAGCACTTGCCCGCGAAAGGCAAAGGTCCCGAGTTCGAGTCTCGGTCGGGCACACAGTTTTAATCTGCCAGGAAGTTTCACATTGAAAATCAGTTGAAACTTCGCATAATGTGTTGTGCAGTGTCTCTAGTACGACCGTCTATCACGTCACTTAAAGCTACCTAGAAAATAATGTCTTCCGCTATGTGTGAAGTCGTGCTGATGGGCTTTCGCCGGACTTCATGCAACCCACATAACGTAACTGTCATGCGTTTCCTTCTTCATGACATTTCTCAGCCGCAACTGCAGGTGCAACGAAGACGCTCCTGAGTATTTTCAATGGGGAGTATTTGATCACTCACCATACAGCCCCTCCTTGGTTCCCTCTGACTTTAATCTCTTCGATCACACGAACAACTGGCGATGAGAACAACATTTTGGCACTGACAACGAGCTGCAGACCAGCGTAGGGAATTGGTGGAAATCACAGGCGGCTGTCTTCTGTGTCGAGTTGGTACTACGCAAAACCAAATACCTTAATCGGAGCGGCGACTATGTAGAGAAGTAGCTGTAAGGTGTAGCTACATGTTGTAAGAAATCAGTTTCGATTTTCTGTGTGGTTTCCATTTCACGAGCGATCAGAGGTTGAAAAAAGTAGCCCTCGTAATACTCTGAATATCAGTTCGAAGGTTTCAACATTTACTAACACAGAATGAAATTTTCACTCTGCAGCGAAGTTTGCGCTGATATGAAACTTCCCGGCGGGTTAAAACTGTGTGCCAGATCGAGACTCGATCTCGGGACCTTTGCCTTTCGCAGGCAAGAGCTGTACAATCTGAGCTACCCACGCACGACACACGAACCGTCCACACAGCTTTAATTCCGCCAGTACCTCTTCTCCTGCCTTCCAAACTTCACAGAAGCGCTCCTGCGAAACTTACAGAACTAGCATTCCTGTGAGAAGGGGGCCTGAGTCGTGCTTGGGTAGGTGGGATTGTAAAGGTTTTGCACTCGAGAGGCAAAGATCCCGGGTTCGAGTCACGGTCTAGCGCACTGTTTTAATCTGCCAGGAGATTTCACCAACACAGTTTGTAAAATATAATTTCTTTTCGAAATATTTCAATAATTTATTTAATTTCATGTTGCTAGATATTGGCTGTTCAATTGTGTTATGTCCCGATCTTTAACTGCGTGTACACGAGTTTGTATTCTTTTCTCTTATGCATTGTGGGAATGGCATTGCCACGTTTCATAGTACAACTGTGCACGGAGGTATACGTTAATGGAAGATGACATAATCTAAACCATCCTACCTAAATTTCACATGATTGAGTTCTCTTCAGTTACAAGCTATTTTTGCAGTAAGGCAAGAATTTTTCCTTAAATCTCCAAGCTATTAAAATCATGTTACTCCAGTGACCAAATAGTGACGTTCTACGGTGGTTTGCGCAATGTTTATCTTGTTTCATGCCACTGTCGTTTCTTTGGAAGTGAACTAAATGTACGCTGATCTCAAGCTGTGTGTGTCGTTACGGTGGTAATAGTTTTTTAATGCCATATAACGTAAAATCATATGGAGTAAAAAATTTGCTGGCATCCTGTTTTAATGCACTGCTCTCTATCCTTCTGTACGTAATGACACTAAAAGAGTCTTGTTCATTTCATGAAGTAAAACGCAAGACGATGATTTCTAACAAAAATACGTACTTTTGACTATTCGTAGCTATGTTAGTTACTGTTTGTCAAATTTACATAGTGACTGGAGTTGCAAAGTGCATACTTTTCGTAGCACAAATTATGATCGATAACTCTATATTTCTGCTCCGGTTCAGAGTTAGTCATTAAAATGTTTACTGGTGCAGTTGATGACAGCAGCAATATTATGATAAAAAACGAGACTTTCTGATAAATGAAATGAAACGAATAAAAGTTTTACTTTAAAATCGGCGTAGCTGACTTTCATGGTCAGTCATTCACATTGTAATGCTAGACCGTAATCGGTAATAAAGGTTTGAATCGCCAGAGCTAGCGTGCATAAAAATGCGTACAACAGACTGTAGAAAATGGTTCAAACGGTTCTGAGCACTATGGGACTTAACATCTGAGGTCATCAGTCCCCTAGAACTTAGAACTACTTAAACCTAACTAACCTAAGGACATCACACACATCCATGCCCGAGGCCGGATTCGAACCTGCGACCGTAGCGGTCGCGCGGTTCCAGACTGAAGCGCCTAGAACCGCTCGGGCACTGCGGCCGACCAACAGACTGTAATCGGACTTCGTAAATCATGAGAAGATGATGAAGGGAGATTCTATGATTCATCATGCAGCCGATCAATTGCATCGTCTTAACAAGACTTCCACGTCACCTCGTTTCAAATGAATGCCGAAACAGATAAATACAGGTTAGGACCAAGTAGATGCAGTAATTCATTTCACTAGAGAACATTTCAGAGATTAACTGATATATTGGCCCAAAATATGAGGACATTAGAAAAACCACATCTCCTATCAAAGCGAGTGTCTACATCGGAAGCTAAGACAGAAGCGATTAATAGAGACAAGATCCATCATTAAAGAAACTAGAATCGTTTCACATTTGAAGATTACGTTTACATAGGTTTCTTACTACGTCGTGTGAGTCCATCTGTGGAGTAGACAGTTACCCAATAAATTTATAAAAATGGACAGCACAACACTCATCTCTTGTGTAAATCTGGTGTCTTAACAGCTATGTCACCTCTGTGGTTCTCTGAAAGTAGAACACAATCCCCTTCAGTTGTAACGTTGTTTCTAATTTGCAGATGGCGCACCACCGGCAGAGTGTACGCCGAGCCCAACGGGAAGAAACAGCACCATCCACAGCAGACTGAGGAGTCCACCGCGGGACATGGGCAGCCCCGTATCAACATTCAGGCTCTGCAGATCGCTGCCACGAGTACGAGAATATTTCGGATAGCCTGCCGCCAGCCCGTAGAGTTTTCCTTGTTCACACACGCAACGGCTGCTACAGCTCTGGTCGGGAGAACTGGTGGATGGCTGCTGGCACGTTTCTGCCAGTGCGCGAGTCACATCCACTTGACAATCATACGCATCTCTATTACACGTTGTAATAGTTTCTGATTTGGCCAAAATCGATATACGCAAAGTACATTACGTTTTGGAATTAAAAATAAATAAAGTATTGGAATTTTTTTATTATATACAGATGAAAGCCACTCTTAAATACCACTTTTCTACATAGTTACTATTTAAATTAAGGCACTTATCGTAGCGATGGACGAGCTTGGAAATTCCTTCGTCGTAAAATTCGGTCGCCTGCGCCTTCAACCACGTGGTTACCTCTTTTGGGACAGAAAAGGTGTGATTTTTGTGTATTTCCTGGAAAGTGGCACTACAATAAACTCTCGAAGGTATTGCCAAACTTCGCACAACCTCAGAAGAGCAATACAAAACAAGCGCAAGGGGAAAGTTCGGCTCAAAGATCTTGCTGATTCACGACAACGCCCGGGCCCACACGGCAAATGCCACTCGTGAAGTTCTCGAATCTTTTAAGTGGGAGTTGTTTCCTCATCCGCCGTACAGTCCCGACCTGGCACCGAGCGACTTCCACTTATTCCCAGCAAATGAAGAAATGGTTGGCTATGCAGCGTTTTGATGACGACGCGCAGCTTCACGAAGAGGTAACCACGTGGTTGAAGGCGCAGACGGCCGAATTTTAAAACGAAGGAATTTCCAAGCTCGTCCATCGCTACGATAAGTGCCTGCGAGATGTTTTATATATTTGTAGACTTGTGGATTATAGATTTGTTTTGCCAGCGAAACTCGGTTACCTTTTTCAGTCACATTTTCCTGCTGTCACTGTGCGTCTTGTTGGGGATGTTTGTAAACCCGATCTGCATTGCACAGGGAGAATCTCTACTTCTTCTTGCTTTCTATTTTCACATTACACAGACACTTCCACTAGTAAATAAACTGCATGAAGAAATGAAACTGTCCAAACTAAAAACTCAGTGTTGTTGTTGTGGTCTTCAGCCCTGAGACTGGTTTGATGCAGCTTTCCATGCTCCTCTATCCTGTGCAAGATGCTTCGTCTCCCAGTACCTACTGCAACCTACATCCTTCTGAATCTGCTTAGTGTATTCATCTCTTGGTCTTCCTCTACGATTTTTACCCTGCACGCTGCCCTCCAATACTAAATTGGTGATCCCTTGATGCCTCAGAACATGTCCTACCAACCGATCCCTTCTACTAGTCAAGTTGTGCCACAAACTCCTCCACAATTCTGTTCAACATCTCCTCATTAGTTACGTGATCCACCCATCTAATCTTCAGCATTCTTCTGTAGCACCACATTTCGGAAGCTTCTATTCTCTTCTTGTCCAAATTATTTATAGTCCATGTTTCACTTCCATACATAGCCACACTCCACACAAATACTTTCAGAAACGACTTCCTGACACTTAAATCCATACTCGATGTTAACAATTTTCTCTTGTTCAGAAACGCTTTCCTTGCCATTGCCACTCTACATTTTATATCCTCTCTATTTCGACCATCATCAGTTATTTTGCTCCCCAAATAGCAAACCTCCTTTACTACTTTAAGTGTCTCATTTCCTAATCTAATTCCCTCAGCATCACCCGAGTTAGCTCGACTACATTCCATTATCCTCGTTTTGCTTTTGTTGGTGTTCATCTTATATCCTCATTTCAAGATACTATCCATTCCGTTCAACTGCTCTTCTAACTCCTTTGCTGTCTCTGACAGAATTACAATGTCATCGGCGAACCTCCAAGTTTTTATTTCTTCTCGATGGATTTTAATTCCTACTCCGAACTTTTCTTTTGTTTCCTTTACTGCTTCCTCAATATACAGATTGAATGACATTGAGGAGGCGCCGGCCGCGGTGACCGTGCGGTTCTAGGCGCTTCAGTCCGGAGCTGCGTGACTGCTACGGTCGCAGGTTCGAATCCTGCCTCGGGCATGGATGTGTGTGATGTCCTTAGGTTAGCTGGGTTTAAGTAGTTCTAAGTTCTAGGGGACTGATGACGTCAGATGTTAAGTCCCATAGTGCTCAGAGCCATTTGAACCATTGGGGAGAGATTACAACCTTGTCTCACTCCAACCACTGCTTCCCTTTCATGTCCCTTGACTCTTATAACTGCCATCTGGTTTCTGTACAAATTGTAAATAGCCTTTCGCTCCCTGTATTTTACCCCTGCCACCTCCAGAATTTGAAAGAGAGTATTGCAGTCAACATTGTCACAAGCTTTCTTTAAGTCTACAAATGCTATAAATGTAGGTTTGCCTTTTCTTAATCTAGCTTCTAAGATAAGTCGTAGGGTCAGTATTGCCTCACGTGTTCCAATATTTCTACGAAATCCAAACTGATCTTACCCGAGGTCGGCTTCTATCACTTTTTCCATTCGTCTGTACAGAATCCGTGTTAGTATTTTGCAGCCGTGACTTATTAATCTGATAGGTCGGTAATTTTCACATCTGTCAACACCTGCGTTCTTTGATAAGGAATATAAAATAAGAGCTGCGTGAAAATCTGCACAGCATCTCACTAGTACGGCCTACTGACGCTGGAACTAGGCAACTATGGACACTCAGCGTTGAGTATTCCAGAGAGAGCGCTAAGCGAGACTATGCACAAGGGCTGTATCAGCGCGCTTGTAGCCACCCACCAGTACGCCAGTTGGCCGCCGAGCAGCGACTGCCTGTGCTGGACCATAACCACGCGTTTTCGCCTCCCCGTCAGACCATAGGCCATGCATCAGGGTCGAGACTATTGACGAAGAAAGTACTTGAAATACACTTCTTCTTCTTCAGTAGCGATACAGCCCTTGGTGAGCCTTGGCTTCTACATCAATCTTCCTCCACACTTCTCGGTTTTTTGCTGCTATTTTCCACCCCCGGACTCCCATACTGGTGATATCCATTATTACCTCGTCAATCCATCTTCTTCTAGGTCTCCCTTTTCGCCTAACTGAATGGATCACACCTTTCATCATTTCTTTGTAATTATATCCTCTGCCATTCTCTCCAAGTGTCCTAGCCATCGTATTCGCTGTGATTTCACAACTTTTACTATGTCCCTGCCTTGTATTAACTGTTGTAATTCGGCATTGTAGCGTATTCTCCAGCCTTCTTCCTCCCTTATTGGACCATAGATTTTGCGTAGTATTTTCCGTTCAATTGTCCTTAGTGTATTTTTATCGTGTTCTGTCTACGTCCATACCTCTGACCAGTATGTGATAACTGGGCGGACTAGGGAATTATATATTACCAGATTAGTTTTTCTTGTAACAAGGGCCGGCCAGAGTGGCCGAGGGGTTCTAGGCGCTACAGTCGAGAACTGTGCGACCGCTACTGTCGCAGGTTCGAATCCTGCCTCAGGCATGGATGTGTGTGATGTCGTTAGGTTTAAGTAGTTCTAAGTTCTAGGGGACTGATGACCTCAGAAGTTAAGTCCCATATTGCTCATTTGAACCATTTTTTTGTAACAAGGCTATTTTTGAAAAGGCTATTTTGCAAAGTAAGTTCTATTTCCTGCTTGTATACTTTCCCTTATAGCCTTTCCATTACTGCAATCATTTGTTAATAAGGCTCCCAAGTAGTTAAAAGAGGACACTCATTTGAAGCATTTCCCATTGATGTTTAGGTTTTTAGGTGTTCTGCCCTCATATTGTGACATTACCATATATTTTGTTTGGTTTTCATTTACTATTAGGTCAATTTTTAAGGCTTCTGTTTCCATTGCCCGGCATGTTTCTAGGAGTGTATTGATATTTCTTCCTACTATAGCGATGTCATCAGCGTATGCACATATCTGTCTAGTTTTCATAAATATGGTTTCTCTTTTGATTATTTTATTTAATACACTATACAGGGCTATATTGAATAGGGCAGTGGAGAGACTATCACCTTACTTCACATGTTCTGCTAAGGATCTTTACTTTTGCTCTTGTCTCTGTCACTGTCATCCTGATTAGTCTTATTAGTTTAGCACATATACCAACTTCTTTCAGCACTCTGTATAGTTCGTGCCGATTTATACTGTCAAAGGCTTGTTTGAAGTCGGTGAATAGGAAATGCAGATTATATCATATTCATAGACCTTTTCCATCATTTTTCTTATCACAAATATTTGATCAGTTGTTCCTCTGCCTGGTCGAAAGCCACACTGATATTCCCCTAGCATGCCTTCTACAGACTTTTGTATCCTATCGTTTAATATACTTGTGAAGATCTTATAAGCTGTGCTTAGGAGTGTTATACCTCTATAGTGTTCACATGCTGTTCTGTCCCCTTTCTTATAAATGGGTATTATTATTCCAATTTTTAAATTATCTGCCATAGTTTCTGTTTCCCATATATATGATATTAATGTGTGCAGTTCCTTTATTACAGCCTCACCACCAGTTTGTATGAATTCAGCAATTATGCTGTCTTCCCCAGGGGATGTGACGTTAATAGCGATTCGCTTCTCCGCGAGCCCACAAAACTGCTGTAATATGTCGAGGCAAGGACTCTACTAGGCGTTGGAATTATCGACGAAAGATAATAATCCATACATATTTCAGGCCTTCCCACAACTGTGGTCGTGTAGTTCGTGACGAATTCATCGAGCAATAATGGATATCAAAAGCATCTCATCGATGCTCGATTAGTTAAAACCGGGTAACTTGGTTGATCAAGCGATGGTCGTGAATTCACCCCCGCGTGCACCAGAAGTGTAGTGAAATGTCACATTGTCCTGTTGAAATATGACATCTACATCAGGATAGTGTAATATCAGAAAGGACTATAGATGGTCTACCGGAGCGTTAAGTATAACTTGCTTCTTTCACTGGTTGTGTATCCGTAAAACGGGACTATTTGCGACCATTTGAACACAGTCCAGACTATAACTGCCAAGGAGGCCACACGCCAATCGGATTTTTGTAATTTTTTGTGTTTACTGTAAGTGAAGTTCAGAACTCAAATATCAATCCACAGAGCTTGTCGATGCAACTCTCAAAATTTCTCGAGAAATCGCCTGTCAAAGTTTCTGAGAGCCTTTAGTACCCTAAAGTGAGGTCGTGTTTTCGACAGGGGGCATGGATATATGGTAGGATGTTCGGATACCGCCTACGAGGTCCATGTTCGATTCCCAGCTGTCGTAAATTTTTAACGAAGGTGTAAGTTCGGTGAGCATTTTTGCGTAGTGTAAAATGCGTAAGGACGAAAATATTATTTTCTAATGTATTTTTTAAATTTAAACAATCTTTAACAGCAATCTTTTATGAAAGATCAACAATTAAAAGTTTATATTTTCAATGAAAACTCAATTTTTGTGCGCGATATGTAATTAGAAATAAGAAGACGTGCCTTTTTCATAATATGACAGTTATATATGTTAATTAGCATATATTTGATGAATTTTATGTTTAAATAACATAGGTATTCGAATTGAAAGAACAAAAACTAAAAATAATGACCGAATAGAGGCTCGAAGCGGCAATCCAGCGTCGAGTGCTACTGATTTTTCCCCTCTTTATGTATTTTACGCTTCACAGAAATGCCCTTAGAACATATACCTCTGTTTTCAAATTCGCATGGAGCAGGAATCGAACCAAGGACACTCACTTGGCTGGCGAGCCAGGCTACCCAATGAAGAAAGCTGACCATGTTTTACTGTATTAAACCATAGTTAAACTTGAAAATCGACTTCTTCGAGAATTTTTGAGAGTTGCATCTAACATTTTGGCAGAGTCATATTTGAGTACTGAACTTCATGTGCCATAAATGCAAAAAATTACAAAAATCTAACTGCCGCGTGGGTCTCATCGTAAGCCACCTCCTCCCTGTTCACAGCCAAGTTGACACGCAGGATCCATAGCTTCATGGAGCATATTCCACACTCTTAAAGCTCCTGTGCAGCTAAAACCGGAATTCATAGCAGGGTGATAACACGCCGCAACTGTTCCACCATCTGATGAGAATGTTCGCGGGTCCGTGCCAGTCACTGAGCTCTGTGGCGAGGGACACCATGAGATCGCTGACTGCTGAAACCTATGCGGTGTTCTTGTCTCCGAGCAATGACGGTGGAAATGAGTTCCTGGCGCCGCACATTCAGATCGGCTGTGATTTGACTCAAAGTAGGCCGCCGATAGTCCCGTACGGCTCTGCAGAGGCGACGGGCCGTCCATTCATCAATCAGTCTCTTGTGGTCGTCCTGTGCAGCGGTTTTGTTGGAACATTGTCTTTCCGATAATCAACTTCCTCGCATATTGTCTCTACACTCACACCATACTCTGAATCTACCCGCAACATTCGGGAGTCACACGCGGTACACCTTCAAATGAGATACACTACCCTTGACATATGGTCAATCAGTTTATTTCTTTCTGTGTATGGACAATGCAACACAACAGCAACCTACAAGGCACGGACTACATTGTCCACTTACATTAATGCGACCACCTGTCACAAGCCTGAGTAACTGTCTGGTGTTGTAAGAAGAGATTCGGTGACGTTCTGGGAGGTACTAACAGGGCTGTGAGGCCATGGCGACAAGTAATGCTCTTAAAGCGTTTTAAATAAAACAAGCGTTATTAACATTCGACGTCTTTATTCATCACACACTCGAGGTATGAATTTAAAAAAAAAAAAAAAAACGCCTTCAATCTCAATTTTTCATGTTTTATTCGGTACACGATTCATTTCGGACCCTGTGGGTCTATCTTCAGGTGTAATTCGTCTTAATAAATGCTTTATTTGTTCTCTTGAATGAGATGAAATGCGTATTTCTATCACGAAAAGGTTTGCTGTTAGGTTACGAATTTCGTAAGTCAGACGCGGAAAATATGTGCGAAATAGTGGGAAAGATGAATAGTGTAAACTTACCAAATAATGCAAGAGAAGCGTTTTTAACGTTTTAGTAACAGCATAAGTTTTTTCCTCCATCGTTTTCAAGCATATCACTTCATCCAAGAGACACATTCGCGGCCGCCCGGGGTGGCCGTGCGGTTCTAGGCGCTAGTCTGGAACCGCGCGACCGCTACGGTCGCTGATTGGACTCCTGCCTCGGGCATGGATGTGTGTGATGTCCTTAGGTTAGTTGGGTTTACGTAGTTCCAAGTTCTAGGGGACTGATGACCTCAGCAGTTAAGTCCCATAGTGCTCTGAGCCATTTGAACCATTTTTCAGGCACATTCGCATCCACATGTTTGTAAACACTTCACAGACTCCAAACATGTGCTTCTTGTATGAAGTGATGTGGTTTTCTTTGCTTATTTGGGAAGTTTACATTATTCATCTTTTCCACTATTTCGCACATATTTTCCGCGTCTGGCTTACGAAATTTGTAACCTAACATCAAACCTTTTCGTGACAGGAATACGCATTTCACCTCATTCAAGAGAACAAATACAGAACGTATTAAGACGAATTACACCTTAAGATAGAACCACATGGTCCGAAATGCGTTGCGTACTGAATAAAACACTTAAAATTGTGAATGAAGGCGTTTTTTTAAATTTATACCTCGAGTGTATTGAGTACAGTCACGTTTGGGGTTGAAAATATGGATAATATTATTTTTATTCATCATGTTCATATGTTTGCAGCCCTATGTCGTTAGAGGGTTTCGAATTGTAGCGTGTCAGATGGTGGTGTGTAACGTAACTATGTCGGAGCATTAGAAACTGTGTGCTGTAATTTAGTTTCCAGTTCGTACGGTTCGTCCAGACACGGAGCACACACACCTTCAGTATGACAGTGCCAGACCACACACAAGCGCTGCGTTATCTGCAACAATCCGATACCTTCGGTTCCCTGTCATCGATCATCCTCCATACACTCCCGACTTGGCCCCAACCGATGCTCATCTCTGTGCAAAATTTAAAGAACGTCTTAAAGTACTTCACTTTCATAATGATGAAGCGGTACAAGCTAAGGCGATGATGCAGTTTCGCCAACGAAGTCAAACATTGTGCAGTGACGGTATCAACAGCCTGGTCTCACGTTGGGAGAAATGTGTTCGTCGCCAGGGTGACTGTGTTGAGAACCAAATATGTAGGCATGAAGAATAAAGGTATAAAATGTTAATAATGTTTGTTTTATTTGAAGAGCTTTAAGAGTTCTAGAGAAGAAAACGAAGGCTTCAGCAAGCCCTCTTAGTTCAGTGAAAAAGTTGCAGTATGTTGCTCACATACTTACCAGAAGTGATAGTGAAAGGTATGTGCTAAGGTCTGATCAGGGTAGCTCCATAAAATAGTCGGTATTTGCCAACCGCAAGGTGGGACGAGTATAATATCTTTGAGCAGGAGGGTCTTTGGTGGTTAAGAGGGCCGGGCGTACGTAGTAAAAAACCGGAGAGTCGCAGCTAGGTGCCCGGAGGAAGTAACGTGTGGTGACAGCGTTAAGGTAGATCGCTGCCCCTGACCAAACTTTAGCATGTAAATGAGAGAAGATATATAATCATTTCAAATTGGTTTTTGTTAGATAATGTTCAGAGTTAGAATTTGTATGTCCAAGGCTTGACGCAGTAAGCGTTTTGTAAAAAAAATTTTAAGAGTCTTATCACTGATACTTTCACAGAATAAAAGGATACAATTTTGGTTAGATACTTTCAATAGGTGGAGAAAGATCGGTCATAGTTGACGTTGCACTAACTGTGCACCATATCCTGTTTTTGCATCACGCAGGAGGTCTTGATGTAAATGAGGAGAATTATTAGAAATCCAACGTCGACTGCTTGCGAGTTAAAGTACCCCGATAGATGCAGTCGTGCCTCGTACGGATAAAAACAAAGAGTATTTCAGCATCAGGGTCTCCATCACGAACAGACTGAAACAGTTAGTTGTTTTACTTACGTCGAGGTACAGTATTTGATTTGGTCACGCCATACCCAGCTGTTTCTTTGTAAGGCTACTCTTTGAGCTTGTGCACAGCTCTGAACAGATGCTCCAGATACAACAGTGAGAAGTATTAAACTGCTCAAGGCCGCTCCTAACTCTTGTATTCTTGCGAAAACCGATACTGTAAGGTATGTGGCGATCAGATCCTGCCTCCCTGGTACTGATCCTGTGCAACGCCAGACGCATGAAACACATTCTATTGCGATTCTGTCGCCAGTGCAAATGGGAATGTGGAAGAAGAAAGTAAAGAAACATTAACGGCAGCAGGGCCTATGCTTATAGCAGCCAGACTTAGTGCCTCAGCACGAGAGAGATATCGGAAAAGTAAGCTGAATATAGACCTACCTGTATACTGCTACTGACATATCGCTGAGACTTTCAGATTTTGGGTAAACGAGCAAAGGCAAAAAGTCGGAGCCAAAGTAGTGAGATACCTCCGGGATATAGAAAACACGACTAGCAAGGACAGGATCCGAAACATAGTTATTATTTGAAAAATTTGTATACAAAGTTTCTGGGGAACTCTCTCCATAAACAACAATTGAAGTTGTGTGGACGTGTCAAGCGTATATCGAAAGGTTGAAAATGTACTGTTGACCCAAGCATATTGCAACAAACGGTGTATTTCTATCGCTGCTCGTTTAGTTTTTATTGCCGTTTCAAATATACCGGTCATTTTAGAAACACCCTGTAGTTTTCACGTTACACTGCAACACTTGCTATACCGGATGTCTCTCGTATGAGTAGTCAGGCGAGTTTTCTCTGGCGTTTCAGCAGATATTTGTAGTTTCGTTTTTGCGAAGTGTAGCTGGAGCCAGCTCAAACAAATACTGCTCGTGAAGCCTTTCTTGCGACGCCTAGAGTCGACGGATAGCGTCGGTTTGTTTCCCATTACAAACAAAACGCTTTTCAAATCGGAATGATACGCCCGCTAGACCCGCAGGGTGGAACAGGTGATTAAGATTGTGGAAAGGGCCAAATAAGGTGGCGGTCAGTTTCACTTCAAAATTGTAATTTAATAACACATTTAAACCAAAACGGCACATAGCCGAACCTTTACAACTACGAGTTTCAAAATCCAATTCTTTAACGGCTGAAGGCCACCAAACAAGAAATCTTAAAAAGCAACAAGATCAATGTCAAGTGACTGAAGACACGCAGTTAAAATTGAAAATAAAATAATTAAAATATAGACGTGTATATCACAGCTAGGCTGGATAGAACAAACATAAACAAGTTGCAATACCGACGGCTGAAGGCCACAATTAAATTTCAAAGTTTTAAAATACATTACCATAATCTTTTAAGGCAATGTCTTCGCTTAAGGGTAAATTTTAAGAATAAGGCTTTAAGCGGCTGAAGGCCCACAGTTGATTTTCCAAAATTCGAAAAATAGCTTCAACCTTTAAGTTTTAAGTGGCTGAAAGCACACTAAATGAAAAGACAACGCAACGGCAATAACTAAGTTTAAGAATAAGGTTTTAAGCGGCTGAATGCCCACAACTGATTATCCAAAAATTCAAGATAACTTAAACCTTTAAGTTTTAAGTGGCCGACAGCGCACTGAATGAAAAGACAGCACAACAACAATAACTTTCAGCAAAATATCCACTTTTCAGAATTCAAACTCACTTATACAGGCTGAAGGCCCTAAATTTACATAAAACACAATAAAACACTTTTTCCTTGAAAACATTGGCTGTAATAGATTACCAACAGACCATTAAACACCCATGAAAAGGACAGTATAGACAATGGCACTCAGACGCCTCCAACCAAGAGACAGTCAGGGAAAGATCGACCAAACGACTTGCTAGCCACCAATCAGTACATGAAAACTCAAAGACCAAACTGTTACAGACGTGGTTATCAAAAATGGTTCAAATGGCTCTGAGCACTATGGGACTCAACTGCTGTGGTCATTAGTCCCCTAGAACTTAGAACTACTTAAACCTAACTAACCTAAGGACATCACACACATCCATGCCCGAGGCAGGATTCGAACCTGCGACCGAGACGTGGTTATCCACAATGAAATATGTATTAATGTGTCAAAACTACACACCGTGTTGGACAGTGACAACAGGTGAGGAAAGGACACTACCTGAAATTACGTTAGTGGCCAGGGTAGGTAACCAGAACACTAACGGCAAAAACGCAGAAAATTCCGCTGGTGCACTTGAATTGTAGTAAACCAATATAGTTAATTCCACCACACAGCGGCTCGATTTCATCACTGCAAACACTCGGTGTTGCTCACAGGAAAAGCTCGCCAAGAGCGAACCACCGAAACGAACGACACAGCATGAACGGACGTGGCTTGGGTACTTAAGACACCACTCAACTTTGACGTCCTGGGTCAGTGAGCCACGAAGCTCGTAGCGATCGGACAGCTCCGACACGCTCCGACATTGCGCAGGGACCGCCAGCGGACACAGCCGACTGCGCCGCACGGATATATCCTCCCTGGTCCACACCGACCGACCGCCTGCCCGCACACACCCTAGCCGGAAATTATATGCACGAGACCAAAGATGGTACACGGTGCAAATATCGATACACATCGCTGCTGTCACAAGTAGAAGGAGGAAGAACCACGGCAAAACTGCAACAACGGCGGGAAACCAAACGCAGATAGGCAGCCAAGTTCAAGGAAATGCATAGTTTGGAGTGAGCACGGCTCACGGAATTTTACGCACCCATTCGACAGAACAGTCCCAAATCAGTCTATTGGGATATTCTTTGTCGATATGTGTTAATAGGGACAGTAAAACAAGAAGAATAACCAGCACTCGAGCAGCCAAGGCACTGACTGCAGCAACGCTGCTCAGTCGCTGCCGGACTATTGGTTATTCTTCGTGTTTTACTGTCCCTGTTAACACATATCGATAAAAGAATATCGCACTAAACTTAATTTGGGACCGCTCTGCGAATTGGCACGTAAAATTCCGTTTTAAAAATAATTGTGTTTGTAACTGGAAACAAACCGACGCCTTCCACCGACGCTGGGCGTCGCATGAAGGACGTAATGAGAAGTATTTGTTTGGGCTGACCCCAGCTACATACTACAAGAACGAAACTGCAAATATCTGCCGAAACACCAAAGAAAATCCGCCTGATAACCCACATTAGAGACACCCGGTGTATACTCAGATGGAATCTTTCACACTACAGGCGAGAGTCTGGTGCTGTGAAACTTCGTGGCAGATTAAAGCGACAGTATTCGAACCCCGACCCTCGTCTGTAGTGGGCTAACCGTGTAGGTTTGAATGACAGAGCTCCTATATGCCAATACTCATCCCCTACCTTCCAAACTCCTGAACAGCTCTCCTGTAATCTGCATACCTTTTTGGACTGGTGCTGCAGAGAAATGGCTTAGCCACACCCTGTGACTAGCCGTCTGCGACTGAGCGTTCACTTTCTGAAAGCCATTTTACACTGCATGGCTGAGGGCACTTCATACTACTGCCAGCCATTATTTTTGCTGTTCCTGTTGCAAGACGGCGCTAGCGAACAATAATGACTTGTAAGCTTCTGTACGAGCTCCGATCTTCATTGTTACGTCTTTACGCGTCTTACGCAACACTAATGTTAGAATCGTTCTAGCCGGCCGGTGTGGCCGAGCCGTTCTAGGCGCTTCAGTCCGGAACCGCGCTGCTGCTACGGTCGCAGGTTCGAATCCTGTCTCGGGCATGGATGTGTGTGATGTCCTTAGGTTAGTTAGGTTTAAGTAGTTCTAAGCCTAGTGGACTGATGACCTCAGATGTTAAGTCCCATAGGGCTTGGAACCATTTGAACCCCTTTTAGAATTATTCTGCAGTCTGTCACAAATGCGTGTTTTCTAAAACTTCGCAATAGCTTTTCGCGAGAAGACTGCCTTATTGCGTGTAATGATTACCATCTAACCTCACAGCACATTTCAGTAACACTCTCGCGCCGATCGAAGCGACCAGTAAGGGATACAGCAGCACGCCTCTCAAGTGTTTCGATGCCCCCCTTTAATCTTACGTGGTGGTAATCCCAAACACTCAAGTAGTACTCAAGAACGGATCGGAAAATCATTGTTTACATCGTCTCCTTGTAGCTACAAGATGCCATCAACGATTTGAAAAACAATAAGGCCGCTGGCCTCGACGATCTGAGATCTGAGCAAATTTAACATTTTGGACCGGGAGTACAAGCATGGATCCTAGAGCTAATGAATAACTGTATTACAACAATGCAAATTCCTAAACTGTGGAGGAAAGCTCGGGTTATTGTGTTACTAAAACCAGGGAAAGACCCGGCCTGTCTCACTGCTGTGTCATTTATTTAAAGTGCTGGAGCGAATGATCCTCAAACGCATAGCTGATTATGTGGACAAAGCCCTCATTAACGAACAAGCTGGATTTCGACCAGGAAAATCATGCTGTGGTCAAATCCTTAATCTCACACAGTACATCGAAGACGGCTATCAGAGAAGAGAAGTAACTGGGGTCGCATTCCTGGATCTCAGTGCTGCATATGACACAGTTAACCATAAGTGCTTACCCAGAAAGTGTATAATGTCACTAAGGACTACACCCTTTTTATGTTCGTGCAATGTATGCTACAGAACAGACGCTACTATGTAACCTTACAATCTAAAAACAGCCGATGGAGGACACAGAAAAATGGACTCGCACAGGGTAGTGTCTTGGCTCCAATATTATTTAACATCTATACCAATGATCTTCCCATCAGCCGCCAGACACGAATGTTCATATATGCTGATGATGCAGCAGTGGCCACACAGGATAAAACCTTTGAACAAGTGGAGGAGAATCTCACAGGAGCCTTAACAGAACTTGCTACCTATTACGACGGCAATAATCTCAAACCAAACCCTAGTAAATCTCAAGTATCCGCCTTCCATCTTAGGAACAAACAAGCCAAACGGAAACTCCGAGTCATCTGACAAGGGGAAGAGCTGAAACATACAAACTGCCCAAAATACCCGGGAGTAACATTGGACAGAGCACCTACCTTTAAGCAGCACTGTCACTACACTAAAAAAAAGGTCTGTGCCAGGAACAACATACTGCGGAAGCTAACAGGTTCATCGTGGGGAGCTCAACCACATGTTTTGCGCACCACGGGTCTGGTGCTGAGTATCTCAGCAGCGGAATTTGCGGCGCCAGTTCGGAGGAACTCTGCTCACACTAAGCAAGTTGACGTCGCCGTAAACGAAACTGTACGTATTGCCACAGGATGCCTCAAACCAACTTCCACAGACATCATTTATCCCATCATAGGCATAGCACCACCCACTATTCGCAGACAAGTAGCCACCGAGATCGAAAGATCAAAGCAAAAGAATGATCCTCGACACCCGATGCATATGCACCGAAAACAACGTGTCCGGCTGATATCCCGCAGGAGTTTCATTGAAACTACTGAAGAGATCGCCACCAAGCCCGTGGCAAGGCGTCTATCTCTTTGGGAAGAAATGGTGCCACACTCCACAATGGAACTACTTGACGAGGGATCTGCAGGATTTCAACTACCTTTTACAACTTGGAGGTCATTAAACCGGCTGCTTACTGGAGTAACTGGGTGCAAATCAAACATATTTAAATGGGGTTACAGTGATAGCGATAGGTGTGAATGCGGAGCAATACAGGACTTGGACCACCTACTGATTTGCCCAGATATGTCTATACATGCACTAAAGATGATATTTTGAAAGTCAATGACAAAGCAATCTACGTTGCTCATTACTGGGAAGGGAAGATTTAATTGGTGCATCCGGATACGGAAGAAGAAATCGTCTCCTTCACAGGTGCGCTACTCTTTCCCAAAACCTTACCAGACTATTCGCCTTCCCTACAACCGACGTTATGTGCGTGGTCCAATATGCGTCGTTTCACAACGTTACGCCTAGGTATTTAACCGACAAAGGCGAGTCAATCAGCATAACATTAATATTGTGTTCGAACATTACACTATTCTCCTTCTCATCCACATTAACTTGGGTTCATCCACATTCAAATGAAGTTGTTCTTCGTTGCACCAAATAGAAATTCCGTTCCAGGCATTCTGATCATCCCTGCAATGATTCACTCAGGAAATTTTCCATACACAACAACGTCCCATCAGTCGTATATTACTGCCCACCTTGTCCAACAGTTACTTTATCCATACAGACAACAGGAGAGGTCCTATCACATTTTCCTGGACCACTCCTGACATTACCTTTGCCTCTGATGAACCCTCGTCGCCCATATCTTCCAGCAAGTCACATCTCTAGGAACGTATTTTGTAAGCTTGGACGTCTGTTAACAGTCTGCAGCACGGTCCAGTGTCGAATGCTTTCCGGAAATCTAGGAGGACTTTGGTATGTTGGCCTGCATCCATAGTTGACAGCCGGCCGGTGTGGCCGAGCGGTTCTAGGCGCTTCAGTCTGGAACCGCACGACTGCTACGGTCGCAGGTTCGAATCCTGCCTGGGGCAGGATGTCCTTAGGTTAGTTAGGTTTCAGTAGTTCTAAGTTCTAGGGGACTGATGACCTCAGATGTTGAGTCCCGTAGTGCTCAGAGCCATTTGAACCATTGTTCTCAGAACATGATGCGTGAAAAGAGCGAGCTGTGTTCCGGGTGAGCACTGCCTTGTAAATAAATGCTGATTTATGGACCGAGCTGGTGTTCGCCAGATGAAAGTTACTTTTCATCCTTTTCTCAGAAATTCCGCGGCATCGTGCCAAGACGCGCTCGCGGCTGCGCCAAGATACACATAGGTGAGTGGAACGAGAGACAAATTACAAGATGTATTGCTCTGTCTGTTTAGCCTCAAATATTAATTGGTGGACCCAGATTAATCCCTTGTACTCCTACACTATTAAATCAATTTAAATAATGGTCTCCAGCCTCGCTTTGTTCCACGAAAAATGGTTGACATTGTCACTACTGCTAAACCATTAATATATGCAATGAAGCAGTCTGGCTACGTTGGGACAGACTCCGAAATCCGACTACTTGATTGCAACTTGTGCACCGCTAACAGTTCATACACTCCTGGAAATGGAAAAAAGAACACATTGACACCGGTGTGTCAGACCCACCATACTTGCTCCGGACACTGCGAGAGGGCTGTACAAGCAATGATCACACGCACGGCACAGCGGACACACCAGGAACCGCGGTGTTGGCCGTCGAATGGCGCTAGCTGCCCAGCATTTGTGTACCGCCGCCGTCAGTGTCAGCCAGTTTGCCGTGGCATACGGAGCTCCATCGCAGTCTTTAACACTGGTAGCATGCCGCGACAGCGTGGACGTGAGCCGTATGTGCAGTTGACGGACTTTGAGCGAGGGCGTATAGTGGGCATGCGGGAGGCCGGGTGGACGTACCGCCGAATTGCTCAACACGTGGGGCGTGAGGTCTCCACAGTAAATCGATGTTGTCGCCAGTGGTCGGCGGAAGGTGCACGTGCTCGTCGACCTGGGACCGGACCGCAGCGACGCACGGATGCACGCCAAGACCGTAGGATCCTACGCAGTGCCGTAGGGGACCGCACCGCCACTTCCCAGCAAATTAGAGACACTGTTGCTCCTGGGGTATCGGCGAAGACCATTCGCAACCGTCTCTATGAAGCTGGGCTACGGTCCCGAACACCGTTAGGCCGTCTTCCGCTCACGCCCCAACATCGTCCAGCCCGCCTCCAGTGGTGTCGCGACAGGCGTGAATGGAGGGACGAATGGAGACGTGTCGTCTTCAGCGATAAGAGTCGCTTCTGCCTTGGTGCCAATGATGGTCGTATGCGTGTTTGGCGCCGTGCAGGTGAGCGCCACAATCAGGACTGCATACGACCGAGGCACACAGGGCCAACACCCGGGATCATGGTGTGGGGAGCGATCTCCTACACTGGCCGTACCCCTCTGGTGATCGTCGAGGGGACACTGAATAGTGCACGGTACATCCAAACCGTCATCGAACCCATCATTCTACCATTCCTAGACCGGCATGGGAACTTGCTGTTCCAACAGGACATTGCACGTTCGCATGTATCCCGTGCCACCCAACGTGCTCTAGAAGGTGTAAGTCAACTACCCTGGCCAGCAAGATCTCCGGATCTGTCCCCCATTGAGCATGTTTGGGAGTGGATGAAGCGTCGTCTCACGCGGTCTGCACGTCCAGCACGAACGGTGGTCCAACTGAGGCGTCAGGTGGAAATGGTATGGCAAGCCGTTCCACAGGACTACATCCAGCATCTCTACGATCGTCTCCATGGGAGAATAGCAGCCTGCATTGCCGCAAAAGGTGGATATACACTGTACTAGTGCCGACATTGTGCATGCTCTGTTGCCTGTGTCTATGTGCCTGTGGTTCTGTCAGTGTGATCATGTGATGTATCTGACCCCAGGAATGTGTCAATAAAGTTTCCCCTTCCTGGGACAATGAATTCACGGTGTTGTTATTTCAATTTCCAGAAGTGTACATCGCCTCCAGCTGACCCCTAGAAATTTCCGCCGATTATTTCCGCAAAGCTACAACCGGAATATAGCTCAAATTCAGTCGGTCAAAAGACACACAAAAGCGCCCCAGTTCAAGTTTACACAGAAACAAGTGGAATTTACTGGCAACAATCAGACCTCGTCAGGTTCGCTACGGCACTCTTGCTAACAGATACGTGAAAGCTCAGTAAAACGCAGATTCAAATATAAACAGGAAAATTAAACAAAATTCCATACCCGCTCACGGGAAAGCACTTGCGAACTCTTCCACACTTTCTTTGCTCGTAGAACGATAACTTAATGGGTCACTCACTCTGATGTGATACACGCAACACTCTCAAAACGTCACCTCCATCTAGAAGTAACGTAAGGATCTGAACCTAAACGCCTATAGCTGCGACCATCCTGCGCTACGTAAATCTATGTTCGAGCATCTGGTGTTCCTTCCGTACGCAGGGAAGACCTCAGTCAAGACTGCCAAAACAATGGAGAGGCACAATGTAACAACGATTTTCCGCTCGACGGTTTAAGGCAACAATATGCTTGGGTCAGTCAAGGACCAACTAGGGCTACAGGCTCCTGGTGTCTAAGCAACAGCTGCGATTGTGATAGATACTACAACGGCCAGACGCAGCGATGAGTCGCGCAGCGCTGTCCAGAACGTGTGAGAAGCGTTCGTCGCGGCCGAACCGATAAGTGAGCAGTGGCAGAGTAGAGCATCAGTGAAGGACACGTTTGCTTTTAAACAGATGAAGGTGCTGTGCAGCGCATACGGATTCCGGGATATGGTCATCAAAGAAATAGAGTACATGAAGATCTTGTCAACCGGGACATTAGTTTCCGACTGAGCTCAGCATGGGATGTGGCGTAAGCAAAAATACGTCAGGAACGCTCTGATGTGTAAGCGGTGGAAGCAGCGAGTGGAATAAATATGCAGTACCACGACTCGACAGCCGGACTCCCGCCATCCAACCCTTGAGCCCCTTCCCCCCCCCCCCCCCCCCTACCTCACACCACACAGCCCAGCACCGGCCGCGACATCTCTTCCTGACTAAACCACCCGTCGGGTCCTTGGCAGAGGGAGTTTGAAGTCCAGCGGCTATAAAGGAACCAACTGGACGTGTAGCGCGTGACGATGACGAGTAAAAAACTCTTACAACCATTGCGACGACATGACGCCACGACTCGCCAGATAGCCAGAGTAGATTTCATCAATGAAATTCGCCGAGAAATCTTTCGTTACTATATTTTATCTCCACCAGCACACCTAGGAGGGCTACTGACTTCACGAGCTGAAATACTAAACAACTTTTTCCAAAGCTGTTTCAAAAATGGTTCAAATGGCTCTGAGCACTATGGGACTTAACATCTATGGTCATCAGTCCCCTAGAACTTAGAACTACTTAAACCTAACTAACCTAAGGACATCACACAACACCCAGCCATCACGAGGCAGAGAAAATCCCTGACCCCGCCGGGAATCGAACCCGGGAACCCGGGCGTGGGAAGCGAGAACGCTACCGCACGACCACGAGATGGGGGCCCAAGGCTGTTTCACAGAGGAAGACCGCACTGCAGTTTCTTCTCTCGCACGAACGAAAAAATGGTTGACATCGAAATAAGTGTCCAAGGAATAGAAAAGCAACTGAAATCACTCAACAGAGGAAAGTCCACTGGACCTGACGGAATACCAATTCGATTCTACACAGAGTACGCGAAAGAACTTGCCCCCCTTCTAACAGCCGTGTACCGCAAGTCTCTAGAGGAACGGAAGGTTCCAAATGATTGGAAAAGAGCACAGGTAGTTCCAGTTTTCAAGAAGGGCCGTCGAGCAGATGCGCAAAACTATAGGCCTATATCTCTGACATCGATCTGTTGTAGAATTTTAGAACATGTTTTTTGCTCGCGTGTCATGTCATTTCTGGAAACCCAGAATCTACTCTGCAGGAATCAACATACCGGAAACAGCGATGGTGTGAGACCCAACTCGCTTTATTTGTTCATGAGACCCAGAAAAAATTAGATACAGGCTCTCAGGTAGATGCGATTTTCCTTGGCTTCCGGAAGGCGTTTGATACAGTTCCGCACTGTCGCCTTATAAACAAAATAAGAGCCTACGGAATATCAGACCAGCTGTGTGGCTGGATTGAAGAGTTTTTAGCAAACAGAACACAGTATGTTGTTCTCAATGGAGAGACGTCTACAGACGTTAAAGTAACCTCTGGCGTGCCACAGGGGAGTGTTATGGGACCATAGCTTTTCACAATATATATAAATGACCTAGTAGATACTGTTGGAAGTTCCATGCGGCTTTTCGCGCATGATGCTGTAGTATACAGAGAAGTTGCAGCATTAGAAAATTGCAGCGAAATGCATATACAAATACAAATGTAATATGTTGCGAATACATAGAAAGAAGGATCCTATATTGTATGATTATATGATTGCGGAACGAACACTGGTAGCAGTTACTTCTGTAAAATATCTGGGAGTATGCGTGCGGAACGGTTTGGAGTGGAACGATTATATAAAATTAATTGTTGGTAAGGCGGGTGCCAGGTTTAGGTTCATTGGGAGAGTCCTTAGAAAATGTAGTCCTTCAGCAAAGGAGATGGCTTACAAAACACTCCTTCGACCTATACTCGAGTATTGCTCATCAGTGTGGGATCCGTACCAGATCGGGTAGACAGAGGAGATAGAGAAGATCCCAAGAAGAGCGGCGCGTTTCGTCACGGGGTTATTTGGTAAGCGTGATAGCGTTACGGAGACGCTTAGCAAACTCAAGTGGCAGACTCTGCATGAGAGGCGCTGTGTAGCTTTCTGTCCAGGTTTCGAGAGGCTGTGTTTCTGGATGAGGTACCGAATACATTGCTTCCCTCTACTTATACCTCCCGAGGAGATCACGAATGTAAAATTAAAGAGATTCGAGTGCGCACGGAGGCTTTCCGGCAGTCGTTGTTCCCGCGAACCATACGCTACTGGAACAGGAAATGGAGGTAATGACAGTGGCACGTAAAGTGCCCTCCGCCACACACCGTTGGGTGGCTTGCGGAGTATAAATGTAGATGTAGAAGTTCTACAAATCGTGCCCCAAACTGATTAAAGATCTGGCCCTTTCAGTCAGTCCACCACCTGAGATGAATACAGGCCTTTCTGTGAGAAATTACTGCTTCCGCTAATAGATTTCATGTGGAAAATGCTGCTTCTAGTCAGAAGTTTTCAAACGTCTATTTCCAGCAGGTGCTGAAAGCACCACCCGTCATGGAAAATCCAACATCCACCGAAGTAGACTCCGATTGCGCACCAGTTGGAAGTGTTACGAGAAGAGCGACTCATCATCTTCAGCTTGGACAAA
Organism: Schistocerca gregaria; assembly: GCF_023897955.1. Classification (NCBI taxonomy): domain Eukaryota; kingdom Metazoa; phylum Arthropoda; class Insecta; order Orthoptera; family Acrididae; genus Schistocerca; species Schistocerca gregaria. The sequence goes on along the minus strand of NC_064931.1, from coordinate 809,526,873 downwards.
GACCTCTCCCACGGATACTGTAAATCACCCCTAGCGTCCACAACAATCCAGAGCCGCCACCAGGAGTCAAATTTTACAACGACAGCAATTACACCAAGTTGTTCAGCCTAAGTGATGAGGAGTGCCGCTGAGACATGGGGTGGGAGGTTCAATATAACATCAATAGAGCAGATTCGGAAAGCCAAGCTCGGGAGAGTGATGTCCCTTCATTGCCCGAAAGTGACGAAGACGTGGATAGATATGCCGAAGAGCTGGTACGGTCAATAGTCAGAGCGGTGAAAGCTACCGTACCAACCAGGAGGAGAGCTGTTGCGGCCTCCCCATCTCCATGGACTGCCGACCTTGAACGTATGTGTCAGTCTGGAAGGACAAACAGTTCTGGCTAGAGAGATGTCGAGAAGCCAAAGATGTCTTGCAGAAAGAACTGAAGGAGGTAAATTTAAAAGGTTGGGAAAGATATGTGTTGCATCAGCTAGCAGGTTCCAGGGCCAGACGGCATAGTAGCGGAGGTGGTGCAGTTCCTCGTCCCTCAGCTAATTGCACCTCTCACAAGGCTTTACAACGAGTGCCTAAGTCTTGACAAATTTCCGAAAATTTGGAAAAAGGCAAATGTCACTATTATAAATAAAGGCAAAGACAAGGGTCCTATGGAAGCCAAGTCCTACAGGCCAATATGTCTCCTGGATATCTTGGGGAAAATATTGGAGAGGCTATTGGTTGACAGACTGACGGCACACAGGATACTGCGCGGGATGAGCGACAGGCAGTTTGGCTTTCGGCCGGGGCGATCAGCGTCTGAAGCAACTGCCCTGGCGGCCGAGGTCTGCAGCTGAGCCCTGCACAAATATGTGGTGGGCATCATGGTGGATATCAGTGGTGCCTTTGACAACCTTTGTTGGCCCTCGCTCTTCTCCCGCTTGCGTGAGAAGGAGTGCCCAGTGGCTGTCTTAGGAGCTATTGTGAGGACAGGGAGGTGTGGTTATCATCGCCTAATGGAAAAATAAATAAAACAATTAAGAAAGGGTGCCCTCAGGGATCTGTTCTGGGGCCACTCTTTTGGGATGTAAACATGGAACCACTGCTAGAAAAACTGCGACTCAGTGAGGACGTGCTGGACGTGATAGCCTACGCTGACGACCTCGTCCTGCTGGTCGACGGTCGTAGCCGCGAGGACGTAGAACTCAAAGTAGAACGAACCATGACATGGCTCGCCGAATGGTGCCACAAATCGAAAATGAAGGTTGCACCACACAATTCAACGTATTTACTGCTGAAAGGTAGTCTAACTAGGAATCCTACTGTAAGAATTGAGGGAACACCAGTTCTTCGGCCCCGCGAGGCTAGATATCTTGGGGTCATAATAGATGAAAAACGGAATTACACATCCCATATAGATTCTATAGCCCAACGAGCTTTGGAAGCTCAAAATTAGCCACAAAAGGTTCAATCTGCCATCCAATCTCATTAAACTCTACCACAACAGCATTTTAACGTCAATAGTAGGTTACGGGTCTGGGGTCTGGGCACACAGGCTCAAGAGGGTGATGCCTGCCATGACTGTAAGAAAGGTGCAGCGGAATATGCTGTTACGCTCTGTCGGGGCGTACCGAACAACTCTGGGGGCGGGGAGGGGGGGGGGGGGGGAGGCGCTCTGCTAGTGTTAATAGGGCTATGTCCATTCATTAGACATCAGGATACGAGAACAGATAGAGTGGTACTGAATAACCAAAGGGTAGATTGAAAAGACCAGGGAGATTGTTGGGGTACAGGTAGGTGATAAATTTTACAATTAGAAGAAGGGGGGACGAATTGTGGCAGAAATCATGGAAGAATGAGGAACCGGTGCGAAGGGTATTTAACTGTTGCCTGATGTTTGGGAGAGACTACAGATGGGTTACTTTGAGCCGAGTAGGGGTCTGCTGCACTTCCTTACAGGGCGCGGATCATATCCGACATACTCATGTCGATTTGAGAAGCAGGCTACACCCGTGACTGTTGCGCTGAAGACGGTACACCCGACCACGTCATTTATGAGTGTCCAATATACGACGACGCTGCAACCAAACTACGACATCAACTACCGAACCGAGACACCTATTCCCTGCTACGACGTGCCGACACCTATCAGGTCCTCAACACCTTGGCAAACGATGCATCACGGAAGAACCTGAGGGAGTTCGTTAGGAACCATAATGGTCAATGAATAACAACCGATTAAGACTGAGATGCACCTGCTCAGTGCCATCGGCCGCGGAATGGCCGGTCGCCGTTGCGACAGAGATCCGCCGCGCTCCAGGATCAAAGAGGCAGATGTATCAAAAATATTAACCCTAACCCGATACAGCACTTCCATTTAGGTATTAGGTATTAGCAGTATAGATTTGAATGTAGATATTAATTAACAACACTAACATGATAGGGACTGCAGCGACTTAAAGTAATTTGGGCCAGCCCAGTATCAGGGTCACGCCACTTGGATTAGCTCAGTGGACTGGCCAGAAACAGTAGGTTTGTAACACTTCTGGCACACTTGTGACGCTGCAGAATTAGACTTTGTATTTTGTAGAGTAGATTCACAGATTGCATTTACCTAGCTCTTTATTCGCACGAAATAATGGCCGCTATCGACAGGGGATCTCAAGTTGATTCCGTATTTCTAGATTTCCGGAAAGCTTTTGACACCGTTCCTCACAAGCGACTTCTAATCAAGCTGCGGGCCTATGGGGTATCGTCTCAGTTGTGCGACTGTATTCGTCATTTCCTGTCAGGAAGGTCGCAGTTCGTAGTAATAGACGGCAAATCATCGAGAAAAACTTAAGTGATATCAGGTATTCCCCAGGGAAGCGTCCTGGGACCTCTGTTGTCCCTAATCTATATAAATGACCTGGGTGACAATCTGAGCAGTTCTCTAAGGTTGTTCGCAGATGATGCTGTAATTTACCATCTAGTAAGGTCATCCGAAGACCAGTATCAGTTGCAAAGCGATTTAGAAAAGATTGCTGTATGGTGTGGCAGGTGGCAGTTGACGCTAAATAATGAAAAGTGTGAGGTGATCCACATGAGTTTCAAAAGAAATCCGTTGGAATTCGATTACTCGATAAATAGTACAGTTCTCAAGGCTGTCAATTCAACTAAGAACCTGGGTGTTAAAATTACGAACAACTTCAGTTGGAAAGACAACATAGATAATATTGTGGGGAAGGCGAGCCAAAGGTTGCGTTTCATTGGCAGGACACTTAGAAGATGCAACAAGTCCACTAAAGAGAAAGCTTATACTACACTCGTTCGTCCTCTGTTAGAATATTGCTGCGCGGTGTGGGATCCTTACCATGTGGGATTGACGGAGGACATCGAAAGAGTGCAAAAAAGGGCAGCTCGTTTTGTATTATCACGTAATAGGGGAGAGAGTGTGGCAGATATGGGGGATGGAAGTCATTACAGCAAAGACGTTTTTCGTCGCGGCGAGATCTTTTTACGAAATTTCAGTCATCAACTTTCTCTTACGAATGCGAAAATATTTTGTTCAACCCAACCTACATAGGTAGGAATGATCATAAAAATAAAATAAGAGAAATCAGAGCTCGAACAGAAAGGTTTAGGTGTTCGTTTTTCCCGCGCGCTGCTAGGGAGTGGAATGGTGGAGAGATAGTATGATTGTAGTTCGATGAACCCTCTGCCATGCACTTAAATGTGAATTGAAGAGTAGTCATGTAGATGTAGATGTAGATGAGACCTTGTCCATAGCAATAGTAATAGCCACCAACTAAAGTACAGGGTGAGCACGAAGTCTTGCCCTGATTATAAAAATTTATAACAGAATAACCGTTTGACATAGTAAGTTAAATTTGATGCCGTTACGTAGGTTAGTGTTACTAGTTGTTGTGATCAATAGATGGCGCTAGCGCTCCACAACGCCGACGCGGTCTGTTAGGTCACATTAGTTGCAGGCGAAATGGCGTCGAAGCAGGAGAAAGCGCAATGTGTGCTTGGGTTTCACGAAACGAAATCGCCCATCAGTGTTCAGCGTAAATTTCGGGCTTCTCATGGACGCAGACCTCCTGACGTTAAATCAATTAAGCGATGGTATGCAAACTTTAACGAAACAGGCCTCGTGTGAGTGATGCAACTGTCGATCGTGTTCGGCAATCGTTTCAACGGAGTCCGTCTAAATCAACTCTTGAAGCATCACGTGAACTTCAAATACCGCAAGCAAGTGTGGTGAAGATTCTTTGTGGAAGGCTTAGGTTGGGAGCTTACGAAGTGCAAATCGTGCAGGCCTTGCAACCAAATGATTTTCTGACAACTGAGATTGTCAACAGGATTGATGGCGCTGACGATTACTTAAATCGCATACGCTTTACCTATGAATCCACCTTTCATGTCAGTGGAATGGTAAATAGGCATAATGTCCATATATGGGGTTCAGAGTCTCCACATGCTACTGTACAGTTACAGCGAGACAGCGAAAAAGTGAATTTTTGGTGCGGCCTCATGCATAACAAGGTTTTTGGACCTTTTTTTTCTCTGAAATATCCATTATCGCAAACATTTACTTAGACGTTTTGCAACATTTCATCGCCCCACAGTTAGAAGAATATCAACCATGGATAATTTTTCAGAAAGAGGGAGTACCCCCCCCTTCCCCCCTGACCTCCTCCTCCCCTCCCCCCCCCCCCCCCCCCAACTCCCACTGTGCTTTGACAGTGCATGATTTCCTGGATGAAACATTTCCGTATCGGTGGATTGGAAGGAAAGGTCCAACACCCTGGACACCCCGCTCTCCAGACTTTGTGCCCCTGGACTTTTTTTTCTCGGGCTATTTGAAGGGCAGAGTCTTCGTCACACCAGTTGCTGACGTCGACGAACTGAAGGCTAGGATATAAGCTGATGTGGGTATCGTGACAGAACAGATGTTACGAAACACTTGGTGGCAACTGGAATACCGCCTCGACATTCTCCGAGCTACCAAGGGAGTACACGTTGAGGTTCACTAACGTAAGTGGACTTAAAAAGAACTAGTAACACTCACCTATGTAACGGCATCAAATGTAAATTATTATGTCAAACGGTTATTCTGTAATAAATTGTTATAATCAGGGCAAGACATTGTGCTCACCCTGTATAGTATCTGCAATTGTGGTTGTTGTATAAATTATAAGACCCATTAATTAGTTTAGGTAGTGGGTTATTTTGTATAATTATTATTGTATTGTATCAATAAAGGTTTTTTTTAAAAAAACGTCGGCCGATGAACTGCATTGAATTGAATGCATCTATTATTAAGTAGTGATTGTAAAAGGTATTCTTGATGTTATTCTGAACGATAAACTGCAAAAGGTGCTGTTTTTGTTACGCCTATTGCTAATGGCAGAGGCGTCGGAGAGCAAAAATGTTACTTTGTCAAGTGAATGGACATTAGCAGGTGAAACCCAAAATTATTAGAAGTAAAGGACGATCTGGGTCTGCGGAAGGCCGGAATCTATAAAATTCCTTGCCAGTGTGGCAAAGCTTACATCGGTCAGACGACGCGCACAGTACATGAAAGGTGCGTTGAACACGAACGCCACACTCGCCTTTTGCAGCCCAGTAAGTCGGCCGTAGCTGAGCATTGTATTACCACAGGACACGCTATGGAATTTTCGGCCACGAAAATCTTGGCCCCAGCGAAAACTTTTTGGGATTCCGTTATTAAAGAATCTGTGGAGATACGCCTAGCGCAAAATCTTATAAATCGTGACGGCGGTTTTCAACTGGACAAGGCTTGGGACCCGGTGATCTCTCTAATTTCCTCTGAGAGAAGACGGTTTATTCTAAATGACACGTCTAGCGACATCTGACGTCTGTTTCAGCGACGCGGGCGCGCATTCCGACAGAGGGCGGACATGTAGTTTTCACCTTTACGCATGTGCCTGCGCTCCAAAGATAGAACAGTAGCTCCAGAGGGCGCGGACTTCGACAGAGGACGCTCCTGTGACGGTGGCCAATGCGCATGCGTTTTCGCGCCAATTTTTTGCTATAAAGCTGACTCCCGGAACTTGCAGTCTCCAGTGACGCACACTCACCTGAAGATGGCTGGACGATTGCCAGCCGAAATATCGTGGCAAGAAGTCAACGTGATCCGGCTGCAATCCCGAAATCTCATCGAATACTCAGTACGCCGGGAAAACTTCAAGAATCACAGTAACAAGACTGTTAAAACCACACAGTTCCTTAAACTAAATGTTATCCTATGAAACCAGAAGCATTCATTGCAAAATTTTAAATGCAATCAAACAATCAAAACCATCGACTGCATGGGGTACACGGAGCTCATAAGCAAATGGCACCAACGTCAAGTCCAATAGTCGTTCTTCCTCGAACGCAAATCCACACGAACTGTTCCTCACATGTCCCTGCCTTACATTCATAAATATTATAAAAATGTATGAGTATATATATGTACGTGTGTATGTTCCGTATCTCCTCCTAAATCACTGCACTAGTTTCAACAAAACTTCGTACACATATCACTTATCGCCTGGAAAGAATCGCTGTGTGGGGTAAGAAACACCTACCTATAAAAAGGGTGGAGTGAGGCTGGAAGTATAGCGTAGCCCATAACGCGCGAATACCCAAACATTATTCATCCAGTATTTGAGAATGAGAGCACTCAGTGCCTTGCAACAAATGTTACACATAATTTCAAACCTTTACGAAACTTTTTCTTGCTGACAACCTCCTCAAAATGGTGAAACGGAAAATGTTTTCTCGCTAACTACAATTTGGCTGCTCATACAACAAAACTGCCGCATCAAGCATGACGTTTAAATTTATTACTTCTTTACTCTCAACTGTATCGGTGATACATTTTCTAGTCATATACACCATTGAATTTACCTACAAAGTTGTATCATTTTACGACACATTGTTCGGGAGCTACGACGTCTTATGCATTGAGCTGGTTGAAAACGAAACTGTAGGGCGAAATTCACTAGAGATACTGGTGAAATAGGTGTTCAAATATATGTGAAATATAGTAAATATATATAAAATATATGTGACACTTGCGTTTGCGGGTAAAGCAGCGGGTAAAAAACTCTTCCTAAACCCCTGGATCGATTTTACCCAAACTAGGCACACATATTACTTACTATGAGACCTGAGTTTCTCCCGGAGTGTACAATGTTCAAATAACTTACGGAAATGCAGACGGGTAACATTGTCAACAGCAGGCCAGAGTGGCCGAGCGGTTCTAGGCGCTTTAGTTTGGAACCGCGCGACCGCTACGGTCGCAGATTCGAATCCTGCCTCGGGCATGGATGTGTGTGTCGTCCTTAGGTTGGTTAGGTTTAAGTAGTTCTAAGTTCTAGGAGACTGATGACGTCAGATGTTAAGTGCCATAGTGCTCAGAGCCATTTGAACCATTGTCAACAACAGCCGATACTTCGACGGGAGACCACCCTATCGGAAAAACTGCAGCAGGAAAGCACTCTCTAAGGAAATTTTAAACCTGTCTTTGCAGAGCAATTCCGGAAAGATCACACACACACACACACACACACACACACACACACACACACACACACACTATAAACACCAGCGCCACCACATCAACCAAAGATGGGCGACGGCAGAAGTTATCCATAGTGAAAATTACCACGAGGTAGCATCTAACTCTTGACAAGGTAGAGAGCAGGATTCCACGAAGAATTTAAGCAAAACCCTCCATCTCTATTTGCAAGGTTACTTTCTAATTTAATTTCAACTGCTTCGTTAATAACACTACCCCAATAGCTCGAACTGCTCGCTAGAACCTACGTGGTGTTATATTCCATAGAGTGACCGATGCCAAGACAATGTTCTGCAAAATCCGGTTGACTATCGTGATGCATATACTCAATACACAGGTCCTCCACCGTCCTGATAGTCTGACCGATATATGGCATGCCACAACTGTAAGGAATACGACAAACACCCGCCTTGCAAGATCGTCCTTAACGGAAGTTAAGGAACCCCTAACATTAGATGGTGGTCAGACAACGCACTTCGCACCATATTTCCGCATAATACGACCAAACTTTTTGAAAATGGTCTCAGCGTGAGACAGAAAGGTTACTTGGTGCCAACTCGTTGTTATCATCACCCTCCCGGTGCACGGGTTATCACTGGCACAACGCACGTGTAATCTATCTTTCACTACAGCCATTCTAAATAAAATTGATCTCCAGATGGTTTAACTCAGCTGACAAACTCTCAGGGTGTGAAACGACGTCCACCCTGTGAACGAAGATACGAAGTATACCATCACACTCAGCCGGATCGTGACATTTATCTGACTACAAATAGAAGTCAGTGACAGTAGGCTTCCTATAAACACATGTACCAACTGACCACCGACCTTCTTCCTGACTAACACATCAAGGAAGGAAAGGCAGCCATCATTTTCCACCTCCATCGAGGAACGAATATTCCGGTGGATTTGATTCAGGTGTTCTAAAAAGTCGGTCCAATAATCAACAACAAAGTATCGTCTACGCATCTGAAAAAAACACGCATGTTTCAAAGCCTCCGACTCCAAGGCCCTGTTCCTCGAAGTTTTCCATAAACAAATTTGCAATAACAGATGACAACGGGCTTCCCATCGCAACTCCATCTGTCCGCATCTTAGTACTGGCCACTGAATAAAAAGCAAATGGAATTTAACACATATCGAAATAGGTTCGTAAATCCAACACCAAACCTAATCTCAATTAACACTACCGAATCTGACTGAAGAGCATGAGTAAGGAGAGAGACCACATCAAAAATTATCAGAGTCATTCAAAGGAATTCCTTCTGATGGACGTAAGATATCCGTCAAGTTCTTAATATGATGCCCACGCCGACAAACCAGTGGGTTCAAAAGAGTATAAGGCGATTTACTACACGATATGTGTTACTCATAATCACGCGAAGAGGAACCTCCTCTTCATGGACTTTCCGAAGGCCATACAACGAAGGGGGAACAGCACAGTAAGTATTAGTACTTACTCTCGTGTCACACTGTTTACCTCCGCCGGCCCGAGTGGCCGAGAGGTTCTAGGCGCTTCAGTCTGGAACCCCGCGACCACTACGGTCGCAGGTTCGAGTCCTGCCTCGGGCATGGATGTGTGTGCTGTCCTTAGGTTAGTTAGGTTTAAGTAGTTCTAAGTTCTAGGGAATTGATGACCTCATATGTTAAGTCCCATAGTGCTCAGATATATATATATATATATATATATATATATATATATATATATATATATATATATATATATATTTACAGGGAGTAAATGCATCGTTGCTTGCGAAGGGTGGGTAAAAGCTGCAGCAATGTGCGTTGTTGTTTTGTTAAGCTGTCGTAATCAAAAAATTGTCCAAAAATTTGTCAAAGTTGTGGATTGTATTGATACTCCTACCGCCACTCGCGTCAAGCACCGCACTGACCTAGCTCTTGTTCGTAAAAGGATTCATTACACTCGTCGACAGCTGGACTTGGTTTCCAAGGAATTACACGGCGTCATTTAATGATTGCTTCAAAAATGTCGGCATTTTCTTGGGATTGACTGGATGGTGCTTCATGGTCGCCGTCTGACGGAATTTCATTCTACGCTATTGGCCATTAAAATTGCTACACCAAGAAGAAATGCAGATGATAAACGGGTATTCATCGGACAGATATATTATACTAGAACTGACATGTGATTACATTTTCACACAATTTGGGTGCATAGATCCTGAGAAATCAGTACCCAGAACAACCACCTTTGGCCGTAATAACGGCCTTAATACGCCTGGGCATTGAGTCAAACAGAGCTTGGACGGCGTGTACAGGTACAGCTACCCATGCAGCTTCAACACGAAACCACAGTTCTTCAACAGTAGTGACTGGCGTATTGTGACGAGCCAGTTGCTCGGCCACCATTGACCAGACGTTATCAATTGATGAGAGGATCTGGAGAATGTGCTGGACAGGGCAACAGTCGAGCATTTTCTGTATCCAGAAAGGCCCGTACAGGACCTGCAACATGCGGTCGTGCATTATCCCGCTGAAATGTAGGGATTCGCAGGGATCAAATTAAGGGTAGAACGACGGTTCGTAATACATCTGAAATGTAACGTCCACTGTTCTAAGTGCCGACAATGCGAACAAGAGGTGACAGAGACGTGTAACCAATGGCCTCCCATACCATCACGCCGGGTGATACGCCAGTATGGCGATGACGAATACACGCTTCCAATGTGCGTTCACAGCGATGTCGCCAAACACGCATGCTACCATCATGACGCCGTAAACAGAAACTAGATTCACCCGAAAAATTGACGTTTTGCCATTCGTGCACCCAGGTTCGTCGTTGAGTACGCCATCGCAGGCGCTCATGTCTGTGATGCAGCGTCAAGGGTAACCGCAGCCATGATCTCCGAGCTGACAGTCCATGCTGCTGCAAACGTCGTCGAACTGTTAGTGCAGATGGTTGTTGTCTTGCAAACGTCCCCATTTGTTGACTCAGGGATCGAGACATGGCTGCACGATCCGTTACAGCCATGCGGATAAGATGCCTGTCATCTAGATTGCTAGTGGTACGAGGCCGTTGGGATCCAGCACGGCGTTCCGTATTACCCTCCTGAATCCACCGATCCCATATTCTGCTAACAGTCATTGGATCTCGACCAATGCGAGCAGAAATGTAGCGATACGATAAACCGCAATCGCGACAGTCTCCAATCCGACCTTTATCAAAGTCGGAAATGTGATGGTACGCATTTCTCCTCCTTACACGAGGCATCACAACAACGTTTCACCAGGCAACGCCGGTCGACTGCTGTTTGTGTATGAGAAACAAGTTGGAAACTTTCCTCATGTCAGCACGTTGTAGGTGCCAACCTTGTGTGAATGCTCTGAAAAGCTAATCATTTCCATATGACAGCATCTTGTTCCTGTGGGTTAAATTTCGCGTCTGTAGCACGTCATTATCGTCTTGTAGCAATTTTAATGGCCAGTAGTGTATAACTGACCGACATTTGCCGTAGTTTGTATATATCCATGGCTTGGAATCTAATGATATATCTAACGTCCTGTGATAAATCTCACGGCGAAAGCTTTTCAAGACGCAGCTTTATGCGTGATAGGGAAAGGTTTAAATTTTGCACCACCGCCCAAGCATTTGCCAGTGGTAGATTATATTAGTTTTGTTGAACAGGGTGGTTTTTAACTACCTCCTGAAGCTGCAGAGGAGACTAGGAGAGAAACATGTCGTGTGCTGAGTGGAGCACGTCACGATCATCCAAGAGTAATACAACAGCAGCAGTGAGGGCTGCTTTACGTTCACTTACACTTGGTCCGGATACCGTTATTTTATCCGTGGGCAAGGACAATACTGCAGTTGTTCTGGATAAGCAGGATTACATTCAAAAGATGCAGTGCTTACTATCTGATTCAGCGTATCGTAGGATCGGTGTTGACCCCCAAAAAAGGGTTGAGAGAAGAACTAACAATCTCCTGAAGAAAGGTTCCTCGTCGCATGAGACTTTCAAGTGTCTTAATATTTACTGTGCTGTTCCCCCTAGGTTGTATGACCTTCCGAAGATCCACGAAGAAGGGGTTCCTCGTCGTCCGATTATGAGTAACTTGTATCGTGTATCAAAACACCTTATTACTCTTGTGAACCCACTGGTTGGTCGATTTGGGCATCCTATTAAGAACTCGACGGATTTCTTACGGCCGGCCGGAGTGGCCGTGATGTTCTAGACGCTACAGTCTGGAACCGAGCGACTGCTACGGTCGCAGGTTCGAATCCTGCATCAGGCATGGATGTGTGTGATGTCCTTCGGTTAGTTAGATTTAATTAGTTCTAAGTTCTAGGCGACTGATGACCTCAGACGTTAAATCGCATAGTGCTCAAAGCCATTTGATTTCTTACGTCGATTGGAGGGAAGTTTTGATGTTGTCTCTCTCCTTACTCGTGTTCTGTCAGATTCGGAACGGTTAATTGAGGTTAGGTTTGGTGTCGAATTTAAGAACCCATTTCGGCATGTGTTACATTCCATTTGCTTTTTATTCAGTGACCATTACTAAGAGCGGACAGATGGAGTTGCAAATTTGTTTATGGAAAACTTCGAGGAACTTGGCCTTAGACTCGGAGACTTCGAAACATGCATGTTCTTTCAGATATGTAGACGATACTTTTGTTGTCTGGCCTCATGGCAGTGATAATTAGAACCACTTTTTTATACACCTGAATCAAATCCACCCGAATATTCGTTTTACGATGGAAGTGGAAAAGGATGGCTGCCTTTCCTTCCTTGATGAATTGGTCAGGAAGAAGGTCGATGGTCAGTTGGCACATGTGTTTATAGGAAGCCTACTCTCACTGACTTCTATTTATAGGCTGATGGTTGTCACCAACCGCTGAGCGTGAAGGGATACTTCGTGTCTGGGTTCACAGGGCGGACGTCGTTTCAGACCCTGAGAGTTTGTCAGCTGAGGTAACCCATCTTGAGGTCACCTTTCGCTGGAATGGATGTGGTGGTAGACAGATGACACGTGCGCTGCGCTGAGTTGGCACCAAGTAACCTTTCTGCCTTATTGCTGTAGCACCTTCAATAAGATTGGTCGTATTATGCGGAAAAACGGAGTGAAATGTGTTTCCCGAACTGTATCTTCTGTTAGGTTCCGATACGGATGATCTTCGTTTGCATCACGCAGGTGTTTTTCGTATACCTTGCAGTTGCGTCGTGTCAAATGTTGATCTGACTCTCAGGATCGTGGAGGACCGGTGTATTCAGCATAAGCATCACACACAACAGCAGAGGAAATCGTCTATTGCAGAACATTGTCTTGGTGCAGGTCACTCTACGGGATATAGCAACATGCTATCTGGGATGCACTTCTAGGTACTGGGACAGTTACGAACTATCTTGTTTGAGGGAATACAGCCATGAGTAGACATCTCTAATAACCGCCTGGCTGTTTCTGTAAACAATTTTTTGACGACCGGCTTCGTAGCTTAGAAACCATATCATCAGATTAGATTTGTTAAATTGGAAAAAACGGTCACTACAACTGCGATCTGTTGTAGTTACAATCAATAAAAGATCCAACCTGTTGATGTGGCTTCTAAGCTTCGAAACTGGTCTTTAAATAAATAATTTACAAGAGCAGCCAAGCGATTGTTTTTCAAGACATTGGGATAGTGTTAATAAGGAATCAGCTGAAATTAAGCTGGCAAGGAACATTGTAAGTAGAGATGAAGGTTTTTGCTTAAATTCTGCGTGGGTCCTCTTCTCTCCCCTGTCAAAAATGGAAGGACAGAGCTAATGGTACCCCACCCATTGTGTAGTAATTTTCATTGTCGATAACTTCTAGCGTTCTTCATCTTTAGATGGTGCGGTGGCGCTAGTGTTTACAGTGTGTGTGTGTGTGTGTGTGTGTGTGTGTGTGTGTGTGTGTGTGTGTTATTTCAGAATTGCTTTGCAAACGGAGATTTTAAATTTCCTTGCACAGCGCTTTCCTGCTTCAGTTTTAACCTGAAAATGGCTGGGTGGTCTCCTGTCGAAATATCGGATGTTGTTGACGTCGTCATCCGCCTCCATTCCTGTGAGTCATTTGGATATTACTTACTATCTGGAAAGAAATACTGTAGGGGCAAGAACCAACAACCTCGTATTTTGAGTGTGGGTGATAATGTGGAGAGAGAGAAAAGGGGTGGAAAAGATGGGAGACAGAAAGAGGGAAGAAGGATATGGCCACAGATATGAAGGAGAAGGAGATGGACAGAGCGAGTGAGAAGGAGCAGATGGACGGACAATGGGAGGAGGAGCAGATGGACAGAGAGAGAGGCAAGAGGGGACAGGTAGAGAACGGGGAAGGAGGAGATGGATTAATAAAGTTGGAATAAATACACACACGGGCAAAGCCGGATACTCACCTAGTTGGTTTAATAAACAAGCTACACAAGGGCTCTTCAAGAGCTATTTCTATTTGAAGACTGATGTCGTTGATAACACAAATTGGTATTACCAACCTGTATCACTATTTGTAAGACGACGCTAATACAAACATGAAATTAATTGATAAGTTAGTTTTTTTTTCTTTTTCACTGCCCCTAAAGGTACAGCGGGCTGTTGGGGCAGAGTCCGGATTTTTTCAGCCAAATACAAGGAGAGCTGGTAGTGGAGCACAGGGATTCACACCTAAGAATATTTTGGAGGGATTTCCAGTTCCAGTATTTGCCTTACAATTATAGAACACCTCCGTAAAACGATTCTGAGAATTGTAGGGCGGAAACATTTTAACTTAATTATACGAAAGTCTCATGTATATTTAAGTGTGTTTGTTTACATGCAGAGTAAAGTTGACGAGTTGATCTACATGTACATCTGCACTGAAGCGTCAAAGAAACTGGTACACGCATGCGTATTCAAATACAGAGATACGTAAACAGACCGAATACGGCGCCGCGGTCGGCAACGCCTGTATAAGACAAGTGCCTGGCGCAGTTATTCGATCGGTTACTGCTGCTAGGATCGCAAGTTATCAAGATTTAAGCGAGTTTGAACGTGGCGTTATAGTTGGCGCGAGAGCGATTCGACACAGCGTCCTCAACGTAGCGATGAAGAGGGGATTTTCCCGTACAACTATTTCACGAGTGTGCCGTGACTATCAGCATCAATCTCCGACATCGCTGCGTCCGGGAAAAGATCCTGCAAGAAAGGGACCAACAATGACTGCAGCGAATCATTCAACGTGACAGAAGTGCAACCTCTCCGAAGGTTGCTGCGGATTTCAATGAGGCATCAACAACTGTCAGCGTGAGAATCAGTCAACGAAACATCATCGATATGGGCTTTCGCAGCCGAAAGTCCACTCGTGTACCCTTGATGACTACAAAACACAAATCTTTACATCTCGCCTGGGCCCGTCTACACCGACAATGGACTGTTGATGACTGGATACATGTTGCCCGGTTGGACGTGTCTCGTTTCAAATTGTATCGAGTGATTGGACGTGTATGGGTATGGAGACAACTTCATGAATCAATGGACCTTGTATGTCAGTAGAGGACTGATCAAGCTGCTGGAGGCCCTGTACTGGTGTGAGACGTGTGCATTTGGAGTGATAGGTGATCCCTGATAAGTCTGGATACGACTCTGACATGTGACACGTACGTAAGCATCCTGTCTGATCACCTGCATCCATTCGTGTCCATTGTGCATTCCGACAGACTTGGGTAATTCCAGCAGGACAATGCGACACCCCACACGTCCAGAACTGCTACAGAGTGGCTCTTCTGACTTTAAACACTTACGCTGGCCACCAAGCTCTCCAGACATGAACATTATTGAGCATATCCGGTATGCCTTGCAACGTGCTGTTCAGAAGAAATCTCTGCCCCGTTGTACTCTTACGGATTTATGACAGCCCTGCCACCGAGCGAGGTGGCGCAGTGGTTAGCACACTGGACTCGCATTCGGGAGGACGACGGTTCAATCCCGTCTCCGGCCATCCAGATTTAGGTTTTCCGTGATTTCCCTAAATCGTTGCAGGCAAATGCCGGGATGGTTCCTTTGAAAGGGCATGGCCGATTTCCTTTCCAATCCTTCCCTAACCCGAGCATGCGCTCCGTCTCTAATGACCTCGTTGTCGACGAGACGTTGAACACTAACCATCACCACCACCACAGCCCTGCAGGATTCATGGTGTCAGATCCTTGCAGCACTACTTTAGACGTTAGTCGAGTCCATGCCACGTTGTGTTGCGGCACTTCTGCGGGCTCGCGGGCGCCATGCACGATATGGGGCAGATGTACCAGTTGCTTTGGCTCTTCAGTGTATATTGCACCCGATCACAGGTGATGTGATCGATGGTGGCTGATTTTAGATTGTAAGTTAATTTTTTATTTAAAAGTTATTGACATTTCCCGTCTTGGGGTGGACTGCTAGGGCCAAAACTGTCATTCGTTGCATTTGTATTATATAATTTTTCTAGTTTAATGTGAAAGAAATAATTAATAAGTTATTATAGGCGATAATGTTTATGACAAGATGATGGTGCTGTGATGTACATTTTCTTCGCTATGACGACGACATGACGGGGCTTCTGCTAACTGTGGGTCGAAGTTTGGATGTGGGAAGTATCTGAGTGGGTTTAATATGGAAAGTGATGTGGACAGAAACGGGTAGGCAGGATGGCAGCTGAGCACAGAAAGGGTTTATTTGGGATCCGTTTTTGGGATGCGAAGTTCGCCCTAGACTTCTTAGTAAAAGGAGAAACGATCACTGGACAATACTACGTTTAGACATTAGACCGCTTGGATGAGAAACTGAAGAAAAATACTGCCCCATTTTGGGGAAGGAGAAAGTATCACGACAAAGCAATTAGCGCATTCACCTGCGGCTGTCTCCCCAAAAGTTCACGAATTGCGTTATGAATTGCTGCTCTCCCCTCCTCCATTCTCCTTCACCAATCCCATCCCACCCACTCCAACGTCCTCCTCATCTCCGTATTCACTCGACGTGGCTGCATGCCATTTCATTTTCTGCTCGAATGAGGAGGTTTTCGTCGAGGCAGAGATGTATTTTAGTTAAAAATGGCTGGAATGCTGGGTAACTTGTATATTCCTAAAAGTGGACTGCTCTGAAAAATAGATTCAGTGGCGCTTTAACTTTAGGAAAGCCGAAATATTTGTGCTAAGTAGTTTCAGGCCGATTACCGGCGATGAGCCGCGATAATGCAGTTTCGTCAGGCGACCCACACCAGCACGAAAATACAGACGCACAGACACTATAATAAATTAAGAAATGTGGTAGATAAGTCAAAAAGTGGAAAGTCTCATAAAAACGAATCGCTCCAGAGTAAGTTGCAAATTTACGATGACTGCCGAGACTCCCGCATTGTGGATGAGGAGCATTTCTTTTCTGGGTCTCTGTTTTGTGCCGGCCGCCTTCGGGAGCGCGGGGGCGGCAGGCGGAGGCTGCGGCGCAGGTAGAGAGCGGGGAAAGGAAAGAGGAAATTACGCGGAGGGCAGCGCCAGAAAAGACGGCGAGAAAAATGGCGCCAGTGAGGGGGAGCACCGATCTGTCTTTCTTATCGCGCGCTGCAATTCCCGCGCCTCGCGCCATCAGATAGCCGCGCTAAATACTAGCGTATTTCACCTCGGCCCGAATAACCTAACTGAAATCGCTCCTCGCCGCGAGAAGGCGGCGCCCGAAGAAGGCGGCCGAATTAAAAGAAGCGCCGCCCGCTTTTCCTAATGCGCGCATCTAATCTGGAGGGCGCCCAAGTCACGGATTATGCTAAGGTTGCATCGCTCGTACCATAATCTGTTCTGCCCCAGTGCGAAAAAAGCACTGCAGCTTATTAGGTTTGTCCGGTTGCGTTACGGAATCCTACGGTCTCTGCGAGGGTCTTCTCAAACATAAGAGCCTATCGGCCAGAAAAGATCATAGAAGACGCAGATAAAACAATTATTGTGAGGTCTACACACATACGAGAGGTAGTCAGAAAATTTCAATTATGACCCCGAAAATATTAAGCTACGTTTTATTTTTATTTTTTACTTTTTTAAACTGCAGCTACACGACTAACAGACCTAGAATACATTGAAATCCTTGCGCCACATTACCATAGCATTCTGCTAGAGAAAACAACTAAAGTGATCCAAATCCACATTATCTGCGGGATCCCTTTGGTGCAGTCATAGACGACACGTTAAGCCTTAAACTTATTCCTCTCTTTATAAAGTCATAAGCTAATGATAAATGAATGGTTCAGCGATCAAAACCTTTCAGTTTTTCTTTAAGGGCTATCCTTGTAAGTTCATATAATGATATTCGCGCTAGAGACCGTACTAAGACACTCATGAACCGTAGGCCTTGCCGAGGTGCGGCAGCTTCTGTGTCTCAGCGACACCGTAGGAGCCATCATGCCGAACGCGTATTTGCAAAGGAACCAGACTAATCCATGGTCCATGAAGACGAGTAACAGCCTCTTCAGTAGTTGTAATGATAAAAGTCTAGATAACTGACTGACCTGGCTTTCTAATATTGGCCTTGCTGTGCTGCTACTGCGAGCGGTTGAAAGCAAGGGGAAACTGCAGGGGATATTTTCCCCCAGGACATGAAGTTCTACTATATGGCTTAATGATATGGTGTGTTCCTGGGTAAAATATTCCGAAGGTAACATAGCCCCATTTGGATCTCCGAGCGAGACTACTCAGTACGATATCTTCATCTGGAGAACCAAAATTGGCATTCTACAGGTTGGAATGTGGAAGCAAATGTTCAGATGTGTGTGAACTCTTATGGGACTTAACTGCTAAGATCATCAGTCCCTAAGCTTACACACTACTTAGCCTAAATTATCCTAAGGACAAACACACACACAGCCATGCCCAAGGGGCCAGCCGCACAGTCCATGACTGCAGCGCATAAGACATCCCGCGTGGCGGAACGTGGAAAGTTAGAGACCTTAATCATGAAGGCAGTTGAGTTAGAGAATTTAAAGAGGGAAATAGATAGACTGAAGTTATAGTGGGAATTAATGAAGTGTAGTGGGAGGTAGAGCAGTACTTCTGGTGAGGTCAGTACAGAGTTATTAACACAAAATCAAATAGGGATAATGCAAGAGTTAACTTTATAATGAACAGGAAAATAATAATTCTGATAACCTACTATGAACAGTATAGTTAACGAATTTTCGTATCCAAAATAGACAAGAAGCCAACACACATCACAGTAGTACAAGTTGAGATGGCAAATTGTTCCGCAGATGATGAAGAGACTTACATAATGTATGATGTACAGGAAGTTGTTCGGGTGAAAGGGATGAAAATGCAATTGTGACAGGGGCTGTAATTCAGCAGTAGCAAAAGAAAGAGAAGGTAAAATAGTAGGAGCACATGGGCTGGGGAAGGGAATGAAAGAGGAAGCTACCTGGCAGAGTTTTGCGCAAAAGAAGGTTGTATACGTGGATGAGAGCTGTTGACACTGAGATAGATTATATAAGGGTTAGCCAGAGACTGCGGAGCCAGATTTTAGACTGTAAAACATTTCCAGGATCAGACGTCGACTCTGGCCGTAAATTGGTGGTTATTAACTGCAGATTAAAACTAAAGCGATTGCAAAAACGTAGGTATTTAAAGAGATGGAATCATGATAAATTGAAGGAAATAAAGATTGTTGAAAGTTTCGGAACGAGTATTAGGCAAGTGAAACTAAGGAAACGAATACCAGAGAATACGAATGGGTAGTTCTGAGAGACGAAGTAGGGAAGGCAAGGCCTAGTAGAAATCGCTTGATACCACAGGAGATAGTGAATTTAACTGACGGAAAGAGAGAATATAAAATTGAAGCACATGGAGCAGGTGGAAGTGAACAGAGACGTCTAAAAATGAGACTGAAAGAGAATAAATACATTATGACTAACCAGAAGTAGCTGAAGGACAAATGCAGGACTGTTGAAACATCCATGACTAGATAACAGATAGATGCCGCCTATGGAAAAATTAAGAGACATTTAGAGAAAAAAGAAGCATATGAATGAATATCAAGATCTGAGGTGGCAAGGCAGTATTAAGCAATGTAGTGAAATCTGGAAGGTGAAAGGTGGAAGGAATACATAGATGGTCCATAAAAGGGGAACAAACTTGAGGACATTATTATAAAAAGAGAAGAGTTAATAGGTGAAGATGAGACGAGACATATGACACTTTCGAAAGAATTTGACAGAGCTGAGAAAAACATAAGTTGAAACAAAGCCCCCGAGTAGATGACACTCCCTCTGAATTACTGAGATCTTTGGGAGAGCCAGCCATGACAAAACGTTTCCACATGATGTGCAAGGCAAAGACCATCAGCACCATCAGTTATCAGGAAAAATGTGATAATTCCATTTCCAAAGAAGGTATGTGTTGACAGGTGTGAGTACTACCGAGCCATCACTTTAGTAAGTCATGGCTGCAAAATATAGACACGAATTATTTACAGAAGAATAAAAAACTGGTAGAAGCCGAGCTTGGGGAAGGTGAGTTTGGGTTCCAGAGAAATATAGGAATACACGAGCCAGTACCGACATTAGGTATTAGGTTGAAGAAAGGCAAGTTTACATTTACATCATCTTTAGATTTATAAGTTGTTGACAATGTTAACTGGACTACACTGTTCCAGATTTTCAAGGTAGCAGAGATGAAATACGTGGAGCAAAGGTTATTTCCAGTTTTTAGCAAAACCAGACTGCGATTACAGGCGGAGAGGGTGCAACGTCATACTGATAAATGAGCCCATACTGCCAAGTTCTTTATACGAGGCGTGTTTTTTAAGTAAGTACCGATTTGAAATTAAAAAAAGAGGTGCTAAGATATCTCAGTAATTTTATTTTTACATGAAAGCCTGTACCTTAATCTACTTTTCTACATAATTTCCGTCAATATTGAGGCACTTGTCATAACGTTGTACCAGTTTTTGAATACCCTCCTCATAGAAGTCTGCCGCCTGACTTGTTAACCACTGCATCACCACTGTTTTGACTTCGTCAACGTCTTGAAGACGCTGACCCCCTAGGTGTTTCTTCAAGTGCAGCAATAGATGATAGTCACTGGGCGCAAGATCGGGGTTGTACTGAGGATGATCTAGAGTTCCCCATCGAAAAGATGTGATGAGATATGTGGTCTGATTCGCCACATGCGAAAGGGCCTTGTCTTGCAGCAAAACGATGCCCTTGCTCAACTTCCATGGATTGTTGCTTTGATTCAGGTGTGACGTAGGCCACCCATGTTTTATCGCCCACAACAATTTGGCTTAAGAAATCATCACCGTAGTTATGGTACCGTTGGGTATTGTTCACATCCGTCAACATTTTCGGTACACAACGTGCGCACAATTTTCGGTAATTCAAGTGTTCGGCCACAATGCCATACAAAACACTACGAGAAACATTAGGAAAGTCATCCCGCAAGGAGGAAATCGTAAATTGTCTGTTTTTTCTTACCTTATTGTCCACTTCCTGCACCAAACTTACATTAACGACCGAAGGACGCCCACTCCGTTGTTCATCATGCACATTTGTGCGGCCATATTTAAATGCTCTCACCCACTTTCTTACCATACCATCACTCATAATGTTTTCTCCGTAAACTGCACAGATCTCACGATGAATATCGATGGCTTTTAGGCCTTTAGCACCTAGTTATCAGCCCGGACTTCACAGTCGGACTCAGGATTATCGGAGGCGTCTTAAACACTCAGTACACAACGTAAACAAGGAAGAATCAGACTGTAATGGCGTCAGTGCTTAGATTAAGGTACAGGTTTTCATGTAAAAATAAAATTATTGAGATACTTTAGCACGTCTTTTTTTATTTCAAAACGGTACTTACTTAGAAAACACGCCTCGGAAATACACTCCTGGAAATTGAAATAAGAACACCGTGAATTCATTGTCCCAGGAAGGGGAAACTTTATTGACACACTCCTGGGGTCAGATACATCACATGATCACACTGACAGAAACACAGGCACATAGACACAGGCAACAGAGCATGCACAATGTCGGCACTAGTACAGTGTATATCCACCTTTCGCAGCAATGCAGGCTGCTATTCTTCCATGGAGACGATCGTAGAGATGCTGGATGTAGTCCTTTGGAACGGCTTGCCATGCCATTTCCACCTGGCGCCTCAGTTGGACCAGCGTTCGTGCTGGACGTGCAGACCGCGTGAGACGACGCTTCATCCAGTCCCAAACATGCTCAATGGGGGACAGATCTGGAGATCTTGCTGGCCAGGGTAGTTGACTTACACCTTCTAGAGCACGTTGGGTGGATCGGGATACATGCGGACGTGCATTCTCCTGTTGGAACAGCAAGTTCCCTTGCCGGTCTAGGAATGGTAGAACGATGGGTTCGATGACGGTTTGGATGTACCGTGCACTATTCAGTGTCCCCTCGACGATCACCAGAGGTGTACGGCCAGTGTAGGAGATCGCTCCCGACACCATGATGCCGGGTGTTGGCCCTGTGTGCCTCGGTCGTATGCAGTCCTGATTGTGGCGCTCACCTGCACGGCGCCAAACACGCATACTACCATCATTGGCAACAAGGCAGAAGCGACTCTCATCGCTGAAAACGACACGTCTCCATTCGTCCCTCCATTCACGCCTGTCGCGACACCACTGGAGGAGGGCTGCACGATGTTGGGGCGTGAGCGGAAGACGGCCTAACGGTGTGCGGGACCGTAGCCCAGCTTCATGGAGACGGTTGCGAATGGTCCTCGCCGATACCCCAGGAGCAACAGTATCCCTAATTTGCTGGGAAGTGGCGGTGCGGTCCCCTACGGCACTGCGTAGGATCCTACGGTCTTGGCGTGCATCCGTACGTCGCTGCGGTCCGGCCCCAGGTCGACGGGCACGTGCACCTTCCGCCGACCACTGGCGACAACATCGATGTACTGTGGAGACCTCACGCCCCACGTGTTGAGCAATTCGGCGGTACGTCCATCCGGCCACCCGCATGCCCACTATACGCCCTCGCTCAAAGTCCGTCAACTGCACATACGGTTCACGTCCACGCTGTCGCGGCATGCTACCAGTGTTAAAGACTGCGATGGAGCTCCGTATGCCACGGCAAACTGGCTGACACTGACTGCGGCGGTGCACAAATGCTGCGCAGCTAGCGCCATTCGACGGCCAACACCGCGGTTCCTGGTGTGTCCGCTGTGCCGTGCGTGTGATCATTGCTTGTACAGCCCTCTCGCAGTATCCGGAGCAAGTATGGTGGGTCTGACACACCGGTGTCAATGTGTTCTTTTTTCCATTTCCAGGAGTGTATAACTCGATAGCAAAATAACGTCACCTACCCTGTCAGCCCATGAAGTTTCAATTCGAATCGTCCTTCCATCTTGGAGCTTCACTTTTTTTTGTCAAGCAGCGTACTTGTGTCATGGCTAAATAGAGGTTTACGTACCGATGAAATGTATTCGCCCATGAGGCAGTTCATGTGTTTCGAGGAGAAATCCAACACGAATGAATATTGCACAGTGTATTGTACTGTGCGCGATTTTGAAACTTCCTGCAGGATTAAAACTTTGAGCCGAACCAGGAATCGAAGCTGGAACCTTCTCTATCATGGAAGGTGAAAGATGGATCTTTCTTACAGATCTTACAGACTGCACTATCCAGTCAGTACTGATGACTTTAAATTCTGTCAATGCCTCTCTCGTGCTATATTAGTTCCTGTCTCAGCCCACAAGTCACTGGACAATTTTTTTCGTGCACTGACAGCCGGAGCATTTATAAAAATTTCTAGCTTTCAGAAAAGTCAGACTGCGGTTACAAGCGGAGAGAGTGCAGCGACATACTGTTAAGTGAGCCCATTGTGCCATGTTATTCATAAATATAACTCGATAACATATTAACGTCACCTGCCCTGTCATATCATGGACATGTCCCGCAGTAATGTTTTGCTACAATAGTTGTTACGGACCTCAAGCGTTACACTTCTGGAGGCTGAGAGAATTACAAATGACATCTGCCTGTCTGCAGATTTCTCCTTCTTTTATATACCTATTGGGCAGCATATTCTGTTTCTTACGAAAGCTTCCTGATATTGTCGGTAACACTTTAATCTTGAATATTGTAGCCTTGTAATACTATTCGTTAGAGCTTGAGCCACAATTTCTTTACATGTTAAATGCCTGGATGAAATGATTCTAGCTCGTGTCTGATAAATTGCATAACCTCATCTTGTGGTTACGTTTATAGCTCTTGGAACTTTGGTGTCCATTGCACGGTGATCATAAAACCCATGAACCTTACTCTGACCGACAGAGTTGGCGCAGTGGTTAGCCCACTGGACCTGTATTTGGGATGATAACGGTTCAGATTCCCATCCGGTCATCCAGATTTAGATTTTCCATGATTTCTCTAAATAGATGATGATGATGATGTTTGTTCTGTGAGCGCCCGTACAAATTCCCAACCTTTGCTCAGTCCAACCTCGCCCCTTTCAGGAATGATGATGAAATGATGAGGACAACACAAACACCCAGTCCTCTCGAAGCAGTTGAAAATCCCTGACCCCGCCGGGAATCGAACCCGGGACCTCGTGCTCGGGAAGGGAGAACGAGACCGCGAGACCACGAGCTGCGACTCCCTAAATAGAGGCAAATACTAGAGGCAAATACCGGGATGGTTCCTTTGATAAGGGCACGGCCGATTTCCTTTCCCATCTTTTCCTAATCCGAGCCTCTGCTCTGTCTCTAATGTTTCCGTCCTCGACAGCGTATCACCATCACGCTAGAATGATGGTCGAAAGGGATCAGCCGATTTCCAGTAGTATCTTTGTTCGTGTTGTATTCTACCCCCATTTTTATCGATGTCGATGGAACATTAGTCTCTAAAATTCGCTCCCTTCTTGCTTCGAAAGTAAAGACAAACTGAGGTACGTCCTTTTTTTATTTATTTTTTATTTTTATTTTTTTATCCCCTTGTAACTAGCGAATGATCGTGCATAATACTCACCCGGACAGCCGTGTGAGTTGGAGCGCCGATTCCAGGGAGGGGGAGGAGGTTCGGCCCCGGATCGAATGCCCCCCCCCCCCCCCCCCCGCACTCATCCACCAGCAGCTTAACGACGACAGCCAGTGCGTCGGCAAGTTTCGACGTGGTGCATCAGAGTTACACAATTCACAAACATTTAGAAAATTTTCGCTCATTTACAAATGAATAGTACTACACGCAGACTGTTGGAGTACACATATTCTGTCTCGGGGAGGGAAGACGGCGGGTAACGGGGTGGTGACAGGAAGGGCGTTCCGCCGCCCCTGAAACTAACCGTGCCAAATCCGTTGGCAACCGTGCCAATCCTGCGGCGATGCGGGACAAAAGCTCAAGGAAAAAAAAGAATAATTGTGCAAAATGTGGATAACATACAAGTCATACTATCTTTCTTCCATAAACTGCCGTAACTCTTCGACGAATAGCGAGAGGAGTAACATAAACTTGGTATATAAATATTCACACTGCGTATCCACTGAAGAACGTGACAGTCTCATTAAGGGCAACATCAACTCATTTTGTATCTCAGGAATTCTACCAGGCGCTCCATGTACAAGGTGGTCCATTGACAGTGACCAGGCCAAATATCTCACTAAATAAGCATCAAGCGAAAAAACTACACAGAAAGAAACTCGTCTAGCTTGAAGGGGGAAACCAGATGGCGCTATGGTTGGCCCGCTAGATGGCGCTGCCATAGGTCAAACGGTTTGTTTTTTTAAATAGGAGCCGCGCGGGATTAGCCGAGCGGTCTAGGCGCTGCAGTCATGGACTGTACGGCTGATCACGGCGGAGGTTCGAGTGCTCCCTTGGGCATGGGTGTGTGTGTTTGTCCTTAGGATAATTTAGGTTAAGTAATGTGTAAGCTTAGGGACTGATGACCATAGCAGTTAAGTCCCATAAGATTTCACACACATTTGAACATTTTTTAAATAGGAACCCCCATTTTTATTACATATTCGTGTAGCACGTCAAGATATATGAATGTTTTAGTTGGACCACTTTTTTCTTTTTGTGATAGATGGCGCTCTAATAGTCACAAACGTGTAAGTACGTGGTATCACATAACATTCGGCCAGGGCGGACGGTATTTGCTTCGTGATAAATTACCCGTGTTAAAATGGACCGTTTACCAATTGCGAAATATGTCGATATCGTGTTGATGTATGGCTATTGTGATCAAAATGCCCAGCGGGCGTGTGCTATGTATGCTGCTCGGTGTCCTAGACGACATCATCCAAGTGTCCGGATAGTTACGTTATTTAAGGAAACAGGAAGTGTTCAGCCACATGTGAAACGTCAACCACGTCCTGCAACAAATGATGATGCCCAAGTAGGTGTTTTAGCTGCTGTTGCGGCTAATCCGCACATAAGTTGCAGACAAACTGCGCGAGAATCGGGAATCTCAGAAACGTCGGTGTTGAGAATGCTACATCAACATCGATTGCACCCGTACCATATTTCTATGCACAAGGAATTGCATGGCTACGACTTTGAACGTCGTGTAGAGTTCTGCCACTGAGAAATTGCGGGATGATGACAGATTTTTTTTTGCACGAGGGCTATTTAGCGACGAATCGTCATTCACCAACAGCGGTAACGTAAACTGGCATAATATGCACTATTGGGCAACGGAAAATGCACGATAGCCGCGACAAGTGGAACATCCGCGATCTTGGCGGGTTAATGTATGGTGCGGCATTATGGGAGGAAGGATAATTGGCCCCCATTTTATCGATGGCAATCTAAATGGTGCAATGTATGCTGATTTCCTACGTAATGTTCTACCAATATTACTATAAGATGTTTCATTGCATGACAGAATGGCGATGTACTACCAACGTGATGGATGTCCGGCTCATAGCTCGCGCGCGGTTGAAGCGGTAGTAAACAGCATATTCATCCAACTAAAACATTCATATTTCTTTACGTACTACACGAATATGTAATAACAAATGGAGGTTCCTATTTTTTCAAAAACGCAGTTGATATCCGTTTGAGCTATGGCAGCGCCATCTAGCGGGCCAACCATAGCGCCATCTGGTTTCCCCCTTCAAGCTAGACAAGTTTCGTTCTTTGTGGTTATTTCGTATGGCGCTTATGTCATGAGATATTTGGTCCGGTCACAATCAGTAGATCACCCAGTATAGTCATCTGCAGAAAAACTGGAGCTCCTATTACTTCGGTACGATACCTACGACTACAACCAATGATTTTCTGAGTTCTGTGATTTCGGATGTACAAATTCAGTAAACGATTATTTCTGTCGAAACTATGGGCGTACCTACCAATTTATGTTACCTGGGGTTTCTCCAAATCATTGTCGAGCTCAAACCTGCGACGAAACCAGATGATGCAGTCACTAAGGCAGTGAACTTGCATTCCAAGTAAGAATGGATCAAATTCTCGACCGGCCAACTTTAACACAAATTTACCAAAAAAAACTTCGCAACCCACTGCACAGTGCATGGCGGAAAGTACTTAGTACTAATATAGCGACTTTCTGTTCTTTTCTGTTCGCGTATCAAGCGAGGGACAGTATGTACTGTATATCGCCGCATGTACCTTAATCTCACTTACCTTAATCCCACGTTACCCATCGGAAATATACGATGATCACAGCAGATCAATCGCATTTACATTACTTTACTTTTTCGTGTCCCAAAACCAAACCACAGTCTCTCAGCCCAGTATTGGGCCATCTCCATAGCTTCTTTCTTGTCCACTTACCTATCATCGGGGTTGCATCTGTAGGGACTGTTTGAACAGGCGCCGAAAGAGGTGACGCAGTGGTTAGCACACTAGCCTCGCATTCGAGAGGACGAAGGTTCAAACCCGCGTCTCACAATCCAGACTTTGGTTTTGCTGGGATGGTTGCTTTGAAATGGCACGGCCGATTTCTTTCCCCGTCCTTGACCCAATCCTAGCTTGTGCTCCGTCTCTAATGACCTCGATGTCGACAGGAAGTTAAAACCAATCTTCTTTCCTTTTTCCAGATTGGACAGGCCAGGAGGTGCTCCATGTCTTGCACAACACCACAGACGCACTCATGGTCATCCACGTTACCATGACCTCATGACCCCATCTGTTTGTGTTCGCGGGGCCACTCATGTTCTTATGCCGTGCAGTGTCCTCCATATGATCCAGTTTTGTGCAACCGCCAGGCACTAGCTGTGTCACTGGATAGTCAGGTGGTGGTTCTTCAATGACCGTGTTTAAGAACCTTTTACGGGATCTCAGTCGTCCAGGCTCGCACTCGATCCCAAAGGGAGGATGTCAACATCGATGACTTGACTGAGCCTCTCTGTGAATTGGTGAGGTGTTCTCTCAACACCGCCAGCTCTGTGACGCTTTGATAGGGACTTGGGTCTCATACACCCCGTTGTTACTCGACATGTTTCATTAAGGCTTATATCAACTTTATTCGCGTGATTTTATCTGTTTCATACCGGGTAGACATATTCGGCTGTAGAGAAGTATAGTGTTTGAGAGGTGGTTCTCAGGACAGCGGGTTTTGACCCCCATTTGCTGTTTACTAGTTTTCGGAAAATATTATTTCTGGAGGTCAATTTCTGATGGATCTTTTCACAGTGGGGTTATATATCAGCGATCTATCCAACATCACACCCATATAGGCTGGTTGATCTGCGTATTCCAGTGTGTTATTATTCCAGGAAACATTGAGCTTTCAGTTTGCTTCCCGAGATCGAAGGTGGAACGCGCCTTCTTGAGTCCTCGAAGAATTCGGTTTAAAGGAGTTATTTTGATAACATTGTAACAAGTCTCTGAGTGCTTTCTCCAGCTTCTGCTTTTTATCCTCGGAAGGCCTTCTCTGAGCTGTGATTTCCAGGTCATATCCATATAGGAAATGCTCAGTATGACCGTGTGTTGGCTGGTCGCTAGTTTGTAGCTTAAAAAGGAAGGAGACCAGAAAGCTTCCCAGTCCATTTCTTTGGTTTCTCCATCAGCTCTTTGTCCCATCGAGACAGACACAAGGATATTTACAAAGTGGTAATCTCTTGAGTCATAATAGAGTTTTAGGAAGAGCAACCTATAGTTGACTATATCGTATGCAGAGCTGCTGTCGACCAATGACCCTGTAACCTCTTATTTTAGTACCTCATTTATGTGTTCTGGTACATGAATTGCAAAGGTCTAGAACCAACTTGTTGAGAGGTAAGTTTCAGATCGATAGAATCTGCCATGCGCTATTCAAAACGGGTCTCTCTTATAATCTGTACAGCTGACAAAGGAGTGTCATAGGTCGGTAGTTCTTTCACGAGACTGATTCCTTCTCAGGTTGCAGGAGCGCCACTATCCTAGCGGTACTGGTCTAGCGCGACAGCCAACTAGCGGTAGAACGGGTGAAACTACGAAAATTAGCAGACACATTATCCATGCGCCAGAATAGACAGCGGTTCTAAAATGCTGTCAATCTGCGCATGCGCACTACGTAGCGTAAACTCGGGCATGCACAGAAAGGGATACCTCAGTGCTTTCTGTGTGTTATTTGCTTATTGTTCGGTGGCTAGTAGCTAGTTTCAATTTTCGTGTTGGGAATTTTCCTCCTTTTTTTCAGTAAGTAGGATTTCATAAATGCATAAAAAAAACTTGTTTGTGAAAGCCTTTTCTCTTTCGATTACTTCATATTATAGAAATGAAGTGGAGCAAAGAGGCATTAAGCAACATAATTCAGGCATACGTCGAGGAAAGATGTCTATATGACCCGCTGTATCATAATACGGTCCGTTGGCAGTCGTTTCTTTCTGAGTAATATACGTATAACGTTACACGGTGATTTTCGATTTGTATCGTAATGCTTTACCTTACGATAGTTCATATTTGATTTGATTCCATTTCTTGCTTTATTTCATCATGCCAGAAAAGAGAAACTGGCAGTGATGGCGAGAAAGTCCGTGCAGTTTCGCCCAGTGTAACAGAAGAGGACTGCAAAACTCAGAGAAGCACATTGCACATTACATTCCATTTTCCAAACTTGGAAAAATGACAGAAGTGCACCTTTAAGTACTGGTCCTTTAAAGTGTTGCAAATTGCAGTGTATACACCCACAACAACATTTGAAATGGTGGGCTGTGCTATTCTGTGGCCAACAGCCAGACCCTTAAATGATTCACCTGTCGCCAGGAAACGTAGTTACAACCAGCCTGCCACATAACAGGGGACGTACTGT
This sequence comes from Schistocerca gregaria, assembly GCF_023897955.1. NCBI lineage: Eukaryota > Metazoa > Arthropoda > Insecta > Orthoptera > Acrididae > Schistocerca > Schistocerca gregaria. The sequence goes on along the minus strand of NC_064931.1, from coordinate 809,497,139 downwards.
TATTTTATCAGTGATCTAGGTTGGTATGATCACAAAACATGTAAATATATAACTTAATTCTTACTTCCGAGAAGATGAGATAGCCTCCCTCATGACTGTCACACTTGCTAATTCCATCTTCTATCTATCTCGAAACAGGCCATGTCCGTCCTCACGAAGTTCCGAAATTAATGCGGATCTTCTGACCTCAGTTCTTTCATAATCAATATAATTCCCTGCTTTCGTTCCTTCTTTTCAGCGCGGTGGTCTCGCGGTTCTAGGCGCGCAGTCCGGAACCATGCGACTGCTACGGTCGCAGGCTCGAATCCTGCCTCGGGCATGGATGTGTGTGATGTGCTTAGGTTAGTTAGGTTTAAGTAGTTCTAAGTTCTAGGGGACTAATGACCACAGCAGTTGAGTCCCATAGTGCTCAGAGCCATTTCAACCTTCTTTTCAGCCAGTGTCCAACTCAACAACGTCTGGCTTTTCGTTCTCGTCGTCGTTCTGCCCTAATCCGAAGATTTACTGTCACTGCCTGGGAAATAGCTCCAAAAACAAGTGGGTCCTCCATGTCCAAAACGCAAATTTAAATATATAAATACCTGTGAGACCAAGGGTCTAATATAAAACTAACTGTTGAGTCTGTAGTTCAGAACAGTAGTAACCTACATAATAGAATAACAATTACTTAATAAATAATAAAAACAATTTATTATTACATAGGAACCCTGATCTCACATAAATAATTTGAACGAATGGCGTTCCAATATCTCACGCATTCCCCCTTGAGCTTCGCGCGGTAGAACGTACGACTGTACAAGAGTTCAGACTGTTCCATCTGCGTTTCGCGCGTTATTACCGTATAATGGGCAAGTGCGCCAGGTATACCCCACGTGGCTGGTCTAATAGGTCTACGCGAAGCAGACTGTAGTTACAGATATGCACGCTTGTGGTGCATAGGTGTACGGTTTAGGCGCATCGTGTAATACGGGCTTTACCGTTTTTCAGTATTGAGGGTTTGGTTGAGTCCTTTTACTGTGAAAGGCACTGAGAGCGTATGGGCTTCCAGTTATAGGACACTGTTGATTTTTACGTTTTAGTGTTTTGTATTGGACTTTTCATTCAAGAGGATTTGATGAGCCACTTGGTTGGGTGCTACATCAGCAAGCTGTCTGAAGCCTTTTTCACCGCTGAAAGTTTTTATATGATTCCAAGCTATTTTCCTGTTGTGTGTCATGTCCATCCTCTGCAAGCTCGCAGTCTATCTATTTTGCCTCGCTTCACTTAGAATTTACGTCAGTGCCGTACAGCATAGTTATACATTCATTAAGAGGGCCTTTCTGATATAGTTCCTCATATTTTCCAAGATGCCACTCCAGGCGGGTATAAAAAATGAATATGCACAACGGAAAATACTGAACGTGAAAATAAAGATTTTGCCCTCTATGACTACCCCCTGAAGCAGATCTTAGGATCTCCTAATGGTGATATTATCTCCTCCTTCTTGCTACATAAACATATATAAATGATTAAGGGAACTAGTAACAAAAAAATGATAAATGCTGTTTCTGCTTATACTTTTATTGTACACTGAAGCCCCTTTATACATTTCAAATGTTTATACATCAATGTCCAATGGACATAAAGAGATACAAATGAATTTCCTAACTTATATTATTGATCAATTACCCAAGTCGTCCCCTTTTTATGGCTACGCGATCTAATATAAATAACGCGAGGCGACTGACATCATCTACGTACCAAACACTAGAAGACAATACTTTCAAAGATGGTCTACGGTGGTGTGCAACCTCAGTGGAAATAAACTTAGTGGTTACAATTGTTGAGCTTTATAGCCCTAATAAGCCGAAGCAATTAGCAATATCACTGTATGTACTACGTCCGGAGAGATGGTTCTCGTACATGTCTGCGACGAATGAAGAAATCCAGGCGCAATATAACCTCTTTCAAACAATAGGACGACTGGAGGCGGTCCTCTGACTCGTATAATCTAATACTGTCTTCTTCTCTCTTTGTTCTACAGAGAAGAAACGCCAACTCCCTGCCACAAGGACGAAATTCAGATAACGTCTCTACGTGAGTAAAGAAAGAAGAAGTGCTGTCAATCACTGAACGCTGCGTACTCAACGACGACTCCCTACCTGGAGACCAAGTCCAGAATCGTGTAAGTTCACAACAGCAACAGTACAGTGCCTACCCGTTGTAACTATAAAATCTCCTGAGAGCAAAGACAGCAGATCCGTCTGTACCAACAAAAGCTGATACTGAGCGACCGTCACACATGGGTTCTCTAAACGGAAGACCTCTTTCTCTCCACCGCTAGCTTCCCAGCAAAGGTCGGCCCCCATCCCTCGTAACCGCAGAAGGCGAATCATATTCTCGAAAGCACGAAATAATATCCCTCTCTACAGATTCTTCAGAACGCCGACCAACCATAGTTTAGTCTTGTGTCGTCCAGCGCGGAAAGTTTGCGAGGAAATACCTATCCCCATTAATTGTTGTTGTTGTTGTTGTGGTCTTCAGTCCAGAGATTGATTTGATGCAACTCTCCATGCTACTCTATCCTGTACGAGGTTCTTCATCTCCCAGTACCTACTGCAACCTGCATCCTTCTGAATCTGCTAAGTGTATTCGTCTCTTGCTCTCCCTCTACGATTTTTACCCTCCACGCTGCCCTCCAATACTAAACTGGTGATCCCTTGATGCCTCAGAATATGCCCTACCAACCTATCCCTTCTTCTAGACAAGTTGTGCCACAAATTTCTCTTCTCTTCAATTCTATTCAATACCTCCTCATTAGTTGTGTGATCTACCCATCTAATCTTCAGTATTCTTCTGTAGCACCACATTCCGAAAGCTTCTATTTTCTTCTTCTCTAAACTATTTATCGTCCATGTTTCACTTCCCTACATGGCTACACTCCATACAAATACTTTCAGAAACGACTTCCTGACGCTTAAATCTATACTTTATGTTAACAAATGTGTCTTCTTCAGAAATGCTTTCCTTGCCCCAATAATCAGGAATTCATACAAGGATACGCTTCTCAGAGTAAAACATGCTGGGAAATAACCCAGCCTGCGTTATTCCCGTGGTAACGCTTCCTTGTTCCTCTCAGCTACGTCCAAGATTTTCAGAGTTTCCGTTTATCCCTCCAGCCCCGCTACAATTCGGCAGGCCGCCACCGTATTGTGCTTCAACACTCAGGTGCTCTGACCGTCCGTCTTGGCAACTTCCTGTGCTTAAGCGGCATCAGCACACCTGTGCGGGCTTTTCACCCAGGGACTGAGTTATGCCTACCGTTTCATTTCCACTGCCTCTAAGGTGCGACATTATAGCCACCTTCCAATTTAGCGAGAACTTTCTTAGATCTGTATGGGAGACATATAATGAACTTCTGCCTGCAGCCTCATGGTATGCATTGACTCAAGATTCTTTCTAATATTTTTACAAATATCTGGTAATTTCCAGCTGTAGGGATGAGGTCCGTAATGGCTTTGTTAAGTACCTCCCGAAAACATATACATTTGGCCTTCCTGAAGCTAAATCTTCTGTAGAACGGTAGCGTAGTGGTCTTAACTGCGGCATAGACCTGTATTCCAATTGGTCTGTGTTGAGTTCGATGAATGGCCTGATCTATCATTTTAATACAGAAGTTTTGTAAGTTTTAACTGGTGATACTGTTATCAGGTTGCAGCCACACTTCCATTCTTTACTTGTGAAAGAGGAGGAAAATTTTGGATTGCGTCCGTTTTCGTGTATTTCGTTATAGCCGCAGTTGATGCTGTGGCAATGAAAATCTGCTATTGTTAATTCGGTATTTTTGTTGGTAAAATTTTTTGGCAGTGCGAAAGCGAATTTGTCTCCTGGACGTTCGTACACGGATGTTCACAAATTGTTAATATTTCGGTGCACTATTTGTGGTTTTATCGACAGAGGACACGACCGCGCCTGGTCTAGTGAATATGGCACTGTAGCGTTAAGGGTGTGGTGCTTCCACAGCTAGTCGCATCCCTTTTACACTCCTGGAAATTGAAATAAGAACACCGTGAATTCATTGTCCCAGGAAGGGGAAACTTTATTGACACATTCCTGGGGTCAGATACATCACATGATCACACTGACAGAACCACAGGCACATAGACACAGGCAACAGAGCATGCACAATGTCGGCACTAGTACAGTGTGTATCCACCTTTCGCAGCAATGCAGGCTGCTATTCTCCCATGGAGACGATCGTATAGATGCTAGATGTAGTCCTGTGGAACGGCTTGCCATGCCATTTCCACCTGGCGCCTCAGTTGGACCAGCGTTCGTGCTGGACGTGCAGACCGCGTGAGACGACGCTTCATCCAGTCCCAAACATGCTCAATGGGGGACAGATCTGGAGATCTTGCTGGCCAGGGTAGTTGACTTACACCTTCTAGAGCACGTTGGGTGGCACGGGATACATGCGGACGTGCATTGTCCTGTTGGAACAGCAAGTTCCCTTGCCGGTCTAGGAATGGTAGACGGTTTGGATGTACCGTGCACTATTCAGTGTCCCCTCGACGATCACCAGAGGTGTACGGCCAGTGTAGGAGATCGCTCCCCACACCATGATGCCGGGTGTTGGCCCTGTGTGCCTCGGTCGTATGCAGTCCTGATTGTGGCGCTCACCTGCACGGCGCCAAACACGCATATGTCCATCATTGGCACCAAGGCAGAAGCGACTCTAATCGCTGAAGACGACACGTCTCCATTCGTCCCTCCATTCACGCCTGTCGCGACACCAATGGAGGCGGGCTGCACGATGTTGGGGCGTGAGCGGAAGACGGCCTAACGGTGTGCGGGACCGTAGCCCAGCTTCATGGAGACGGTTGCGATTGGTCCTCGCCGATACCCCAGGAGCAACAGTGTCCCTAATTTGCTGGGAAGTCGCGGTGCGGTCCCCTACGGCACTGCGTAGGATCCTACGGTCTTGGCGCGTATCCGTGCGTCGCTGCGGTCCGGTCCCAGGTCGACAGGCACGTGCACCTTCCGCCGACCACTGGCGACAACATCGATGTACTGTGGAGACCTCACACCCCACGTGTTGAGCAATTCGGCGGTACGTCCACCCGGCCTCCTGCATGCCCACTACACGCCCTCGCTCAAAGTCCGTCAACTGCACATACGGTTAACGTCCACGCTGTCGCGGCATGCTACCAGTGTTAAAAGACTGCGATGGAGCCGTATGCCACGGCAAACTGGCTGACACTGACGGCGACGGTGCACAAATGCTGCGCAGCTAGCGCCATTCGACGGCCAACACCGCGGTTCCTGGTGTGTCCGCTGTGCCGTGCTTGTACAGCCCTCTCGCAGTGTCCGGAGCAAGTATGGTGGGTCTGACACACCGGTGTCAATGTGTTCTTTTTTTCATTTCCAGGAGTGTATTTTAGGTGTTTTTCCTCCTACGGCTCTATGAGTTTCTTGAAAGTATAATGCGTCACATTTATGTATTCGGCAATGTCTCGATAAGATGTCTTGTTCCTTGTGATTCCATCAACGTCCAGGCTTACATTCGCCATAGTTCACTCCGAGAAGTGCCTATTTTGGTTGTGATCTGTCTCGAAGATAAGTTTACGGTGGTGGAAGGACTGTTTTTTGCTTTCCCACTTCGAGATCGTTCTCTTGAAGACTCCTGCCACGTCCGCCAAAACAGCTGCAAAGTTTTGCTCGATACCTGGTTCTCTAAACTTACGCGACTGGCCATTTAAATTGCCTATGCACTTATGCTCCACTTTATTATGAGTGATACTGACCTATTATCATCCTAGCAGAGCGCCACTAAATTCGATCGATGTGTACTGCCATGCCTACTTGACGAGGAGTCCAAAAGTTGAAACAGTACTCCATAATTCGCCACATTTGCAACTTGTATCCGAATCCCTTTACAGATGCGCTGCAGTTTTGCCAAATCCTTCCAACAGAAGACAGTCTCTTGTAGTCTACACCCGGCCTTATAATCAGATGCCATCTACATCTGTATTCCACAAGCCACGTGTGGTGTGCGGTGGAGGGTACGTCGTGTAACACTGGCACTCCCTCCCTTCTTTTTTCCGTCTCAATTGCGAATGGTCCGACTGTTGGTAAGCCCCCATGTAAGCTCGAATCTCTCTAACCTGATCTTCATTGTGAAGGAGTGGCGTTCAACACACAGTGCGGCCATTCTGATAAGGGTTTCTCATAAGGACACAGCTGATTTCCTTCCCCAACCTTGTCCAATCCGAGCTTGCATTCCATCTCTAATGATGTCGTCGTCGACGGAGAGCTAAACCCTGATTTTCTTTCCTTTCTTCCTTCAATAAATAAAAAATAGTAAGAACTACCTAGATATTTTCTCTCGATCATTAGTCGAATACCTGTTCCGATGTCTAGGACTGTTTACGATGTGGGTGCTACGTGTGTGCGTGCCTTACGTGGCGCACACTGAATAGACAATAGTTTTTTGTTCTACGTCAACTCAGAATATATTTATCCTTCTCTCGACTCACTCGTGTGTGCCTGAGCAGGAAGTATTGTCTGAAAGGTAGGTGTAACCCTGCGGCCGCCGTAGAAGCACAAAAAAATGTGCACAGCCGCGGCTGCCCCAACTCACGAAGAAGTGCCTAACTCCGCTCCGACGCATTATAACACTAACGTGTAGTGAAACACGCCAATGTTACCCTCTGAGAGGATTCAAAGTTAGACCGTGCGTGTGTCTAATGGAAAAGGGTATCGGACAGTAGTTTCGAATTTTGTGAAGTTGACAGTAAAACCTAACGGGTCTTAACCTTGGGAGTTAACAGAAGTGGTGAAATTATAAGTGAATGAAAAAAATGAACGGTCGCCAGGCTAATTAGGCACATTAATTTAGAAATATATATTTGAGAAAATTGGATATTACTTACTGAAGTTACATTTGTTGAGATTTACCTCTGAATAGTAAACAGGATACAAACTGACACAGTGCCCTCTGTGCTGTGTGTAGCGGCAGTTACCAAAACACACACATCAGTAAATTACAGGGAGCAAATTTGCACCGAGCTCATACTAATGACGTCCACAATCATTATCATTACTTAATCAAAATATTAAAACATCACGACATGAAGCGCAAAGCTAATTTTGGACATGAGGGGGTTCTATATTTACATGAATAACACAAATAAAGATGAATAACATCTTAAATACACTGTTTAAGCTCCTCTGTATATAGTACTTTTCCTTAGTAACAGTAATACACTCCTGGAAATGGAAAAAAGAACACATTGACACCGGTGTGTCAGACCCACCATACTTGCTCCGGACACTGCGAGAGGGCTGTACAAGCAATGATCACACGCACGGCACAGCGGACACACCAGGAACCGCGGTGTTGGCCGTCGAATGGCTCTAGCTGCGCAGCATTTGTGCACCGTCGCCGTCAGTGTCAGCCAGTTTGCCGTGGCATACGGAGCTCCATCGCAGTCTTTTAACACTGGTAGCATGCCGCGACAGCGTGGACGTTAACCGTATGTGCAGTTGACGGACTTTGAGCGAGGGCGTATAGTGGGCATGCGGGAGGCCGGGTGAACGTACCGCCGAATTGCTCAACACGTGGGGTGTGAGGTCTCCACAGTACATCGATGATGTCGCCAGTGGTCGGCGGAAGGTGCACGTGCCTGTCGACCTGGGACCGGACCGCACGGATACCCGCACGGATACCCGCCAAGACCGTAGGATCCTATGCAGTGCCGTAGGGGACCGCACCGCCACTTCCCAGCAAATTAGGGACACTGTTGCTCCTGGGGTATCGGCGAGGACCATTCGCAACCGTCTCCATGAAGCTAGGCTACGGTCCCGCACACCGTTAGGCCGTCTTCCGCTCACGCCCCAACATCGTGCAGCCCGCCTCCATTGGTGTCGCGACAGGCGTGAATGGAGGGACGAATGGAGACGTGTCGTCTTCAGCGATGAGAGTCGCTTCTGCCTTGGTGCTAATGATGGTCGTATGCGTGTTTGGCGCCGTGCAGGTGAGCGCCACAATCAGGACTGCATACGACCGAGGCACACAGGGCCAACACCCGGCATGATGATGTGGGGAGCGATCTCCTACACTGGCCGTACACCTCTGGTGATCGTCGAGGGGACACTGAATAGTGCACGGTACATCCAAACCGTCATCGAACCTATCGTTCTACCATTCCTAGACCGGCAAGGGAACTTGCTGTTCCAACAGGACAATGCACGTCCGCATGTATCCCGTGCCACCCAACGTGCTCTAGAAGGTGTAAGTCAACTACCCTGGCCAGCAAGATCTCCGGATCTGTCCCCCATTGAGCAATTTTGGGACTGGATGAAGCGTCGTCTCACGCGGTCTGCACGTCCAGCACGAACGCTGGTCCAACTGAGGCGCCAGGTGAAAATGGCATGGCAAGCCGTTCCACAGGACTACATCCAGCATCTCTACGATCGTCTCCATGGGAGAATAGCAGCCTGCATTTCTGCGAAAGGTGGATATACACTGTACTAGTGCCGACATTGTGCATGCTCTGTTGCCTGTGTCTATGTGCGTGTGGTTCTGTCAGTGTGATCATGTGATGTATCTGACCCCAGGAATGTGTCAATAAAGTTTCCCCTTCCTGGGACAATGAATTCACAGTGTTCGTATTTCAATTTCCAGGAGTGTAGTTCATTTTTTTCTTAATAGGAAAACATTCTATCTGTGCGTGATCGTATCTGAACAGTTCGTGTACCGTATTGTCTCAGGCGTACCAGCAACGATCGTTTATTCGTCCGCCGTTTCGATCTGGGTCTGACTCACCTGCCCTTCTCGCAAGCCTAGCGCGCTGCGCGCTACACTATACGAACAAGTCGATATAAAATTAGACGATCACATAAAGTCAGTAGTACAGATGTATAAAGGAGGACGCAGATTTTGTGAAAGGGTTCTGACAAATTCCATCTTTAAATGAAGGTAGATAGTTGAGGCGAGTCCTACAAATTCTAGAGTAGGGAACCCAGAGACGCAGTACTATGATCCTAATAGGTCTGTGCACCGATCCAAAGTGGAAAAGAGATGATAATGTAATGTAAATGGGAATTTTTAGGAGGAACGAGATGTTGTTGGCACGAGATTCTGTCGATTAATTTTAAGGAACCGGTATAAGAGGAATATTGTGCGACGATTTTGCTACATCGTTTGAATACCTCGCGTAGGGAACATGAGCTTCAGAGAAGAGATATTACAGTGCGTGCCGTGGTATATACAGGTGGCTGTAATTAAACTTTCGCTGCTTGAGGTTGGCTCCTGTGAAAAACGAGTGATCATCAGACAATGAAACTTCGTGCAAACATTTGTGAGGACACGCGGAAGAGAAATAACGAACAAACCACTGAAAGAACACGCTTTACCTTCCATTAACATTTGTTAATTTGTACCATTTTTAGGTTTCAGGTTTTAAACGTTGCCAAATGTGACGACCATCTGTAATTAGGACACCCAGGAGCCGCACTAGAGATACCATTTCAAAATTGCTCGCAACACTTTTAGAATGATGGACCACGGAATGGTCAGCTGTAGTGAACTGCATGATGATCACACAATGCGTTCAGTTTTCAAATAACTTCCGGGAATTCAGCCAGATAACACTTTCAGCGACCGCCGATATTTCGGCGGGAGAACACCCCGCCATTTTCAAGGCAAACTGCAAGGGACATGCGGCGTACATGCAAATTTAATACCTCGGTTCTCAGATAGAAGCAGGAAAGATAACACACTCACTGAACACTAGCGCCACCAAAGATGACCAAAGTCGGAGGTATCGATAGTGAGACTATGAATTCGCAGGTGAAGTAGCATTGACTCTGTCCCTCTGTTTCTTGACAAGGGAGAGAGCCGGATTCCAAACAGAGTTTTAACAGAAAGCGCCATCCCTGTTAACGAGGTTGCTCGCTAATTTAATCTCAACTGCCACCCTAATAACACTGTCCCAATAGCTGGACGTGCATGCCAATATCTCGGTGTTGTTATATAACGTGGGGTGACCAGTATCCAAGCAATTTTCGGCAATAGCAGATCTACTTGGCTGCTGTAATCGTGTGTGCCGTTTATGCTCAGTACATCGGTCCTCCACGGTTCTGATAGTTTGACCAATATATGCCATGCCGCAGCTACAAGGAATACGATATACACCCGCCTTACGCAGTCCAAGATCATCCTTGACGGAACTCAAAAATGCTCTAATTTTAGATGGAGGTCGGAAAACACATTTCACATCGTATTTCCGTAAAATACGTCCGATCTTGTTGGACGTGTTTCCTACGTAAGGCAAAAAGGCAGTAGACTTAGATGTTGACTCAGAATTATCATCAATCACCCGATGTACAGTTGGTCGATAGCGCAACGCACGTTCAATCTGTCTATCACTATAACCATTTTGACGAAATGTAACTTCAAGATGGGACAGTTCAGCTGGCAAAGTCTCAGCGTCAGAAACGACATGTGCCCTGTGTACCAAGGTACGAAGTACCCCTTCACGCTGAGCCGGATGGTGACAACTATTAGCTTGTAAGTACGAGTCGGTGTGAGTACGTTTCCTGTAGACTGCATGTCCCAATGATCCATGATCCTTCCTCCTAACCAACACGTGGAGAAAGGGAAGGCAACCATCCTCTTCCACCTCCATCGTAAAACGAATGTTCGGGTGGATCGAGTTCAGATGTTCTATAAAGACATTCAAATTCTCCCTACCATGAGGCCAAACAACGAAGGTATCGTCAACGTATCTAATCTGCTATTGCCGAACATTGCTTGGATACTGATCACCCCATGTTATATAACAACACCGAGATATTGGCATGCACGTCCAGCTGTTGGCACAGTGTTATTAGGGAGGCAGTTGAGATTAAATTAGCGAGCAACCTCGTTAACAGGGATGGAGGTTCTGTTTAAACTCTGTTTGGAATCCGGCTCTCTCCCTTGTCCAAAAAACAGAGGGACAGAGTCAATGCTACCTCACCTGCGAATTCATAGTCTCACTATCGACAGCTCTGACTTTGGTGGCACTAGTAGTCAGTGTGTGTGTTATCTTTCCTGCTTCAGTCCGAGAACCGAGGTTTTAAATTTGCGTGTACGCCGCCTGTCCGTTGCAGTTTGCCTTGAAAATGGCGGGGTGTTCTCCCGCCGAAACATCGGCGGTCGCTGAAAGTGTTACCTGGCTGAATTCCCGGAAGTTGTTTGAAAGTTGTATACGCCAGGAGAAACTCAGGTCTCACAATGCGTTCAGTGTTCTCAGCCATGGCAATAGTAACTTCTTCGACAATTTGCAATGCAATTACCCGCCAGCCTCTCCCAGGAGTAGTTCCCATACACCAGTTAATTCGAACATCCGAATCATGTTCTTCAACCTCGGTGCGGAAAGAGGACCTCTCCGTATTCCTTCAGTGCGCTAAGAGCAGCAGCACCATGTTTTTGTTTTGATAAAACAGCTGTAGGAGTAAAGCCCTGCTCACCCTGTCCAGCCTATGTTGACTGTACTGATGCTTGTGTTTCAACGCTCTGTCGCCGTACCAGCGGCTGCGCCTAACGGAAGGTCGTGACACTAACCAAAAAAATGTTCAAATGTGTGTAAAATCTTGTGGAACTCAACTGCTAAGGTCATCAGTCCCTAAACGTACACACTACTTAACATAAATTATTCTAAGGACAAACACACACACCCATGCCCAAGGGAGGACTCGAACCTCCGCCGGAACCAGCCGCACAGTCCATGACACTAACCCTACTAACAACGCACATCCCGCAGCGCATAGTTTGAACATCGCTGCTGCTATAAAATTGCGTACCCATACAGTAAATAGTTTTCCCTCTCCACAGGCTCAAGTAGCGAATGTTTAATTACAACCAACCTGTACACAGTAATTTCTCTCTCACTCTGTACGGGAACGGTACAGAAAAGAGAATTGCTACTATTGCTAACTAGTGCAACAGTATCGAATGTTAAGTGGCCACAGTGGAGAACACGAAAATTGCGCGTACTCGTGTGGGACGCCTTATTCAGCACATTTTATGGTTACTGCTAGGTTTAAAAATTAGATTACCAGTGATAATAAATCTCAGTTGAAAACTGAGCCCTATCATATACAAAATTACGACCCGAGAATTATATTTAGTAACACAATCTGACCGGAAGAGCTTATAGAATAATTACCTAGGTAATAAACACTTATTTTATGAGCGCATCGATTTATAGTGAGAACAGCAAAGAAAATGCAATGCAAGCAAGCATGAGCAATCACATCAAATATCTCTCAAGCATACAAGAGTTTAAGCCACTGTCATCCGAGAACAAGTAAGGACTCCTCACAACAGTGTGTGATCCTGCAATGGTAGGAGACTAACAACAGCCAGCTTAGGGAACTCAGCCCATGACTAGGCTGCCATTGACGCCACAACAGAAACGGCTGCGTTTGGAAGAGTCCCGTGGTCTGGAAACATGGAGTGCTAATGAATGAGGTCGCATTGTGTTCATCGATGAATCGCAGTTCTCCTTTACCCCAGATCACTATTATCAGCGAGTAGATGATGAGAAACTTAGGCGGAGAGACATTAAAGGGAGACCGGGGCTCTTGCTGGGATAAGTGGATTCTCCCAGGTAAATTACAACCACAGTAAGTATTTCTTTCCCGTGTAGCACAGCGTGCTGTGGTCTACGACTCATCTTGCTAGCTGTTACATTTAATATAGGCTGGAAGGCTGAAAAAACTGCCGAAGCGGATAAAATAATGTTTAATATATTTGTTTTATTTCTTAAAATCAGTCAGATGCATTGAAGAGAAGTGAATGGATGTAGCTGCATGACATTTACCTGCGTTTCGGCTGCAACGGATTTGTTTTTGGTGCCCACTCATACAGATTTTGAATCTAAGAATGTCTCAATGGGAATGCCGTGATGATTTTCTAGAAAAGGCGTGGCCTCTGAGACAGTCTGGTCGATCTTCGTTATAAAATATTTTGCAAATTACGAGAGACATTTAGCCAACTTTGTGTCGTTTCCAGGGAACAACACGGGGAGGTAGTCTCTTTTCGTCTCCCCTTAAACTTATTGACATTATCTATTTGTACGTAAATATCATACTCCAAAGGCCACATAATAGTGTGTGGCGGAGGGCACTTCTGGTACTAATAAATGATTTACTCTCCCTGTTCTACTCGCGAATGGGGCGTGGGAAGAATGATTGTAGGTAAGCCTCCGTGTTAGCTCTAATTTCTCCAATTTTCTCATCGTGTTCATTTCGCTAGGTGTATTTGGGAGGAAGTAATATGTTGTCCGATTTCTCCTGAGAAATGTACTAGCGAAATTTCAATAGTAAACCTCTCCATGACGATGAAAATTCGTGGTGAAACCTTCAGCTGTCATTTATTTTGCACAATTCGCTACTAGTTTCGATCAGTGAGTATTATCAAGTTTAGTTGACATAAACCAATGCTGAACACATTTTTATGTGACAGCATGTTTCTTCGTTTTCTTTATGTGCCGGAACAAGGCTGCAACACTGAACTTGTTGCCAGAAACACTGATTAAAACGACGATTACAAGCCACAATATCAGTTTCAGGAAACAAACTTGAAGTTGATTGGACGACAGTAATTTCGAAGTCCATCATGACAGGCACTGCGTTCCATCCAGACACTCTGATTTTAATGGCTTTAAAAAAAACGCTCATACGTTTCTCGCTTTTTGTTCAGTAGCAAAGCCTAAACAGCTGGAATAGTGTTCGTTTCCTCCCAAGAACTTGTAAGATCGGCGGGAAGTTTAAACAACTTTCCAAACTGCTTGTTCGAAGCGATATTTCCCAGCAGTACATCGTAGGGTAGCAGCGAAAAGGCCCGTGTATTCTAACTTCTGGAACAGCCTGTTCCGAGGTTCACTGCCTGAAGCGCCTTGGCCACCGCAGAAATGTCAACACAGTCTTCCAATGTTTTCGAGAGGCACAGGCAGCGGTGTTAGTCCTAGCGCCATGGTGTGGGGAGCCATCGGGTATGGCTTCAGATCAAGACTGGTAACGATTAAAGGAACTCTGATGGCACATCGGCACGCCACGGACATCAAGCGTCTTCATGTGTTACCCCACATGCGACGGTATCGTCATGTCGTCTTCCAGCAGGAAAAAGTTCGTCCACACATGGCACGTGTCTGCGTGATGCTGAAGTAACTCCGTAACCAGCAAGAGCCCCAGATCTGTCCCTACATGAAGTATATGGGATCAGTTCGGACATTAACTCCGTCCGAGTACCAGTATCCAGGATATTAAGGACCAGTTACAACAATTGTGGTCCATCTTTCCTCAGAAGAGCATACGACACCTTTACAACACCCTTCCAAACCGAAAAAATACATGCATTCCATGCCAAAGTGGGTGCAACGTCATACTCGTAAGTGGGCCCATACTGCCAAGTTCCTTGTCAATCTGACTCGATTTTGTAATCTCTGAACCCTTTCAAGCTGTGAAGTTTCATTTCGTTTCGTCTTCCCCTTTTGGGTGCTTTACCTTTTTCGTCAGACGACTACTAAAGTACATGACGGCTAACAGGCTACTATGACAATCTATTGCCCAAAAAAAGAGTCTCAGCGTTGTAGTTAAGATACTTGACTCGCATTTAGAAGGACAGGGGATCATTTCCCCCTCCCGCTATTCATATTTAGGCATCAGGTCGTTGTTTTGAATCGCTTAAGGCAAATGTCTTAGTGGTTCCTTTGAAAAGGACATGATTTGTGCTATTTTTGTAATGACCAAATCTTCTTTTTACCTTTTTTTCATCTAACTAAAGCAGGGGGCTATTAGAATTGCATATATCATATTCCTTCAAGATTTGAGTTCACTTTTCAATATCAAAACTGATAGTCAATAGGTAGAATTCTTCAAGGAAGCATCCTCGGTTTTACAAAGAGAAGGGACATCAGTGTCTCTTGCAAAAAAAGTTAGGGAACACTAAGCAGTTGTTTCTGAATGCATACAAGACGATGATGCAAGACTATAGTCTCGCGAATGAATCCTTGGCATTCTCTAGGATCATTAATTCAAATTTCAGTTTGATGCTGCTGTAAGTGTCCACAAATGGCTGGAAAAGCAGGTTTTCATACTTCAAAAACGTTGAAATGCTCGAATGTTCATTATGTTCTTTAATTCTCTAACAGACTGACGTCAGCGACCTAGGCCTATAATTATGTGCATATGTCCTAAGAGCCTTCCTGAAAATGGCGATAAATTACGGGTTTTTCCAATCTCTAGGCACTTTCCGTTGCTCCACCGAATTACCATAAAGTACAGCTAGAAGAGCAGCCAGTTCTTCCACACATCTGGCACATATATAATCATGCTCGCAATCAAACACGCTCAATCTTTTGTCAAAAAAAAAGTAGGTGATGGTAATCCCAATCATTCTGTATAGTTTACCAGCACTCGTTATACTGAAGCCTCGTACGTCTTAAAATTAGCTTCCTGGTGTTTGGGAACTGTGTATACGTCTCTCTTCAACCCCTTGGGAAACGCAATTATTCACTAACGTTCACAACAGAGAACATCGGTCCTTCGTATCAACTCGCATGAGAAACATCACTGAACTGCCTTTGAAATCTGTCGGTTGACTTTATATTTACGCATCGAGAGATGTGTTGCAGTCGTTTGGACACTAGACTCATGTTCGGAGTAATGTTTTCCTGATGTTCCTAACACAGGTCAGGTGAATTCTGGGATAGTTCATTTAAAAAAAAGAAAAAAGAAAACCATAGCAGATTTCCTGGAGCATCCTTGTCCAGTACAGACTTTGATTGAATGATCTCGGTGTTGACGTGACGTTGAACAGTAGTCC
Source organism: Schistocerca gregaria (assembly GCF_023897955.1). Lineage (NCBI taxonomy): Eukaryota > Metazoa > Arthropoda > Insecta > Orthoptera > Acrididae > Schistocerca > Schistocerca gregaria. The sequence continues at coordinate 809,481,283 of NC_064931.1, read as the reverse complement.
TTCATTATTTTCTTTTCCAAAGCCACTCTTTAAATTTCTGTGCATTTGGCTGTAGAGCAAGATGGATAGGACCTGAGTGAGAACCCAACATTCACCCACTCGATAGTGATAAATGACAGTTATGTAGACCATGGTGTGATATTTCTAGGATATGTTCTATTATTATGGTCCCTGTAGTTACCCTGGTTCTAGTGTCGTTTCCGTGTCGAAACATAACTTTAGTTGCCTACGTTATACATGTCCTTCCTACAGCAAGTCGATATAGTTACAGGACAGAAACTCTCGTCCGTTATGCTAAAATGTTCCTTTCGTATCGTCCTCGGCAGTTTTGTGGCGTCTTGCGAAACGCCATTCGCAGCCGCTGTCAGAATCCAGTCACTCTTCACAATGGGTTCACTACTTAAACCTAACTAACCTAAGGACATCACACATACATCCATGCCCGAGGCAGGATTCGAACCTGCGACCGTAGCGGTCGCGTGGTTCCAGACAGTAGCGCCTAGAACCGCTCTCCCACCCCGGCAGGCGATTACTTCTCAGTTTGCCTTCATTTAATGATTTAATGAAAGAAGATAATGAAACTGGTTAGGTGTGAATCTGAAAAATGCCTTAAACTTATCCGCATTATCGAGCAAATGTTATGTTACAAAAATGTTAGACGCTCCTTCTTCTTCACGATGGGCTGACAGTGGTGGCCGAGCGGTTCTAGGTGCTACAATCTGGAACCGCGAGACCGCTACGGTCACAGGTTCGAATCCTGCCTCAAGCATGGATGTGTGTGATATCCTTAGGTTATTTAGGTTTAAGAAGTTCTAAGTTCTAGGGGACGGATGACCTCAGATGTTAAGTCCCATAGTGCTCAGAGCCATTTGAACCAATTTCTTCACGATGTAAGTACATCTGTAAGACAGTTTTGCGCTTCCTGGGGCGTCTTCCCAATAGTATACAGTCTTCCAAAATTAACAGCAGCTTTTATTTTTTCTCTGTCTAGAGCACAGCGTTGCATGTTTGGCCTTCGCTGTTTCCTCTACTACCGTCGCGCCGCACTGCCCCGAGCCGCAATCCGATTAAAATTAAAATTTCTCGGTAGTTGACGTCTGTCATTTGCTACAGTACTGTCACATCCGCTGCCGACTACTGCTCTGTTAAAGGCGCCACACAAACACAAAGGGTAACTTCATATATACTGTTAACATGTAACGCGGAGAAATGTTAGAAGCCGCTCAAGGGCTACTACTGCAGTGGATGACCGCTACCTACGGATTATGACAAGGAGGAACCATGACAGCAACGCCACCATCTTCTCTTGCAGCCACAGGACATCGTGATACGACTCAAACTGTGTGCAATAGGCTGCACGGTGCGCAACTTCACTATCCACGACAATGACAAGACCCATCTTTGCAACCACGACACTACGCAGCGCGGTACAGATGGATCCTACAACATGCCAAATGTACCGCTCAGCATTAGCATCACGTTCTCCTCACCGATGAGTGTCGCATATACCTCCAACCATACAATCGTCGGAGACGTATTTGGAGGCAACCCGGTCAGTCTGAACGCCTAAGATACACTGTCCAGAAGTGCAGCAAGGTGGAGGTTCCCTGCTGTTTTGGGGTGGCATTATATGGGGCCGACGTACGCCGATGGTGGTCATGGAAGGCGCCGTAATGGCTGTGCGGTACGTAATTGCCAACCTACATCTACATCTACATCTACATCCATACTCCGCAAGCCACCTGACGGTGTGTGGCGGAGGGTACCCTGAGTATCTCTATCGGTTCTCCCTTCTATTCCAGTCTCGTATTGTACGTGGAAAGAAGGATTGTCGGTATGCTTCTGTGTGGGCTCTAATCTCTCTGATTTTATCCTCATGGTCTCTTCGCGAGATATACGTAGGAGGGAGCAATATACTGCTTGACTCTTCGGTGAAGGTATGTTCTCGAAACTTTAACAAAAGCCCGTACCGAGCTACTGAGCGTCTCTCCTACAGAGTCTTCCACTGGAGTTTATCTATCATCTCCGTAACTCTTTCGCAATTACTAAATGATCCTGTAACGAAGCGCGCTGCTCTCCGTTGGATCTTCTCTATCTCTTCAATCAACCCTACCTGGTGCGGATCCCACACTGCTGAGCAGTATTCAAGCATTGGGCGAACAAGCGTACTGTAACCTACTTCCTTTGTTGTCGGATTGCATTTCCTTAGGATTCTTCCAATGAATCTCAGTCTGGCATCTGCTTTACCGACGACCAACTTTATATGATCATTCCATTTTAAATCACTCCTAATCCGTACTCCCAGATAATTTATGGAATTAACTGCTTCCAGTTGCTGACATGCTATTTTGTAACTAAATGATAAGGGACCTATCTTTCTATGTATTCGCATCACATTACACTTGTCTACATTGAGATTCAATTGCCGTTCCGTGCACCATGCGTCAATTCGCTGCAGATCCTCCTGCATTTCAGTACAATTTTCCATTGTTGCAACCTCTCGATACACCACAGCGTCATCCGCAAAAAGCCTCAGTGAACTTCCGATGTCATCCACCAGGTCATTTATGTATATTGCGAATAGCAACGGTCCTATGACACTCCCCTGCGGCACACCTGAAATCACTCTTACTTCGGAAGACTTCTCTCCATTGAGAATGACATGCTGCGTTCTGTTATCTAGGAACTCCTCAATCCAATCACACAATTGATCTGATAGTCCGTATGCTCTTACTTTGTTCATTAAACGACTGTGGGGAACGGTGTCAAACGCCTTGCGGAAGTCAAGAAACACGGCATCTACCTGTGAACCCGTGTCTAAGGCCCTCTGAGTCTCGTGGACGAATAGGGCGAGCTGGGTTTCACACGACCGTCTTTTTCGAAACCCATGCTGATTCCTACAGAGTAGATTTCTAGTCTCCAGAAAAGACATTATACTCGAACATAATACGTGTTCCAAAATTCTACAACTGATCGACGTTAGAGATATAGGTCTATAATTCTGCACATCTGTTCGACGTCCCTTCTTGAAAACGGGGATGACCTGTGCCCTTTTCCAATCCTTTGGAACGCTTCGCTCTTCTAGAGACCTACGGTACACCGCTGCAAGAAGGGGGGCAAGTTCCTTCGCGTACTCTGTGTAAAATCGAACTGGTATCCCATCAGGACAAGTGGCCTTTCCTCTTTTGAGCGATTTTAATTGTTTCTCTATCCCTCTGTCGTCTACTTCGATATCTACCATTTTGTCATCTGTGCGACAATCTAGAGAAGGAAGCACAGTGCAGTCTTCCTCTGTGAAACAGCTTTGGAAGAAGACATTTAGTATTTCGGCCTTTAGTCTGTCATCCTCTGTTTCAGTACCATTTTGGTCACAGAGTGTCTGGACATTTTGTTTTGATCCACCTACAGCTTTGACATAGGACCAAAATTTCTTAGGATTTTCTGCCAAGTCAGTACATAGAACTTTACTTTCGAATTCATTGAAAGCCTCTCGCATAGCCCTTCTCACACTGCATTTCGCTTCGCGTAATTTTTGTTTGTCTGCAAGGCTTTGGCTATGTTTATGTTTGCTGTGAAGTTCCCTTTGCTTCCGCAGCAGTTTTCTAACTCGGTTGTTGTACCACGGTGGCTCTTTCCCGACCGATAGTGCAACCATATCGGCAGCATATTGGCGAGACATTCGTCTTCATGGACGACGATTCGCGCCCCCATCGTGCACATCTTGTGAATGACTTCCTTCAGGATAACGACATCGCCCGGCTAGAGTGGCCAGATTATTCTCCAGACATGAACCCTATTGAATATGCCTGGGATAGATAGAAAAAGGCTGTTTATCGACGACGTGACTTACCAACCACTCTGAGGGATCTCCGCCAAATCACCGTTGAGGACTGGGACAATCAGGAGCAACAGCGCCTTGATAAACTTTTGTATAGTACGCCACGACGAATGCATAACTGCAAGAGGACGTGCTACTGGGTACTGGAGGTACCGGTGTGTACAGCAATCTGGACCACCACCTCTGAAGGTCTCGCTGTATTGGGGTACAACATGCAATGTGTGGTTTTCATGACAAATAAAAAGGGCGGATACGGTGTTTACATTGATCTCAATTTCAATTTTCTGGACATGTTCCGGAACGCTCAGAACCGAACTGATGTAAAACTTTTCTTGATGTGTGTATTAACCTGAATCGCATCTTGTGCAGATGCATCCAGTAGTGTTTGGTTAGCGCTGTGTCTGAAACGTGTGTGTTTCGTTTTTAGATTAGATTGGGTTTACTTTCATTCCAATTTACCCACAGTGACGAGGTACTCCAGGATGTAGAACATGTCAGAAAAGCAATAATACATGACAAATTTTTACAACTCAAACAAATAAGCTAATGTACCATTCCACAGGTCTCAAGTGGAATGATCGTCATTTTTTAATGAACACCATATGAAAGAATCACTTTACAAACACTAATGCACTCAATTTAGAATAAAAAGTTTTTTTATTTATAAGGTGAGAAACATGTAATAGAACTATTATAATGCTTATTTACAATGAACACATTACTACACTGAAATTGTGCAGAAGTTATATTGTATAGACACACACATACACACACACACACACACAAAAAGTTGGTTCTACTGAGAAATTCATCAATGTAGTAGAAGGAGTTGTCCATCAATGAATCCGTTAGCCTTCTCTTAAACTGAATTTCATTGGTTGTTAAGCTTTTTATGGCTGCTGGCAAGTTATTGAAAATGTGTGTTCCTGAATAAGGCACACCTTTTTCTACAAGAGTAAGTGACTTTAAAGCCTTGTGAAGATGATTCTTATTTCTGGTATTGACTCCATGAATTGAGCTGTTGGTTGGAAAAAGTGATATATTTTTAATGACAAATTTCATTAAGGAATAAATATATTGAGAAGCAGTAGTTAGTATCCCTAGTTCCCTAAACAGGATTCTGCAGGATGTTCTTGAGTTCACATCACAATAACTCTTACTGCACGTTTTTGTGCCCGGAAAACTTTAACTTGGCTTGATGAATTACCCCAAAAAATAATCCCATATGACATTATGGAATGAAAGTAAGTATAGTACGCCAACTTTTTCATCTTTATATCCCCTATGTCTGACACAATTCGCATTGCAAATAGAGATTTGTTAAGACGCTTCAGCATTTATGTGGTGTGCTCCTCCCAATTGAATTTATTATCAAGCTGTAATCCCAAGAATTTAACACTGTCCACTTCTTCTATCTGCTTGTCATCGTAGGTTAGGCGCATATACTCGTGGGACAGCCCTTAAAAGTTCTGATCTGCATGTAGTGTGTTTTCTCAAAGTTTAGTGACAAAGAATTCGCTAGGAACCAGTGGCTAATGTCCACAAATATTTTATTAGCAGATCTTTCTAAGTCTACACTTGATTTGCTATTTATTTGTATCATCGGCAAACAAAACGAACTTGTCATCTGGTAATGTTACTGATGAAAGGCCATTGATATACACAAGAAAAAGTAAGGGCCCTAAAATGGAACCTTGTGGGACGCCACATGTAATTAGTTCCCAGTTGGATGATGCCTGATAGCTTAATACATGTCTCTTTCCGGATAATATCCTTTGTTTTCTGCCAGAGACATAAGAACTGAACCATTTTGCAGCATTTCCTGTTACACCATAATATTCTAATTTACTTAAAAGTATATTGTGATTTACACAGTCAAATTCCTTTGACAGATCACAGAATATACCAGTTGCCTGCAATTTTTTGCCTAATGAATTAAGCACATTTTCACTGTAAGTTTAGATATACTTTTCAATATCAGAACCCTTTAGTTAGAGTCGTTGTGTATGTAGGGGGGGTGGAAGAGTCAACTATAAAGTCATTTTAATCGGACTGTATCAAAATGTTTCTTCCAGGGCTCTGGAAATCGCGACAGGCCAATGAACCACACAATACTGCTCTCATCCTTCAGTGGGCTCGCCTTTGTACAAAGAGCGCCAACCACAAATATCATTGTCCTATGTCCTTCCACTGATGTCTTACAATTGTGAACCCATACCTATCTTTCATTACTGCTTCAGCTAACACGGTGATAAGCTGTGTTGTCATATGTCCAACTGAGCAGCCGTAATATAAAACAAACAGCGAGCTACGTGAGAAAAAAATTACGATCCGTGCAAGAAAAGGACGTATATTAGTAGCTAGCAGCACAATCTCATAATGAGGCAGTTTTCTACGTGATAATTAGAGACCGGATAAGCATTCGGCTGGGATCTGATGCAGCTTCACTGTTTAATGCTTCGAGTGTGTCATTACTGCGGGGTAACACCTGTCCGTGGCAAGAGAGTGATATAACGAAATTTTATTTTATTATAGTTTAATTAAATAGTGCTTTAGCTCATATAATGTAAGTTTATTATATCGTTGTTGTATCAAACTACGATTTAACTGTGAATTTTCTCATATATGTTTACCTTGCTAAAACGAACACAGCTATTTTTTACATGTGCACAAAGTACACCGCGTTCCCTCCCGTGTTACGAAACACGGCGTGCCCGCTCCAGGGCCAGGAGAAGCTGCTGTCTTCAACCGACTTCTAACAAACACTAAAAATAAATTCAAAACTTTTAGAAACTTTTCCTCGCTTTCAGGTCCCAACAAAAATGTAGACGGAAAAAATTTTCCTTCATTACATTACAAAAAGTGTCAGTAGGGAAATGTCGTATTACTCTATCATGTGCAGTTGTCAAATTATTAAAAAACACAACATTAATTTCTTCACGTTCTAACATGCACCGCCCCACGCTAAGGAAACCTTCCACACAGCCGGCTGCGGTGGCCGTGCGATTCTAGGCGCTTCAGTCCGGAACCGCGTGAATGCTACGGCCGCAGGTTCGAATCCTGCCTCGGGCATGGATGTGTGTGATGTTCTTAGGTTAGTTAGGTTTAAGTAATTCTAAGTTCTAGGGGACTGATGACCTAAGATGTTAAGTCCCATAGTGCTCAGAGCCATTTGAACCATTTGAACCTTCCACACAGCGTCCTGCGGCACACATCGAATAGCGGAAATCGCATGCGTGTTTCGCAGCACGCTGCGATAAATTTTCTCACCTAGGAAAATGTAGCTTTTTTTACTATGTCGTCGACGACAGGTTAAGCACTAAAGGTTCACTAGCTGAATTGCGATAGCAACAAGAAACCAATCGATAATGGAGGAAGCTACATCATCTCGACTACTCTCACGACCTTCCAATTCATACAGTCTTAAATGACGCTCCTTCCACTGACGCCGCTGTGGCATAATGGAAGAAACAACTAGAAGTTTGACATCAAAAAATGGCTCTGAGCACTATGGGACTTAACATCTGTGGTCATCAGTCCCATAGAACTTAGAACTACTTAAACCTAACTAACCTAAGGACATCACACACATCCATGCCCGAGGCAGGATTCGAACCTGCGACCGTACAGTCGCGCGGTTCCGGACTGCGCGCCTAGAACCGCGAGACCACCGCGGCCGGCTTAGTTTGACATCAAAGAAGAGTGGCGCAAGAGATGTAATGCTGCTACAATAAAACGTCAAGGTGTTCAAAAACCATCTGCCAGTCTTTCAGGATTCGTTCGGAAGAAAAGTGAGTGGACAATACAGAACAGGATAAGAACTGGTCACACCAGGTGCAACCCTATGATGCACAAGTGGAGACTCCGAAACTCTCCAGCCAGCGATTGTTGGGCCCAAGAACAAACGGTTCAGCATATTGCCAAAGACTGCCCTGTGAGAAAGTACCAAGGACCATTCAATGACTTTATTATGCTGCTCCCTCTGCAATCAACTGGCTTCATTTTTTAGTTGTTGAATTCTGATTACATTATCTGTTTCAGTTAACAGTCCTAATTTTATTGTTTAAATATTCTTCTTTTAGTATTGCTGAATTATTAATTTTTAGTATTTAGATACATTAGCTCTGGGGCTAAATTTTTAAATGTATGACTGTAGACTATGTGTATTTTTTAACATTTGCTGTTGTCGCCATACGATAAATAAATAAACAATAAAAGATATCTCGAACAAATAGTGAATCTGGTTTGCTGTGCACTATTTCGTGCCACATTATTGAGAAAAGTAATTGGATTCGATAATTGATATAAGTACACTTCTTGAAACTATAAACTTGCAATTCTTCTAATTTCGTTATTTGCAATCCCAAAGCAAAATTACTTGTCTCTCCAGGATGTTATGTTTTAACGTATGTATGAGGGACGTTCAATAAGTAAAGGAACACTTTTTTTCCGAAAGTGCATTGGTTTTATTCAGGTTTCCGATACACCATATTATTCATCACTCATTTGGTTACAAAACCCTGATTTACAACATAATCTGCTTTCAATGCGGTAGCGTTACGCCACATTACTGGGTGAGCCTACACGCCCGCATAGTATCACTCTACAAGCGGCCACAAGAGAACTGCCTTGAAGCATCAGAACGCTACCCCTGTGTCAAGGTGCCAATCACCTACCACAGTAGCACTGGCAATAGCCTGTCATACAGTCAGCTCTCCACAGCAGTCTTTACTTCGAATTGTCCAATGACGTCCCGGAATTTGAAGTCGGTAGGCACCTGACAACCGAAATAAAACGGTATACAGGGGACGATCATTACCAGAATCCCGTTTCAAACAATTCTCACGTCCCAATGCTGAAATCCGTTCCGATGTATACCGCCCTTTCCAAACCGAGTCGCAACGCTCTACCGTAGACAATCCTTCAATTTTTCTTCCTCCGCCATGCTAACATTTAGTTGATACCTGCAACTCCACTCGTCCCTACAGTCATGCCAGCCGGCCGCGGTGGTCTCGCGGTTCTAGGCGCGCAGTCCGGGACCGTGCGACTGCTACGGTCGCAGGTTCGAATCCTGCCTCGGGCATGGATGTGTGTGATGTCCTTAGGTTAGTTAGGTTTAAGTAGTTCTAAGTTCTAGGGGACTAATAACCACAGCAGTTGAGTCCCATAGTGCTCAGAGCCATTTTTTTACAGTCATGCTCATCGTTCCACGTCCTTCATAATAATAATCAATTTCAAGCATCATCAGTATCGCCATTAAATCATTAACATTATCCACACAATAGTCAATGATTATGTTTTAGTTCTAATACAAAATCATCTAAAAAGCTTGGAAATCATCAATAATGTACACCAACGTGTTTTTTTAAAAAACTGCATCAACATCTACGTTGGAGCTAAGCTCCTGCTGCATCAATAGCCTCCCCATCATCCACGCAATGCTTCCCGCGGAGTGTATCCTTCATTGGGAAGACGGAAGTCGAAAAGTGCGTAATCCGAGTCGTCGGCTGCTGAGGAAGAACAGTCTGAAGAAAGATTTTGAGCACTACAAACAGAGACGACCAGCTGAAAAGCGAGGTGTTTGCGATCCGTAGATCACCTCGCATGACAGTGTCGTCAGGTTCCAACTTTGCACGAGTCACAGCTGTGTGCTGCTGACCGGCATGCGGGAGATGGGACAGGTTTGCGCGACCTTGCTGCGATGGTGACAGACGCCTCGCCCAACGACTCTTCATGCTTTTGTTCACTGCCTGGTCTTAGTAGACATTCTGTAAGTGCCTATGAGTATCTATGATCCTCTGGTTTTCCGCCAATAGAAACTCAGTGACAGCTTTCTGCTTGAAAAGCACCTCCGTTGCAGACGCATTTTGAAGGCTGCGTATAGCACCACCAACTGCTGGAACTTCATGAAACAATAGGGGCTGAAGCGGGAATACTCCACGATGTCCCACAACAAAACCTGCATTTTATCAACCGCAACTGTCGAGGAAAAAAGTGTTGCATTACTTACTGAAGGTCCCTCGTAAAACATCAGGTACTAGACACTGAATATGAACAAACGTATCTGGGACTAAAGACAAGTAAAAATGACGTGATACTTTTGTTTACAAATTTTCGATTCAGCATTATGTAAACTACGTACTGACTCATTCCATGGTCACCTAGCTGCATCTCGCGTAGTCCCACCGAACCTGATTAACAACCAAAAAAAAAAAACAAATATGCAATTCACAACCTGAATACTACCTTGCATTTCTTAAACGCAGAAGTCCGGAAGTACCTCCTGTAAATGGGCAGGAAATCGTAAAAAAAACTTACACACATAGGGAAACAGATAATGTATCATCATCTAACCGACTAGTCACTGAGGGCACATTACCATATACGGCTTGTTCAGGCATCTGCATGTACAACGTTATCAGATGTTAGCTCGTGGCATTGCATTTCTGCTGGCATATGGAGTCAGTAGGCCCGTTCTTTGGAATGCACTGTCCCGCGGTGACAGCTCGCCGGTTTACGGAGATTACATTAAACTTGAACGGCCGTGATCTTAGGTCGTTTTACGAACAGTTATCGCCAGCTGCTTCTGCCACGCACTTGCTATTTTACGTACAGCAGCCGCTTAGGGTGAAATATCAGTTCTCTAATAAACCTCTTTGCGATGATATTAGCTTTTTTGTTAGGTTTATGTTACTCTTACCACGCTACAGCTTCGCTATTAGCTTTTCATGTGAATGCTTGTGGTGGGAGATCTGCTGTTCGTTGTTAAGTTGGTTAGTTGATTTCGGAAAGGGGACCAAACAGCGAGGTCATCGTCCCATTGGATTAGGAAAGGATGGAGAAGGAAGTCGGCCTTGCCCTTTCAAAGGAACCATCCTGGCATTTGCTTGAAGCGATTTAAGGAAGTCACGGAAAACCTAAATCAGGACGGCCAGACGCGGGTTTGAACCGTCGTCCTCCCGAAGGCGAGTCCATTGTGCTAACCACTGCGCCACCTCGCTCGGTCATTGTTAAGTGACTTTCGTAACATATGCTGTTTGTTTACTTTTGCGCTAACATCTAAACTTAAATATTACACATATTAGTCTTATATTTACGAATTTAAGTGTAAGTAACAGGAATGGACAGTAACTTTTGTTTTAATTCAATCCATTGTTTTTCAGTGTTTCCTCCGCGACTGTTTTACTTTCGTAAAATGAAGAACAAACCGCCTTCAGTCACAAGTTGCGTTTATTTACTGCACTATGCATTTCGAGCCCTGGAGGCTCATCTTCAGATGCTTTTTAATGATTTACATCAGGTTTTTTAGTTGTTTGCAGTTTAAAATTGTATAATCTCTCCTTCTGTTGTGCAGTTAGTATACACAATACACATCTTTAATTTTGCAGTACATACTGGGACTATGTATATATCCCAGTACAGCACAAAAGCGTACAGGCCGATCTAGTCTGTTGACTGACAGAGACTGCCGATAGTTGAAGAGGGTCGTAATGTGTAACACGCAGATAGTTATCCAGACCATCATATTGGAATTCCAAACTGCATCAGGATCGACTGCAAGGAACATGACAGTTAGGCGGGAGGTGAGAAAACTTGGATTTCATGGTCGAGCGGCTGCTCGTAAGTCACACATCACGCCGGTAAATGCCAAACGACGCCTCGCTTGGTGTAAGGAGCGTAAACATTGTACGATTGAACAGTGGAAAAACGTTGTGTGGAGTGAATAATCACGGTATACAATGTGGCGATCCGACGGCAGGGTGTGGGTATGTCGAATGCCCGGTGAATGTCATCTACCAGGCGTCTGCAGTGGCAACAGTAAAATTCGGAGGCGGTGGTGTTATGGTGGGGTCGTGTTTTTCATGGAGGGGCTTGCAACCATTGTTGTTTTGCTTGACACTATCACAGCACAGGCCTACATTGATGTTTTAAGCACCTTCTTGCTTCCCACTGTTGAAGCGCAATACGGGGATGGCGATTGCTTCAAAAACATGGTTCAAATGGCTCTGAACACTATGGGACTTAACAGCTGAGGTCATCAGTCCCCTAGAACTTAGAACTACTTAAACCTATCTAACCTAAGGACATCACACACATCCATGCCCGAGGGAGGATTCGAACCTGCGACCGTGGCGGCCGCTCGGTTCCAGACTGAAGCGCCTAGAACCGCTCGGCCACGCCAGCCGGCGACGATTCCATCTTTCAACACGATCGAGCACATGTTCATAACGCACGGCCTGACCTGAATCCTATAGAATACCTTTGGGATGTTTTAGAAGGCAGACTTCGTGACAGGCCTCACCGACCGACATCGATATCTCGCCTCAGTGCAGCACTCCGTGAAGAATGGGCTGCCATTCCCCAAGAAACCTTCTAGCGCCTGGCTGAACGTATGCCTGCGAGAGTGGAAGCTGTCATCAAGGCTAAGGGTGGGCCAACTTCATATTGAATTACAGCATTACCGATGGAAGGCGCCACGAACTTTTGAGTCATTTTCAGCCAGGTGTCCAGATACTTTTGATCACATAGTGTACATTTCGCGCAAGGGCCATGAAGTTAAAATCAGAGAGATTATGGCTCGTACGGGGATATATAGATACTCGTTATTCCCTCACTCTGTTTGCGAGTGGAACAAGTAAGGAAATGACCAATAATTGTACAAAGTACCCTCCGCCACCCACCACACAGTTGCTGGCGGAATATATATGTTGATGTAGATGTTGATGCAGTTTTTTAAAAAACACGTTGGTGGACATTATTGATGATTTCCAAGATTTTTAGATGATTTTGTATTAGAACTAAAACATAATCACTGACTATTGCGTGGATAATGTTAATGATGTAATGGCGATACTGATGATGCTTGAAAATGATCATTATTATGAAGGACGTGGAACGATGAGTATGACTGTAGGGTCGAGTGGAGTTGCAGGTATCAACTAAATGTTAGCATGGCGGAGGAAGAAAAAGTGAAGGATTGTCTACGGTAGAGCGTTGCGACTCGGTTTGGAAAGGGCGGTATACATCGGAACGGATTTCAGCATTCGGACGTGAGAATTGTTTGAAACGGGATTCTGGTAATGGTCGTCCACTGTATACCGTTTTATTTCGGTTGTCAGGTGCCTACCGACTTCAAATTCCGTGATGTCATTGGACAATTCGAAGTAAAGATTGCTGTGGAGAGCTGACTGTATGATAGGCTATTGCCAGTCCTACTGTGATAGGTGATTGGTAGGTAACGCGGATTGGCACCTTGACACAGGGGTAGCGTTCTGATGCTTCAAGGCAGTTCTCTTGTGGCCGCTTGTTCATACTGTTGAGCCTGGACATGTGGAGCTGGTGGCTGGGGAACACACGTGGCCCATTGGGTTGCTATCACTGCCAGCCAGGACATAGATAACTTGTAGCCATCTTCCTTGAACATGCTTTTAGGGCGTTTAATTATTATGATAGCCTCTCTTTTTTCTCGTTGCTGCATCCACGGCTGCCGAGCAAGCCAACAAAGCTGAAAATTAATAGGTCGACCACAGTACCCCGTGGTGTTTAACGTACATGCTCCGACACGCGAATGCTAATATCTCTGCCGATTTCACCAACGTAGACTTCGTCGCACTGACATCGAAGATCTTAGACGTCAGAAGTGTGGAAAGCACATACGAATAGTTCGTGGATCTCAACAGATCTAGGATCTTGTGGCCACTCTGGAATATTGGTTTAACTCCTCTGTAGCACAGCACCTTGCACACACGGTCGCTGATGTTCTCAAGTAACATAATCGAGCCACAGGAAGAAATTCTTCTTTCCTTTTATTTCCGGAGCTCATCCACTTCATTTGGAGGTTGTCAGGGTCTCTAATACGGTGAACTCAGGTGGTCGTCTTACGTAACACAGCATTCTTTTGAGGTGAATGGTGGCGCGACTCCGCATGTAGATATCTGTTCGTGTGTGTTGGTTTCCTGTACACTTTATGTCCTAGTTTATCGCTACATGTTCTGTATACTTCTACATCCAGAAAAGGAATCGCTCAGCTGTTCTCTATTTCTGGAGTGAACTGAATGTTTTTCTGTAAGCTGTTGAGGTACTGGTGAAATCTGGGTAGTTATGCTTCGCCTTGTGGCCGTATGATCAACGTGTCTTCCACGTACCTCAGCCAACAATGTGGAGGCATTGGCGTGGAACTTAGTACTGTCTCTTCGAATGTTTCCATGTATATGTCAGCTGCTACAGGTGAAAGGGGAGAGCCCGTTACAGATCCGTCTGTCTGCTTATAAAATATGCTGCGTCAACGAAAACATGTTGATGACAAGCACGTTGCACCAAGACACTTGATGACAAGCACGTTGCACCAAGACACAGATGTCTGGTAGTATTTGCTACTATACAATGTCAATGGTCTCATCTGCAGGCATATTGGTAAACAGAGGTTTTATGTTAAAACTGGCCTTTAGAATCGCTATTAGTATGTGCTGTTTCCGTATGAACAGGATGAAATGTGTAGGAATCATAACATAAGACTCCGTGTGGCGAACGGGGCAGTGTAATATGTGGGCCAGATGCTTCGCCAGGTAATATGAGGGCGAGATGCATCTACTAATGATCAGTATTAAAGAACAGCCGTCCTTATGAACCTTTGGTGCCCTATACACTTTTCGTGCCCCTTGGCTGAGTCAGCACCAATTCTAGAATGCTTAATTAGGGCTTGCGGTTGTCTCACTATCTTCACTATGTGGTCACTTTTCAGCACTTTGTACATGGAATTATTCAGCAGCTCACTCATTTTGGCTTCATATGATGTAGTGTCCTTTATTACTGTGGTGCTTCCTTTGTGTGCATGTAAAATAACACTGTACTTGTAGTTCATGAGTCCGCTTATGGTGACGCTTTCTTCTAGTGATATATTCTGCTTCGAAGGCTTTCACGCTGCAGGATCCGAACTGTTCCTTCTCAGATATTCTCTGCCTCTAATTGAGACAGTTTTTGGAGCGACACTTCTATGGCTTGTCTGTCCTTTCCTGATATATTATGTGACGGGGTGTCACAGTAAAGTTTGACCATTTGACTACCGGTGGTTTATGCCTGCACCCAATACTTCATGAATTTATTTTTTGAAGTACCAATGTCTTTCGCATAACACCACCGATGCAATGCACACAGGTCTAGTGGTACACTGAGGTACTGCTACCAATATAGTGCATTGTAGCAGTCACTTAAAGCGCTCAAAGCAACAGTTAGCGCAGAGATTGTGTTACGTGATCGTAGGAGATCGCGACATGTGGGTTATTTTTATAGTGATGATACTGAGGAAATCATTAACAGTGGAAGTAAGTACATCCGAAGGCATTGTAGCGTAAATTTAAGTTTGTACTACTGCTACTATGGATTGTTTCGAGATGAAACCACTGAAGCAGTATGCAAAAAAATGGTTCAAATGGCTCTGAGCACTATGGGACGTAACATCTATGGCCATCAGTCCCCTAGAACTTAGAGCTACTTAAACCTAACTAACCTAAGGACAACACACAACACCCAGCCATCACGAGGCAGAGAAAATCCCTGACCCCGCCGGGAATCGAACCCGGGAACCCGGGCCTGTGAAGCGAGAACGCTGCCGCACGACCACGAGATGCGGGCTCGTCTCTAATGACCTTGCTGTCGAAGGGACGTTAGACTCTGAAATTACTTCCTTCCTTCCTTCCTTCCTTCTTTACTTCATGTTCACGAACTCTGCAAATTTCTTCAGTTGACGGTTCTTTGCTGCTTCACCCGACGTGTAGGCTTGCTTGCACATTATGTTTTAGACGTGTTCCAAGCCGTATGTCGATAACTGAGATAGCAGCCATAGATGTTTCCTGAATAGCGCCCTGTTGTTAAAATCTAAGCTGGAACGCAGGTGATGGATTATTTTCCTCAGTAGTGCATGGCGGATGTTACTTGATGTTACCTACAGGACAGCCTACCGTAAGGACACCCTTTCACAAAAACTTTTACTTCAGTTGTCCAAAGGTATCCCAGATCGCAACGTCGGTAGCTAATTGACAGTATATAAGGGAAGACCATCACTAGAATCCAGCACTTAGTTGCCCTGAAGAGGACCGCTGCGAACACGGTGAAATCGTCGGCATTTTAGTTGTTTTAGTGTTCCATAACGACGCAGACTAATTCCCAGAAAGTGCTAGAGAAATTGGGCAGTGTGAAAGTCTGCTGCCAGTAGGTACGCTGAATCAAAGCTCCCGGTCTTGTTTTGAAGTAGTCGCAATATTAAACTGTACTACTAATACCTACGGCAGGGAGAATGATTATGTGCGATTAATAGTCAAGAACAAAGCGTAAAAATTTTGTATCTGAAAGGACAAAACACAAAAATTTGTTTGTAAAAATAGTTAAAATTGTGACGAATCGTTAATTTGTTGTATGTCATAGCTGTAAATTCGAATTTTTTCAGCAGACTATCACTTTAGCGTTCTAAGAAATTATTCTCGACACAATCCCAGCATCATTTACTAAAGAGGAAGCTTAGAAATCCGCTAAGGTGCAGTGCGAACCCTAAAAGAAAGCGGTGTCAATCCATTCTTTTCCTACAATTAAAAAATCGGCATATGAGCCGTGACACAAGCGAAGTGCCCATTCATTCGTGTCTCCAAAGCTTCAAGCGAAGTTCACTCCTGATTTCGAAAGCAAATTATTAAGACGCTCATGAATCGCTGTCCTGAAAATAAAAGATACTTTTGAACTAGCTCTGTCTCAGTGATGTAATCACATTCAAAATCCGCAAGGCGCTTAGGGGAAAATCTTACGCCTTGTCGATCAACGAGTGTGGGCGACCGCAATTAAATTACTGTCTTCCCTTTTTTTTTGTCACCAGGAACCATCTCCGATCGTTGTCCACAAGTCGTATGAATAACGCATTTTAATAAAACTCGATCCAGAGTCCCTTTTCATCAAAGTTTTTTTCCGCCACTTCTACTAATTAAAAGTTTGCTAAACTGAACTGGAGGGGACATTGTGCAGCCACGTCGGATAAATTTCCGAGCTACAACCTCATTACTCGCGCAACAAAAAGGTGGAAGACGCGCCGAGAAACAATACGTCGAGATCGTGGCGCATACGTGGCTCCGCCCAGCGGCAAAAATAATTATCTCCGAGTCCGGCGGGAAAAGGGGGGGGGGGGGGAGGGGAGGGGGTGCAGAAGAAACGGAAAGGGGAGGCTCCGCAGAAGACGCCTGCGCGAGCCGGGCAAAAAGAACAATAAAGAAATATAAAAGCGAGAACAAAAGGAAAAAGAACTTTCCTTAAACAAAAGAGAAACGAAATTCGGGAGAAAAGGAGGAAATTTCTCTCGACTTAATTTGCATTTTATTTAAAGAAAAGTAGGAAATAAGGCAGTAACATTAAACATAACACAGCAGCGAGGAACTGAGCGTGTTGTTTTTTTAAGATATACGCGCCTCTATTGTCTGTTTCGCGCATTTAATAAGAGCGCCGGCAAGGAATGAGAAAAGAAGGCGATCGATGCGCGAGGCGTCCGGGCCGTCCTCCCGCCCCCGCGCTCTCCCCCGATATAAAAAGGAACGGCCGAGAGGGGCGGCCGAAAGGAGCAGAGGCGGCAGCACGAAGGCGCCCGCCGCCGTCCTGACATTTGGGCCGCAACGTCGCCTACAGTCGCAGCCTTCAAATTTTAACACGCGCCACAAACACCGCAATTTCGCTGGAAGCTGGACTCGCTCAGTCGCGATAGAATGTCACTCCAGAGCCACATTCATCTACATTTAGCTCACATTTTCATCTGTTTGTATTGCAATTGTTTTTTGTTTTTTTTTGTGTGTTTTTTTCTTTTTACCTGTGGGACGTCCAGTGACTGCCCATTTTCAGAACGTTATACTGGAGGCGGCAATCTCTTCATATTGTGAAGGACAATGCAAGAATACTACCCAATATAGGTTTCGATATGCTGATGACACTTTCGTTACATGGCGTCATCGAGGAAACGAACCCTCAGAATTTCTACAGTTTCTGAATATTATTAACTGTAACAGAAAGTTCGCGATGGAAAGGGGGGCAGACCGTCAAATTTCATTTCGCAATGGAAAGGGGGGCCGAAGGTCAGATTTCATTTCTGGACACACGTGTACTCCGAGAAACTGATGGAGCATTAGAGTATAAAATCTACATAAAGTCCACTCACACGTGCACATACCTTCACAAAATTTCAAATCACTATCCCGAGCAGAAAAGAAGAAACGAATCTGTGAGACACAATATTGGGTGAAGCAGTTCGATCATTCAAAAATTACTTTCAGACGAAATGACTACAGAAAAAGACAAATAGAACGCTACATCTTAAAAATGTGGAATTTCAGGCGAAAGAGAGGCAGCTAAAGCAAGCAGGGGAACCTTTAGCGACCTGTGGGCCTCATTCGCATATTTCAGCTCGTGGTCGCGACAGCAGCGCTCCTAGCGCATGAAGTCAGGACTATATAGTACGTCACGTTAATGTTTATCGGGTAATGGTTCAAATGGTTCAAATGGCTCTGAGCACTATGGGACTTAACATCTGAGGTCATCAGTCCCCTAGAACTTGGAACTACTTAAACCTAACTAACCTAAGGACATCACACACATCCATACCCGAGGCAGGGTTCGAACCTGCGACCGTAGCAGTCGCACGGTTCCGGACTGCGCGCCTAGAACCGCGAGACCACCGCGGCCGGCTTTATCGGGTAATGCACCAATATGAATGGCACCCTTTCCTCGACACGTCAGACCATCAAATTATGACTCAAAACACACGTTTTTGAGAGTGCATTCATTTCATGTCCACCCGGTCTTCAGATGTTTACGTTAACTTAAGCGTCATGAACACTGCTTCTTTACTTACGATGTTTTACAATAGCTCTCTTAAAAACTTACGTTACAGAATACTGTTTCAACGGACAGTGAATTAGTGCATCGGACTTCAAAAAACTGATGCTCGTGATAACCACATCCATGACTTTATTTTACATCTACATCTACATGGATACTCATCAAATCACACTTAAGTGCCTGGTGGAGGGTTTATCGGACCACCTTCAGAATAATTCTCTATTGTTCCGCTCTCTAAAACCGCGTGGAAAAAACTAATACCTATATATTTCCGTACGAGCTCTGATTTCCCTTATTTTATTATGATGATCGTTTCTCCCTATGTAGGTCGGCGCCAGCAAAAAATTTTCACATTCGGAGGAGAAAGTTGGTGATTGAAATTTTGTGAGAAGATCCCTCTGCAGTGAGAAAAGTCTTCTTTTTTTTAATGATGTGCACCCTAAACCCTGCATCATGTTCGTGACACGCTCTCCCCTATTTCTCAATAATATAAAACGTGCTGCTCTTCTTTGAACTCTGTTAACCTATCTGGTAATAACCCCACACCGCGCAGCCAGTACTCCAAAAGTGGACGGACAAGCGTCGTGTAGGTAGTCTCCATAGTAGATCTGTTGCATCTTCTAAGTGTTCTTCCAATAAAACGCAGTTTTCTATGTGTTCGTCCCAATTTAAGTTGTTTTATTTAAACTGATTTAGCACACAAACGTTGTTGGTGAAAGATGCAATGGGAAATTGTTAAACTGGCTTTCTCAATATTCATTCAGCATGTTTTTCATTTAATATGTCAATAATGGCATGCCGTGAACCGGCCATCGCAGCTGCTCCGTCAAAAACAACTCCATCGATTTGACTCCACTGCAGACTGAACTTTTCAATGGTCTTTTTCACCTCTTCAAAAATATCTTGACTAGCAGTGCTTCCTTTTAATGGCTATATTGCTCGTAATTCTTCAAAATGGCTCTGAACACTATGGGACTTAACATCTGAGGTCATCAGTCCCCTAGAACATAGAACTACTTAAACCTAAGGACATCGCACACATCCATGCCCGAGGCAGTATTCGAACCTGCAACCGTAGCGGTCGCTCGGTTCTAGGTTAAAGCGCCTAGAACCGCTCGGCCACTCCGGCCATAATTCTTCGATTATACTGAAGTACACATCTAGATCACTAACTAAAACTGGTGACTCAGCTGTGTCTGACAAATCTCACCCAGAGTGATCGCAAATGTTTCGAATCTCGCAGCACGACCGCGCAATCTTTTTAATGTCATCAGCCATCATACCAAACGACGAACAACTGCTCGTCTCGAAAAATTATTTGTTCGAACTCCTTTTCTCTAGTGTGGCATAGTATATCTGCAATGTCCTTTACGATATCGCCCTCAGCTAAAGGTTTTAACGACTCAGAAATCTTTCTGTTCACTATAAACCTGGATGTAACTGAATTGCCGCACTGTTTCCTCGATTTGGCAAACGTTTGCTGTTTCTTGTTCAAATTAAAAAATTAATATTTTTATTTTGTCTTTCCGCAGTTTCCCTTTAAGCTGTTGTTGACGGATGTGTTTCGCAGAAAAGTGCCTTTTCGTTTTATATTCACTCACAACAGATAGTGATTCACTGCACAACAAGAAAAAAGGGACAGTTTTGTACATGGTAAACAGATAATCCTCCGTCCATTTCCCAAGGAATTGGAAACATTCAGCATCCACTTTTCTCTTCTTATTGCCAGAATTTTTACGAATAAATGCAGTAAAGAAACTCTTGCATGAAATCAACCAACAACTAGAACAGAACTTAACGAATGAATTAACAACAGATAACTAGCGAACCAGTAAGTTAAGGCTCATGCTGCCGTTGTTCAAATCGGCACATTACGCGAGTAATCGGTAATTTTCGTTCCATTGCCGCCTTCTACCAATGCTTGCGATCTATCCAAGTGTAGCACAGACGTAGGCAGATAGCAGTAAATAACGTGCGTGTGTTATCAGTACTGATCCAGCGCCCAAAATATTTCTTCCCACAGCAGTACAAGGTAGCGAGCTGTTACCTCCACTCTCTCCACGCACATGACACATGGGCCATAACCTAGCGCCCATACTGGTAACGTGTGTCTCTTACTTGTTCAAATCGAGCGGCGGCGAAGTGGCATTGCGCATGCGCGGAGTAAGCAGAACTTGCACTGTCTGGTATGAACTACAAACCCGAGAAGAACCTATCGCCGGCTAATGTATCGGAAAATGTGTCCCGGGCGGAGAACAGTGCGTGCGCTTCGGTCTCTACCACGGATTTCTTCCGCAGGCCGGATTGAAACCAACTGAAACCATCCGTAAGCTAAAGCGAAAGTTTTCCTTCCATTCGTAAAAACAGTTACAGATTGCACCAGTAGAGTGCTAAGAAAACACAGTATTCAGTCACTGTTCACACCGACAAAAAATACAAGTTTGTTTGCGCGGCCATCCTCTGCAGCAAGCACAGAAATACTTGTTTTGTAAATAAAACCGCCTTTTCTTGCGGCAACTTAATTTATTTTTCCCAGATCCCACTTAAGATGTCTTAGAGTAAGACAAAGGCGAAATAAGTCTGGGGAAAATAAATTAAGTCGGAGCAAGGAAAAGCGGTTTTATTTACAAAACGGCAAAAAAGAATTTGAATATCTGAATACTGCGTAAGAGCTACGCGCACCTCTTGCCGCATCAGGAGTACAAAAAATCCCTTGTACCTGTGCTCAGGTCTACATACTAACTACTAAAAGAAGCATTAATACCCATCTTAATGAACACAAAATCAACTGTCGTCTGCCGGCCGCTGTGACCGAGTGGTTCTAGGCGCTTCAGTCCGGAACCGCGCTGCTGCTACGGTCACAGTTTCGAATCCTGCCTAGGGCATGGATGTGTGTGATGTCCTTAGGTTAGTTAGGTTTAAGTAGTTCTACGTCTAGGGGACTGATGACCTCAGTCCCATAGCGCTTAGAGCCATTTGAACCATTTTTTGAACTGCCGTCGGGGCGACACGGATAAATCGACAGTAGCAGATCGTGCACTTGAATAAGGAACCACCAAATTCTATTCCCTGGCACTGTGGTTTTATCAAGGGCCAATCATTACTATACTAGGATGTGTAGAGAAGTCAAATGAGATTAGACACGTTGTGGGCCTTAGTGTTAAGCAAAGCAAACAGCGGTACAAGCTCCTTACGACTCGACGACGAGACTCCGCAATCGGATGACGTCACTGGCCGGCCACTACACAGTTAGTCGGCCTGCTGAATATATTTGACTTCGAAAAGCATGTAACCAATTCTCATGTCCTCTGAGGATGTCTCCGACGTTACAGCATGAAACGTTAGGCACAGAAACGTTCCGTAGACCATAGCTAAAATCACCAAGGAGAGATAAGAACAAATATTACCCACTTTCCTCAGCTGAATGTTTCTTTCGTTTTCAGTCAACCATGTTTCGCCTATTCGTAATAGACATAATCAGTGGTCTATAAAACAAAATATAATCGTTGGACTACACTTATTTCGTTATGAAATATGTACTGTGTCCCGACAACATTTGACTTGGTGCATGGTTTACTGCAATTTCCATGACCTATCAGAAAATCCCAGAGCAAGCAAGATGACGTGATGCGTGGAGCAAGCAAGGTTATGTGCAGTGAAATGCTTAATTGTGATGACTGAAAAATGTCAAATGAGAAAGTTGTAGGACTTACAAGAATCTATTGCTTTCTTTTTATAAATAAAGATTACTTTTTTGAATTTCGTGATATATCTAAAAACCCGACAAACTCGAGTTCTCTATGACTCGTTAACATTCAAATTCTCATACTTGCTATTTACTGTAAGCATGGTTCAAATGGCACTGAGCACTATGGTACTTAACATCTGAGGTCATCAGTCACCTAGAACATAGAACTATTTAAACCTAACTAACCTAAGGACATCACACACATCCCAAATGGTTAGCTTTTCAGAGCATTCACACAAGGTGGCGCCGGTGCTGACACCTACAACGTGCTGACATGAGGAAAGTTTCCAACCGATTTCTCGTAGACAAACAGCAGTTGACAGGCGTTGCCTGGTGAAATGTTGTTGTGATGCCTCGTGTAAGGAGGAGAAATGGGTACCATCACGTTTCCGACTTTGATAAAGGTTGGATTGCAGCCTATCGCGATTGCTGTTTATCGTATCGCGGTATTGCTGCTCGCGTTGGCGTGACTGTTAGTAGAATATGGAATTGGTGGATTCAGGACGGTAATACGGAACGCCGTGATGGATCCCAACGGCCTCGTATCACTAACAGTCGAGATGACAGGCATCTTATCAGCATGGCTGTAACGGATCGTGCAGACACGTCTCGATGCCGGCCGGTGGTCACCAGCAGGAATTCCGCAGAACTTCTCCATCCCCTTGTCACGGTACCGTCATCTCGCCTCAGCGAGGCCGGTCGGTGTGGCCGTGCGGTTCTAGGCGCTTCAGTCTGGAACCGCGTGACCGCTACGGTCGCAGGTTCGAATCCTGCCTCGGGATGGATGTGTGTGATGTCCTTAGGTTAGTTACGTTTAAGTAGTTCTAAGTTCTAGGGGACTCATGACCTCAGATGTTAAGTCCCATAGTGCTCAGAGCCATTTGAACCACGTCTCGATCCCTGAGTCAACAGATGGGGACGTATGCAAGACAACAACCACCTGCACGAACATTCGACGACGTTTGCGGCAGCATGGACTATCAGCTCGGAGGCCATAGTTGCGGTTACCCTTGACGCTACATCACAGACAGAAGCGCGTGCGATGGTGTACTCAACGACGAACCTGGGTGGACGAATGGCGAAACGTCATTTTTTTCGGATGAATCGAGGTTCTGTTTACAGCATCATGATGGTCGCATCCGTGTTTGGCGACATCGCGGTGAACGCACATTGGAAGCGTGTATTCCTCATCGCCATACTGGCGTACCACCTGGCGTGATGATATGGGTTGGAATTGGTTTCACGTCTCAGTCACGTCTTGTTCGCATTGACGGCACTTTGAACAGTGGACGTTACATTTAAGATGTGTTACGACCCGTGGCTCTACCCTTCATTCGATCCCTGCGAAACCCTACATTTCAGCAGGATAATGCACGACCGCATGTTGCAGGTCCTGTACGGACCTTTCTGGATACAGAAAATGTTCGACTGCTGCCCTGGCCAGCACATTCTCCAGACCTCTCACCAATTGAAAACGTCTGGTCAATGGTGGCCGAGGAACTGGCTCGTCACAATACGCCAGTCACGATTCTTGAAGAACTGTGGTATCGTGTTGAAGCTGCATGGGCAGCTGTATCTTTACACGCCATCCAAGCTCTGTTTGACTCAATGCCCAGGCGTATTAAGGCCGTTATTACGGCAAGAGGTGGTTGTTCTGGGTACTGATTTGTCAGGATCTATGCACCCAAATTGCGTGAAAATTTAATCACATATCAGTTCTAGTATAATATATTTGTCCAATGAATACCAGTTTATCATCAGCATTTCTTCTTGGTGTAGCAATTTTAGTGGCTAGTAGTGTAGATATCGGTCACTAAGTGACCATCTTCAATGCACCATATAAAGTTAACACATTTCAGTCGTTATTTTGCACAGTCCCTCTTGGACTATACACGTCCAGAGATCAAACTGCACTCTTTCTAAATTAAGTTGCTTATTGATTGATTTATTCAGGATGAAAGCTTCACAAATTGAGCATGTGTATAACGCATTGGTCCATCTCTGGGCCTTATACAAGGTGCTACCTGGGTTGGCTCTGATTGACATAGTTGTTGGATGTTCTTCTCAAGGATATCGTGCTAAATTCTGTCCAATTGGTGCGTCTGATTCTTAAAATCCCAAGCTGGTTGGAGGGCCTTGCTCGTAATGCTCCAAACGCACTCAGTTGAAAGAGATTCGGTGACCTTGCTAGCCAAGTTGGAGTTTGGCAATCACGAAGACAAGCAATGGAAACTCCCGTTGTGTATAAGCGTGCGCCGGCCGGTGTGGCCGAGCGGTTCTTGGCGCTTCAGTCCGTAACCGCATGACTGCTACAGTCGCAGGTCCGAATCCTGCCTAGGGCATTGATGTGTGTGATGTCCTTAGGTTAGTTTGGTTTAAGTAGTTCTAAGTTCTAGGGGACTCATGACCACAGATGTTAAGTCCCATAGTTGTCATAGTGATTTGAACCATTTTGTAGGTGTGCGTTATCTTGCTGAAATGCAAGCACAGGATCGCTTGATATGAAGGGCAGAAAAACAGGGCGTAGAATTTCGTCGAAGTGCCGCAGTGCTGTAAGGATACCGCGGATGACAACCAAAGGGGTCCTGCTACGAAAATAAATGGCGCCCTACACTATCACTCCTGGTTGTCGGGCTGTATGGCAGGTGACAGTCAGCCTGGTATCCCACCGCTGTCTCCAGACACGTCTTCGCCTGGAGTCTCACTGACTGGAGTAGAATTGTCTTCAGTAGTGAGCCCCACTCCCAACTGAGCCCGATGACCAGTGAAGACGTGTCTGGAGACGCCCCGGACAGCAGTGGGATACCAACCTGACTCGCCCACCATACAGCTCGATAACCAGGAGCGATAGTCTGGGGCTCCATTTCTTTTCATAACAGAACCTCTTTGGTTGTCCCAGCACAGCAGTACGTCGACGATATTCCACGCGCTGGTTTGTTGTCCTTCATGGCAAGCCATCCTGGGCTTACATATCAGCAAGATAATGCCCTCCGGCACAAGGCGAGAGTTTCTGCTGCTCGTCTTCGTGCTTGCCAAAAGCCACCTTGGGTAGTAAGGTTGCCGGATCTCTCTCCAAATTGGAACGTTTGGAGTATTGTAGGCACGGCCCTCGAACCAGCTGGGGGATTTGACGGTCTGGAGTGAGAATTTGGCAGAAAGTTTGCACGTCTCCTTCAGGAGGAAATCCATCTACTCTATCAATCAATGCCAAACCCAATAGCTGCTTGCGTAAAGACCAGAGGTTGACCAACGCGTTATTGGTTTGCTCAATTTGTGAAGCATTTCCTCTTGAATAATTCACTCATTTTTCTGAAATCGTAATCGTTTATTTGTCTGTACACGTGCATCACATCAACCTACTTTCGTCCCATTCGGAGAATTCCTTCTTAAAGCGTTCTTCAGAGTTTTTTGTTTGAAAAATTAAAGAATATCAATTATTCTTATAGATGTGTCGATATTTTTGAAAAAAATGGTCCTCTCGATTATTAACTAGATCTTCTCGTAGGATGGCCCTGCAGTAACGGTTTTAAGCTTATTTTCTTAGCTGAAATAATTTTTACGCTGTTTAATTAAAAGTGAACATAAAAAAAGATTTCGAAAAACTTGCACTTCTCTTGGGATCTTTTTTTAACTAACTCAGTTTTTATTTTATAAAAATAATTTTAAAGAAATAAATTGCTGTAAAAATGTCAACTTTCTTTCTCTAAAATTTACTTTCATAAAATAAAAATTGAGTTAGTTATTTTAAAAAACTGTTTCCTGTGGTTTATCACCAATAACGTAATAGAGCAGTCAATATTTTCTTCGCCTTTATATTCCTAAACGTCTCCGATACACTGTGAATTGAAGCTTAAGAAAACCGAGAAGATTCTGTTTTAGGTCCAGGATCTGAGTCCAACCTTGTAGTTTTAAATGTGTCCTTACACAGCGGGTCCAATATAGTGATAAGATTAAATGACTGAACAACTACATTCTAGAAAAAAGCCCATCAGTCTACAAAGGAAATGGTTTACAAAACACTTGTGGACCCATGCTATAATACTTCTCAAGTGTGTGGGACCCATACCAAAGAAAACTAACAGGCGTATAGAACGTATGCAAGAAAGTACAGCTCGAATGTTCACAGGTTTGTCTGACCCGAGGGAGAGCACCACGGAAGTAAAAAATCTGAATTGCTGAAGCCTCAAGGTAGATGGCAACCATCCCTCTAAGAACTACTTACAAAGTTTAAATACCGGTATTAAGAGACGAAACTAGGAATACCCTACAGCCTAATGCCTATCACTTCAGTAGCGACCGCAAAGACAGTAGTAGACCAATTACAGCGTGCATGAGGGCTTCTAATCAAGCATCATTTCGGCGCTCCAAATGCGAATGGAACGGGAAGAAATCCAAATAAGTGGCACATAGGAACCACAGTTCGCCATGCATTCCATAATAGATTTCATAGTAGAAATGTAGATGTAGAATTATGTTATCGTTGCTTTCGTGAAATAACACAGTGATGTTATGGGTAATGCAGTTGTTAATAGCGCAGCCAAAGAAGTTATTGCCGTAACGGGCATATCTCGTAATTTCCAACTAGGGATTACAGGTATGTCCCATTTAAGACATCATAAAAATAGCAACGGAAACTGGAGCCCATGGCAAGACACAAAGACAGGAAGTGTGCCATAACACGCCAACGGCCTTGCCTTAGTGGTAACACCGGTTTTCCCCAGATCACCGAAGTTAAGCGCTGTCGGGCTTGGCTAGCACTTGGATGGGTTACCGTCCGAGTATGGCGAGTGCTGTTGGCAAGCGGGGTGCCCTCAGCCTCTTGCTACTGGATGGAGGAGTAGCGGCACGGGTCACGAAAATTAATAACGGCCGAGAGTGTGCTGACCACATGAGCTCCGGATCCGCATCAGGTGACGCCTAGGGGCTAAGGGTGACACGGCGGCCGGTGGGTACCGCTAGGCCTTACAGGCCTGTTCCGACGGTCTTTTTCTTTGTTTGTGCAATAATATACCCGGAGTTTCGTCATCCATGAAATCCAATAGACTCGCAATCCGGACGAACTGACAACTTCAATAATTAGCATCAAATTTAACCCTAGCATTACCAACGTATTTTTTGTTACATGTAATACCACAATTTATTTTATCTTAAATCAAGTTTCTTTACTTCTGATACCTCTAATAACAATTCAAAATGCTTAGACATTGTTTTTGTATACTGGATAATAAAAGATGTTATTATAATAGGAATAAAATGAACAAATCACGAGATTCAGTTTATATATTTTTTGGAGTAATGTTTCAAAATAGTGTTTTCTTATAAAAACTACTTTTTTTAATTCGATACACTACATGAAGCAAACAAAATTTACTGTCTCATTCTGCAACGCATTTTTCACACAACACTGTCTTCCTGCAGTGTTTCCCACAGATGTGTTTGTGGCACTGAGAGTAGGTAACAGTTGACTTTCCCAGCTTGTTGTACTTGATCTTTTTAGATGCAGCTTCTTGGCTGCTTAGGTGGCACCGTCCACGTGTTCCTGGTTCTGATGTTGAGGATGATGGTTCTACAGAGCAGCTGAGCTTCCGTTGTGTGATGCTTTCCATTGCCATTATTACTGGCTTCTGAAGTCCATACAAATTTTGTGCCCGTTTATCTACTTGAGATCTTATTAGTTCGAGACCTAAGTTAGTGATAAAAACCCTTCTGCGGTTTAGCAAATTCTTTTTCCAATTCGGAAAGCTGAGGAGGAAGAGTGAATATACATTTATTGCTGCTATGTCAATGAGTGTGTAGAAGAGGGACAAAGGCCATCTTCTTGTTCCTCTCTTTGTGCTGTAGCGTCTTGTCATCTGGTCTATGGTGTCCACGCCTCCCTTTGTAGAATTATAAAAAAGATTTATGTTAGTCTTTTTTGAGTCTTCATTCAACACCCCTTCTGAGTGATAAGTTGAAAGCATCAACAGCAGTCGCTTTGGCTTCTCGCGGACTAGCGTTGATGCAAGAGTAACTGGTGGCCTCTGTGTCTGAGGGTCAGTATAAGCAAAGATGGAAGAGTGTAAACTGCGGCCAGTTGTAGTCTTCAGCTCTTCAGGTATGTGTCGTCTGTTAGACTGTTGGGTGCCAACAAGTGTGAGGTGAAAATCATTCCATGGAGTCTCAGCAAGCTCCACTGAAGTATAGTACCGATCTGTGGTAACATTACGGCCTGATTTGTCAATAGGTTTTATTAGTCTCTTTACAATTTCCATCGGTCCATTTGAATGCTGTGTATTTCCTGACTTGCCTGTATAGATGTCCATGCTGATCACATATCTAGTCTCAGAATCAGACAGCATTCGAATTAGAATGCCGTATTTTCCAGGTTTTTCTTTCAGAAACACCTTGAATGGACAGCGACCACGGAACAAAGACAACATCTCATCCACTGTTGTATGTAGACCAGGAATGAAATACAATGGAAGTGAAGAATTGAAGCTTTCAAAAATTTCCCTCATTGGAGCAAACTTGTCAGTCTGGCGACGAATTTCTCTTGTGTTCTTATCATCAAACCTCAATATTTTAGTCAATTCGAAAAATCGGGTCCGACTCATTGATCCATAGTACACTTGTCGGCCCTGAAGCAAAGACCATAAATCTTGGACAGGTATCTTATTGTCATGATTTGAACCCATGATTAGCAAGAGTCCTATATAACAAAATAACTCATCTTCATCTGTGTGCTGAATATCTAGTCGAGAAGCCTCTTCATTTGAGTGTAGTTTTATTAGATTCATAATTTGAGGTGTAAAAAAGAGCTCTATAGCCTCTTTCGGAGACGCAATTCTTCCTTGTTGTCCTAGCCCCATTCTTTCTCGCACTATATTTTGTACAGAACGCCGATATTGTCGAGATGGCTTCGTAATATACTCTCGTCTACTTTTTGCAATGAATTTATCACATTCCGTATCATTATCATCTGGTGGATTGGCTTCAACCTCATCTTCATTCTCAGACGATGAATCAGTTCTAATTTCTTCCACATCATCATCCACTTCACTTTCCTCTAAATCTGATTCGTTCAAAACTTCTTCTAGCACTCTTTCAATGGAACTATCACGTAAACGTTGTCTACTCATGTTGCTGGTTCAACATCAGCAGAAACACTGAAAATAACAATGGTCCGCTTCATAATAATATGTCTGAAGGCAACAATGCCAAAATTCGTTTCATGGTAAGAATTTGAAACGAAAGACTCAACTTCGTAAATCATTCCTTGCTATTACCAACGGGTGGGCTTCTAAGGCCCACAGAAAATTAAATCAAGTAAATGAATTTTAATTACATTTTTATTCCGAAATTCTGTAATGACTCAATAGTACATTCAATAACGAACAATTACCTTTGCTTTCAAGTTCATATATCAAAGGGTGTGGATACAACATAGAAAAACTGAGTCAGTGGGCCTACGAGCCCCCCCCCCCCCCCCCCCCTCCCGTTGGTAATGCTAGGGTTAATCTCGGACTTTTTCGCGGACATGTGTACTGGATCTGTGGTGTCACCGCCAGACACCACACTTGCTAGGTGGTAGCCCTTAAATCGGTCGCGGTCCGTTAGTATACGTCAGACCCGCGTGTCGCCACTATCCGTGATTGCAGACCGAGCGCCGCCACAGGGCAGGTCTAGTCTACAGAGACTCCCAGGCACTCGCCCCAGTTGGACAGCCGACATTGACAGCGAGGGTTCACTGTCTACAGACGCTCTCAATTGCAGAGACGACAGTTTAGCGTAGTCTTCAGCTACGTCATTTGCTACGACCGAGCAAGGCGCCATATTCAGTTGTTTCAAAAATGTATTCTGAACAGATGATATTGTGAATCATGTACTGTCTAGAGCGACGTTCATCATTAAAGGATTAAAGTTAAGTATCAAACTAATTACGCCCGCTTTCTGAATTCTAATTCCTTGTCATGTTCCATACCTCACGTCAGTATAGTCCTTCCCTCTTCACGCCAGCCTGCGTGAGCTAAAACGCGTGCATTTCGGCCTCCACTAGTAACACGGTGTTGGCTCTTCTGCCAGCACAACAGGATGCATACTCTTTTCTGTTGTTGTGGGGTAAAGGAGGAAGCAAACTGTGTTTTGTTTAGATGTTCCACGAAACTGCAGTAGTGGTCTTACGCGAATTTACACATTTTGGACACCTTTTTTCCAACCTAACAAAGCTCGCAGGATCGCAAAACTAACTGCACACTCTTCAGATTAACTGTTGTATCAACACAATGCAGCCCATGTGTTTAAAACCGTACCGTAACAATAATTATCTGTAACAAAACAAGCAAATGTACAGTGTGTGTCAGTTGGAGCGCTCAGCATTCAGGACTATGACAGGAACTATCATTCGAAGCAAAAATGTCTTTACGGCAAACTCTTTGCTTATCACATTTGCAGTTTAGGGATCAGTGGGTTATAAAGCACATATTTTGACTGACTTACTACAGAAAGCACAAAGGACTGCAATTCCGACAGCTGACTCAAGACGAAAGTTAAACATACCATGGACGAGAAGATTAACAAGGATGAACAAAGAATCAAGAAACAAACGGAAATGTTATCAAAAAGCGACTACGGCAAGGGACAGAGATATTAGGCTCATACAGCTCAGGGAAGAAAAACAACGCTACAAACAAGGGTTACAAAAATACACCAGAAGAACATTGAAACACACACCTGCAGAAACAGCTCCAAACCAACATTTGGGGGGGGGGGGGGGGGCCTTCAAAATACAAATGGAGTGTCTGAAGACGCCGCTAGTCTTAGCATCGCAGAGGCGAAAAAAAATGGTTCAAATGGCTCTGAGCACTATGGGACTTAACATCTGTGGTCCTGAGTCCCCTAGAATTTAGAACTACTTAAACCTAACTAACCTAAGGATATCACACACATCCATGCCCGAGGCAGGATTCGAACCTGCGACCGTAGCGGTCACGCGGTTCCAGACTGAAGCGCCTAGAACCGCACGGCCACACCGGCCGGCCTCGCTGAGGCGAGATGACGGTACCGTGACAAAGGGATGGAGAAGTTCTGCGGAATTCCTGCTGGTGACCAATAGGAACATCGTGCGGCGAGAGCAGAGATGTGCCCTGGTAAGGCTGTCGGTAGCTTTCAACATCACTTCAGTGCAATCACTCTACGTGGTGTTTCGAACCTTCCCTATCGACATAACCATTCGGTTTTGGGCTGCAATGTACTGGCTGAGGAGGGGGAGACAGGATATGTTAGTCGAGGTTACCGGACACGACATCTCCGAGAACACCAACTCGTTAAAAGGCGGGTTGATAACTGGCAAAGGTTCAAATGGTTCAAATGGCTCTGAGCACTATGGGACTCAACTGCTGTGGTTATCAGTCCCCTAGAACTTAGAACTACTTAAACGTAACTAACCTAAGGACATCACACACATCCATGCCCGAGGCAGGATTCGAACCTGCGACCGTAGCAGTCGCACGGTTCCGGATTGCGCTGGCAAAGGGAATAGGAGTTAAGCGATTAGGTCCTTACCCTGTGCGCTTATACCGCGTATGCCGCAGCGAGAGTGTTACTTGTACATGTGGGGAACATGGATCCCCAAACAGCATACTTTTTTACTGTCACCGATACGGAACAGCACGCCAGACACCAGCGTAGTACGACAATGACTTGATAGGGGCATTAAGAGACAAAGACAAGTGGGAGATGATAGAATCGCTGATGATGTCTCAACGACATTACATGACGAATACAGACGGATACAGAGCACTGCAACACACATGAAACACGTAAGACAGCATTCCAGTTCGAACCCAACACAGGTAGCCGAACATTTTCACCAACACGTACCGCAGACAACCTTACACAACATCTAGAACAATTAAACTGTATTAGAATAAACATTGTAATGCAATTAACCCTGTAAACCTATTCTAGTTTAACTATAGATTAGATTAGATTAATACTAGTTCCATAGATCATGAATACAATATTTCGTAATGATGTGGAACGAGTCAAATTTTCCAATACATGACATAATTAAGTTAATTTAACAACATACTTAAGTTAATATAACAACTTTTTTATTTTTTGCGTTTTCTTTATTTTTTATATTTTTTTTGTTTTTTTTTCTTTTTTTCTTAATTTATATCTAAAAATTCCTCTATGGAATAGAAGGAGTTGTCATTCAGAATTTCTTTTAATTTCTTCTTAAATACTTGTTGGTTATCTGCCAGACTTTTGATACTATTTGGTAAGTGACCAAAGACTTTAGTGGCAGTATAATTCACTCCTTTCTGTGCCAAAGTTAGATTTAATCTTGAATAGTGAAGTTCATCCTTTCTCCTAGTATTGTAGTTATGCACACTGCTATTACTTTTGAATTGTGTTTGGTTGTTAATAACAAATTTCATAAGAGAGTATATACTGAGAAGCTACTGTGAATATCCCTAGATCCTTAAATAAATGTCTGCAGGATGATCTTGGGTGGACTCCAGCTATTATTCTGATTACACGCTTTTGTGCAATAAATACTTTATTCTGTAGTGATGAATTACCCCAAAATATGATGCCATATGAAAGCAATGAGTGAAAATAGTCGTAGTAAGCTAATTTACTAAGATGTTTATCACCAAAATTAGCAATGACCCTTATTGCATAAGTAGCTGAACTCAAACGTGTCAGCAGATAATCAATGTGTTTCTTCCAATTTAATCTCTCATCAATGGACACACCTAAAATTTGGAATATTCTACCTTAGCTATATGCTTCTGATTAAGGTCTATATTTATTAATGACTTCATACCATTCACTGTACGGAACTGTATGTATTGTGTCTTATCAAAATTCAGTGAGAGTCCGTTTACAAGGAACCACTTAGTAGTTTTCTGAAAGACAGTATTGACAATTTCATCAGTTAATTCTTGTTCGTCAGGTGTGATAACTATACTTGATTCATTAGCAAAGAGAACTAATTTTGCCTCTTCATGAATATAGAATGGCAAGTCATTAATATATATTAAGAACAACAAAGGACCCAAGACTGACCCTTGTAGAACCCCATTCTTGATAGTTCCCCAGTTTGAGGAATGTGCTAATCTTTGCATAAACAGCAGGCATATCCCTCCCGCAGTCATTATACCGCTGTTGGGATGTAGCACTTGTAACTGAACGTTTAGTGTATAAGCAACAAAACAGGTAAAATTCAACACATGTAATATAGGATTGAAGGTTAATTAGTAACACCAAGAAATAACATACTTCACATTCACACACCACTGCGATTACCACATTGTATATAATAGTTCTAGTATTTTTTAAATAGTGTTTAGAAATATTAATCCGTGAATGAAACTGTAGCGAACCAGGCTCGAAGTTGTTCCGAGGCTTTCAGACCAAGCTGGCTCAGATATGGCAATATTTCTCTCTCTCTCTTTCTATCCAAGTCTTTACTATCATCTATCATCAAATCTTCTTAAAAATTTTATATTTTTTGTGTTTTTTTCAATTTCTAATGTATTTTTAATTTATTATTACTTCCATTGTAATTGCTGAAAACAGTAATTGCTGCCTGTAATATGCAATGTGTTTTGTAATCTGCATGAAAAACTGTAAAATGGACGACCTGCTTTAAGATTTAAAGCAACAGGTCTCTAAATGAGCAGTAAATCAAATCAAATTTCCATATTTTGAGAGTTGGTAGTATGGACCAAAACAAAACAAAAATGTTCAGTAATCATGGGCTTTAAAGTGCATGCCTTATAAGCGATAAGCACTTGTCCAGTGGAAGAGATTTATTTCACAGTACTGAAGATCAAGAAGTGCTCATAGCATCTGAGGTATGCATTTTAGGCTCCATTTCTACTAGACTTTGTTTGGTCTAAATAATCGTTCCTGCCATATCCCTGATTATTGACCATGCCTACTAAAGCAAAAAATGGTTCAAATGGCTCTGAGCACTATGGGACTTAACATCTGAGGTCATCAGTCCCCTATAACTTGGAACTACTTAAACCTATCTAAGGACATCACACACATCCATGCCCGAGGCAGGATTCGAACCTGAGACCGTAGCGGTCGCGCGCTTCCAGACTGAAGCGCCTAGAACCGCTCGGCCACAGCGGCCGGCCCTACTAGAACACCCTGTACTAGCTGTATATCGTAAGCTACAGGCCAAAAAATAAACTAAAAAGTTTAAGAGGACAAAGTGTTGACTATCGTGAAGTCGTCACCATGCTGACGGTAGGAAGATTAGAGTTTAGTGTGTCATCGATATGGAGGTGATGAGTGCCAGCAGACAGAAAGGGCCAGAGTCCGGCACAAGTAGGTGCACATTGTCTCGCAGAGAGCAAGAAAAGCTAACGACCTGATCAGTGCAAGAATTTTCTCAATGCAGCCGGCAGCGGCAAGTTGTGCAGGAGAGCCACCCTTTGGTATCTGAGATTCCTGCCCACCCTCGCGTCCCCTTCACTTCCGTCGAGGAACCGCATAACGAAGCGGCTATCACCACCCCCTTATTTCACGAAAGACGTTGACTGCAATCGCCTGTATTCTCTGCAGGGGAAATGCGCCAACTATATTTCACCCATTTGTACTTTCTGCCGAAACCGTAGAAGTGATACTCGTATGAAAGGCAAAAATTAACCAAACATTCGTAGTCAACTGCTTACGTGTAGCTCTTTATGATTATGACCCACATTTGCCCCCGAGAACACCGCATACGTTAAACTCCTACCAAAACGTTTCACTTAGCTGAGTGACGCGGTCGCGTCTATTTTCGTGCTTTCCTCCTGTTGCACGTTAAAATGTGCTCCTCCATTTCAGTAGCCTGCTCTGGCAGTCTATTGGCGCTGTATCTTACCCTAGAGTTAGACGTAACAGCTCTCGAACCAGCCATAACGTGTATTTGAACTTATTACCTTCACTTATTAAAGAAAGCTGTTATGATGAAAACGAAAAGAGCCTCTTCCCATCCACTCAGGGTATGACGTCCCTCAGTACATTTCCCGGATTCTGTTCTTCAAAATTTTGTACTTTTTTTCTCGTACAGTGGTTCAGTAACGTTTTGGAAAGTCTACATCACGTGTTACAAGTGATGTTAGGTTCCGTCATTCACATATCCTATTATGAGATGCAGGCCACTGTTGTGACTTCAACGAATTGCTTGTGGTAGCAATTCGTATTTTGTAAGATAAAGCTGGCATCAGCTTTCGGATTGGTGTGACCGCAACA
Source organism: Schistocerca gregaria (assembly GCF_023897955.1). NCBI lineage: Eukaryota > Metazoa > Arthropoda > Insecta > Orthoptera > Acrididae > Schistocerca > Schistocerca gregaria. Next base: position 809,445,596 of record NC_064931.1, on the reverse strand, counting down.
GCTCTATAGTAGGCACAGGTCTACTGGCTGCGGTATGCCGGTGCCATCTTATGACTCAACCGGTCAGTTGTAGAGGGACTTACATTTTAATGTGAACTGTGAACCACGGTACAACTCGCCGTTTTGGAACATTAACTTATCATTACCAGAGTATTTAGTATTGTATTGCTGCAATTTGTTTTAACCTAATAACTACTTTTCTTCATTGGGCCATAGTATTTCACATTTGTTTATACAGGATGGTCAGAAACAGTCTGAAAAGCTTGTAATGGTATTGCATGGTAGTTTGTGCTGAGAAATAACTTTTAAGAGAAAACTTCGGAACGTTGCGCCGTTTTGGGGTTAATTAACTTTGAAGTCGGGCATTCAGGCCATTACGCGCGCAAGTTCAAGCTGCTCCCAAGAGATGGTGTCGCCCAACGTGTACTTCGTTTGGTTTCCTAAAACCAAACAAGAGAGCGATACAAAAATTGGACGTGGAACGGTAGTATGGATCGAACCCGAGCCAAACGGAGAGCAGTCTCGTGAGTTGTCGCCCACGCTGTGAGAACAACTGGCATCAATAACCGTATCCGGTGAGCCGGCTGAATTGGCTTGCGCGACTGTCTGATTGGCCAACTTAAATGCCAGTTAACTAGGAAACAGCGGAACGTATAGAATTTTTTTTACAATTATTTCTCAGTGCAACCTACCCTGCAACACCCTTATAAACTTTCCAGCCTGTTTCTAGTCACTCAGTATAAATCACGAACACATGATCAATAATCAGTACTCGACGCAGTTTTTTATACAGTTTCGTAAATAACTACTGAAATAAATGCAAAAATGTAAGTAATAAATTATTTACTACCTAATGGTTCAAATGGCTCTGAGCACTATCGGACTTAACTTCTGAGGCCATCAGTCCCCTAGAACTTAGAGTTACTTAAACCTAACTAACCTAACGACATCACATACATCCATGCCCGAGGCAGGTTTCTAACCTGCGACCGTAGCAGTCAAGCGGTTCCGGACTGAAGCGCCTAGAACCGCTCGTCCACAGCGGCCAGCCACTACTTAATAATAAAAGAAAACGTTAGAATACAACACTTATTATTACATTATTCATTAACTTTTATTTTATATTTCTGTGTATTTTATTAACTCGCAATTCTAGTGAATGCATAGACTATTTGCAGGATCACAGCAACAGGTTATTATTTGCAGCAAATTAGCTGCAGGGCATGAAAGCAGACGTGCGTGGCTATTCTTTTTAGACAAAGCAGTGCACAACCCAAGTACCTAAAGTAAGAGTAACCAGAGGTAAAGAAGCAACGGCTTTGTTCGTGTGAGATACTGTTTCGAAGAACAACTACTCAGCAGTAACCGTCAGGTACAGTCGCGTGACGTCTGCCAATGTTTGTTCTTCTCGAGGCCTTCACATATGATGCGTACGTGATGATGCTGTAAGCAAGATCGGAACTCATCTGGAAAGACGACATGGCGCCACTCACATGTGCAGTGTTGTCGTAGGACACACCATTGTCGGCGCTTCACCTGCAGCCACGTGTAGGGAAGCTGTCTCTGTACTGACTCTTAGAGATGCTCCAGAGCCCTTCGCACTGTCTGTGTGATACTTGTCTTTCTGCAAGCAAGTTCATTTCCTTAATCAAGGTACGTGACGTGGTTGTACGACCCTACACGGCCGAGCAAACAATATGTCTATCAAATGGTTCAAATGGCTCTGAGCACTATGCGACTTAACTTCTGAGGTCATCAGTCGCCTAGAACTTAGAACTAATTAAACCTACCTAATATAAGAACATCACACACATCCATGCCCGAGGCAGGATTCGAACCTGCGACCGTAGCGGTCGCTCGGCTCCAGACTGTAGCGCCTAGAACCGCACGACCACTGCGGCCGGCAATATGTCTATCCTCTCAAGCACTAGTTGCGTGGGACCGTTGAGATCCTGCGTGGCGTTGAGTGTGGCTCTCCTGAACGCTTTGATTCGATATCTGCAAAACAGTCGTGAGATGCTGAACAACGAGCAGCAATATCCTGGAGCGACAAACAGTAGTCTCGGCAGTCTATGATCCGACAGTTGCTGGTAGGCGTTTCTTCTTCCTAGACGAGGCAGAACGCGATCTGTTCTCATACAACCAACTGAAATTCAAATGCGGTTTCTGAACGAGAGATGCGCTGCATAATACACAGTCCAGTCACATTAATGAGACCTCATATGTTCGACGTTGACGTGCAGTAATCACTCACAGACGCAGGTGACAGCACTGGAGGTGGAGAGTATACAAAGTGTGTCGGGACTGACACGGATAACAGTGAAGTCGTTGTCGTTATGAGTAAGCGAATCGATTTACCTGACGTCCAACACGGCATGATCTTTGGATTTTGGGGCCAAGGTCGGAAATATTTCCGAAGTGGGTAAGCCTGTAAACTATTCGCGAGCGGCCGTGGTTAAAGACTACCGTGCATTGCAAAATGCCGCTATCCAAAACCGATGTCGATGCAACTGTGGTGCATCGCGAGTCATGGATGACAGGGATGAACGACGGCTGCGGATATGTGTAAGGGCGAACAGACGTGCAACTGTTGCGCAACTGGCCGCCCAACTGAACCGAGAGGCTACCAACAGCGTCTCCTCAACGACCGTTCAGCGAACGTTGCTGTGTACGGGCCTTCACATCAGGTGCCTGGTACGTGCAACCGTGCTGATTGCTGTACATCGGCAACGAAGACTGGAATTTGCACGGAAATAACGCAACTGGACGCACACTGAGTGGCGATAGGTTGCCTTTTCAGATGAATCACGTTTCATGCACCATCGGACAGATGGTCGTTAGTATGTACGGCATGAAACGTTTGAAGTCAAACAACCTGCAACTAGGAAGGAGCAGTACGATCTGAGGAATGTTTCCGTAGCATTCCCTGGGTGATCTCGTCATTCTGGAAGGCGCAATGGATCAACACGTCCGTACCTACATACAGTTGATTTTTTTCTCGAGACGATGGTGCCTACCATGAGGACACTGCAAGGTGTCACACAGCTCGCAGTGTGCATGCGTGCTTCGAAGGGCACCAGGATGAGTTTATCGTACTCTCCGGGACACCAGACTCCCCTGATTTAAGCGAAATCGAGGTGTTCGCATTAATGGGACTGGACAGTCTATTTACTTAGATACAGACTGTGGATAGCGTTATTCCTACCTAGTTCGTGTAGGTGGGCCGAAATGCTAATCACTTGGACACTGAAGGATTCTGTGGTGTCTCCGCCAGACAACACACTTGGTAGGTGGTAGCCTTTAAATCGGCCGCAGTCCGGTAGTATACGTCGGACCCGCATGTCGCCTCTATCAATGATTGCAGACCGAGCGCCGCCACACGGCAGGTCTAGAGAGACTTCCCAGCACTCGCCCCAGTTTTACAGCCGACTTTGCTAGCGATGGTTCACTGATTAAATACGCTCTCATTTGCCGTGACGATAGTTAGCGTAGCCTTCAGTTACGTTATTTGTTACGACCTAGGAAGGCGCCATTATCAGTTACTATTGATATTGTGAACTATGTACCGTCAAGAGCGACGTTCATCATTAATGGATTAAAGTTAAGTATTCCACCAGCTACGTCCGTTGTTTCTAAATTCTAATTTCCTTGTCCTGTTCCAGACCTCACGCCAGCCTGCGTGAGCTAAATCGCGTACCTTTCGGCCTCCTCTAGTAACATGGTGTTGGCTCTACTGCGAACCACAAAAGATTCAGTACAGTTCATGCCGATATGACGTTTGTTCCATGCCGTCTTCACGGCGCTGCAGTTTTAATGCCTAACAGGGTATACCATTGTGGCAGTGGTAAGAGATTCATTCGGTCAGCATGTAAATTGCCATATGATTTAGAGCCAGAGCGGCTCAACAAGCGGTGTATGCGGCAGCTATGGCAGTTGTCATCACGTTATTAATTTTATTAATGGCACTAAACGTATAGATCTCAGGACCTTTAGGCCGCTTATGTGTCATGTGTCTGTACTGTAGCCGACCGCTGTGACCGAGCGGTTATAGGCGCTTCAGTCCAGAATCGCGCTGCTGCTATGGTCGCAGGTTCGAATCCTGCCTCGGGCATGGATGAGTGTGATGTCCTTAGATTAGTTAGGTTTAAGTAGTTCTAAGTCTAGAGGACTGATGACCTCACATGTTAAGTCCCATAGTGCTTAGAGCCATTTGTACCATCTGCACTGTAGTTGTATCGTGTAAGCGACTGTTGTGAAGTGTTACGTGATAAGAAGATGGAGAGGGTGAAACCTGGTCCTGGCACATAGCTTACTACTCACCAAAAGCACTAAAGGAACCGAGAGATTCACATCCCCATCCGAGACACTGATCACTGTCATGCCCTCTCTACATGTGACACAATGGAGGGATTTGGAATTTAATCAAGGACTCTCGGATAGAGTCTGGCGATCACGAATTGTACTTCGCGATCAAAAATTGTGCTTTGCTCCATATCCCCCTCTCGTGTCTCTCTCACCGACCAAATAATAGCAGTGAAAATAGTTTCACCAATAGGAATGGGACTGGTTACCTTCGATGAGAGTGCCACCACATACACGTGCGTTAGCGAACCTATTGGACGTTTGTTGCAGACCGCCTTCATAGCGTTGCAGTTTTAATGGCCAACAGTGTAGCAGTTGCGGGGCAGTGGTAAGAGGTTCAGATGATCAATATCACTGCAGCCGTCGACACAGCAGAAGGTTTTAGATAAGGTAACTAATTTTAATACGATATTGTGATTTAGTTCCCGAAATTTCACTTTCGACTTCCCAAGTACGTTGCCATTGCCTCTCGACAGAGGAGAAATTTCAACACCAGCATTAAGATTGGCTCGCATCGAAAGTTTTACAGGCATTCAACAGACACGACTTTCGTTGTGAATACGCTCTGCACGTGTGTAATCCAAATCGTTACACCTTAAAACACTAATCAATGTTCTTACGTTCCGTATTATGCTCTTAACTTGTATCATGAGAAAGTCTTATTTAATTAAATTGCCCTCCCTTTGAGCGCTGTAATTATTCTCAAAGGTCTAAATTGTTTGAATGGCCACTTAGTTCCAACTGTCCGTCTATAAATGCACACGTCGAGTCCTTCGTTGACCTGCCATATTCTCCGGCAGGCTCCTTATCTCAGTTATGAGAGCTACTGCCGGCCGGTGTGGCCGTGCGGTTCTAGGCGCGTGACCGCTACGGTCGCAGGTTCGAATCCTGCCTCGGGCATGGATGTGTGTGATGTCCTTAGGTTAGTTAGGTTTAAGTAGTTCTAAGTTCTAGGGGACAGTTGTTAAGTCCCATAGTGCTCAGAGCCATTTTAACCATTTGAAGTAGTAACACATCCCCGAGGCTCTGCAGGCGGCACAAGCAGGGCGTACAGTGGGCGTATCCTTTGGTGGAGTTGTGCGCTTACATCCGCAGAGCTACGACCCTGTTATCGCTTGAGCCCTTGGACACGCTAATAGATGCATCGGTTCACTACTGCTAATACTCCGACTTCAGGCCACAAGTGGCTCATCGGGACCATCCGACCGCCGTGTCATTCTCAGCTGAGGATGCGGAGAGGAGGGGCGTGGGGTTACCACACCACTCTCCCAGTCGTTATGACGGTTTTCTTTGACCGGTGCCGCTATTATTTGGTCGTCACTTCTGCTAGCTATACGGGTTTTCCTCTTTCGGCACTCACTCTCAACAGACTTTGTACGATTGCGACTTACTTGTTGTGTTAGGACTCTGTCCCTAGCCAGCCGTTCACTACCTGCACATAGTTCTTACCGACCAAACGAAACTGTGATTCAAGATAGTAGGAAGGGCAGCATCGGTAGTAGATGTTTAATCTGTTTATTTCAGACCGATTTCAGATGCTCTGTAGCTATCTTCAACGCCATTACGTCCAAGTCATGTTGACTTGTATATAACGGCACTGAATAAAAACTTACGACCGATGGTGCCCTTCCTCCTGCCTTTGGCCTCAATAATACGTTCGTGGAGCGCGCTTTTCCTGATGGAAACAAACCTGAAGGAAACTGTAATTTGTCCTACCACGTCAGTAAGTGCCGAGTGACACTGAACTTTGCTACCTACGCCGACTAAGACAGTACCCTGGCGACGAGGCCGTTACGGATACTAAAGAACCCCATGCTGAGTCCCAATAAACAAATTGCGTCACAACACTAGAGTATTTTAACTAACAAAAGAAAGAGCTTTTCCTTTTAAAAAACTGAAAGAATTGCGCCTACGCACTTCCGTTGGAAAAGCCTAGAAATTCATGAGGAAACTGGGGTCTGAAGCTGGCCAGCAAATAAAGTGTACCACAATATATGTTTCCATTCACCTACTGTCCAGTTTCTATGTTGTTAGCTCCATTGAAGACGTACAGCTTAATACACAACTGCGGTACCTCTAGTGCCATAGCGGAACACCTGTAGGAAACGTCTAAAGGCAGAGACAACAAATGATCAACACCTTCGGCGAGGAAGGAGTTCATGGGAACGAAGAATAACCTTCAACCAAATCCCCAAATTTTGAGTCTGTTTACATTGTCAGAACTTAACACAGTTCTAGCTAGCGCTAAGTGCTGGTAAGCAAAAAGTTTTCATCGAATATTTTCTAGCTTTTTGATTCATATTGGACTAAGAGTAAAAGACTGGACCCCCAAACTTTTCAGTGTAACTCTAAAAGACACTAAATCTCCTTGTTCGCAGAAAAATGCTAATTAAACAAAATGGAAATTCGACTGGCTCGTTTCAGGTCAATATATCTTCTCATCGCTGTGTAAGCTCACCAGACAAATTACAATGGGCATTCAGTAATTAAGGCAACTTTATTTTCTGAGAGCAGGCTGGTTTTATTCGGGATCCCAAATCACCATATGACTCCCCACGCTTTTGGCTACAAACCCTGTTTTTCAACATAATCTCCGCTCAATGCGTCGCCCTTACGCCACACTTGCTGCAAGCTGTGTCACTCTACTGGTGACGTCGGAGCCAACGTCTCGCTGCATCAATAACCTCCATATTAGCCACTTATCCACGTTGCTTCCCACGGATTGTATCCTTCATTTGGCGAAACAGATGGAAGTCGGAGGGTACGAGTGCCTGCTGTAGGGTGGATGAGGAAGTTTTATGAGTTCCTCTAAGGTGCACAGACTTATGTGGGGCCTTGCAGTCTCATGGGGAAGGAGATGTTTGTTTGCATTTTTGTGGCGACGAACACTCTGAAGTCGTTTCAGGGTTGATACACTCATGCTAATAAATTAAAGATAATTGCAGGAAGTGGTGCCACACAACGTGGCACTACACAAAACTGGCGCTAATAGCATAGGCACATAGGGAACACACACGACTCACATCTGTACATCCACTGTATTGGTAATAAGTTGAGAAAACCGTACCGAAACGCATGTGCTACAAACCCCCCCTGTTTCCTGCGCATGTACCCCGACATCAGTATGGGATATGATCACCATCCACACATACACAGGCCGCACAACGGGTTGGCATACTCTGAATCAGGTGGTCGAGCAGCTGCTGGGGTATAGCCTCCCATTCTTGCACCAGTGCCTGTTGGAGCTCCTGAAGTGTCCTAGGGGTTTGAAGACGTGCAGCGATACGTTGACCGAGAGCATCCCAGACGTGCTCGATGGGATTTAGGTCTGGAGAACATGCAGGCCACTCCATTAGCCTGATGTCTTCTGCTTCAAGGTACTCCTCCACGATGGCAGCTCGGTAGGGCCGTGCGTTATCATCCATCAGGAGGAAGATGGGACCCACTGCACCCCTTGAAAAGGCGGACATACTGGTGCAAAATGACGTCCCGATACACCTGACCTGTTACAGTTCCTCTGTCAAAGACATGCTGGGATGTAAGTGCAGAAATCATAATCCCGCCAGACGCCATCAAACCACGACTTCCATTTAGGTCCCTTTCAAGGACATTAAGGCGTTGGTATCTGGTTCCTGGTTCACGCCAGATGAAAACCCGGAGAGAATCACTGTTCAGATTGTACCTGGACTCGTCCGTGAACATAACGTGGGACCACTGTTCCACTGGCCATGTACTGTGTTCTTGACACCAGGCTTTACGGGCTCTCCTGTGACCAGAAGTCAGTGGTATGGACAGAGGTCATTTGGAAAGAGGTGCCACACAAAAGGTTGTTACCCACAGCGCCATATAGAGCTGTGGGGTTAACAAATCAGAAACTGGACAGTAGTTGAATGGAAGCACGTATTGTGGTACAATGACCGGCACTGTTGTCTCTTATCAAACGATGTAAGCTTCGAGTGCACCGACAACGTAATGAGACGTTTAACCCACACTGTGTGCGGATTATATATGGTCCATTCACATTAGTGTGATCACCGACTATGTTTGACGTCTACGTGCAATAACCACTCACAGACGGCATGTCACTGGCAATAGCGGGAATATAAACGTTATGGGGAGGTAGGGGCGAGGCGCGGAAAACAAAAAGAATGGTTCAAATGGCTCTGAGCACTATGGGCATTAACATCTGTGGTCATCAGTCCCCTAGAACTTAGAACTACTTAAACCTAACCAACCTAAGGACATCACACACATCCATGCCCAAGGCAAGATTCGAACATGCGTTCGTAGCGGTCGCGCGGTTCCAGGCTGTAGAGCGGAAAACAATACAGTCGATGTCGCATTACGGAAAGGGAGTGATTTATCTGACGTCCAAAAGGGCATAATTATTGCCTTTCGTTCCAAACGTGGAAACTTTTCCGAAACGGATAATTTTGCTAAGTGATCACGTGCCGCCGTGGTTAAAGTATTCCGAGAATGGCGAAATGACGCTATCCAAAATCGGTGCTGTAGTCCACCACAGGCCACAGATCACAGGGACGAATGATTGCTGCGGGTACGTGTACCGGCGAATAAACGTGCAGCTGAGGAGCAACTGACCACCCAGGTGAACCAAGGGGCTACCAACAGTTTCTCCTCAACGACCGTTGCTGGTGTAGCAGGCGCCTGGTTCATGCACCCATGCTGACTGCTGTTCATCGGTGACTGGAGGATCTATGAGTAGCGATAGATGGTCTTCCAAGATTAATCACATTTTATAATTTATCGAACAGATAGTCATTGGTATGTATGGTATGATACTTAAGGGTGCAGGCCGAAGGATGGAGAATTACGGTCGGGGGAATGGTTTCGTGGCATTCCTTGGATGCTCTTGTCATTCTTCGAGGCACAATGGATCAACACAAGCATGCGTCTATTGTTGGCGACCATGTCAGGCCCTGCATGCAGTTTGGTTTTCCTCTGCGTGGTGGTATCTACCAGCAGGAAAAGCAATGTGTCACACGGCTCGCGTTTTGCGTGTGTGGTTGGAAGAGCACCAGAATGACTTTACCGTACTCTCCTGACCACCAAACTCCGTGGACGTAAACCCAATCGAAAATCTATGGCCGGCCGAAGTGGCCGCGCGGTTCTAGGCGCTACAGTCTGCACCAGCGCGACCGCTACGGTCGCAGGTTCGAATCCTCCCTCGGGCATGGATGTGTGTGATGTCCTTATGTTAGTTAGGTTTAAGTAGTTCTAAGTTCTAGGGGACTGATGACCTCAGCAGTTAAGTCCCATAGTGCTCAGAGCCATTTGAACCATTTTTTTAGTTAATCTGTTTGTTATCTGAGTTGCGTTTGTTTGTGTGAAACTACTTTCACTACTGTAATTTCCAATCACCACAATGTATAGCATGCAACAACCGTCAGACAGATGCTGCAGTACTGTGAAGATGTTGCCGTCACTGTTGGAAAAGATCAGCATTACAAATTAGTTTTATTCGCGATTCCAATGCACCATATTATTCCCCACTTTTTTAGCTACAAAATCATATTTTTCAACTAAATCCCAGTTCAATGCGACAGCCTTACGACACCTTGCTGGCAGGGCTTGTGTGTCCGGATGGTACCACACTGCTAGTCGATGTCGTAACCGACGTCTTGCTGTATCACTAACCTCCCTATCATCCACATACTGATCTTTGCAGAGTGCATCGCCGGCCGCTGTGGCCGAGCAGTTCTAGGCGCTTCAGTCTGGAACCGCGCGACAGCTACGGTCGCAGGTTCGAATGCTGCCTCGGGCATGTATATGTGTGATGTCCTTAGGTTAGTTAGGTTCAAGTAGTTCTAAGTTCTAGGGGACTGATGATCTCAGATGTTAAGCCCATAGTGCTGAGAGCCATTTGAACCATTTTTTGCCTTCATTTGGCCGAACAAATGGAAGTCGGGAGGTGTGAGATATTGGCTGTAGGGTGAATGAGGAAGAATAGTCCAACGAAGTTTTGTGAGCTCCTTACGCCACCTTACTCTCAGGGCCTGTATGTCCACATGGTACAACTTTACTGGTCGACTTCGTAGCCAACGTCTTGCTGTATCAGTAACCTCCCCTCCATCCACGTATTGTTTCCCACTAAGTGCATCCTTCACTTAGCCAAACAGATGCAAGTCGGGTGGTGTGAGATATTTGCTGTAGGGTGGATGAGGAGGGACAGTCCAATACAGTTTTGTGAGTTCCTCTCGGGTGCGCAGACTTCCGTGAGGCCTTGCACTGTCGTGTAGAAGAAACAATTCGTTTGCCTTTTTGTGGCTACGAACTCACTGAAGTCTTTCCTTCACTACAGGAGTCACAGCTGTGTGTGGCCGGTCGGCACGCGAGACATCGGACACGTTTGCGCAGCCTTGTTGTGACGATGACAGAAGCCTGGCCCAACGACTCATCGTGCTTTTGGTGACTGCCAAGTCTCTGTAGACATTCTGCGAGCGGCTATGAACATCTGTGATGCTCTAGTTTTCTGCCAAGGGAAGCTCAATGACAGCTCTCTGTTTGGAAGGCACTTCCTTTAAAGACGCCAATTTAAGGGCTACGTTTAGAATCACCAGCTGTCAGAATTCCATGAAAGTGTAACGGGTGAAACGGAAATATTCCATGATGTCCCTCAACAAACTCCGCACTTTTTCAACCAATATTGGCCCAGGAAGGAATGTATTGTATTACCTATTGAATGCCCCTCGCAACTAAACTTTCGCTATTTGAACCACGGAAAACTACACTCCTGGAAATTGAAATAAGAACACCGTGAATTCATTGTCCCAGGAAGGGGAAACTTTATTGACACATTCCTGGGGTCAGAAACATCACATGATCACACTGACTGAACCACAGGCACACAGACACAGGCAACAGAGCATGCACAATGTCGGCACTAGTACAGTGTATATCCACCTTTCGCAGCAATGCAGGCTGCTATTCTCCCATGGAATGGATGTAGTCCTGTGGAACGGCTTGCCATGCCATTTCCACCTGGCGCCTCAGTTGGACCAGCGTTCGTGCTGGACGTGCAGACCGCGTGAGACGACGCTTCATCCAGTCCCAAACATGCTCAATGGGGGACAGATCCGGAGATCTTGCTGGCCAGGGTAGTTGACTTACACCTTCTAGAGCACGTTGGGTGGCACGGGATACATGCGGACGTGCATTGTCCTGTTGGAACAGAAAGTTCCCTTGCCGGTCTAGGAATGGTAGAACGATGGGTTCGATGACGGTTTGAATGTACCGTGCACTATTCAGTGTCCCCTCGACGATCACCAGAGGTGTACGGCCAGTGTCGGAGATCGCTCCCCACACCATGATGCCGGGTGTTGGCCCTGTGTGCCTAGGTCGTATGCAGTCCTGATTGTGGCGCTCACCTGCACGGCGCCAAACACACATACGACCATCATTGGCACCAAGGCAGAAGCGACTCTCATCGCTGAAGACGACACGTCTCCATTCGTCCCTCCATTCACGCCTGTCGCGACACCACTGGAGGCGGGCTGCACGATGTTGGGGCGTGAGCGGAAGACGGCCTAACGGTGTGCGGGACGTAGCCCAGCTTCATGGAGACCGTTGCGAATGGTCCTCGCCGATACCCCAGGAGCAACAGTGTCCCTAATTAGCTGGGAAGTGGCGGTGCGGTCCCCTACGGCACTGCGTAGGATCCTACGGTCTTGGCGTGCATCCGTTCGTCACTGCGGTCCGGTCCCAGGTCGACGGGCACGTGCACCTTCCGCCGACCACTGGCGACAACATCGATGTACTGTGGAGACCTCACGCCCCACGTGTTGAGCAATTCGGCGGTACGTCCACCCGGCCTCCCGCATGCCCACTATACGCCCTCGCTCAAAGTCCGTCAACTGCACATACGGTTCACGTCCACGCTGTCGCGGCATGCTACCAGTGTTAAAGACTGTGATGGAGCTCCGTATGCCACGGCAAACTGGCTGATACTGACGGCGGCGGTGCACAAATGCTGCGCAGCAAGCGCCATTCGTCGGCCAACACCGCGGTTCCTGGTGTGTCCGCTGTGCCGTGCGTGTACAGCCCTCTCGCAGTGTCCGGAGCAAGTATGGTGGGTCTGACACACCGGTGTCAATGTGTTCTTTTTTCCATTTCCAGGAGTGTATTTATCGTACGGGTACCTAACTTTATACGAATTATATTCAAACTGTGTGCTGCAGGATTAGCGTTCTTAGCAGTGACTTGAAGGACTAACACACGATCCCAGATGATGTTCAGATGTGTGTGAATTCCTAAGGGAACAACTGCTGAGTTCATCGGTGCCTAGACTTAAACACTACTTATACTAAGTTATGCTAAGAACAAGACACACAACCAAGCCCGAGGGAGGATTCGAATCTCCATCGGGAGGGGCCGCACAGTCCGTAACTTGGCGCTTCAAACCGCGCGGCACCAACATCTCACCGGAGACGTTTCGGGAATCGGTAGAGTAACCAATCTCTATTGTGGTTCCAGGTTGTCGTGGATGCAGCTGGTCGTCACACTGAGCGACATTTGTAACATGGGACATGGCACACAATTAACTAATCTTACCCTCTTATACGGAAATGAAAATGTGTCTCCTTCAATGGTTTATTCGTTGTTTCTCTTCTCACGTCCTTGCAAATGTTTGCACACTGTTTCACTTTCCTACGATCACTTGTTTTCCGTGGGGGGCCCTCTCAAGTAGTGAAACTTTAAGTATTAGGTTGGTGCATAAGTTCGCAGCGTTTTTCCGTAAGTTTAATAAACAGTACAACTACACATAACAGAGGCTTTAGTCATCAATAATATATTCTCATTCGCTATTTACAACAGTCTGCCAACACTGAGGTAACCTTTCGATTCCGCGACTGTAGAAATCACGTGTGCTTTTGAGGCGAGGAACTCGTTCAGCTACATTCGGAGAGCATTTTCATCCAGAACGGATGTTCCTTGAAGGCTGTTCGTCAGAGAGCGGAAAAGGTGAAAATCAGAGGCCATAAGGTCAAGTGAATAAGGTGGGTGCCGAGTGATTTCCCAACCCAACTCGTTTCTAGTGTTTTTTGAAGTCTGGCAGTATGCAGGCGGGCGTTACCGTGAAGTACCTTCACTTGACGCAGTCTTCCTGGTCTTTATTCCTGGAATGCGACTGCAAGAGTCTCAGTTATCAACAGTAAACGTCAGCAATGATGGTTACACCTCGAGAAACAATTCAAAGTACACCAAACCTTCGCTGTTCCACCACGCGCATAACATTATCTTTAATGGAGGCGCGCAGGTCTTTGTACGGGATATTTCTGCTTTGTTGGACTCAGTCATTTCTTTCTTTTACTTATGTTAGCATAAAGACACCATTTCTCGTCAGCAGTAGCTATACACGACTGGAATAGTCGTTGTTGTTCACGAGCCAATTGATGACCAACAAGCAGAGATGCACATATGGCCACCCATTGATTTTAATGATTTTGGTTTAGAGCGTGCAGTACACATACACCCGATTTTTGAACCTTTCCATCGCATGCAAACGTCGCAAAATTGGGGAATGATCACAGGTCATCACATTTGCCAGTTATCGATTACACTGACTTGGATTATTCTACACTACTGGCCATTAAAATTGCTACACCAAGAAGAAATGCAGATGATAAACGGTTATTCATTGGACAAATATACACTCCTGGAAATGGAAAAAAGAACACATTGACACCGGTGTGTCAGACCTACCATACTTGCTCCTGACACTGCGAGAGGGCTGTACAAGCAATGATCACACGCACGGCACAGCGGACACACCAGGAACCGCGGTGTTGGCCGTCGAATGGCGCTTGCTGCGCAGCATTTGTGCACCGCCGCTGTCAGTGTCACCCAGTTTGCCGTGGCATACGGAGCTCCATCGCAGTCTTTAACACTGGTAGCATGCCGCGACAGCGTGGACGTGAACCGTATGTGCAGTTGACGGATTTTGAGCGAGGGCGTATAGTGGGCATGCGGGAGGCCGGGTGGACGTACCGCCGAATTGCTCAACACGTGGGGCGTGAGGTCTCCACAGTACATCGATGTTGTCGCCAGTGGTCGGCGGAAGGTGCACGTGCCCGTCGACCTGGGACCGGACCGCAGTGACGCACGGATGCACGCCAAGACCGTAGGATCCTACGCACTGCCGTAAGGGACCGCACCGCCACTTCCCAGCAAATTAGGGACACTGTTGCTCCTGGGGTATCGGCGAGGACCATTCGCAACCGTCTCCATGAAGCTGGGCTACGTCCCGCACACCGTTAGGCCGTCTTCCGCTCACGCCCCAACATCGTGCAGCCCGCCTCCAGTGGTGTCGCGACAGTCGTGAATGGAGGGACGAATGGAGACGTGTCGTCTTCAGCGATGAGAGTCGCTTCTGCCTTGGTGCCAATGATGGTCGTATGCGTGTTTGACGCCGTGCAGGTGAGCGCCACAATCAGGACTGCATACGACCGAGGCACACAGGGCCAACACCCGGCATCATGGTGTGGGGAGCGATCTCCTACACTGGCCGTACACCTCTGGTGATCGTCGAAGGACAGTGAATAGTGCACGGTACATCCAAACCGTCATCGAACCCATCGTTCTACCATTCCTAGACCGGCAAGGGAACTTGCTGTTCCAACAGGACAATGCACGTCCGCATGTATTCCGTGCCACCCAACGTGCTCTAGAAGGTGTAAGTCAACTACCCTGGCCAGCAAGATCTCCGGATCTGTCCCCCATTGAGCATGTTTGGGACTGAATGAAGCGTCGTCTCACGCGGTCTGCACGTCCAGCACGAACGCTGGTCCAACTGAGGCGCCAGGTGGAAATGGCATGGCAAGCCGTTCCACACGACTACATCCAGCGTCTCTACGATCGTCTCCATGGGAGAATAGCAGCCTGCGTTGCTGCGAAAGGTGGATATACACTGTACTAGTGCCGACAGTGTGCATGCTCTGTTGCCTGTGTCTATGTGCCTGTGGTTCTGTCAGTGTGATCATGTGATGTATCTGACCCCAGGAATGTGTCAATAAAGTTTCCCCTTCCTGGGGCAATGAATTCACGGTGTTCTTATTTCAATTTCCAGGAGTGTATTATGCTAGAACTGATATGTGATTACATTTTCACGCAATTTGGGTGCATAGATCCTGACAAATCAGTACCCAGAACAACCACCTCTGGCCGTAATAAGGTCCGCGATACGCCTGGGCATTGAGACGAACAGAGCTTGAATGGCGTGTACAGGTACAGCTGCCCATACAGCTTCAACACGATGCTACAGTTCATCAAGAGTGGTGACTGGCGTATTGTGACGGGCCAGTTGCTCGGCCACCATTGAAAATACGTTTTCAATTGGTGAGAGTCCGGCCCCGGTAGCTGAGTGGTCAGCGTGACGGAATGTCAATCTTAAGGTCTCGGTTCGATTCCCGGCTGGGTCGGAGATTCTATCCGCTCAGGGACTGGGTGTTGTGTTGTCCTAATCATTATCCTTTCATCCCCATCGACTCGCAGGTCGCCGAAGTGGCGTCAACTCGAAAGACCTGCACCAGGCGAACGGTCTACCCGACGGGAGGCCCTAGCCACACGACATTTCATTTCAATTGGTGAGAAACCTGGAGAATGTGCTAGCCAGGGCAGCAGTCGAACATTTTCTGTATCCAGAAAGGCCCATACAGGACCTGCAACATGAGGTCGTGCATTATCCTGCTGAAATGTAGGGTTTCGCAGAGATCGAATGAAGGGTAGAACCACTGGTCGTAACACATCTGAAATGTAACTTCCACTGTTTAAAGTGCCGTTAATGGGAACAAGAGGTGACCGAAACTGTAACCAATGGCACCCCATACCATCACGCCGGGTAATACGCCAGTATGGCGATGACGAATACACGCTTCCGAAGTGCGTTCACCGTGATGCAGCCAAACACGGATGCGACCATAATGATAGTGTAAACAGAACCTGGATTCATCCGAAAAAAAGACGTTTTGCCATTCGCACACCCATGTTCGTCGTTGAGTACACAACGGCGGGCACTCCTGTCTGTGATGCAGCGTCAAGGGTAACCACAGCCATGGTCTCCGAGATGATAGTCCATGCTGCTGCAAAGGACGTGGAACTGTTCGTGCAGATGGTTGTTGTCTTGCCAACGTCCCCATCTGATGACTCAGGGATCGAGACGTGGCTGCACGATCCGTTACAGCCATGCGGATGAGATGCCTGTCATCTCGACTGCTAGTGATGCGAGGCCATTGGGATGCAGCACGGCGTTCCGTATTACCCTCCTGAACCCACCAATTCCATATTCTGGTAACAGTCATTGGATCTCGACCAACGCGAGCTGCAATGTCGCCATACGATAAACCGCAATCGCGATAGGCTACAATCGGACCTTTATCAAAGTCGGAAACGTGATGGTACGCATTTCGTCTCCTTATACGAGGCATCACAACAACGTTTCACTAGGCAACGCCGGTCAACTGCTGATTGTGTATGAGAAATCGGTTGGAAACTTTCATTATGTCAGCACGTTGTAGGTGGCGCCACCGGCGCCAACCTTGTGTGAATGCTCTGAAAAGCTAATCATTTGCATATCACAGCATCTTCTTCCTGTCGGTTAAATTTCGCGTCTGTAGCCCGTCATCTTCCTTGTGTAGCAATTTTAATGGCCAGTAGTGTAGATCAAAGCGTTTACACAATCTTCATCAAACCCCTAATGTCCTGCTGAATGTGGAGAGTCACTAACGTCAAAATAATCCTCCTTAAAATGATAAAACCATTTTTAGCCATGCCCTGTCCAATGGCGTTATCCCCGTACAAGGCGCAAATCTTTATGGCTGCCTCCGCTGCTGAACTCAGACAGAAGAATATATCGGAAATGTTCCGGTTTCTGCACTTGGCACTCCATTTTCTAGAGTCCACAGCACAACCTAGCATCTCCAAATGAGAAAATGACAATATGTGAACTCAGATAGCAACAGTGAACTACAAAAAAAATGGCATTCGGTAAATAAACTCACATCAACCGGAATACCAACAGGCAAAATAAACCCGCTAAGAACTTATGCGCCAACTTAATATAACCACCCTTTAGTTAGAAAATATCCCTGAACAGGTTTCGAAATTTTGTCGGCGTATTTCGAGTTTACCCTGTGTACGGAAGGGGAAGTGTGAGTGGAGCAGTGGGTAACCGGTGTGCAGCGGAAGGGACGGAGCTGCGGCCGGCCCTAAACTCAAACAAAAACACGGCTCGCTCGTTATCTGCCGAGCCGCTGCATAGCGCCGATTCCCAGCGCCGCGTCACCTTATGGCGCTGCACAGCCACGCCGAGACAGCATTTCTGCGGTGGGCAGAATTTCCGTGCCTCGGCTCGCCCACAGCGTTACTTCAGCCTCGTTTCTGCATTAATGTCACGTGTTCTCTGACATCACGAATCTCAGTCCGGTTGCCAGTAACTTCCTGATAAATACAAAGAGAGATGGCGCACAGTAGGACTCTGGCGTCGCAGTACGGGGGAGAGCTGTCAAACCTCCGAACAGCAATAAAGATTTAGGTCTCCTGTTGTTTCCCTAAATAGCCGGAGGCAAGTGCCGGAGTGTTTCCTTTGAAGAGGAGATGACCTGTTTCCCTTCCTTTTCGTAGCTTGTACTCTGTCTCTTGATCTCTCTCTTTTTTTATTTTTTGGCTTGCAGCGTGACTACGCTGATTACCACCAACACTGACACTGTCTAGCCTTGAACAATTACATTATTTAGCCACTAACAATGAAAGAAAAGTTACTTTCAAAATAAGGAAAATATTACTTTAAAATATCCAAACCACATTTTTCACTACTAGAAAAGGGAAAGAAAAGAAAAGTTTCATCACTACCAAACAAGTAAGTAATAACTATTACGGTATATTGATAATTTTTACTTATGGACCGTCTGACAGCAACTGAATAAAACACAATTTTAGTGCCATACGCGTTTCGCCTTTATTTTCTGCAAGGCATCATCAGTGGCCTGGAATATGTACATTTGTTAGTTATTTTATTTACATTTTTGTCAGTGTCCCTAGAGATTATAAACAGTTCTGGTGGTTGGTATTTCCTATTAAGTAGTAGTGTTTTGAACTGTACTTACAGTTTGCGTGGACAATTTCTTACATATTGCGCTCCTGTTGCATTTTTGGTGTTGTTCTTCTTCTTATGAACGCCAATTTGCGGTTTATTTTCCACATTCCACAGCACTATGCACTGAACTATTTTTTTTTTCTTTACAAAACATATCCTCAAATGTTCAAATGTGTGTGAAATGTTATGGGACTTAACTGCTAAGGTCATCAGTCCCTAAGCTTACACGCTACTTAACCTAAATTATCCTAAGGGCAAACACACACACCCATGCCCGACGGAGGACTCGAACCTCCGCCGGAACCAGCCACACAGTCCATGACTGACATCCTCAAACAGCTTTGTACAGTCATGACTCTTTAAGACACAAACAGCTTTATAATTAACCATTAAAAATGGTGGCTACACCTTCTCTGTAGCTCTAAAATGCCTAAGTAAAATAAACCTTATCGGGCACCTAAGAAATGCCTCATCATTCTTCAGTAAAAGCCCAATAAGATTAAGTGATTGATACAGGGCGACAATTATTGAACTATATGAAATAAAATCGTCATAACTTCTGAACGGTTTGCATTACGACGTTCAAACTGCACGGTTTGCCGCTGGACGTGATGGGAATTAGTACGCGCATTATGGTTTGGTTTAGCGACGAAGCCCACTACAATTTGATTGGGTTCGTCAATAAGCAAAACTGGAGCATTTGGGGAATATGAATCCGCATTTCGCGATCAATAGGTGTCTTCACCCTCAACGAGTGACTGTGTGGTGTGCAATGTCAGTCACGGAATAAACGGTGCGATTGGCACGGTGACTACCGAACCAAAGTGACCGTGATTTCGACAAGATGTGGTTCATGTAAGACGGAGCTCGACCTCATCGAAGTAGGAGAGTGTTTGATATCCTGGAGGAGCACTTTGGGGATCGCATTCTGGCTCTGAGGTACCCAGCGGCCACTGGCAAGGGCATCGATTGGCCGCCATATTCCCCGGATATGGACGATTGCGACTCCTTTTTGTGAGGCTATATTACAGGGTAAAATGTACAGAAATAACCCCAAAACCATTGCTGCGCTGAAAACAGCCATTCGGGAGGTCATCGACAGCATCGATTTTCCGACACTTCAGCGGGTCATGCAGAATTTCGCTATTCGTCTGCGACACATCATCGCCAGTGATGGCAGCCATATAGAACATGTCATAACCTAAATCCGAATATCTGTAATGACGTTTACATGAAGAAAAAAGTGTATGCACGCTGTAGTTTGTAAGTAATTTACGTTTTTCTTCACATAGTTCACTAATTGTCACCCAGTATTTCCAACGGCTGAATTATTGCAGTCCCAAGTGCGTGATTTTCTTAGTTGTGATACAGATGAGGAAGGGAAGCTGCCGTGAATGACTCTCATCCGAAGGATTGTAGAAATAGCTCTACGGTGTACTGACGTATTACGAAGCCAACTTAAGTGAAGTACATGGGGTTGAGCCTGTCCATAACATTTTCCTTGATCTACATTTGATGTTTCCCGTTTCTAAACTCATCAGAAATATACATTTTCGTCTTTAGACGTCTCACGAACACGAAACAACAACATAAATAGCCGAGAGATTGTAATACACTACTGGCCATTAAAATTGCTACACAAGGAAGATGACGTGCTACAGACGCGAAATTTAACCGACAGGAAAAGATGCTGTGATATGCAAATGATTAGCTTTCCAGAGCATTTACACAAGGTTGGCGCCGGTGGCGACACCTACAACGTGCTGGCATGAGGAAAGTTTCCAACCGATTTCTCATACACAAACAGCAGTTGACCGGAGTTGCCTGGTGAAAAGTTGCTGTGATGCAACTTGCCAGAATTGAGAATGACATGCTGCGTTCTGTTATCTAGGAACTCCTCAATCCAATCACACAATTGGTCTGATAGTCCATATGCTCTTACTTTGTTCATTAAACGACTGTGGGGAACTGTATCGAACTCTACCCCAATGGGAGAATAAAACCGGAAACAAAGAAAAAAATTAAATGAAATAACGCTTCAATATACAGGGTGGTCAGAAACTTTCTAAAAAGACTGTAAGGGTGTTGCAGGGGGAGGGGGGGGGGAATGGGGTGGAGGGCTGTGTAAAGCCAAAAATTCAAACGTTGCCCCGTTTCCTACCTACTTATCACTGAAGCTAGCCAATCAGATCGTCGTGCGCGCAAATTCAAAGCAGCCTGCCAGAGGCAGTGTCGCCAAACGTCTTCCTTGTTTGCTTTCCACGAACCAAAGCTTAAATTTATCACTTCCTAAGCAGGCACATTTTAACTGGCAATGAGCATTTGAACGAGTGATAACTCGTGGATCCACATATGTCTCTGCACTACCGCATCTTAGAGCGTGTAAATGCTTAAATTTGCCCGCATCGACCTGATCGCCTAACTTAACGCAAAATAACTCGGAAACGGCGCGACGTATTGAATTCTTTTCTTAACAATTATTTCTGAGCACAACATCACTTGCAACACCCTTACAAGCTTATCAGACTGTTTCTGGCCAACCCGTATAAAAGCAATGTCCTTGACAAGGAAAAATTTCCAAGTAAGTGAATTCATTGTGGTATGGACTGTTCTAGTAACTTTTTCCACCGAAATATTACAGCAAAAACTTCTTTTAACGGTGTTCAGCAGTTTATGCAAATGTCATTTCAGCGTTCGCAGTGTGACGATTCGTAAAAGAAGCTGCTGAATGTGATACATATGAAGCAGAGAAGCTCAGCGTCATCGCCGCTGCGCATTGTCGACGTCCATTCAGTAGGCTTACACTTCGCTTCGACTATATTTATCAGCTGTTGACTCGAAAATTTACACTGCTAAAGAGAAATGCTATTTCACTGAGCTCTTCGTTTCCCAAAGTACCGAATTACGTTAAAACAAACAAGTAGCTTAGCTTTAGCAAAGTACTTTCTTCGATCAACTGTTCGGTAACAAAAACGCCTCGTATATAGACCACAAACTAAATACCCATCCGTTATGGACTATTCTTGCTGAAGATCTTGTTTCGATATTTTAAAAATCTATTTAAGCAGTTTTCTAAAAGATTTTCGCGAAATATTATGCGAATTATTTCGATCGCCTGGGTTCAATTATGGGCTGTATAAATGTTTTGTGAGCAATCTACACAGGCGACAGTTCTGCTATATGCTACCGATATATCGAAGCCTGTGACGTAATTTCCCTACGGCTACTACGATGCGCTCGTCCCCATTCATATCTCCATGCTGCGTTACTTGCAAGCACTGTGACTAAGTAAACCTATAGCAAAGGTTGTCTCAGTTTGATGTTTCGTGAAATTCAAAACTTTAAATTTTTCTACACTGAGAACAAATTGCCAGGGTTTGCATCAGGCTGACGTTTACATCGCATCTCGCTTGGTATTAATACAACTGCTATCGGATAACACACCTATTCCGATAACTGCACCATCCGCAAAGAGCTTATCCTACCCCGTAGCCGCTGTTGATCCACGCCCGTGCGGTGCCACTCGACGCGCTGATAGATGGTTCCAATCCTGATGGTGGAAGAAATATTCACCGACAGTAGTTAGTCGGAAAGAGTTGAGGTGGTGGCGTGAACTACCTGATCCTAAACCTAAACTCCGTTCGAACAGGCCTCGGAAGGCTCAACGGTACTGACCGACCGCAGTGTCATACTGAGCCTACGGGGCCGCGCGGGATTAGCCGATCGGTCTCGGGCGCTGCAGTCATGGACTGTGCGGCTGGTCCCGACGGAGGTTCGAGTTCTCCCTCGGGCATGGGTGTGTGTGTTTGTCCTTAGGATAATTTAGGTTAAGTAGTGTGTGAGCTCAGGGACTGATGACCTTATGAGTTAAGTCCCATTAGATTTCACACACATTTGAACATTTTTGTGAGCCTACGGGGGTCAGTGGATGTGGGTCTGGAGGGGCATGTGGTCAGCACAACGCGTTCCCGGCCGTTGTCAGTTTACGTGACCGGAGTCAAGTAGCTCCTCATTAGGGCTGAGTGCACCCTGCTTGCCAACAGCGCTCGGCGGACCGGACGGTTACTCATCCAAATGCTATCCACGCCCAACGACGCTTAACTTCGGTGATGTGACGGGAACCGGTTTTGCCGCTGCAGCAAGGCCGTTGGCGAACTACGTGATGGCCAGATTTTAATCCAACTCCATAGATTAAATTACAAATTTCTCTGCAGAGTCTCACGAAGTGAGAGACGATGATACGGTTGCTAGTTTTCAGTCCGGCAGATGGTGAAGTTTAGCGCGACGGAGTCCTGGGTGCTCACCGAGAGGTGTAGGCCATGTGTCGCACCCGGTTTCACCTTTTCCTTTTCCTCATCATCACATGACACGTATGTGTGTTACGCTGTACAGACACCCATTACAGTCATCTACATCTACATTTCTATTCCACAAACCACCCAACGGTGTATGGTGGAGGACACTTCACGTGCCACTGTCATTACCTCCCTTTCCTGTTCCAGTCGCGTATAGTTCGCGGGAAGAACGACTGCCGGAAAGCCTCCGTGAGGGCCCGAATCTCTCTGATTTTACATTTGTGATCTCCTCGGGAGGTATAAGTAGGGGGAAGCAATATATTCGATACCTCATCCAGAAACGCACCCTCACGAAACCTGGCGAGCAAGCTACACCGCGATGCAGAGCGCCTCTCTTGCAGAGTCTGCCACTTGAGTTCGGTAAACATCTCCGTAACGCTATCACGGTTACCAAATAACCCTGTGACGAAACGTGCCGCTCTTCTTTGGATCTTCTCTATCTCCTCTGTCAACCCGACCTGGTACGGATCCCACACTGTTGGGCAATACTCAAGTATCGGTCGAACGAGTGTTTTGTAAGCCGCCTCCTTTGTAGATGGACTACATTTTCTAAGGGCTCTCCCAATGAATCTCGACCTGGCTCCCGCCTCACCAACAATTAATTTTATATGATCGTTTTACTTCAAATCGTTCCGTACGCATACTCCCAGATATTTTACAGAAGTAACTACTACCAGTGTTTGTTCTGCTATCATATAATCATACAATATAGGATCCTTCTTTCTCTGTATTCGCAACACATTACATTTGTCTATGTTAAGGGTCAGTGGCCACTCCCTGCACCAAGTGCCTATCCGCTGCAGATCTTCCTGCATTTCGCTGCAATTTTCTAATGCTGCAACTTCTCTGTATACTACAGCATCATCCGCGAAAAGCCGCATGGAACTTCCGACACTATCTACTAGGTAATTTATATATATTGTGAAAAGCTGTCGTCCCATAACACTCCCCTGTGGCACGCCAGAGGTTACTTTAACGTCTGTAGACGTCTCTCCATTGAGAACAACATGGTGTGTTCTGTTTGCTAAAAACTCTTCAATCCAGCCCCACAGCTGGTCTGATATTACGTAGGCTCTTGCTTTGTTTATCAGGTGACAGTGCGGAACTGTATCGAACGCCTTCCGGAAGTCAAGGAAAATGGCATCTACCTGGGAGTCTGTATCTAATATTTTCTGTGTCTTATGAACAAATGAAACGAGTTGGGTCTCACACGATCGCTGTTTCCGGAATCCATGTTGATTCCTAGAGAGTAGATTCTGGGTTTCCAGAAACGACATGATACGCGAGCAAAAAACATGTTCTATTACTCTACAACAGATCGATGTCAGAGATATAGACCTAGAGTTTTGCGCATCTGCTCGACGACCCTTCTTGAAAACTGGAACTACCTGTGCTCTTTTCCAATCATTTGGAACCTTCCGTAACTTTTCCTCTGTTGAATGATTTCAGTTGCTTTTCTATTCCTTGGACACATATTTCGATGTCAGCCATTTTTTCGATCGTGCGAGGATTTAGAGAAGGAACTTCAGTGCGGTCTTCCTCTGTGAAACAGCTTTGGAAAAAGGTGTTTAGTATTTCAGCTTTAAGCGTGTCATCCACTGTTCCAATGCCATTATCATCCCAGAGTTTCCGGATATGCTGTTTCGATCCACTTACTGATTTAACGTAAGACCAGAACTTCCTAGGATTTTCTGTCAAGTCGGTATATAGAATTTTACTTTCGAATTCACTGAACGCTTCACGCATAGCCTTCCTTACGCTAACTTTGACATCGTTTAGCTTCTGTTTGTCTCAGAGGTTTTGGCTGCGTTTAAATTTGCAGTGAAGCTCTCTTTGCTTTCGCAGTAGTTTCCTAACTTTGTTGTTGAACCACGGTGGGTTTTTCCCGTCCCTCACAGTTTTACTCGGCACGTACCTGTCTAAAACGCATTTTACGATTGCCTTGAACTTTTTCCATAAAGATTCAACATTGTCAGTGTCAGAACAGAAATTTTCGTTTTGATCTGTTAGGTAGTCTGAAATCTGCCTCCTATTACTTTTGCTAAACAGATAAACCTTCCTTCCTTTTTTTATATGCCTATTTACTTCCATATTCAGGGCTGCTGCAACGGCCTTATGATCACTGATTCCCTATTCTGCTCTTACAGAGTCGAAGTCTGTTTGTTATCAATAGGTCCAAGATGTTATCTCCACGAGTCAGTTCTCTGTTTAATTGCTCGAGGTAATTTTGGATAGTGCACCCAATATAATGTAACTCGATGCTCTGTCCCTACAACCCGTCCTAAACATCCGAGTGTCCCAGTTTACATCTGGTAAATTGAAATCTCCACCTAAGACTGTAGCATGCTGAGGAAATTTATGTGAAATGTGTTCCAGATTTTCTCTCAGTTGTTCTGCCACTAATGCTGCTTAGTCGGGAGGTTGGTAAATGGAGCCAATTATTAAGCTAGCTCGGTTGTTGAGTATAATCTCCACCCATAATAATGCACAGGAACTATCCACTTCTATTTCACTGCAGGATAAACTACTACTAACAGCGCCGGCCGCAGTGGCCGAGCGGTTCTAGGCGCTACAGTCTGGAGCCGAGCGACCGCTACGATCGCAGGTTCGAATCCTGCCTCGGGCATGGATGTGCGTGATGTCTTTAGGTTACTTAGGTTTAAGTAGTTCTAAGCTCTAGGGGACTGATGACCTCAGAAGTTAAGTCCCATAGTGTTCAGAGCCATTTGAACCATTTGAACTACTAACAGCGACAAACACGCCACCACCGGTTGCATCCAATCTATCCTTTCTAAACACCGTTTGTGCCTTTGTAAAAATTTATCTCTGGCTCCAGCCAGCTTTCCGTACCTGTAACGATTTCAGCTTCGGTGCTTTCTTTCAGCGCTTGAAGTTCCGGTACTTTACCAACGCAGCTTCGACAGTTTACAATTACAATAGCGATTGCTGCTTGGTGCCCGCATGTCCTGACTTTGTTCCGCACCCTTTGAGGCTGTTGCCCTTTCTGTACTTGCCCGAGGCCATCCAACCTAAGAAAAAACGCCCAGTCCACGGCACACAACTCCTGCTACCCGTGTAGCCGTCTGCTGTGTGTAGTGGACTCCTGACCTATCCAGCGGAACCCAGCTGCCCTCAACAGACACACTTAAGACAAACTGCCGTGTACCGCACGTGAAAAGCTGTCATTGTGTGTGGGGAAGCAAAACCATTTTCAGTTAGGCGGCTGAACATTCCTTGGGGTCTCCGAGCCAACGATAACGTTCAGTTCTTGCTTCCTGTGCGAAGAGTTTGAGCAGGCATTTAATACGATGATATGCTAAAAAGTAGTGCCTCCTGTTTTCGTATGTGAAAACTCTGCAAGCTTCTTAAATAAAACAAGCTTTATTAACATTCTACATCTTCATTCTTCGTGTCCACATAATTATTTCACAACAAATTCATCTTGGCAATGAATGCATTTCTCCCAACGAATGACCACTTTGTTGATACCGTCACTGTAGAATGTTTGACTTTGTTGACGAAGCCGCAACATCACCTCTGCTTGCGCCGCTTCATCACAATCAAAGCGAAGACCTAAAAGGTGTTCTTTAAGTTTTGGAAACAGATAAAAATCCGATGGGGCCACATCGGGATTGTATGGAAAATGATCGTTGGCAGCGAACGCTAGAAAGCCGATTGTTGCAGATGTCGCAGCGCTCGTGTGTGTTCTGGCATTGCAATGTTGATGGAGAGTGTTCTCCAAGTGTGGAAGAACTCTGCGAATTCGATTACAGTACGTTGCACTGCGCCATGTTGCATGCTACAATTCGGAGCCCTCTAGCGACAGAGTGTTGCAACTTGCGCCAGCGTTTTGAAAAAGACGACAGAGTAATATGCATGACATGCAATTCCTCTACCATCACTCACAACAGAACAAAAAATTCGCCATCGTAAAATTCGCTACTTCACAAAAGTAAAGGTAATTTTGGAAGTGCCGCAAGGGAGGACCTTCACTGTTTACAATATTTATAAACAATCTAGTAATTAATGTCGGAAGCGCCATAGGTTATTCGTAGATGATGGTGTTGTCTGTAGGAAGGATGCAACGCGAGAAGGCTGTATCGAAATGCAGGAAGACCTTCAGAGGAGCGACAATTGCTGAGGGACTGGCAGCTGACCCTGAACGTAAATAAATGTAAAATATTGCACATCAGTAGGCGAAGAGATAAATTCGACTATGTTAGCAACGATAAATCACTGGAAACAGTAACAATCATAAAATACTAAGGATGAACCTTCTGATACGAGTGTACGACCACGTAACTCTAATCGTAGGAAAATCATATGGCAAGTGTCTTCCACAATGCATCGGAAGGCGGCTTGCGGAATGAAGATGTAAACGTAGGTCTATAAATGATAACCGTCTGCGAGCTGAGGAGAGTCTTGCAAAATATAGGGAAATGGAGGACGAGATATACTGCTGACCAATCTACGGATTCAGAACAAAAGAGGAGATGAAAACGTCAAACGCAGCAAAAAATGTTCTAACGCGTCAACGGTAGTGGTACGAAAACACGCACAGTGTGATGTATCAGAGGCAAAGACTTCAGTCGTAGCTGTTGAAAGCGTTCACAAACGCCGTGCATCTTCCGGGCAGTGTTGGGGCGGAGGGGGGGGGGGGGGGGGGGGGGGAAGCGACTTTCTTAGAGGGGAAGTGGGGGAGGGTTGGCCGGGCGAGGGGAGGGGGGTCCGCAATATTCTTCCGATTGGCGAGGGCGCGCCCCTGCGCTCGGGGGACAAAAATTACATTCAGAAACCAGTGGCCATATTGGGGTTTGCTTTAGCTGCGTCAATATTTAACTTGCCGATCTGTAAAATATACAGGACGTCGGGAAAGCAACGGCGTCGTCTTCTGTGCCTGAAGAATGCTCGGCCAAGTTTCCGATCGATCGGCGCGGCAGGCGGCAGGGGCGCGCAGAAAAAGATAAAAGAAGCCCGCTTTGGTCGCCACAGCCTAAATTTTAGAGCCAGGTTTTAATTATATCCTGAATAGAAAGCTGGAGGCTTTCAATCTCGTAGTACTGCATGTCACAGATTCTCTGGTTTTGGTACTAAGCGACAGTGTCAAAAATGGTGGCCTCAAAAAAAAAAAATTACATCTGTATTCCGCAAGCCACCTTCTGGTGTGTGACGGAGGGTATTTGTGACACCCCTACCGTTCTTCTCCTTCCCTCTTCCATCAGTGGGAGAACGGCTGATATTTCTCTTATGTTTTCCTCGTGGTCGTTTCGAGAGACATAAATGAAAGAAAGCAATATTCTGACCAACTCTTCTTGAAACGTACGCTCTCGGAATTTAACACTGAACCTCCCCGTGATACTCAATGTCTTTCTTGTATCATCTTTGTTGAGCATCTCTGTAACTCTTTCGCGCTTACCAAACAACCCTCGTCAAAACGTGCCGCTCTTCGTTCGATCTTCTCTATTTCTCCTATAAACTCAACCCAGTAAGAGTCACACTGATGGTCAATACTCAGTACTATGTCTTACAAGTGTTCGGTATCCCAGTTCTTTGACGGATGTATTACACTTCCTTAAGGCTATTCCCACGAGTAATATGTGTGGATGTATGGATATGACTATTCCCTTTCTTTAACTGTGGGAGTTTGTGAAGGCATGTGTACGTGATAATAAACGCTTGTTGTTGTTTGGAGTGTAACGTTCCACAAAAACAGCTGTGAAAAAGTAAGATTAGAGTAGCACACCCTCGACGTCGCGGTCGTTAGAAACGAAGTACGAGCTCTGTTTGGAACGGATGACGAAGGATCTCGGTCGCGGCTTCGTTCGAAGTTTGAACTGACTGAGGGAAATCGTGTGTAAATTAAATCTGAGGGGCGGGGCTCATCCATCGCATCTACTCCCTCAACTGTGAGGTGCTACAAGAGAAGGCCAAGCCAGTCGACGTTGCGCCATTCACCTCCCTTGCCAAGTAAACATCGAAAAACGATGCTAAAACTGTGCTATCCAGTGCATCTGATTGTCGCTTTTGTGAAGATCTTCACTCCAAAGGTCGACTAGATAACTGTATTTTTCTTCTCAGAAGGTTTAGAATACAGAATAACTGCATCGTTAGTTCGATAAAAAATATAGTTGCTTCATTTTCTTGGCCTATATAATGTTTAGAAGTATTAATGGTATTTCCTAGCGTTCTTATGTTTTCCGACAAACAAGTGCCGAAAATCTTGTTTCGTTATCTCGACTTGTTTGTGCAACACTAGAGCGTCGGTACTACGTGGAAACTCCTGTGTATCATCTCTGTAGCCTCTCATAAAATTTATTGTTCTGTGTCTGTTTTCTAATTTAACAAGCTGTCGTTTCGGGTACGGCATACCAAAACTTGTATTTGTATTACTTGACCCCTGTCCTACTCCGTTCACGGATATTATCTTTAAAAATTATTGCCTGCTCTCTTCTGTGTTCCTCTAATTTTGTTATTTTAGTTTTTATCTTTGTGTTCGTAGCGCATATTCGACATATTACTATAATATGACATCCTCGAAATTTTTTCACGTATCCGTTTAAGTGATGTTCGACCCCCTTCTTTCTATAAAGCTTGTAAAATGGTATCGTTCAAGAGCGGATCAAATAAATCCGCCAGAAAACGTACTGATTTTCTTCAAAATTGCTCTGTGCTTTCAGGCATACTGATTTGATAAGCATTACTGATGAACAGCTCTGTAATCTGCTTTTTGTCACTTTTGCTAAACAGAAAAATCTTCCTACCTTTTTTAATATTTCTATTTACGGCTGAAATCATCGATGCCGTGACCGCTTTATGATCGCTGAATCCCTGTTCTGCGTTAACTGTTTCAATTAGTTCGGGTCTGTTTGCCACCAGAAGGTCTAATTATCTAATATGTTATCGCCACGAGACGGTTCTCTGTTTAACTGCTCAAGGTAGTTTTCAGATAAAGCACTTTAAAAAATGTCACTGGATTCTTTGTCCCTGCCACCCGTTATGAACGTTTGAGTCTCCCAGTCTATATCCGGCAAATTAAAATCCCCACCCAGAACTATAACATGGTGGGGAAATCTACTCGAAATAAGGACACGGCCGATTCCAGTTCCATCATTCCCCCAATATGAGCGCGTGCTCCGTCGCTAATGACCTCATCGTTGACGGGATGCGAAACCCCAATCTTCCTTATTACGAAAAATATTCAGTTGTGGATAATAACACTTCCCTTAATCGTAACTGACCCTCAGTGTGACATTCAGGTGACCATTTCAACTGACGCCAGTGGTAACAGTATTTCGTGTGATGCTGAATCTAATGACGCAACCTTTACTGAAACTTAGACAACACATTCAGAGGAAACGTTCCACATCGTGTCGCACGACTTGGACAACACAACAGGGATACCTACGAACACTCGGAGCTAAAGTTAGCACCCGCACTACAACGTTTTGCAGGCTCGATTGTGTGTTTCCCACTGTAATTAGCACTGACGCATCGAAGGTATTCCTCAGTTAGCCATGATGGAGAGTAGGTGTGGTTCCTCCAGGTGGAGAGAGGCCGTTGCTTCTTCTGCCATTCTCCCCAGCGAGTTCGCTGTCGGTGTGACGCTGAACACCAGAACCGAAGAGGCCCGAGCTAATTGCCAGCTTTTTGGCTGCCTAATTAAGTATTCCGTTGCTATCGACGAAACGCCAGCGCCATCCGCGTATAGCCATCCCTCTGTCAAGGAGCCCGGCAGATACTCTGCAGCTTTTTTCTAAAGTACTCTCGAGACTAAGCGCTCTCTTCTGCTTCTTTTTCGTCTTCTTCAGTCTTCAGTGGTAAGATACTCGACTCAGTTTCGGGAGGACGGCGATTCAAATCCGTGGCCGCCCATTAAAGCTTAACGTTTTCCGCGCTTTCCCCAAATCACTAAAGGTGAATGCTGGGATGGTTACTTTGAAGCCGCGCGGGATTAGCCGAGCGGTCTTGGGCGCTGCAGTCATGGACTGTGCGGCTGGTCCCGGCGGAGGTTCGAGTCCTCCCTCGGGCATGGGTGTGTGTGTTGGTCCTTAGGATGATTTGGGTTAAGTAGTGTGTAAGCTTAGGGACTGCTGACATTAGCAGTTAAATCCCATAAGATTTCACACCCATTTTTGTTACTCTGAAACGGCACAGCTCATTTTCTTCCTCAACCTTCCCCAATTTGAGCTCGCGCTGTGTTCCTAATGTCCACGTCGTCGGCGAGAGATTAAACAATATTTCCATAGATAGACATTTCATAACTATAAGGTTTATCTGTTCGAATTTCTGTCATATATCTCTGGCAATGGCAAGGAAAGCGTTTCTGAAGAAGAGAAATTTGTTAACATCGAGTATTGCTTTAAGTGTCAGGAAGTCGTTTCTGAAAGTATCCGTATGGAGTGTAGCCAAGTATGGAAGTGAAACATGGACGATAAATAGTTTAGACAAGAAGAGAATAGAAGCTTTCGAAATGTGACCCTACAGAAGAATGCTGAAGATTAGATGGGTAGATCACAAAACTAATGAGGAGGTATTGAATAGAATTGGGGAGGAGTTCGTGGCACAACTTGACTAGAAGAAGGGACGGTTGGTAGGACACGTTCTGATGCATCAAGGGATCGCCAATTTAGTACTGGAGGGCAGCGTGGAGGGTAAAAATCGTAGAGGGAGACCAAGAGGTGAATTCACTAAGCAGATTCGGAAGGATGTAGGATGCAGTTGTTACTTGGAAATGAAGGAGCTTGCACAGGATAGAGTAGCATGGAGAGCTGCATCAAACCAGTCTCAGGACTGAAGACCACAACATAATGTACATACAGAATTATATCACGCTACCACATATGCTTCAGGAGATATGACGCCATAAACACTGCGATACGTGAAAAGATGCCGCAAGATATGACGCCATAAACTCTGAGATACGTGAAAAGATGCCGCATCTTTACTACTGTGAAACTCCTGAAACCGAGTCAGTTTAAGGTAATACCTGACACGCGGCAACGTCTTTGACAGCTTTCAACTGCGAAACGCAAACGGCTGTAGGCGAAAACGTTAGCCGTTTATAGAGCTATGAAGACGCGTTGCCATAAAGACATTTACAACATCGCGTTGTAGACACGTGAAGCAGCCTACAGAAACTGTTGGGGATCATGTTTCTTAATTTGGATACTGTACTTATACATTTTTATATGATGCATATTTCTTTGTATGACCGTTTCGTAATTTCAAATGTGTTTTCACGAATACATAGAAATGAAATTTTTTCGCTACTTCACTGCAGACATTTCATTTTTTGTTTTCGTTTCTAATAGAAAATTGTCGAAGTGATTTGCCGGGAAATGCGGGGTTTGTCAGCGATCTATAAATACAGATGCAGATATTTGCCTTGATTCTGTTTATAATCTCGCTTTCTTCCTGGTCAAAACAACAGACGGACAGAATTAGTGCTTCTTGGTCATCCGTTGCTAATTAATATTTCACTAACGTCTGGCATTGTCCGTATTTGAAGAAGCCAGTTATTTACAGTGTATGTTGCCTTTTGATTCCTCGTTGGTGTAACGCCGTTCATCGAAGGTTTAAGTTGCCATGCACGGAGATCTCTCATCTCATTTGTGCCTTAAAAGTGAAGGGGTGTCGAAGTATCGTCGGTTGTCGGGGACGTTATCCGGCTGCCTTCCCGTACGTTATCTGAACATTCGACGCGCCAGAAGAAACTCAAGTTTCACAATGCCTGCTGCTAGCTTCTAAATACAACGGCAGGAGAAGAATGGAACCACGCCTGACCGGAGCCGCTGTTGTTTCCCCCGAGCAAGCCCTCGCTAATGTCTGCCACGGGATTAGTGCGAGTCGCTATTATTATTTCGCTATCGAAAGCTCCGCAAGAAATTCTCTTCTTCGGCGTTTTCTGCCTCGTAAGAAACAGACGGACCAGAATAAAAAACGAAAATAGACAGGCGAAACAGTCGAAAATAAAATGCAAAGCAGGGAGGGACGGCGAGGGCCTACTTGGCATTCAGATGGATACGCGACTGAGGGAGGCTGCTATGCTCTGTAAGGATTTCTTTCCTTTGGTCGTTTGCTGCGAAATTAGCAATAAGCTCTCTGGGGAAATGGGCAGGCGGCCCCACCAAGGCCTCGGGAGGGGCGGGAGGGGGGAAGAGACGGGGAGGGGGAGGGGGCGCCTTGCGCCGAGTGAGACGGCGGACGAGGGGCAATCACGAGAAAATAGAAAAAAAGGGAACGCCGATTATAGGGGTGAAGAAGGATATAAGGCAATGAAAGAATATTAAAACTGCAGCCAGTGTCTCGCCAGGGGCTGGCAGCGCCAACCCGTTTCTGTGTAGCTTTTCTTGGCGCCGAGGCTGTTCGCGTCGCGTCAAATATCATCTCCGCTTCTAGCTACTCCGCACAACGAAACGCTACGGAGGGGGCTTAAAAATCCGTTGTCCTGTGCGTTCTTTGATCTTCTCACGCACACGTGTTACGGAAAGGAAATGAGAAGTGGAGCTAATACGAAAAGAAATGCCGTCGAAAAGCCTAAAGACAACCGTCAAGCGAGTTACCTGTGAATATAAAAAGCGACTTACCTCAAGTACAGTATAAAAATTATATCAACAAAGACACACTTCCACCAAGAAAAGAAAAAAAACAAGAGAGTTTTAAAGACAAAGAGTCCGTTTAACTTTTATAGATACAAACGAAACGGGCGACTAGAAGACAACGAAACTAGCAAATAATCCTGATAAACATAGGTCCGGATATCAATGGTTTCCCCGATGCGATGTGTGCACAAGTGAAGCCATGCTAATTTTACAACAATTTTAATATCTAAGGCTACATTCATTTCTGAACACCGCAAGTGAGGAGTAAATTACAAAGTGATAAATTGTCCCCGTTTGATTTTATCGTCACTACGGCTACGTAAGTATTGGTAAATAGCGTTTCGACAACAAGTGTATCAATACCATGGCGTTCCGGGCCCCACGGCGTGAACCGCTGGAGATTTTATGTGTGGATATTTAACAGCTTCGGTGCATTCCAGCCCAGCTGATAGCGTCTATAAACTACGGAAACGCATTGTGGACTGTTAACAGTGCATTCGGAACACGCCTGAGCTTTTTGAACGTATGGAGACATCGACGAGGCAGAGGTGCTGAAGCCTACCTTTATGTGAACGGTGGCTATTTGCAACACTTGTTGTTTTATGTTTGTCCTCAATTGCATATCTGTAGTCTGGATCCTCGGAGAATATGATGAAGTGATCACGTAGTCGGTTGTAACATGTTGTATCGGGGAAACCTTTAGTTTCCGGTCTTATGTTTATTAGGATTATTTGCTTGTTTCATTGTCCTCTGCTCGCCCATTTGGTTTTTACCGACAATATTTAACATCCTCTATATTAAATACAGGAGACACTGCAGAATTTACAGTGTACAAGGAAGTTTAAAATTATCATCATCGGCAATAAAACATACGGCTCCTCGATCAAATGAGTTTGAAACGCAAAGAATTTGGAGAGGTGTAAGTGTGGAAATAGCTGTTGATTCACAGAAACTGGAACTTACTCCTTGTGCCACAGTTGATTATTGGAGGTTTCAGCGGAAGAAAACTGGGCTAAGTCAACACACACTGTGAACCTTACCTAACGAACTGTAGGTTAAATATCCTTAGATTTCATATCTTTTCGGTTCCAGTCAGCGTTCTTTCGCGCGTGCTATGAAAGCAACCTGTTTGAAGTGTATGTCGTGACTGATAGAAACTACTATCCATTATTCAACATCAAAACGGTTATTAGAATAAACTCGAAGAAACATTTAACTTACGCCACAGATTATTGAGTTTGTATTTCCACAAATCATCGGATATTTGGATCTAACGCCTCGTCGACGACGAGATCATTAGTGATGGAGCACGGCCTCGTATTACAAACGGATGAGGAAAGAAATCAATGGTATCACTCCAGCTTTTACCTCAAGCTGTTTGGGAAACCTACAGGAAAACTGAATCTGGAGGGCCGCGCGGGTGTTTGAACCCAGCTCCTCCTGCACGCTAGTCCCTTACCTTAACGTCTGCGCCACATTCCGTTGTTAATTTTCGCAACAGACTTAGAAATAAAGAAACGCTATCTCATTTCTCATACCTGGTCGAAACAATGTTTTAATATGCTTTCCTGTTAAAACTATGTTAACAGTTTAAACTAAACTCCTTTATACTCTCATAAAATAAATAAGTGCCTGAAATAGGTAGGGAATGAAAGAATGGCCAGAGCTACAATTAAGACAGCGAAGAATATGTCCATCTGCTCGATCAGAAAAGTGCGTTGCACGTTAAGTGGTCCGTCCGCTTTGAGTTTTAAGGGTTGATCTTCGTCAGTGAAAGTTTATCAGTTATTTTCGTTACAGTTTATGCAATTTCTTGTACGTCAAACTGTTGCAAACGTACACCCTTGAATTTCACATTTCGCTTATCACTAGAGCGAAGTTCTCCAGGTTTGTTACAGCACTGTGTGTGACGGACTATCGCTCTAGCACTGCAAGTTCCCTACTAGTAAGTGGCAGGACAAAATTTTCAGTCCGAAAATGAATGCTTATATCGTGGTATAAACTCAGCAAGGAATATTCGATTCTTGGAAGTCATTTTCAAAATTTTCATTCGATTCAGATTGCTGGACGTTATTCTCTCGGGCACTTCATGTAAGCTATTTTTTCTCGAATTAAAATGGCGAGTGCAGACATGAACTACCTTTGTGCCACGTACCAGATAATTATCACTAAAAGTCGAATCACAGAATGAAGGTTCCACAAATAAACATTATTTTGAATCTGTTTTGTATTTCAGCTCTCATCACCGAACATTTCATCTCCTACACTTGCTGAGTTTCAAAAAAGATCGTTATTGGATAAAACATCTTTTCAGTCTGTGCGCTGCCTTTCATAAATTTTTGACATTCTTAATGGCAGATTACGGATTACAATACAAATAAACGAATATAAAGTTATTTATACATGTAGCTGATTTCTTTCAAAAATTTTCCGGAAAAGTGAAACGTGCCGAAACGTCGCTGCATGGCAGTGTGTATGCAGGGTGATTCCGTGATGCTGTTACAAACTTTCAGGGATGATGGAGAAGGGTAAATGAATCAATTTGAGGCAAGGGACCCTGGTCCGGTGACGACTGAGTCAAAAGTTATAAGCAAAATATCGTTCTGATACCTCTGTCAGAGGACCTCTTTTACTACAAACTCTTTGTTTTTCATGTTTTCGATTTTAAGAGGAGGTAGTATCGACCAAAAAAAATTGTCCAGTACACATGGGCTCCAAAATATGTCTTTTAAGAGCTATGAACACTTTTTCGATAGAAGAGATGTGTTTCACAGCAGCAAAGATGAACCAATGCCCATAGCTCATAGAGTCCATGTTTACATATGGAAAGCAAAGAGCTTTCCGTAGAAGAGGTCCACTGTCAGAGGTATCAGAACGATTTTCGCTCATAACTTCGACTCGCCCGCATCTCGTGGTCGTGCGGTAGCGTTTTCGCTTCCCACGCCCGGGTTCCCGGGTTCGATTCCCGGCGGGGTCAGGGATTTTCTCTGCATCGTGATGGCTGGGTGTTGTGTGATGTCCTTAGGTTAGTTAGGTTGAAGTAGTTATAAGTTCTAGGGGACTAATGACCTAAGATGTTAAGTCCCATAGTGCTCAGAGCCATTTGAACCATTTGAACTTCGACTCGGACGATCCTTGATCTAGGCCTCTGACCGCAAATTGATACATTTACCCATATCCACCATCCCTGAATGTTTGAAACGCCCTTATGGAATCGCACTGTATCAGCATTGAAATCCTAAAAATGTACAGAGAATCCGGAAATGAGTTAAGCAAACTGTACGTGCCTAATCGTCCGAACAGTGTGAGAGAGAATCCGTCATTCATTGTTTTCTAAGTTACTTTGTTGATGACATGTGCTCAGTGCATCATGCCCTGCAGCAGTCGGTGTGGCCGAGAGGTTCTATGCGCTTCAGTCTGGATCCACGCTGCTGCTACGGTCGCAGGTTCAAATCCTGCCTCGGGCATGGATGTGTGTGATGTCCTTAGGTTAGTTAGGTTTAAGTAGTTCTAAGTTCTAGAGGACTGATGACCTCAGATGTTAAGTGCCATAGTGCTCAGAGCCATTTGAACCATTTGAACCTGCAGCAGTTGAGACGTACAGCATTGAATTACAACAATACTTTGGCGGCAGTGAAAAATGTTAACAAAAGAACGCAGAATACCCAACGGAACACTGTGAGTAGAAATGGTAACAACTTTTTGTTTTCTTAGCAAAAGGTGAGCCGCCTTAGGCACCGCGTCGTCAAGCACGACCGAGCTTCCGCCCCTGCGCAGTACAGCCTGACACACAAGTTGTTCGCGACTAATCTCGCATTTCAAACTTCCTGACAGATTAAAACTGTGTGCCCGACCGAGACTCGAACTCGCGACCTTTGCCTTTCGCGGGCAAGTGCTCTACCATCTGAGCAACCGAAGCACGACTCACGCCCGGTACTCACAGCTTTACTTCTGCCAGTATCTCGTCTCCTACCTTCCAAACTTTACAGAAGCTCTCCTGCAAAACTTGCACAACTTGCACTCCTGAAAGAACGGATACTGTGGAGACATGGGTTAGCCACAGCCAGGGGGATGTTTCCAGAATGAGATTTTCACTCTGCAGCGGAGTGTGCGCTGATATAAAACTTCCTGGCAGATTAAAACTGTGTGCCCGACCGAGACTCGAACTCGCGACCTTTGCCTTTCGCGGGCAAGTGCTCTACCATCTGACTAACCAAACACGACTCACGCCCGGTACTCACAGCTTTACTTCTGCCAGCTCACATGGTAGAGCACTTGCCCGCGAAAGGCAAAGGTCCCGAGTTCGAGTCTCGGTCGGGCACACAGTTTTAATCTGCCAGGAAGTTTCATATCAGCGTACACTCCGCTGCAGAGTGAAAATCTCATTCTGGAAACATCCCCCAGGCTGTGTCCAAGCCATGTCTCCACAGAATCCTTTCTTTCAGGAGTGCTAGTTCTGCAAGGTTTGCAGGAGAGCTTCTGTAAAGTTTGGAAGGTAGGAGACGAGATACTGGCAGAAGTAAAGCTCTGAGTACCGGGCGTGAGTCTTGCTTCGGTAGCTCATATGGTAGAGCACTTGCCCACGAAAGGCAAAGGTCGCGAGTTCGAGTCTCGATCGGGCACACAGTTTTAATCTGCCAGGAAGATTCATATCAGCGCACACTCCGGTGCAGAGTGAAAATCTCATTCTGGAAGCAATCTCGTATTTCTTTGGGGCTACTCTGCTCAGCCTTCGTTTGGCGGACTTGCCTGACTCTGGAGATCACGTTTTCTACTGATCTGAAAACACTGTTTTAAATTTTACACCATCTGTTCAGGCATTCTATATTTGTCATTCAAAACAGATCAAGAAAAGTAGAATTTAACGTCCCATCGATAGAAAGGTCCTTAGAGAGTGAGAACAAGGTTGGACTGTGAAATGATGAGGAAGGTAATTGACCATATCTCTTTCGAAACCCCGGCTTTTACCTTACGCGCAGGAAACCTTTATATGGGTGGCCCTACAGAGATCTGAACCGCCATCCACGAGAATACCACTCCAACATCAACCAAAGAATATAATGTAAGAAATTTGCCCGTCAAAGCAAATTTTCTGGGTTCTAGCCATAGTCTGCAAGACAGTTTTCATCTGCCAGAAAGCCTCAAAACAGCGTAGACTCCGTTGCAGTGTGCGGGATTCATTCTGGCTGCTGCTGGACATTTACTAGCATTAGCGAGAAAGATACGTCACGGTTCGATTAGACTATAGACATAAATCACTGGAAACGTAGGAGCACCCGTCCGGAGTAGAATTACCGCATAAAAAATCGCCAGGCTATAATTCATAGGGAGAATACCAAGGACATATAATTCATTCTCAATATAATTAGCTTACAAAAGACTTGCTCGATTGATGCTTGAGTAATGCCCGTCAGCCTGCGACCATTACCAAGCACGATTTACAGAAGAGTTAGAGGTTTTTTTTTTTACGTTTTCGGTTAGTAAGTGAGCGAGATTCTCGTCAAACTCCTGTGTCAGAAGCTATAAGGAAGGCGTTGTCCATCACATGGAAGTTAGCTTCAAAAATTTCATGTGCGTACGTGCCAGGGAGAGTTAGGCAACATATTACTTTCTCCCACATACGTCTCACCAAGTGACCACGATGAGAAAATTTGAGGAGCGCTCTGTTCGTGAATGGAAGAGGGCGAAATGATAGTGCTACCACAAATACCCTCCGCCAAACACCGTTTGGTTATTTTCGGAGTAATTATATCCATGTGGATGCAAATTTGTACCAAATGCGAAACTGTGAATAAATATTCTGTTAATGGTCAAGAGTAATCATATGCACTCCAAGACACAATGTCTTTTGCATAGCTGGCCGCTGTGGTCGAGCGGTTCTAGGCGCTTTAGTACGGCGCTGTGTGGCTGCCACGGTCGCGGGTTCGAATCCTGCCTCGGGCATGGATGTGTGTGATGTCCTTAGGTTAGTTAGGTTCAAGTAGTTCTAAGTCTAGTGGACTGATGACCTCATATGTTAAGTCCCATAGTGCGTATAGCCATTTTCTTTTGCACAAAAATACTTTTCCGTACGCAGCACATACGTTGATCAAAGTATTTCACTGTTTGAAGATGTGTAACTTCTCGAAACTGTCCATTAAAAATGCCGTAAAAATTTCTTCTAGTATCAGTATAGTTGCACATATGCTTGGCTTGTGGATAATAGCTTTCTACCAGTTACACCCCCATCCCAGCTCCAACAGCGATTCTTTAAAGAAACAAACTTCCACGTGTAAAAAATCTTCGAAAAATTAGTTTTTCATGCATCTCAATGTTTATGACGTCATATTTCTTGTACCGTGTGCCGTACAATGATATAATTTTGCAGTTACATGCAGTAGGATTTGTGGATACTGCCTGCAAAATGTGTTGCGAATAGAATTAGGAGTAAAGAAGTAATAAATTAAAACGTCGTACCTCATGCTGAAGTTTTAAGGCATTGTGGATGGCGTCAGCGGGAGAAAGTCCCAAAAAATTTTGAAATTATGTGTAAAAATTATTGGAAGCCGCTAAGTGCTCTCATTTTCAAATATTGGATGAATACAGTCTGGGTAATTTGCGCGTCGTGAATTGTGCTATCTCAAGATATAAAGGGCGAGATTTTGAGTTTAATTTATCAAGACGATTTCAGTTTTCCACTGCGTTTTACAGCATAACCAGTCAGAAGCGAAGAACATGCTCTGCTTCTATTCACTTCTCTTTTTTCTCGGCTTGTTTTTGTGGAAAGTTCCTTTGAATACCGAAAGTCTATGCCAAAGAGCTGGTGTCATAATGCGAGGAAGGCTCTAAACAATTATAATAATTTTAAAAAATGAGGTGGCGCGCTGGTATGTTACTGGACTGTTATTCAGAAGGACTACGATTCAAATCCTTGTCCAGCCATTTCCTCGAAACGCCTGAAGCGAATGCCAGTGTGGCTCCTTTGAAAGGGCACAGCCGATCTTCTTTCGCACCTTTTGTCAACCCGAAGTTGCGTTTTGTCTCTAATGACTTTACCATTGACGAACGTTGAACCCTAATTTTCCTTCAAAATTATTCTTCCCCTGAGCTAATAATCAATCCATCCAATCATTTTTAAGGGGAGTTAAATCTAATACAAACAACTTTTTGTACTACACACAGACTCGCAACTCAAGTCTGATATGCAGGTTATTTGCACTAAAGTAACACCTATCCAGATTACCTTAAATCTTGAAATACTAATTTCTTGTTATACTAGCAGTCAGTGTCGAAGATAGTCATAGCATCTCTAACAGTAGATGATATATACGTATACTACCAAAAGCCACAAGAAGCCAATCATTCAACCAATCGTCTTTCTTTTCTCCTGAGATAATTTTTTCGTGTCATGTTTGGTATGATAACGTAACATGGATTATCCGTGTATGAGCCGAATTCAGTGGTGTTCTTACGTTGAAACGATGAGAAAGGAGAGCATCTGGTCGTCATTTTATCGATGTATAGATTTTGGTGTAGCCTGTTTAAAGACTGTAAATAGATCGTGATTGGTTCCCGTCTTTTCTCATTAATTTGACAAAGAACGTAGTATTGTAGGGAAAACAAGCTATAACTTACATTTTTTCTTCTTTTTTTTTTTAGACTCGTCTAGAAGACCTCTGTCTCCACATTCGGCGGCAATTATTTGGTATCAAACGGGATGACAAAGTGGTCAAATTACTGAACTCGTTTTCTGGAGAAGCTAGGTTGAAATGCTTCGCTAACTGTCCAAATTTAGCTAAATTATTTGATGCTAAATCTGAAATCGTGCATTCAGCAGCACCACTGTCGATGTCTTCTCCAATCCTTGTCTAGTTTGAGCTTCCGTTCCATCTCTAAAGACTTCGGCGAGTGGTTAATCTCTTATCTTCTTTCCTCTGAGTATCTGGTACGTAATATCAGTAAAACGAAATATTTTTGCTTGTTACTTTATTTATTTTCGGAGTTATGGCTACTGTAAACGGTCGAAATGAAGTACAGCGCCTTTTTTTTTTTTTCATACCAAGTGAGTAACACGACATACCCAGTCATTGAGATGGCGCAATGGTTTCGGCCCTATCCTCAAAATAGGGAGAGAGTGTGTTTAAATCCCTGTCTGGCCATCCTGGTTAAAGTTTTAACTTTGTTTCCCCATATCAATTCAGACGAACGCTGGGATGTTTCCTGAAAGATAACAACGGCAAAAAAATTTTCTCCGTCCTTGTCCACTTCGAGCATGTACTCCGTCTCTGACTACCTGAAAGTAGAAGGAAATTAAAACTAATTTTTTCCCGTTTTTTCCTCTTTAATAAACTACAATTGTAAGATTTTTCCTAGTCGTTTGAAACTGGCGTTTGGATTTCGATCTGTCTGGTTAAAGAAATAAAGAAATCTGAATTCCCAAAGCAAATAATTTAGCCCACATAACACGGTCCTCTGACAAACATATTCAGATAATCGAAGATGAAGACGTTCGGTGTTCATGCACACCCAGAAAGAAAAGAAATATTCATGAGACTGTTAACTTGTTTATTCTGAGTCGGTATTATTTTGTTTATTTATTTATTTCACCTGATAGGATTAGGGCCTTCAGGTCACCTCTTACATCTACCCAGACATCCTCTGTAAGTTAATATTACAGATGTGGAGTACATGAGTACTATACAACAATAATAATAATAATAATAATAAATATATATAAATAAATAAATACAGTCAAGCGCACTCAAGTCTCTAATTTTAGCGAATGGAAATTCATCAAATGACAGGACGATTTTATACTGATTTGCTATGGTCAAACCGGGTGGTACATCTACCTCCGATTCTCGATGTACAATGGAGGTGAAAAAATATTTCGGGCTCCTAATATGTAAAATTCTGATAGAGGAAGGAGAGAAGTTTCAGGTAGACCGTCTCCTGTTTAATGTCTCCGTAATGGTAGTTGCCGTGTAAGGGCCGCGTCAATACAAACGAAGTTCTTCCTTTTATCTTTCCCTGGCGAAGTGTATCGCC
Source organism: Schistocerca gregaria (assembly GCF_023897955.1). Classification (NCBI taxonomy): domain Eukaryota; kingdom Metazoa; phylum Arthropoda; class Insecta; order Orthoptera; family Acrididae; genus Schistocerca; species Schistocerca gregaria. The sequence goes on along the minus strand of NC_064931.1, from coordinate 809,403,144 downwards.
GAGGCTCCAATTAAGGGCAGCGACAGGGAGCCTCGCTTAGTGACTCTGCTCGTTTTTTTGTCACAATTAGGGCGTCCGTCTATAAATGAGGATGATTACACAGCAACCGATGTAGTTAAACAAAGCGGACAGGCAGCGCGCAAACTTCGCTTTCAAATTTCGGAGATATCTTTTATAAAATACGGGAGCGGTCTTCTCGTTATTGCTGGGTCCACTTTAATTATTCCGAGGAGAAAGTGATGGCGAGGGCGAGTGAAAAGTTGGCTCTTTGGGCAGCCGCCTACCCCGCAGTTATCATATGAGCAAATTACCACCTCTAAGCATGTTAGTCATTGAATATCGTTCGATTACGTTTCCGCGCTATTGCACAGGTCTCATCAAGAAAATTAACCAAAAATACCTATCACTCAAACAGTTGCGAGGAGAATTTGAGGAAACTTATCGAAAGTGTATAATATATGACACCGAGCAAACAAAACATGTGACAAGTGATATGGCAGTTACGTTGTCTTCTGCGGCTCTATAAAGTCATATCTGAATCAGACGCATTTCGCTTTAATTAAAAGCTTCACCAGCGGTCAGTTGTCATTTTTTCCTGCTTACAGTATTTCCATATGTTCTCTTATACAAAGGCTCCCGGTTCCTAACACACTGCACTGCACCAGCCATAGTATTTTCTCGTCTGCATGTTTTCAAGTATCAATATACACGTCGCGGTTACGTGTACTTCGTATGTCATATAATAAAGTACCCGCAATCTTGAGGTGAATATGAATACATAAAAATACGCAAGCGAGAATATATATTATAAATCGGACACCTGTGCGTAGGAGAACAAATGGAAATAATGTAGTAATCAAGAACCTGACCACTGACGATGCTTTCATATAAAGTGAAACGTGGTTCTTCGAAATAAGACATTATACAGTCTCGAAAGACGGCATAATTCCCACACTAGGTGTCACAGAACGACTGCGAAAGAGGGGCTTCAAACGAAAAAGAAAAGAGAGACAACACGTAAAACATGTAAACTCAGTTCCAAACGAAGATTCTCCACTCCGCCTTAGGAATATGTTTGAAATTAAACAGATGTGTCACTTGGTACTGACAACTACGGCCAATACAATACAAGAGTTCGCAGAAGGAATGGTCAGGGATATGACACGAACGATCAATCGAAGTAAGAAAGTTTATTAAACATGGGCTCTAAAACGCGTACCTTGAGCACTTCATCATCGACGCTATGAAACAAATCGCTTGTACTGCAAGCTCTTTCCTTTCTGTACTTTGGGAGGAAGTAGTATCGACTGAAACAACGAGAAATTCCCCAATAAACATGGATTCTAAAATGCATACCTTAAGAGCTATGTGCACTTGTTCAGCAGAAGAGATGTTTAGTGGACACTTTTGCCTTGTTTTGATCCATAGCTCTACCTCTCCAAATATGGCAAGCAAAAGGCTTACAGAAGAAGAGATTTGTTCCACAATAATGAAGACGAAAAAGCTCTCATAGCTCTTACGGTACCGGAATGCATTTTAGAGCCGATATAAAGTCTTATCTGAATCAGATAAAATTAAAAGCGTCATCAGCGGTCAGTTGTTGTTTCTTTTTTGCTTACAGTTTTTTTATATGCTCTTCTATACAATGGCGCCCGTTTCCTAACACACTGCACTGCTTCGAATGATCTTTCCTGTCATCCCTGAATATTGACACCTTCTATATGATTAACCGCGCAGCAATACACCATACACAACAATATACGCTCATGTTAACGATGCTTTCTTCGTGGACCATAGGCTGTGAATGCCAGTCTCTTCACAAAGCTACCCTCAGTGTGATCACAGGACTGTAACCAGCAACTTACCCAGTCACTACCGTTACATTTGCGGTCAATAAATGTGCCGAAATGATTGCAACTGAAGAAAAGTTTCGGTCACATGGAGAAGGTTACTGGAACCTTACCTTCTCTTGTGTATCTGATTTCAAGGAACTTCCTTTTTCTATCCGTATTGAAAGCGTGCGACTGTAAAAATAATCTAGGAACAGCTACGCTAACTACTAGGCCACGAGCTGCGGACTATAAAAATAATGGTTTTATTTTTTATGAAATAACATTTACTTCTTCTGCTCTCGATTTTTCTTGATTTATTTGCCACGCGGCCTATTTCCGATAATTATTCACATTATCGAATGCATTTTTCGTGTTATATGACATTTTTCGATTCACATATCACAAAAATCACGACTAAAGAGGTAATAGTATATGAAAAATGTACTTTATGATGACAATTATTTCCTGAAATGCGTTGTGTGGAAAATAAGTAAAGAAAAATCGTGACTGCAGCAGCAAATGTTATTTTACAATGGACATGCTCATAACTTCCCTTTTAAGCAACGATTATGTTGAAAACTGTTATATCTAATAGATGATGGTCTTAATGATCGAAACCAACTATAAGTAAAGAACAATTATTCACTTAGCAGTTTTCTAACTGTTCAAGCTATCGTTTTTTTTTTAAAGACATATGACTTGCGGAGCGCTGTTTACAATATATACCGGCTTCTGAATTTAATTCGACGTGACGTAGTGTGGTCCCAGGAACATCGAGTAGCAGCCTTTCAGAACCACAACTACACGGGATTAGCAGATTCAACCAAAGCACTTCCAGAAGTCCATTTTCCTCGGAGATTATGGAGACTCCTGAACAGAATCAGAACATGGCATGTCAGAATGAAAGCTGTGCTCTGCAAGTGGAAAATGGCTGAAAATCTTCAACACGACTGTGGAGCTCCGAATCAAACAGTACGGAATATGTCCACAGCGGAAACTGGGAGATACTTGCGATGATCTGCTAGGAGCAACAAAGATGCAACACAATGGCTGAAGTCAATGGAAATCGCACTGTGGCAGACGCACACCAAAAAATGAAGTGCTATATAAAAAACTAGATTTTAATTAATATTTAAATAATGCGATCATCATCGAACAAAAATTACCTTAAATCTTAGTACATAAATGATTTATATTTGGATGTATGAAATTGATTATCTCTGTAGATGCCATACGATAAATGAATAAATAAACATTCAGGAACTTATTTCACAGTTATTTTGACCATAGCTTCCTTTACTGCAGCTCTAAACTTCCCAGAATTCACGCAATGAACCTAACTCGTTCGTTTGGTCTTACAGCAACTAATTTTTCTTTCCCGTTCCCCTGTTTGACATCGCCGTGCGGTGTTAATCCTATATACCGGTATTTGATTGATGTAACTGAATCCAGATACTAATGCTGCACACAAAAAGCTCCTCTTCACGCCATTCTCTCGCATTTATCCCCATTTAAGGCAAGCTGCCATTAATTACACAAAGTGATTGCTTCGCCGAAGCCATTCTGCATCTCCCTCCTCTGGCGCCACCGTTTGTAGCGCAGCCGTGAATGCCACACGGTCAAAACGATTGAATGTCCGCTTCTGCATGCTAATCTAACTAATGTCGGCACTGTGGTCAGTTTAACACCCCGACTATATACTTCGAAGGACAAAGCTCGAGAAAATTCAATATCTTCGCTTTTGTTCCTGAAAAGCTAGCACATTGAAAAGACTCGAAATCTACATAAATACAAACAAAATGAATCCCCGACGACGCGTCAAACGTCGTTGCCTTACAATTTTTTTGTCAGGTAAATTTTTCCATTTATAAAATAGTTATCGCGTGAGGCGTTAGCCCAACCTAAAAAAATCCTTGGCCGGCCACCCTTATTTAGATTTCTGTGGTTTCCCTCACTCACTTAAGGAGAATGTGTAACCCGACCCAGTGTTTCGTCTACGATTTCGGTATTGATGTGACGCTAAAATCAAACTTTCTTTACTTTTTCCCGTCTTCCTTATTCCTTTGTGAAGGCCACAACTTTCTTCTTCTCCTACGCGTTTTCCTGTTAATGCTACAGGATCGGCATTTCTCTATGGTTTGAGCCAATGGTAGTGGAGGTTAGTGGTCGGATGCCCTTTCTGACATCAACATTCTCTGCCCCCCGCCTCCTCCTCACCCCTCCCTCGCCTCACAGGGACGGAATTCGTGCACCCCATCTCACTGCAGCTGGAGTAAATTTATGTCCAAGTTCGAGAACATTTTCCAGATTTTTCTGTGACGTGCATCCGAGGCATAACGAGGGAACCAGCCCGCTATTCACCAAGCTGCATGTGAGGAGCAGCCTAAAAACCACATCCAGGCTGGCCGGCCCATCAGCCCTCGTCGTTAATCGGCGAAAGAAATTCGATCGGGGACAGGTTTGCCTCCCCGTATCCCAAAAGCAGCGCTTTAAAGCATTCAGCTATCCGGCCGGGCGAGGCCACAACTTAATTGATTCCTAATTACCTAAATTCACAAAACAACACTGTAGCTGTGACACATAAAAATGTGATTTACAAGTGCTGACACTTTTCTGATTATCATCGGAGAGACATGGTTCGTCCATAAAGTCGTTTCTAACCGTTCCACGCCTCGAACCAAAATCCCGCAACTGCAGAAAAAGTTTCTGTATTGAGGAATCGCCGGTTATCCGTGAAAGAACGACGTAGCGATAAACAATACAACGAGGTATGTGACGTGAAACGAATGCGTTTCCGGCAGGGAGCTTAAGAAAACCATCTGTATCAAGCTCCTAACTTGTTCCTTCTTCTGTTGTCAACTGACACTCTTCGCTACTTTCTGTATAAACTTCGTCGATGGTACTGTACTGTAAAATTTACATCGTAACTAATATTTTAATTGTAAATTAGGAGATTAGAGACTTTAAGATAGTTATGTGTATTCTTACTTGAGAAAATGCAACAACCAACCACTTCTTTTACTTAATTTACGGTAGGACAGGCTTCGAATTTTCATCCATCCTCAATTGGTGAAATACAGTTAAATACTCAACATGAAATATAAAATTAGAGATATTCGAGCGCGTACGGAGGCTTTCTGGCTGTCGTTCTTCCCGCGAACCATACGCGACTGGAATAGGAAAGGGAGGTAATGACAGCGGCACGTAAACTGCCCTCCGCCACATACCGTTGGGTGGCTTGCGGAGTATAAATGTAGATATAGAAAATCCGAAACACGTCTCCTCATAAGTAAAGTTTTCAAAAGCGGGTCTTTGCTATTGAGAAAGTAATTTAATTCACAGCCACGGAGCTCAACAGCCATTGTAATGGATGAAGACGAACTGCTAGTAGCTGTTATGACATTAATTTACTTGTAAGGTTTGCAGTGCATCATTGACGAAGTTTTGATGCATATAAGAAACATATCTAGAAACAGCACCAAAAATTAAGCACGTAAGATTGGACTGCTTTCCTAACATCATTAGATTGAGAAACGACGAAAGATGCCTACAAAAACAAAAACTGTAACCGTGGAGAGCTGTCACTTAAGTGACGCGTGGTTTAAACAACACCAGCTTTGTTTCTTAAAGTGGGAAAGGAGGCAGTGTATCTTTGCCCGACCAACATGAGAAAGAAACTAGTTATGTTGGACAAGTGTGAGGGAAGGGGTGGTGGTGGTGGGGGGGGGGGGGGGATGGGGGAGACTGAAAGGAAAACCGAACCCTAGGGCGACTTCACGTTTTTTTTTTTCGTATCCGAGGTCAGTAACATGCGGTAGTGCCGTGGCGATCGGGGTAGAGGTAGCCAATTCGAATTCTGGTGGTGGAGGAAACATTCAACAGTGGTGCTTGGCTAGTAAAGGGAAGAGAATTTGTCACGTAAAGTTCCTGGGATGATTCTTAAGCTTCTCTCATCGAGTGACATTATGTAACACTTGCTGGTCATCCGTCCGTCGGGTGATGTTAAGCTGCAGAGCTATGTTGATGCGATTTGAAAGAAGTGTACAATGCACCATTTACATCTATACTCTGCAAATTAACGTCTAGTGCGTGGCAAAGGATACTGTTAATTGTAGAATAGTCTATATTAATGTGCCTACCAGTTCCATGCAAGGACGAAGGATGGGGATTGAGAAGAAACACAAAGACAACACTACATTCGCTCTTTACAGTCGCCTGAGAGTAATAGCTACTCACAAAATAGAAGAAGCACATTTCGCATACAACTTTTACATGCACATACAAATGTATTGTCAATAAGTAAACATGCAAAGCGCCACAGAGGAACTATGACTAGTCGAGTGTTGAACCTCGACTCGTTCGATTGCTGATTGACCCTTCTAAATCATAGCTTTAGGACTTACCTCGATAATTCCAGTAGAATGGTGACACATTTCCAAGTATCCAAGAGCTCGTGTCTGAGACACTTCACTTATCTTCTCTGGGCCATCGCAGAAATTTTTTTATAAAAATAACAAAAGCAGCACACCTTGGCTGTTACTGATCCACCTGTTGTTTGCTCTTGTTGATAACGTCCTGTGGATGGCGAGAAATGCACGGTAATATAGCTGTGATTTAGACCAGAAGTAGAGACTCGACCGACTGCCATTGAAGCTTCACTTTGCCGTGGGAGAAGAAAGCTCCAATACAAAAATGGAACGTTTTTCCGAAGTGGGCTGCTCCTAGTTGGACACCACACCCACAAAACAGCTGAAAAAATTATGTAGGTTATGGGCGGAGTAGCACATTCGTGCAAGCCAATTTAGAACCTGTTACCCACCGATGACAGATCTTTCCTTAAGACACTGGCAACCATGAAATTATGGAACATATATCAGGCAGTATTTCTACCTCGTGGTCTATTGTCCAGTCCCTCTCCTAGAATACTTACAATTTTCTATCCATACATGGTCTCCTAGCTCACGTAATTCCTGTTTTAGGAATTCTGTACTGTTTTCGGTTTGGGAGAAACATGCGACATTTAAACTGCATAGTCCAGATACTAAACTCAAAAGCGGGGTTTTGCAAATCATAAAGCGACTTTCATTGTTTCCTACATCTGCGTGTATACTATGCAGAACACTGTAAACCGCGTGACAAAGGATACGTTTTTAGTGTTCATGCGCTAAGTGCCTTCCCCGATTCACTTACGAATGAAGCGGTAAGAAGACATCTTGCACTCTTTTAAGCGAGCTGTGATTCTACTGACATTACCTTTTTGATACCAACAGAAATTATCAGCAGGGGCTTGCTCGTGCGATTTTAACTTCTGCTTTTATATTGAAGATTTCGACAGTTACTGATTGAATGTCTCTTACTTTCTCGTTTTCTTTGTTTCATTGACATCGACCTTACGAGTATTCCATGTCGTATGCGCTTGGTATCCTGTATAACTCGTTAAGGGTCGAACGAGATGGTAAGACTCTCGAGTCGTTTTCGGTCATCCAGATTATGATTTCCGGCGGTTTCACTCTACCATTCGAAGCGAATGCCAGGATACTTCCTTCATCATAGTTAATCCTTCGTTAATGTGGTTATAGTGTCCACAGGTGCTTAACAATTTTGCACTTTTATATAACCATTTGCTTTCCGTTTTATTGATTTAAAACATCGTCAGTGGTAACATTGTTTCCTGATTTCCGCGTACATTTTAAAGTGTCGTTTGCTTACGCATTTTCCAGATAGCCCAGGATTGGCCGCTGATGTTCTAGCCTAATTTCAAGTTGGTTTGCAGCACAATACGTTTTTTGATGTGAAACACGACGAAATGTAGCACGGTTACCAGGAAAAAATTGAACGTAAGCAATCGTTAATGGTGTCACATTTCTTTGTATGTCACATCAAGGAATGTATTTTGCCGCAAACCAACGTGAAAGTAGCCCGAAACATCAGTGCCCAACTCTGGGAAACGTGCAAGTAGACGAGAGTTCCAGATGTAAGAGGAAATCCGGAAAAATATTATCACTGACGAAGTTTTCGATCAATAAGTCTAATGGCATAAATACGAATGTTTTAGTAGTTACAAAGACAGATTAAAATACTTTTAATAACAGTACTGAAGTTGTCGTCCGTCTCTAGTACCTTCCGCAAGGACAGGGCACTGACCACAACCGACCTTTCGTTACAGATGTTTCTCTATTAATTATTTCCGTAAAATCGTGTAAACGTTTAATCAGCATTCTTTCGCGACTACCGTCCTACGTAAGAGACCCGTTTAGTAATGGAAAAGTACAACATCGACCGCTTTAGAGCTTAATTGACAGAAATCTGACAACGTGGAACAATTGAGTGAGACTGGAGAGGCGAGATCGTAGCTACTGCGCGGCCACCCGGCTTTAGGTGACCTAGTGGCTGCCTTGACAAGGTCACGACCGGCTTCCGTCCCCAGCCTCCCCCCTATAGCACAGTTGTGCCAGAACGACGCTACAGTGTTCCCTAACGTGGCTAGCGGCAGTAGATTCGAAGGGAAGCGCGTGGCACGAACTGAGTCCGGTTCTCCCCTGCGGCGCCAGCCACGCCGGCAGCTGTTGCGGTGGGTCCAGGTAGATGGACACGACTCGTCTGTCCGGTTCGCACCCCTTTGGGCGGCCCGCCCCTTTCTTACGCACGCGCACGTGTGTCCACTAGAACAAAGCTCTCCGCGTCCAGTCGGCTGTTTTTTGCGTGGCCGGTCCCCCGTCTCTTTTCAGAGAGTGGACAAAAACAGGTTTGGCGAGTCCGCCAGTAATAAAGGGCCGAACGGAACGTCCGTTATACAATAAGGCACGCGGAAGTGCAGCGGCCGGCGATAAGAAACAACAGTGACCACTGGCTGGCGAACCGGTTCGCGTTTGCGGGCCAGCTGGGGGCCGACACCTGGTCCACAGCTGCCGCCTGCCCAAGATGCTATGTACATACGCGCCAGCCAATCCATTCACACCTCTTTGAGCCAGCATTACCGACAAGCCGACAGGAAGACTGATTCGCATCGCCGTGTTATGTGGCTAGGCTTGCAGTCCGTCAGCGCTTGGCACCTAACCTGCCATCTGCGGTGTTTTATAAGTATCGAGTCTACATCTACATCTACATGATTACTCGGCAATTTACATTTGTGCTTGGCAGAGGGTTCATCGAACCACAACCATACTATCTCTCTACCATTCCATTCCCGAACAGCGCGCGGGAAAAACGAACACCTAAACCTTTCTGTTCGAGCTCTAATTTCTCTTATTTTATTTTGATGATCATTCCTACCTATATAGGTTGGGCTCAACAAAATATTTTCGCATTCGGAAGAGAAAGTTGGTGACTGAAATTTTGTAAATAGATCTCGCCGCGACGAAAAACGTCTTTGCTGTAATGACTTCCACCCCAATTCGCGTATCATATCTGCCACACTCTCTCTCCTATTACGTGATAATACAAAACGAGCTGCCCTTTTTTGCACCCTTTCGATGTCCTCCGTCAATCCCACCTGGTAAGGATCCCACACCGCGCAGCAATATTCTAACAGAGGACGAACGAGTGTAGTGTAAGCTGTCTCTTTAGTGGACTTGTTACATCTTCTAAGTGTCCTGCCAATGAAACGCAACCTTTGGCTCGCTTTCCCCACAATATTATCTATGTGGTCTTTCCAACTGAAGTTGTTCGTAATTTTAACACCCAGGTTTTTAGTTGAATTCACAGCCTTGAGAATTGTACTATTTATCGAGTAATCGAATTCCAACGGATTTCTTTTGAAACTCGTGTGGATCACCTCACACTTTTCGTTATTTAGCGTCAACTGCCACCTGCCACACCATACAGCAATCTTTTCTAAATCGCATTGCAACTGATACTGGTCTTCGGATGACCTAACTAGACGGTAAATTACAGCATCATCTGCGAACAACCTAAGAGAACTGCTCAGATTGTCACCCAGGTCATTTATATAGATCAGGAACAGCAGAGGTCCCAGGACGCTTCTCTGGGAAACACCTGATATCACTTCAATTTTACTCGATGATTTGCCGTCTATTACTACGAACTGCGACATTCCTGACAGGAAATCACGAATCCAGTCGCACAACTGAGACGATACCCCATAGGCCCGCAACTTGATTAGAAGTCGCTTGTGAGGAACGGTGTCAAAAGCTTTCCGGAAATCTAGAAATACGGAATCAACTTGAGATCCCCTGTCGATAGCAGCCATTACTTCGTGCGAATAAAGAGCTAGCTGCGTTGCAAGTCTTGTTCGTCGTCTTTAGAAGTCAAACAAAGTCAGCAAGTCGTGGTCGAAGGCGTGTTTCTGTATCCGAAGTTTCGTCTCCCAATGCTGGAAACATCCTCGAACACTATGAAGACGTAGTTCGTTGTCTTTAGAAATCAAACAAAGTCAGCTGTTTATGCCGGATGGTTATAAAATGAAAATGTGAGTGAAATCTTATGGGACTTAACTGCTAAGGTAATCAGTCCTTAAGCTTACACACTACTTAACCTGAATTATGCTAAGGACAAACACACACACCCATGCCCGAGGGAGGACTCGAACCTCCGCTGGGACCAGCCGCACAGTCCATGATTGCAGCGCCCTAGACCGCTCGGTTAATCCCCGGGATGGTTATAATTAAAGTGCAGTTACTCACAGAGGTCCAGTGTGGGTTGGAATTATCGTGTGGCACATAACCTGGTCGATATTCTAATGCGTTAATGAGGAAACTACTTACATGAAAAAAAAAAACAGTTCCAATTTTGGCCACCAGGTACGATCTGCCGCTGTGAATGCAAGGAAGTATAGAAATGTTCCCACATATAATAAATTAGGAACGGGACGTGAGCAGAAAGGTCAAAAAAGTGAAAAAGGCATAATGCTGAGTTTATTATTAACCGCTGATTACATAATTTGTTCAATATGAGCACTGGAGACGCCGACGAGTTGCTGTACAGCGTCAGATTTGCACCTGGTGGCGAAAATTGGAACTAATTTTTTCCAGTTCAAAAAGGTACCGCATTAACGCGTTAGCATTTCTGCCAAGATTACCTGTCATATGATGATTTCAGCCTACACTCGACATCAGTGGCAGGTCGCTACGTCATTAGATCGCTACCTAAGATCGCAGAGTTGTGGCCAAGTGTCTTACGGACTTCGTACTGCAGAAGAATTAGTGCTGTTTGCTTTATTTAGCACCAAGGCTCACAGTTTTTTTAGTCTTTTCTGTTAAAATTGTTCTTGTGTTTCTGAATTTATGTCGCCTCGCTGTACAGCCTAACAGAAAAGAAGGATTGAAATTAGGCACCTTGTGAACCTTACTGCTATATAAAGCGAACAGCACCAATACACTGCACTACGAGCTCCGTAACACACGCCGGCGCGACGTGGCACCGCTCGGATAACTTCACGACACGACCGTTGCGCGTCTACGCACATGGTGATTCCGTGATGTTGCAAACCTTCAGGCATGTTGGAGGTGGCTAAATGTATCAACTTGAGGTAGGGGCCCTGGTCCGGAAACGACTGAGTTGGAAGTTATAAGCGAAAATTGTTCTGATACCTCTGACAGTGAAATCCTTATATTGGTACTGTTGGTACTAAGGATGCAGGGTGCGCAATTCCAACAAGCACTGTTATTCGTCAACGGATGGAGCCCCACCTCCGTTCGAACTGAGCGTTCGTGAACACCTGGATGAGACATTCCCTGAGAATTGGCGAGGCTGAGGGGATTCTATTTCGTGGCAGGTAAGTTCACTTGATCTCACTCCACTTCATTTATTCTTGTGGCGCCAGGCGAGTCTTATGCACGAGACGCCTGTCGAGACTGAAGAGCATCTCCTAGCAAGAATTCTCGCTGCCTGCGACGATGTCTGGGGCGTCACTAGACATGTCTTCACTAGTTATCAAGCCTCAGTTCGAAGCCGGACTTCTCACTGAAGACAATGCCACTCCAGTCAATAAGATTCCAGGCCGAAGATGTGTCTGAGTCGCCACAGACAGCGGTGGGATTCTAAACTGACTATCACCAGCACGATTGATGGTCTGGGGTGTCAGGACGGGTACGACAGAAGTTTGTGCGAAGATGCCATGACCGCACTGTCGCTGGGGGACGTCATTTTGAACAAATGGCGAAAATGTAACAACTTGTGAAACTTCTGGTAAATGGAATTCATTTTTACTGTGCCGTGGAGTTAGGAGTTTAGGTCTCTCGGACATCGAGTTACGTGCGCCGTTATTAGTCTACCAACAGGGGATATTTTCTGACGGTACTGGGCGATATTAAGGGGGAATTTTGTAAGTCATGATCAAGATTCGGATTTTGGAACCCTCAGTTTGAGTGTTGCGTAAGGTTAAGGCGGAACCTGAATAGATGTTCGTTCATATCTTTCGACTCGATCGCTTCCGGACCAGGGCCCCTTTCTTCAAATTGATACATTTACCCTTCTCCGTCATCCCTGAAAGTTTGTAACATCGTTACGGTGTCACCCTTTATGAGCAGTTTGGCTTGCTCAGCTGGAGTTTGATAATCAGCTACGTCTTTATAACCACTAGGGCTGTCCTAGCGTTAGGAGACGTAACGTAAGGCACTGGAACGTACCTTAGATCACGGCCTAGCACACAAAGCACCGAGGAAAAAATTATAGCCTTTAAAGCCACAGTTCTATACCAGCTGATTGTCATCATAAGAAAATTCAATTTAATGCTCGTAAATAGCTATACAAGGCGTTAGACAAAATCATACGATAACCTATCTTGGCATTCAAAATAACCAGTATGTTTCTAGCGATCCTGTCATAAACGTTCTAAATGAGAGGCAACAACACTTCATATCACTTCTTGCAAGGACACGGTCGCATTTACTTGAGATGTATGGAGGTTTCCAAGTGTCCCCTATACACAGAACAATCATACAAAAATACAAGAACACAAAAGTATGTATCGTAGATAGCACGACACGAAGCACATCGACCTCTTGGACGGAAAACAAAAGCTTTCTAGCAGTTTTCCTCATTCTGCGATACACGAGAGACATAGGATGAGGCCTAACACCACCGACAATACTTCAGAGGTTGTTCAGGGATACATTCTGGGTATTTACTTATAAGGGATCCGTGATCTCCGCTGTCTCGCTACGAAGTAAAAAATTCATTATGATATATTCTGTTTGTTACCCTAATTACCTTTATTTCTGTGAAAACGACAGCAAAAAAGCCTGTTATATGCCATCACCAGAACGCGAAACGCAAAACACAGGCTTCTCGTAGACACCGAGCAAGGTGGTGCAGTGATTAGCACACTGGACTCGCATTTGGGAGGACGTCCATTCACATCTGACTCCGGCCATCCAGATTTTTCAGATGCCGATGTGGTTGCTTCGAAAGTGCACACCTGATTTCATTCCCCATATTTAACCAAAACAATCCTAGCTTGTGCTCCGTCTCTAACGACCTCTTTGTCGTCAGGACGTTAAAATCTAATCTTCCTTCTTTCATATTTTCTTGTAGGCACCTAAGTACAGATTCAAAAATACTGTGCTGTGATTGGCGGTGATGCGAAAACAGATCAGCCTTCCGTCGTTGGGCTGCCCCTCCACTGCATTCAGTGATTTTACGCGAGGTCCACACTGGTCAACACTTCATCAGTAAATCTATTCGTGCTGTTGTGTATCGCTGTTAATGGACAACTAACGCTGACAGAAAAACAATCCCGAGGCAGTACCGAAGAGAACTAAATACAAATTCGAGAGCGAAGAGGAAACTGGATGTTACTGTAATCAACAGCAAGTACCGTGAGTGAATGGAAGACAGACAGCAGGCAGATACCATCGACATTTGTGTGGTTGTGTATATATTTTCAGTGCAGCACAGACACAAAGATAAACGGGAGATACGAAAGTAAAGGAATTGCAATTACTCTGTAGCGAGCCACAGGAGACAAGGATTTCCTCACACCAAAGTACTGTACATCAACATCTACGTCATACACTCCGCTAGCCACTTTGCTCTGGGTGATTTGTGTACCACTGTCACACTCCCCCCCCCCCCCCTTCCTGTTCTAACCACGAATAGTTTGCGGGAAGAACGACTGCCGTTAAGCCTCTGTATGGGCTCGAATCTCTCTAATTTTATCTTCACGGTCTTTTCACGAAATATACGTAGGAGGAGGCAATACATGTTGACTGCTCTAGGAACGCACGCTGTCGGAATTTTAACAATAAACCACACCGTGATGCAGAATGCCTCTCTAGTAGCGCCTGCCACTGCAACTGGTTCATCATCTCTGTGACGCTTTCGTGCTTGCTAAACGAACCTGTAACGAAACGCGCTGCCCTTCTTTTGATCTCCTCTATTTCCTCTATCAGTCCTGTCTGGTACAGATCCCATACTGATGAGCAATATTCAAGTTTTGGTTGTATGAGTGTTTTGTAAGCTTCTTACTGTGTCACTGGACGACATCTCTGGAGAATTCTTCCAATGAATCTCAGTCTGTCATCTGTCTTACTCGCGAATGACTTTATGTGATGATTCCAATTCAAACAGCTGCGTACGCATACTCTTTGATTTTTGATGGATGTAACTGCTTCCAGAGATTGTTATGTTACTGTGTTACCATACAATAAAGGTTCTTCATTTATTCGCAATACGTTAGATTCGTTTGTGTTGAGGGTCAATTGACATTCCCTGCACCAAGCGTCAATGCTCTTCATGTCTTCCTGCACTTCGCTATAATTTTCTAGCGTCGCAACTTCTCTATATACATCATCATCATCCACGAAAGGTCTCATAGAACATTTACTACTAGGTCATTTATATATAGTAATAGTCCTATAACACTCCACTGGGGCACTCGAAGTTACTGGTACGTCTGAGGACTTCTTTCCGCTCAGAATGGCATGCTGTGTACTGTTCGCGAGAAACTCAGAAAATAGCCCCGAACAACCTCAGAAATTTTGTCGGTGTTCAGGTTCAGCCTGGATAGCTCGAAGTGCCAGGGAGAATCCTCCCCGAAGCCTCTCCCAAGCTTTTCCGAAACAGGGGAGTAGTTAAAGGCTCAGCGTACATACGGAGTGTCGGGAAGAAACGGAAAGCGTCGGTAACCAACGGGGCAACCCACATTTCCATATCAAGTGAGTTACTAATGAGCGAGATTTGCCGATGTTCTCGTCGAAGTTGCTGTCGTAACCGTTCGGTCGCAGCCAGGTGAGAACTGCTAACAGTTACGCCGCGCTCTTCGTATGTACGGTTGCTGGCTGGCTGCATGCATTCGAAGTAGCGCGGCGGTGTAATGCTCTAATGGCCAGCCACAGGCTTGCTGCAAAACAACCGAGACGTCAACTGAGGCAACTCTAGCACTGAGCGAACAACTGTGCTTGTTAAGCTTCCTTCTCGCTTTAATAATCGATAACATGACCATATTTAATCTTTCTGAACCGAGCTCACAGCACTAAAAAAAAGTTTTCTTTGTAGCCCTACATGGTTTTGCTTACAAACATCAGACTCATATTCGATAAAAATGGCGTTCAAAGTCTAGTATTTAACTCGTTTAATTAAATTTTCTATTTTGTAATAAAATGAGACCAAGTACCTGTTCGTATCATTATTTGCAGTATTTGCAATGGTGAGGTGGGCTCTGCCTGAAATCAAATAAATAAAAACAAAATTAAATTTTTAAAAAAAGTCTTGTCTGAGGGTTCAGACACTTCTCTTCCAGACAAAATTCCAGGAGAATGCTGGGATGGTTCCCTAAACAAGGTCACAGTCGATTTCGTACCATACTAGACCCTAACCTTCCTTCCTTTACAAACCTCTGTCGATTTCGTTAAAATAATTTATAATTTTGTCTGCGCTTACTACCTCAGAGACATGCAGAAGGATTTTTAAAACATATATGTTTCACAGATTAATGCCCTCAGTGGCACAAACAAAATATCTAAAGCAGGCAAACAGATATCAAAATGAGCAAAGAATCAAATCAATTAATGTAGAAGAAACAATCAAACAAAAAAACTAAAAACAAGACACACAAAATTACGACATTAATGTTATCGAAGATAGTCTCATGAAATCCTTCGGCATAAAAAAATTATTCATAAACTATATTCGTTGACGTTGTATATTTGCTGGTGTAATTGCTATTAATAGGAGCAAGTTTCATTAATAAAGAGGAATATATCTAACACACACATAAGAATATTTGTTATGTAATTAAAATAAATTTTTGTTTGAGTAAATGTTATCTTCTTCAGGCGATGATGTTGACAACAGTATGTCTTAAGGAAGTCATTCCCGAATAGTTGTTTTCATTCCGAACTAAACACCGATGTGTCAGCAATTGGCTGGTTCATTGAAAGAATACATCTGCGTGTATTTTTTATAATATGAATGATGCGTTGTACCATTAACTTCGTTTCCAATTGTCCTGTCAGGTTAGGTTCAGGTGTGTATAATCACGTGGCAACTACTTTAAATGGACAAGGTGGCGCAGTGGTTAAGGCACTTAAATTGCAATGTAAATAATATTTTCTTTAAAATTAATAACTGGTTTTCTTCAAATGGACTGTCTGAATTTAGATAAAACACAGTACATGCAATTTAGAACTGCAGAAATAATGTTTGAGAGTCAATCAATAAATGAAACAGAATACCCTAAATTCTTAGGCGTGTATGTTAGTACGAGCCTGAACTAGAAGTTACATGTTACAGACCTTTCTAAACGCCTCTTCGAGTTTAGCCTTGAGGATAATCTCAACTTTGGAGATGAAAATGTAACTAAGTGGACTTATTTTTCCTGTTTTCATTCACTAATGTCGCATGGCATAATATTCTGGGGTATCTACTCATCGAGGAAAAAGTATTCGTTGCACAGAAGAGTGTAATAAGCATAATGTGTGGTGATCACTCTAGAACCTCCTGTAAACAGTTTTTTGAACAGTGGAGCATACTGAAAACCGAAGTAGAACAACCGCAGCATTTTTAAAATATCATGATTTTGCCCAACAGCTTTATTGACACACTGCCATCTTCGATCAAACAACAGACCGTTCACAGACATTAGCATTTACGCTAATTACATTTCTCGTGTCCAAGTATGATCATTCGTGTCGAAATCACCTTATCCATTTGCTTCACCCTGACGACATATTGCTTCATGTGCAACACTGTTGGTTCAAATGGCTCTGAGCACTATGGGACTTAACATCTATGGTCATCTGTCCCCTAGAACGTAGAACTACTTAAACCTAACTAACCTAAGGACATCACACAACACCCAGTCATCACGAGGCAGAGAAAATCCCTGACCCCGCCGGGAATCGAACCCGGGAACACGGGTGTGGGAAGCGAGAACGCTACCGCACGACCACGAGCTGCTGACTGCAACACTGTTGCTGCCCCACATACTATAACTTTAACATAACAAATGTATATCGTTAGATTCAATATAAATGATCACGTCTGGATGCATGAGTTGTAATTACTGTAATTCTTAATGCCTGTGGATGGTCTGTTCTTTGACGGAAGCTGATGGTGTATCATTAAAGCAGTTACATATAGCTGTAGCGCCATATAATGATTTTTGAAAAAGTATTTGAAACCGTAAATCATCGTCTTCTCAAAATAAATTAGGTTCTTCCAGTTTTGGAAAAGAGTCTTCCTTTTCAGTCATTGTGTAAATAATTATGGAAGTTCTTTACATAATACTTTGGCTCCTGCTTCAATCCTTTTTACTGACAGTTCATATTTCTCCAGGCCAGTTTCTTCCTTTCTTCACGTAAACTGCGCTACGTGACAGTGAAAATACGAATATTCCAGAATATTGTGAACATAATCATCCGACTTTTATAAAGAAAATAAGTGACTTTCTATTGGCACATAAAGCAGATTGGGCAGAAAATTAGCTTTCGACGTAACTAGCCATGCACAGGAATTTAAAGTTTGCACAGCTTTGACTCTTCAGTTGAAATCATTATCTTCAAGTTATTTAATTAGTAGCTATTTTTACAGAGTAACAAGTATTAGATGGGACGCGTTTGTTTGAATGCAGACACTTCGGCGCAGAAGGGACGGACAATAAATTCCGTATGCATCTAAAGCGAACGTGAGAAGAACGAAAATTTCACCTCTCTGACCAAAGGCCGAGTGCTTTCCGCGCTGCGCATGTTTCACGACGTACTAAATCTTACTACAGTGAATTATTGAAGGACCACTTAGCTGTCACAGTATTACCGAAGTAAGCACAACGGCGGTATCTGTGTAAGACAAAGCTTTAAACTAAGCTTAAAGAGACGCGCCACCTGGCCGGATTTGCTCTTTCTGTGGCTTTCTGCGAAACGTTTGTCCTTGCCACAGGCGAGGCGACTCCGCGCCTCTTAAAGTTGAAGCCCCAACACACGCACCACTTCCAACACCAGTGGCGCAGTGATGCTGGAAAACTTAAAAGAGGTCACAGCTTACGATTCTGGCAATGAGAGTCGTACACGTCCAGGTGAGAAAATACTAACCCAAGAGTCACACATCCGAATCGTGCTGCGCCCGAGAGTACGTTTCAGTTTATGCAGGTTGGTGAAAGGCAATCTGATGACAAACGCAAGTCAGTGTCGAGCAAAAGTTTCCACATAACCGTAGATGGTAAATGCACAGTCGTGGAAACAACAGAAAGTCTGTGACCAGGGCGCCGAAGTGTTTGCATTGAAACAAACTTGCCCCATCTAATACTTGCTACGCTATACTAATTAAGTAACTTGGGGGTAATAATTTCAGCTGAAGATTCAAAGCTATGCATGATTTAAATTCCTATGCATGGCTGCACTGGACGATAATTTTCTGCGATGTGTACAGGATAAAGCTTTAAATCAACTACACTATAAAAACCATAATTCCATTAATTTGTTAAGATAATAAACTATGCTGCAGAAACAGCACTGAAGTAAGATAGTCGAAATGCAGTATTGTAAGGCGCATCATTACTAATAATAAAATTAAAGCGTAAGTTTTGCTAGTGCACAGAGAGAATGGATGAGCTTTTATTCTGAGGGCCGGCCGGGGTGGCCGAGCGGTTCTAGGCGCTACAGTCTGGAACGCGCGACCGCTACGGTCGCAGGTTCGAATCCTGCCTCGGGCATGGCTGTGTGTCATGTCCTTAGGTTAGTTAGGTTTAAGTGGTTCTAAGTTCTAGGGGACTAATGACCTTAGCAGTTAAGTCCCATAGTGCTCAGAGCCACCTGAACCATTTTTTTTTTATTCTAAGAAGTAGAGGATCAGCTAATTGGGAAAAAAACACACTTCCGATCGCTGGTCGCTGACTGGCTGTCGTTTTATGGCCGTAGCTGACCTATGCACATTTTACTCGATCTGACGTCGTCTGCCCTGCTCAAGCAGTTTTTCTTCACCTTGTTTGTTCTTAGTAGTAGGCCGTTGTGACCGAGCGGTTCTAGGCGCTTCAGTCCGGAACCGCGCTGCTGCTACAGTCACAGGTTCGAATCCTGCCTCGGGCATGGATGTGTGTGATTTCCTTAGGTTCGTTAGGTTTAAGTAGTTCTAAGTCTAGGGAACTGTTGACCTCCTTTGTTAAGTCCCCAGTGTTTAGAACCATTTGAACCATTTTTGTTTTTTGTATCTTTAGAGCTAAAATTAAACACACCGTAGAGAATGTTGAACCGAGCTCTTTGGAGCAATGAACTAACCATCGGAAACGTATTTTTCAGCCAGTACGAGATCTCCGATGAGCTGCGAGGCACATGTTTTTAATCTGCTCACGTGGAGATGGAAATCGGCGTTAGTCTTTCAAATGAACCGAATCGGCCTTTTCCTTAAGTCAGCGATTCTCAATCTGTGCGGCGGTGTGCCCTGAGTAGGCACGAGATTAGTGAAAAGGAAAATAAAATATTAGTCCAAATATTGATTAATTTACTGAAAGAAAAGCAGTGCAAAACAAAATACATTCAGACATAATAAGTAATTAAAACTCGCTAATATACTGCTCTTATAAAAAGGGTCGTATGAGTACTGCAAATCCTGCACTCTAAGGCAAAAAAAAAAAAACGCGATGCACCACGAAAGAATTATCCAAATGGGACCGAAATCGGTTGATGTGATGTACATGTACAGACAAACAAATGATTACTATTTCAGAAGAATTGGATGATTTTTTTTTCAAGAAAAAAAAAAGCTTCACCAGCTGAGCACCTCAATTGGTACATCCGTGGCCCCTGTGAAAGCAGTTAATCGCCTTTCCATTGACTGATAGAGTTGTTGGATGTCCCCCGGAGGGATATTCTGCCAAATTATCTCCAAATCGCGTCAAATTCCCGATATGGTTGGAGGGCCCTGACCATACGCCCCACACGTTCTCACTTGGGGAGAGATCGTGAGACCTTGCTGGTCAAGGTGGGGTTTGGCACTCATGACGACGAGCATTAGAAACTCTAACCGTGCGTGGGCGGGCATTGTCTTGTTGAAATGCAAGCACAGGATGGCTTGTCATGAAGAGCAACAAAACGGGGCGTAGAATATCGTCGACATACCGCTATATAGTAAGGGTGCAGCGTGTGGCAACCAGAGGAGTCCTGCAATGAGAAGAAATGCCACCCCAGACAGTCACCCTGTTTGACGGGCAGTATAGCGGTCGAAAGCCACCTTGTTATCCCACCGTTGTCCGGGGTGCCCCGGTTGCGTCTTCGACCTGCAATCTCATTGACTGAACTAGAGTTGTCTTCAGTGACTGCTTCTATCGGAGCCCCGATGATTAGCAAGTAAGTGTCTGAGGACGCCCCGGACAGCGGGGTTTACCAACCCGACTATCGCCCGCGGTGCAGCCCTACAACCAGGAGTGTGGGGTGTCATCCTAGGCACTCTCACGGCACAGCAACACGTCGACGATATTCTACGGCCGCTTTCGTTGTCCATCATGGTAAGCCATCCTGGGTTTACACTTCAGCAAGATAATGCCCGCCCACACACGGCGCCATTTTCTACTACCTGTCTTCGCGCTTGCCAAACCCGACCTCGGACAGTAAGGTCGTCAGATCTCTCCCCAATTGAGAACTTATGGAGCATCATGGGCAGAGCCGTCGAACCAGTTCGGGATGCTGACATTTTAACTAGCCAATTGGACAGAATTTTGAACGAAATCACTCAGGGCATCCAACAACTTTATCGATCAATGCGAATCCGAATAACTTCTTGCATAAAGACCAGAGGAAGACCACCGCGTTATTGATCTGCTCAATTTGTGCAGCTCTTTCTCTTGAATAAATCATCCAAATTACCTGAAATAACAATCGTTTGTCTGTCTGTTCATGGACATCACATCTACCGATCTACAATCTACATCTACATCTACATTTATACTCCGCAAGCCAACCAACGGTGTGTGGCGAAGGGCACTTCATGTGCCACAGTGATTACCTCCCTTTCCTGTTCCAGTCGCGTATAGTTTGCGGGAAGAACGACTGCCGGAAAGCCTCCGTGCGCGCCCGAATCTCTCTGATTTTACATTCGTGATCTCCTCGGGAGGTATAACTAGGGGGAAGCAATATATTCGATACCTCTCGAAACCTGCAAACTACACCGAGTTGCAGAGCGCCTTTCTTGCAGAGTCTGCCACTTGAGTTTGCTAAACATCTCCGTAACGCTATCACGCTTACCAAATAACCCTCTGACAAAACGCGCCGCTCTGCTTTGGATCTTGTCTATCTCCTCTGTCAACCCGACCTGGTACGGATCCCACACTGACGAGCAATACTCAAGTATAGGTCGAACGAGTGTTTTGTAAGCCACCACCTTTATTGATGGACTACATTTTCTAAGGACTCTCCCAATGAATCTCAACCTGGCATCCGCCTTACCAACAATTAATTTTATATGATCATTCCACTCCAAATCGTTCCGTACGCGTACTCCCAGATATTTTACAGAAGTGACTGCTACCAGTGTTGGTTCCGCTATCATATAATCATACAATAAAGGATCCTTCTTTCTATTTAGATAATTTCTTCGTGGTTCGTCTTTTTTGTCTTAGAGTATATTTAACAATTAAGTTTTCACTACTAAATTAAAAACAAGTTTAACAATTAGTGATTCCTTTGGGCCATGCTTGCAAAGCAAAGTGTATCGAACAAGGACTTAATACCAGAAATAGACACTCTGAGTTCCTTTTCTATGCTTAACTGAAATCTATATTTTGTCTTCAAAGCAGACAGTGCAGAAAATTCTGTTTCACAAACGTAGGATGTTGCAAACGGTAATAGTATATGAAATGCTGTTGTTTTCAGCGCTGAAAACGCATTATCAGCTCTTGCTCAAAAATCAAAAAGTGATATATTGCTAAGTTTTCTTTTGATTTCGCCTCTTGCCGTGTAGTCTATGAAGATTACTTGCTCGGTAGTTGTGAGACCTTCGGGGGTGTTCTGAAATGGACAAGCATCGGTATCGTGTTCTTTGTCATAATCAGTTCCACAGGAATTGGCGTGGCTCGAGGGGACAAAATCTGCTCTTCGTACACAGCGCATGCAACCAACATTTGCGCGACATCTGTGGTTCTACAAAAGCAGAAGTGACCCAGAGACACTAGGATCGCGTCGAATTTTTTTACCATCTGCACACTGTATCCACTAACTGTGTTGTATAAACAAATGGTTCAAATGGCTCTGAGCACTATGGGACTTAACATCTGAGGTCATCAGTCCCCTGGAACTTAGAACTACTTAAACCTAACTAACCTAAGGACATCACACACATCCATGCCCGAGGCAGTATTCGAACCTGCGACCGTAGCGGCCGGCCGTTGTATAAGCAGCTACAGTTAACGGTCACATTTGAAGACGATTGTCTCTATAATGTGCATTCACAAACCAATGTCTCTTACGTGTGTAATTTTTGCCATTGCAACTGATCGGTAAGAGGCGCGCACGCCTATGATTTATGAGCACTCGCAGACAGAGAAGAAAACATCCCCCCTCTCACGTCGACACACCCCGCAGCGGCCGTGCTAATTGCCCTCCACACCCTGCACTCATCTCAGGTAATCCATGAGTTTCGAGTGCTACTTGCAAGACAAAGAGCAATAGACAGCCATCAGTTCTCGTTTTGTCGAGGTAGGGGATCGGGACTGCTAAATAGCAATAAATTTACTTTTTCTTGCTTATTTGTAAGATTCATAACTTCGTAGCTTTAGCGGATAAATACTCAAAATACATTACTATATATACACGGTCTAGTCAAATTAATATGACCACCGCATCTACACCTTCATCTACATCTACATCCATACTCCGCAAGCCACCTGACGGTGTGTGGCGGAGGGTACCCTGAGTACCTCTATCGGTTCTCCCTTCTATTCCAGTCTCGTATTGTTCGTGGAAAGAAGGATTGTCGGCATGCTTCTGTGTGGGCTCTAATCTCTCTGATTTTATCATCATGGTCTCTTCGCGAGATATATGTAGGAGGGCGCAATATATTGCTTGATTCTTCGGTTAAGGTATGTTCTCGAAACTTCAACAAAAGCCCATACCGAGCTACTGAGCGTCTCTCCTGCAGAGTCTTCCACTGGAGTTTATCTATCATCTCCGTAACGCTTTCGCGATTACTAAATGATCCTGTAACGAAGAGCGCTGCTCTCCGTTGGATCTTCTCTATCGCTTCTATCAACCCTATCTGGTACGGATCCCACACTGCTGAGCAGTATTCAAGCAGTGGGCGAACAAGCGTACTGTAACCTACTGCCTTTGTTTTCGGATTGCATTTCCTTGGGATTCTTCCAATGAATCTCAGTCTGGCATCTGCTTTACCGACGATCAACTTTATATGACCATTCCATTTTAAATCACTCCTAATGCGTACTCCCAGATAATTTATGGAATTAACTGCTTCCAGTTGCTGACCTGCTATTTTGTAGCTAAATGATAAGGGATCTATCTTTCTATGTATTCGCAGCACATTACACTGTGTTCGACCTCAACGTGCAATAGGTAGGTGGCAGAACTAGCAGTTGAGCGTGTCGGAAGGGCGCTGGAAACGCTACAGTCGTTGCCATGCGGAAACAGCGCGATTTACCTGACATCCAAAAGGACGTGATCATTGGCATTCGGGCAATGGGTGGCCATTTCCGAAACAGCTATGCTACTAAACCGTTCGCGTGCTGTAGTATAACGTGCATGGCAAAATGGCGCTATTCACCACCGGCGCAGAGGCAAGTATGGTGCACCACGGACCATAAATGACAGGTGTGTACAGGTAAATGGAAATCAGCGTTTGGCGTCATTGGCCGGGAGGCCCCTTAGGGGGCACGTCCGGCCGCCTTAGTGCACGTCTTATTACAGTCGACGCCACATTTGGCTACCTGCGCACCGGATGAGGATGAAAAGGTGATGAAGACAACACCCAGTCCCTGAGCGGAGAAAAGAATATTCGGAGAAAATCCCTGACCCAGCCGGGACCTTTAAGAGGGCAGTCCGTCACTCTGACCATTCAGCTAACGGGGCGGACATGTGTACAGGTGAATAGACGGTAACTGTTGAGCAACTGACAACCAAGATGAGCGAAGGGATTACCAACAGTACCTCCTTAACAACCTTTCAGTGAACTTCGCTGTATATAGGGATCCGCAGCAGGCTCCTGGATCATGCACCTTGCGGACTGCTGTCCACCGGCGTCGAAGGTTCGAATTTGCACGCCAATACCGCAGCTGGAGACCTAATGTAACTGACCACGGCACTGGAGCCGGCGTGTCTCCACATCCCTGTCGGTACCTTCCAGAACCTCAATGACTGTCTTCCTGCAAGTCTCGCAGCGGCCCGCGATGCAAAAGGTGGTTATTCGGGTTTTGATAGGTGATCGCAGTCGTTGTTGGACAGTGAATATTTTTGTCGTATAAGGAAAGGGCCAGGGGGGAGGGGTGATAAAAATTGTTATTCGTAGCTGGGTCACCAATACTGAAACCGCCGGCCGGGGTGGCCGAGCGGTTCTAGGCGCTACAGTCTGGAACCCTGCGACCGCTAGGTCACAGGTTCGAATCCTGCCTCGGGCATGGATGTGTGTGATGTCCTTAGGTTAGTTAGGTTTAAGTAGTTCTAAGTTCTAGGGGACTGATGATCTCAGAAGTTAAGTCCCATAGTGCTCAGAGCCATTTGAACCAATTTGATACTGAAACCGCCGTCCTCTCGAATACGAGTCCACGGTGCTAACCACCTCGAGCCGTTTCCCCATTGACTTTGATAGCGGTACTTTGGGCAACAATACACAATCACCTGTGAAGTATCCACAGTGCAGCTTACCACTGTTTACAGTTCATGTTACGTTGTCGTATTTAATGTGTATTATAGCAAGATGCACTGCCAGAAAAACCGAATGGAAGTACAAGGAAATGTTTTGGAACAGACTCACCACAATGAATATAGTCCGGATAATTCGCGCTCCGTTTTGAGTAAAAGTTTTTCACGCATCTCAATGTTTATGACGTAATATTTCCTGAACTATGTGTCGTAGAATGACATAATTTTGGAGGTACATGCAGTAGTATATGTGGAGTGTGTCGGAAATACATGTTTGAAAAGGAGTTAGTAGTAAAGAAGTAATATGTTAGAACGTCATGGCTGGTTCTGAAGTTTTGCTGAATGAACAGCGAAAATGTAGTAAGTGAAACTACCCATTTGACTATTTTGTGGGGGGCACCAGTGAAAAAAAGTTTTGGAAATCTTTGAAATTGTGTGTAAAGCTTGTTGGAAGTCGCCAAATGCTCTCATTCTCAAATACTGGATCAATATAGTGTGGATAATTTGCGGGCCTGCTTTAAGACGCATACACAGTTTGTGCCTACAGTGTCTGTCTTATTGTGTGTGAAACCTTTAACATATGATTATATCTCTTAACGAGTCGATTGTGACAGCATTTCAGATTTTTAAATCCATTCAACAGTTACGTGAAATACTGAAGATCAGATTTATATTGTAACAAATAAGCCCTTGGTCACAAATATTAAGTCAAAATTGACACATTAATAAAATTGAAGTTTGTACTGACTCGAAAAGATCCAGTACTTACAAGTCACATATTAAAAAAGATCGCCGGCCGTAGTGGCCGAGCGGTTCTAGGCGCCACAATCTGGAGCCGCGCGACCGCTACGGTCGCAGGTTCGAATCCTACCTCGAGCATGGATGTGCGTGATGTCCTTAGGTTAGTTAGGTTTAAGTAGTTCTAAGTTCTAGGGGACTGATGACCTCAGATGTTAAGTCCCATAGTGCGTAGAGCCATTTTCTTCTGCATAAAAATACTTTTCTGTACGCAGCACATACGTTGATCAAAGTATTTCACTGTTTGAAGATGTGTAACTTTTCGAAACTGTCCATTATAAATGCCGTAAAAATTTCTTCTAGTATCAGTATAACCTTGGAAGTTAAGTCCCATAGTGCTCAGAGCCATTTGAACCATTTTTAAAAAAGATCTCAGCCGGAAAGGCGACGTCATGAACACTTGTCAGACGGCGAGGCGCTAAGGGCTGCTCGTACCGTGGACAAGGGTTGCAACAAGATGTTGATGCTACTAGGAACTGTTAGACAGGCAACTTGCAATGGGATCGAGTGACTTTTTTATCTCTGTGTGTGTGTGTGTGTGTGTGTGTGTGTGTGTGTGTGTGTGTGTAATTTTATAAATCTATATCATTTTCGTTAGCATTTGCATCTTTTTAAACAAGCTTCTGATCATTCGCGCCGGTCCGCGTGGCCGAGCGGTTCTAGGCGCTTCAGTCTGGAACCGTGCGACCGCTACGGTCGCAGGTTCGAATCCTGCCTCGGGCATGGATCTGTGTGATGTCCTTAGGTTAGTTAGGTTTAAGTAGTTCTAAGTTCTAGGGGATTGATGACCTCAGATGTTAAGTCCCATGGTGCTAGGAGCCATTTGAACCATTTTTTTTTTTTTATCATTCGCGCTGTCCTTGTTTGTAAGAGTACGATTGCACCGATAAGCCAAAATATTATGGCCACTGCCCACCGCTACGTTGAATGCCGCCTGGTGGCGTTTAGGGCACGTGACGAGGTAACAAAAGCATGGAAGCGGAGCAGACACGCACGGGGGTCACCCCGGCGAAGATATGGCTCCAAATGGGGAAATCCATTGGGACAACGACTTCGACAAAGGGCAGATTATTAGTTGGCTGAGCCTGTGAATGTGTATCTCGTAAACGGCGAAGCTGGTCGAATGTTCGCCTGCTACTGTAGTGAGCATTTACGGAAAGAGGTAGAAGGACGCTGAAACTACCACTACGCGCTAAGTCGCTGGGCGTCCACGACTCTTCACAGAACGTGGTGTATGGAGACTTGTCTGCTTTGTAAATTAGGATATATGGTGATCTATGGCATCTCTACCGAAAGAGCACAATGCTGGTACACGCACAAGTGTTTCGGAGTACACCGTTCGTCGTCCATTGTTGAACATGGTACTACGCAGCAGACCATTCTTAATTGTTCACATGTCGACTCAACGACATCGTCAATTACGACTGCAGTGGAGACGGGACTATCGGGATTCGACAGGCGATCAATAGAAACGTGTCGGCTCTTCGGGTGAACCACGTTTTTTCTACACTAGTTCGATGATCTTCTCAACAAACGCCGTCACCGAGGTGATCGGCTGCTCGAAACGCGCCACGTACGCAGGCTGTTGGAAGCCGTATTATGCTATGGGAGACATTCTCCTGAGCTCGTATGGGACCTGTGATAGTAATGGAAGACACGCAGACATCTGCGAACCAGCTGTATCCCTTCATGCTTGAAGTATTCCCCGACGGTGATGTCATTTTTCAGCAGTCCGTTTCTGGGAGCCAGAACCGTGCTACAGTGATTCGAGGAGCATTATAGTGAATTCGCGTTGATGTCTCGACGACCAGATTCGCCTGATGTAAATCCTATGATGGAACCCGTCTGGGTCGCTACGGGCGCCATCTCCACATGCGCAAATCAGCGACCCGTAATTTACGCAAATTACATGACCTGTGCGTAGAGATCTAATGCCATACACGTCCACAAATGTACCAACAAACTGTCGGATCCCTGAACGTAGATTCAGTGACGTAATGTTTTGGCTCATCATCGAATACCACCTATTGTTACAACATGGTAGCCATTTTCTCATGTAAGAGCTTTTAACTGAGCCTGGATGTTTAAAAAAGCTTCCAGACGGAAAATGTGTAAGGGGCGGTAGTCGATTTCCGTGTTGTACTTTCACGAGAAACCATCCTTTTAGCTATAAGAGCTAAAGACTGTCCTCTGGGTATCGGACTACCAATGTGTTACATTACAGAGAATGTTTCAGTATACGTTTAGAAGTAGACCGTAGAATGATACTTCTTCCAGCATCGCATGGTTCGTCCACGAAAGATATGACGCACGTTGTGTCGCTCGCGGGGGCCTACAGGTCGTTTTTCCTAGTTCCATTCGCAGTGTGTGGTAGGACCGACGTATACGAAAGCCCATGTCTCAGTAACTGACAACAAATTACATTTAATCTCCAGAGGAGCGAAGAAACTTCTGGAACTCACTTTGATGCTAATCGAGAGGAAAATGGGCAGCCGGAGAAGCGCTCCCCAGGGTCTGGAAATTCTTTGCGCGGCACAAATGTAAGGGGGACCTGTTAGGAAAAAAACACGACGCTGTGGCTGGCACGTTTATGAATTGCAGATTGCACGCACTCAACTCTACAAAGCTGAATTCCCACGAATGCAGTGCCCTCTAGAACCCTGCAACATTTCGAGCTCCGTGAGACTTATGTCTTGACTTGTGGAAAAGACAGAGAACTTGAAGCTAATTATTTTCTCACGTTCGCGATTTCTTGCTTTCATGTGCTGAATCTTTGGACTCGTGTTCTGCAGGTGCGGGACTCAAATCCCTGCTCGGCTGCCAGGAGATGTATATTCTGTAGTTTCACTATATCAGTTCAGGTGAATGCTGAAATAGTTCCTTTTAGTAAGACGCGTCTGATAACCCCGACCAGTCTCGTTCAGTCTGAGGCATCGCTCAGTTCCTAACGACTCTGACATCGAACCCATATTAAACTCTAAACTTCCTTTCTACATTCTCGATGCCGGCCGGTGTGGCCGTACGGTTCTAGGCGCTTCAGTCTGGAACCGCGTGACCGCTACAGTTGCAGGTTCGAATCCTGCCTCGGGCATGGTGGTGTGTGATGTCCTTAGGTTAGTTAGGTTTAAGTAGTTCAAAGTTCTAGGCGACTGATGACCACAGAAGTTAAGTCGCATAGTGCTCAGAGCCATTTGAACCATTTTGTTAAGTCCCATAATGCTCAGAGCCATTTGAACCATTTTTACATTCTCTATGATACGGAACATACCAACTGATACACGAATAATTTATGGATTTCCGAAGTGAACGTATTGTTATATGCTGACCACTGTAATGCGCGACTTTTATTATTTACATCTAACTTAATTTAGACATAAATTCATTAATATTTATATTTGTTAACATGGCAACAATGGCCTGAATTCAGGCTGTTTTGAGGCCATATGTGAATGCAACAGAAACATATCATTGTTTGGTGTAATTTTGTGTTTGTTTTTTTAAATACTGTTATTATCATTTTAAATATAAGAGAAGGAAATGATATGTTTTGCATCTCACGCCTAATTTCATTTGTATACAGTTTAATTAATAAAAATTGGACAGATCACTTTCATTTGCGAAAAATTTGGACACGTCACTCATATCATTAACATAAATATTGCTTGTTCATTTTCTTGTAATACACGTGAAATTCTTATTTCCGGAAATAATATTAAATCTTACAGCAGCTGCTGCAATTCTCCTTTTTAATTTCTCTAAATTACATCTCAGGCAGTTCAATCAATATATAAGACGGTATACTCAGTGTTGAAACAAAGCAGTAGGGTTTACCGGAAATATCGACCCTTAGACAATGTGTCTAATAGTGCATTTTAAATACGAGTGTACGCCATCTTAGGCACTGTACAACACGTCAAATACTTGATCATGGCACTTTGAAGCCGAAATCATGATAGTGTAAATGTAAATGTAACACTGCAAATAAACAACAGTCTAATGGCGGTACTGACTTCAAAGAAATATATTATGATTGTGGCCCCGCATTATGAAAAAATTATTAAATATATAATATAGCATAAACAAAACAGTTTGCAAGAAGAACGAAACACAATTTGTTGTTTTAAAAATGTATGTTCCTGTGGCTACACAATACTCACTTCTGTCGCTGGTCTTTTAATCATCATCATCATCTACATCTACATTCATACTCCGCAAGCCACCCAACGGTGTGTGGCGGAGGGCACTTTACGTGCCACTGTCATTACCTCCCTTTTCTGTTCCAGTCGCGTATGGTTCGCGGGAAGAACGACTGTCTGAAAGCCTCCGTGCGCGCTCTAATCTCTCTAATTTTACATTCGTGATCTCCTCGCGAGGTATAAGTAGGGGGAAGCAATATATTCGATACCTCATCCAGAAACGCACCCTCACGAAACCTGGCGAGCAAGCTACACCGCGATGCAGAGCGCCTCTCTTGCAGAGTCTGCCACTTGAGTTCGGTAAACATCTCCGTAACGCTATGACGCTTACCAAATAACCCTGTGACGAAACGTGCCGCTCTTCTTTGGATCTTCTCTATCTCCTCTGTCAACCCGACCTGGTACGGATCCCACACTGTTGGGCAATACTCAAGTATAGGTCGAACGAGTGTTTTGTAAGCCACCTCATTTGTTGATAGACTACATTTTCTAAGGACTCTCCCAATGAATCTCAACCTGGTACCCGCCTTACCAACAATTAATTTTATATGATCATTCCACTTCAAATAGTTCCGCACGCATACTCCCAGACATTTAACAGAAGTAACTGCTACCAGTGTTTGTTCCGCTATCATATAATCATACAATAAAGGATCCTTCTTTCTATGTATTCGCAATACATTACATTTGTCTATGTTAAGGGTCAGTTGCCACTCCCTACACCAAGTGCCTATCCGCTGCAGATCTTCCTGCATTTCGCTACAATTTTCTAATGCTGCAACTTCTCTGTATACTACAGCATCATCCGCGAAAAGCAGCATGGAAGTTCCGACATTATCTACTAGGTCATTTATATATATTGTGAAAAGCAATGGTCCCATAACACTCCCCTGTGGCACGCCAGAGGTTACTTGAACGTCTGTAGACGTCTCTCCATTGATAACAACATGCTGTGTTCTGTTTGCTAAAAACTCTTCAATCCAGCCACACAGCTTGTCTGATATTCCGTAGGCTCTTTGTTTATCAGGCGACAGTGCGGAACTGTATCGAACGCCTTCCGGAAGTCTAGGAAAATAGCATCTACCTGGGAGCCTGTATTTAATAATTTCTGGGTTTCATGAACAAATAAAGCGAGTTGGGTCTCACACGACCGCTGTTTCCGGAATCCATGTTGATTCCTACAGAGTAGATCATTATGTTACTATTATTATTATTATTATTATTATTATTATTATTATTTAAGAGTCACATACCCTTTATTTAACTCTGGCAATGATTTTTAATGTAAAAAATGTTGTGTTTGGGTTCGTAGTTCACGTTAAACTAGAGGGCCGTTCCTAGCAAAACACTACGGTGTTCAACGCTACTGGTTGATGACAGCTTTTTAACATGATAACAAAGAAATAAACGCTCGCGCGCGCTCGCGTACACACACACGCACACACAGTAGATACACACAGTGTTTTATAGTCTACCAGGCTTCCGACCGCTTTAATATTCTTACGGCTGTCTAATTTGCTGTTTTATGTGACACTAAGAAAAAGGAAGAAGGAAGGGCAGGTAGAGTCCAGACGGTGCGTTAGCTCAGTTAGGAAAGGAATGGGCAACAACCTTATGAATAGAATCGTCCCGGCATTCATCGCAGGCGATTTCAGGAAACCGTACAATGCCTCAATTGCGGTGGCTACATGTACACTTCAGACTTGCTGCTGCCGAATGCAAGTCTAGTGCGCCATATCAATGGCTTGCAACTAGCTCTCTTGTTTCGTTTTAAGCTTACTTGGTTATGGACAACTAAATTCGTAAGAGAGTAAATATATTGTAAACTGCCTTTGTATATTAGCTGCTTATACTCGTGTTTACTGGAGGTTTTGGAATTAAGTGCCACTACAAATAATTTGCAGAGTTGTGTCATGATATCGCTCCATATTAAGTTAATGAACGGAAAAACGCAAATTAAACTCACTTTCTGATCATTTCAACTAAAAAATTAGCATTTCCATGCAGATCGAATGTTGCTGAGTTTGAACTTTAAAGAACAAAATTTAGAATGTGGTATTTCGAATTCATGTTTTTATCAATGAGCTCATCACAAATTGTGGACGTTCTCTGTACATGCTATCTTTCCACCATGTTCATCTTTTGGTGATGAAGTTTCATCTTGTGAAGAACAGAATTGTGTCGAATCTTTCTAAATTAAGACATACCCCGTTTAGAAAAAAAGAGAAAATAAATGAAATTTAATTTGCTCGTGTCTTTTAATAACATTGTTTTAAACATAATATATGGTACGAGGTCATTTGCATGTAACAGCTGCCCAGTATCGAACCGGCACTGATACCTTCCCAACCGGAAGGCTATTCGTTGCTGTGAACAAATGGGATTGTTTAAGTTGACTCCGCTTGAAGTTACTCCACCTCAAAAGGCTTCTCTCCTTCCTCCTTGTTTCTTCGCCAAATTACAAACAACAGTGTTTCGTAAAAATAAAGTTTAGAAATTCAACACACCTCTGGAAAAAAGGTGACGCCCTTCTGTACTGAAACAAGGAATACGGCTCTGAAAAATACTGAAACGTTTTAATCTTGTAAGATGTGTGTTTACGTCTTATTACGTTTGGCACCTAGAGAAACAACTTTTTTCTGAATAAAGACACCCGTGGAAGTGTACACTGGGCTAAGAAAAGGAGGAGCCATGTCACGTACATTGTTTAACCTTACCTTAGAGGAGACTATTTGAGAATCTGCAAAAACTGAATCGAAAGGTTTCCAGTTGCAATATGTTTACATTGCGAGAGTAGCCTCCGTGGATTTTGTAGTGTCAGTGAGTAATTCCAGAGCAGAAGTAACCAGAATGATGCAAAACAGTTATAAAAACGCTGAGGAAACGGGAGTACGCTTTAATTATGAAAAGACTGCCTACCTGGTGATAAATAAGAAAAACCTACTTGAGACACCCTTGGCTGTAAGCATTTTAACCTTCGAGAGAGTTAGTAGCTTCAAACACTTAGAAGGCTTTTCACTCTTAACTCTTGTATCGACCTAAATATTGAAGCAAGTATATTTTTAAACGGAACGATGCACTTGTTCAGCGGCATTCGAAAGCTCTTGAAAACACGAATACAGTGATATAACTTGTTGACGTTGGCATTGAAACGTGTTAAAATTGAAAGCTAAGATGGCCGGAAATGGCTATTACGACGTAACCACCACCAACTTTTAGGTGTTTCACCCCTTACAGACCTCTAGAAAAATAAATGAAACGCCATAAAGATGAAGACCCAGATCTATAAATCCCGGGAGAACGTAGATAGTGGAATGCCGCCGAACAGTCTACCAACGTATTGGGCATTAAGAAATGCGTGAGGCTTGCGGAGCTGGGTATGATCGTTAAGGGCCTTACCATTTAAATTGAAAGAAAAGAAATTCTGCGCGGTGATGAATGACGCGGCGCGGGCTGTAGCGACTAGCGAGCTTCTGACTGGGCGAGGCGTCAGGGTTCAGAAGGCTGCGACGCCATGATGGGCACGGCGAGGGCGGAGCGCGCAGCCCCCCTCCTCTTCATTTCAAATCAAAATCTTTTTATCGATTCGGCGGTCCCCTTTTTATTTTTAAAAAGCCGGGGAGGGGTGGCCGAGGGAGCAGAGAAAGAGCGGCGGAGGGGAGGAAAAAATGGAAGAAAGAGAAACGCCGCCTCAGCGCAGTTGCGCAAGCCGCCGCGAGACCGCAGCACTGGACAGCCGGATTCTTTTGCGAACGCCATCCGTCAGCGCTGCTCTGCGTACTCGGTGGCGCAAGTAACTGCCCCGAAGGCCACGCGTGGAGAGGGGGTTGGCGTACCAAAGCCCGGTCCACACGCAACGATCTGTCTGCGCAGACATAGGCGCAGATGTTTGTACATGCAAAAGATACCTGCAAATGTGGTGTGTTCACACGACACAAACCCCAATCTACTACTCGTCCGCCATCTGTCGGTGTAGAAAAGAAATATCAGTGGCAAGCGACTACGCTCCCTGTAAACGTCAAAAATTTAATTCAGTTTTTTGAAATATAGAAATGGAGGAAGTTCTGTTGTGGTCTGTGTTAGCAACTTGTGTTGCAAAAAACATTCAGACGAACCGCAGGAAATAGAAAGCGGTCAAAATGGTGTAGACAGTGGCTGCTAAAGCGAAAGCAGTTTTCTCACGTAAATTTACTGCGAGAGTTGCAGGGCGAACCTGTTTTGGTTTACATTACCTCGTGTTTCATTTCCTCGCACATTGACACTCCAATTTCATCTTCAATTGTACTCCTGCTTGGTCTTGGCGTTTCTTGACCACTAAGAAAGCCAAGCAGATCAAAATACCATAACGTTGTCTGGTATACTTGATCTACTCCTACACCAGATCTTCTAGATTTCCGGACTTTGGATAACTCTTTTCGGTAAACAATTCGCTGGCAGACTTAATTTACTTGACTTGCCTTCATGAACTCATCTGTCAGGATAGCGTAAATAGCTTCAGATGTGTTGGGTATTATTTCACTCAACGCTTGTTTCGATATTGCAGTTGAAAATTTCAAATCCTTTTAGCTCCTTCCTGTTGCTATGAATCTTAATGTTACCGCCAGCCGTTCATGAGGAGAAATTGCCCTTCTCATACAAGTATTTTTTCTCATAATATGAGGGGTTACATAAGAGATAATTATAAGTTTCGACATCCATCCTCAAATAATTTCACCAGTTCGCAACGAATTATTATTTTTTATTATTGTTTCTCTGTTTGCCGAGGCGTCAACTGCCCGCAATTTTTCAATTAGAGCATTGTATGCTGCTGTCTTTTTGCCTCGGTCACTATATTCTTTACTTTTAATCTTCCACGAACATGCGCGGTTTCTATATATTTCAATGAATTCACTTACAAACTCTCGAGAACACTGACGAGTATCAGCTATTTTAATGCCCTGTGCGCACAAATACAAACACTAGACTGAGCAAACAGCTGTTTCGCGCCAGATTTGCAGCGATCTCCTGTCCACACGCTCCAGCTTGTCTGCGCAGATGTGGTTTGAACCAACAGATTTGAGAGGTTTCGCTCAAACCTCCAACTCCAACTTCCAGGTATGCACACATCTCAGGTTGGTGCAAATCTTCTGTCCACACGCAACGATCTGTCTGCGCAGAGGTGATGTGCGCAGACTTTCGCGCAGACAGATCGTTGCATGTGGACGGGCCTTAAGGGGGTCCCGTATTTTGAGCTGACGCAACTGACTTCAGTGATTTATCCAAAGATGTCTTCTTATATTCAATTTAGCCGTGGAAACTCAAGGAGACGCGATCAGAAGTGTGCGTGCAATTATTTCGTACCTTTCCTTGTTCAACGTTAACGAGAATGCAAAAGCGCGTGGCGGCCAGCACTGCGTGCAACGAACAGAGTCGACCGGGGCTATACGTTTGCCACGGAAGCAATATCACAGTGTAAGTAAACCGGAGACTCGGACATTACAACAGTGTACATTATTTATCTGTGTAATGTACCTTGCATCCTCTTCATCTAAGCTGTGTTTGAACTGATGTAAAACGTATTGCTGGTTTTTCTTATATGGGCTACTCTCAAACGTTTGCATTAAGTGAAAGTCACAATGTCTACACACAGACCTTTTTTAAGTGGTGCTCAAAATAGAAAGTTAAAAACGCTGCCGAGACGATGAAGTAGAACAGACAATGAAGACAGACACAATCTTCGAACGACCAGCTACATGTCCAGAATAGATATGGACTAAAATTAGCAGTGACAGCCAAAGTGGGAAAAAGTCTAAGGATTTAAAAGTTGAAACTGAAAGTCAATACAGTTGCAGAAACGAAACGAGGGGAGTTTTTGACAGTTTGCAAGTTCATACATAATGAATTGGATGTAAATTCTGGTGATGCACACTTTGAAAACGAACCATCAGCAATAGATGCCATCCCCACCAACCCACTGTTCTTCTCAACTTCAAGATAATAAACAAAAAGCACTTTTTTAAGCACTGATAGAGGATTATTCCGAAGTAAACTAGTTGAAGTGACTAAACTAAAGATTGTAAATAGCAGCTCATGCACGCCTCAGGATCCATTCCGCAGATATACTAAGACCGAAAGATCACCTTTCCACGACTGTTATTATAGTTAAGCTAACACAGGTCAGAAAATTGAACGATTTTGGCAATGCTGTTCCTCTACTTTAAATGCAGTGTTCCGTGTAGCTTCCAGGTTATTCGGAAACAGAGAAATTGCAAGTTTATTTCACTTTTAACATGGATAAGCATTTCATATTTGTTCTTTGAAGGTTTATTAGTAAACGAGACCCCCAAAATTTTTACAGCTCCCTCCCCCCATCTAAAAAAAAGGTCATTGCTTTCACGACCTTCTCTCGCGTTTACTTCTTTACCAGACAATAACGTTGCATCTGTCATTTAAAAACACAGTGACACTCAATCTGTTGAACGAATACAGCATCAGATGCAGATCCAGACTTCGATTATAGGGGGGAGGGGGGACTGTTTGTTACCGTCCTCCCCTCTTTTTTTTCCTTTATTGAGTTTCGATTCCCCCTGAAGGGGGCGGGCTGGCAGCAGCTTATTACGCCGCTCTTCAGCCTGCAGAATTTGGTTTAAAAAGATGAACATAATAAAAAAAATAACAGCTGACGATGAAATCGGTGATTTAAAGGTAAAATGGCAGAAAATTCTGGAACTTAAAACGTAAAACACAGGGTTGATGATGCTAATAAAATACACAGGAAGCAGAAAAAACACGGCGACAGTCTAGTTTCTGTTCGCAAGAGATATAAAATGCACACCCAGCGACAGCATGATTTCTGTTCGCAACACTGGGGAAAGGCACACAACACTGAACACTCACTTAAACACTGCACTAAAAAGTTGGCACAAATATGACATACCACAGCCGAAAGCAGGTGGGGGGAAACAGGACAGATGACGGGAAAAAACGGGGGGAAGGAGAGGATCCTCCCCTCCTACTCATACTCCTAAAATGTAACTTGCCGCCATCTCGCGTGCCACACATGCCTAGGAGCTTAATAATTATGACAGTCATTTCAATTATGTTTACGTCAGTGCTTATTATGAGGGTCGTTCAATAAGCAATGCGCTCCATTTTTTTTAGAAAAAAGCAATTAATATACATAGAAAAATGTCCTTGTTGATGCTTCACAATTGATATTTGTTTTGTGGGCCGGTGAAGTTTCGAACCGTTCTGGCAGATGGCAGAGCCGTACTACAGCGCCAAAATAGCGTCTACATACGACTCAGGTTACAAGCGGCTTGCTGTTATTAAATTCTTGTGTGCAGAACACCCATAAACGTATGTGTGCAGTGTATGGTGATACTGCAGTTGATAGGAGTACAGCTGGGCGATGTGTAAAGAAACTAACAACCTCGGGAAATGGCAGAAAGAGAGCTCCATAATCAGCCGCGCTCCGGACATCCACACTACAGTCTTCAACTGGCACCCTCGGACTTCCATCTCTTTGCGCTCCTTAAAGATTCTCTATGGGGATCACACTTCGAAGATGACGAGTGTCAGTCGTGCAGTGAAAACGTGATTACGCCTACAAGACATCAGCTTTTCCCAACAGGGAGTGCATGCTCTTCCGTAACATTGACGTACGACCGTAGAACGTGATGGAGACTACGTTGGAAAATAGGACATGGACAAGACATATTGATGTATACAGGGTGGTTCATTGATAGTGACCGGGCCAAATATCTCACAAAATATGCATCAAACGAAAAAGCTACAAAGAACGAAGCTCGTCTAGCTTGAAGGGGGAAACCAGATGGCGCTATGGTTGGCCCGCTAGATGGCGCTGCCATAGGTCAAACGGTTATCAACTGCCTTTTTTTAAAAAATAGGAACCCCCATTGTTTATTACATATTCGCGGACTACGTAAAGAAATATGAATGTTTTAGTTGGACCACTTTTTTCGCTTTGTGGTAGATGGCGCTGTAATAGTTACAAACGTATAAGTACGTGGTATCACGTAACATTCCGTCAGTGCGGACGGTATTTGCTTGGTGATACATTACCCGTGTTAAAATGGACCCTTTATCAATATCGTGTTGATGTATGGCTATTATGATCAAAATGCCCAACGGGCGTGTGCTATGTATACTGCTCGGTATCCTGGACAACATCATCCAAGTGTCCGGACCGTTCACCCGATAGTTAGGTTATTTACGGAAACAGGAAATGTTCAGCCACATGTGAAACGTCAACCATGATCAGCAACAAATGATGATGCCCAAGTAGGTGTTTTAGCTGCTGTCGCGGCTAATCCGCACATCAGTAGCAGACAAATTGGGCGAGAATCGGGAATCTCAAAAACGTCGGTGTTGAGAATGCTACATCAACATCGATTGCACCTGTGCCATATTTTTATGGACCAGGAATTGCATGGCGACAACTCTGAACGTCGTGTACAGTTCTGCCACTGGGCACAAGAGAAATTACGTGACGATGACAGGTTTTTTGCATGCGTTCTATTAAGCGACGAAGCGTCATTCACGAACAGTGGTAACGTAAACCGGCATAATATGCACTACTGGGCAACGGAAAATCCTAGATGGCTGCGACAAGCGGAACATCAGCGAGCTTGGCGGGTTAATGTATGGTGCGGCATTCTGGGAGGAAGGATAATTGGCCCCCATTTTATCGATGGCAGTCTAAATGGTGCAATGCATTCTGATTTCGTACGTAATGTTCTACCGATGTTACTACAAGATGTTTCACTGCATGACAGAATGGAGATGTACTTCCAGCAAGATGGATGTCCGGCAAGTAGATCGCGTGCGGTTGAAACGATTTTGAATAGCATATTTCATGACAGGTGGATTGGTCGTCGCCGGCCGCGGTGGCCGTGCGGTTCTGGTGCTGCAGTCCGGAACCGCGGGACTGCTACGGTCGCAGGGTCGAATCCTGCCTCGGGCATGGGTGTGTGTGTCCTTAGGTTAGTTAGGTTTAAGTAGTTCTAAGTTCTAGGGGACTTATGACCTAAGATGTTGAGTCCCATAGTGCTCAGAGCCATTTGAACCATTTTTTTGATTGGTCGTCGAAGTACCATACCATGGCCCGCACGTTCACCAAATCTGACGTCCCAAGATTTATTTCTGTGGGGAAAGTTGAAGGATATTTGCTATCGTGATCCGCCGACAACGCCTGACAACACGCTTCAGCACATTGTCAATGCATGTGCGAACATTACGGAAGGCGAACTACTCGCTGTTGAGGGGAATGTCGTTACACGTATTGCCAAATGTATTGAGATTGACGGATATCATTTTGAGGATTTATTGCATTAATGTGGTATTTACAGGTGAACACGCTGTAACAGCATGCGTTCTCCGAACTGATAATTTCACAAAGGTACATGTATCACATTGAAACATCCGAAATAAAATGTTCAAACGTACCTACGTTCTGTATTTTAATTTAAAAAACCTACCTGTTACCAACTGTTCGTTTAAATTGTGAGCCATATGTTTGTGACTATTACAGGGCCATCTATCAAAAAGCGAAAAAAGTGGTCCAACTAAAAGATTCATATTTCTTTACGTACTCCACGAATATGTAATAAAAATGGGGGTTCAAAAACGCAGTTGATATCCCTTTGACCTATGGCAGCGCCATCTAGCGGGCCAATCATAGCGCCATCTGGTTTCCACCTTCAACCTAGACAAGTTTCGTTCTTTGTAGTTTTTTCGTTTGACGCTTATTTCGTGAGATATTTGGCCCGGTCACTATTAATGGACCATCCTATATTGTCACCAAATTCTGACTCTTGACAATAAATATGTGCTGAGAAAAAAATTGTGGGTATTCCTTATTGAACGACCCTCGTATATCACTTTAGCGTTATTTCCAAATTGGAATTCAGAAAATACGCCATTTGAAGAGCATTCGTCCGAAAAGTTGAGACATACAGGGGGTGGTCAAAAATATGGAAAGACCTCAACACAACACACAGCCACGCCTAATATCTGTAAGAAAACAGTTGGCATTCAAAACAGCTTCCAGTCGTCCTACGGTTCCCAAGGAAATATTTTACAACACTTCCCGCAAAATATTGACAATTTCAGTAAACGTTGATGGAGGTGCATAGCGATCACGCACCTTCCTTTCGAAAGTAGACCACAAATGCTCAATTATATTGAGGTGTGGTAACTGTGGTGTCCAGGGAGATGCGACAATTCATCCTTGTGCTCAGAGAAGCAGTCGTGTGAACAGGAGCACTGTCGTCTTGGAAAATAGCATCCACCCTGGGGAAATACATTGTTCCATTGGATGGACCTGATCAGCCAAAACGTTCAAGACAATAATGCGACTTTGTAGAGCAGCCGTAGGACCCATGGAATACCACAATATGGCTGCCCAAATCGTGAGTCACCCCCTGCCGCTTTTCATTCTTGGGCGTAAACTCGGCCAGAAGTTGGAAATATTGTGAAACAAAATTCATCCGACCAAATGACATTCTTCCATTGCTTCATAGTCCCTATTTTATGGCTGCGGTACCATTTTGTCGTGTTTTGGGCACTTGTATCACTGATGAGTGGTTTTGGAATCTCAGCTCGCCTTGTAATTTCCTGCTTAGGGAGCTCCCCTCCTGTTTCTTTCAGTTCTGCAGTGACTTTTGCAGCTGTTGTCGTCTTATTTTTCGCCACAGTCTCCTTCAATCACTATCCACCACGATCACTCAGCACACACTTTTGTTCGCGTTGTGACTTAGCAGATGGTGTCTTTCCACTTTCCTTGCACGCGGTACAAATCCTCGATTCGGTGCCTCTCCAAACACCAAATACTTCAGCTTCCTTGGTTGTAGGAGCAGGCCGGCCGGTGTGGCCGAGCGGTTCTAGGCGCTTCAGTCTGGAACCGCGCGACCACTACGGTCGCAGGTTCGAATCCTGCCTCGGGCATGGATGTGTGTCATGTCCTTAGGTTAGCTAGATTTAATTAGTTCTAAGTTCTAGGGGACTGATGACCTCAGATGTTAAGTCCCATAGTGCTCAGAACTATTTGAGCCATTATGGGAGCACCCACCTCCATTCGAGAGCCAACAGTTTGCCCACGCTCAAATTCACTTAGCTCTGGCGTAATGCACTCACAACTACACAGAACACTGCTCCAATCACTGTTCCAGTGACAATCGCAATATATTTAGGACATTGCACGTGGTCAACTACAACAGTGCAAACTGCAGGCTTTGGCTAACTCCGCCATTTACATTCAAGCATGAATTTCTCACGTTATTTCCATACTTTTGTCTAATCCTTGTCCTCCGTCGTGCAAATTTTTTGAGAACTTCACTAACTACAAACTCTCAGAACTTTGAAAATTTCATAATTTACGCAACATATAATCCAAGTGTATACACATGAATGTCAGCAATTTTAACTTAGCACTTCGGTTGTGAACACGGGTCTCCAGACAACGGTTATGCGAGCGTGTAAATGGGGGAAATGTGTTTCATAAGTCGTCTCCGCCTCCGTTCGAGAGAGTCTGCTTTCTTTTTTTCCCTAGGGGGAAGTCCTTTCCCTTTTTGCCTCGCCTTTGGTTTGCCGGTTCTAAGTATGTACTTTCTCACAGGGTCAGTTTGTTGTTGGCAAGAAATACGGTCAGTCTGCGGTTGGTCGCCTCCTTATGGCTGGAATGT
Organism: Schistocerca gregaria; assembly: GCF_023897955.1. Classification (NCBI taxonomy): domain Eukaryota; kingdom Metazoa; phylum Arthropoda; class Insecta; order Orthoptera; family Acrididae; genus Schistocerca; species Schistocerca gregaria. The sequence goes on along the minus strand of NC_064931.1, from coordinate 809,361,379 downwards.
TTTCTGCGGCTAGTCGGACCGTAAGCTCATTCAAATGGATCTCCCGAGCTAAACATAGCGCGTAATTTTCTATAGTTGCATAGTGTTTTCGAGACGGGGAGCGTTCAATAAGCAATTCAACAATTTTTCCTCCCCCAGTTTCGGTTACAAAAATGCGTAATTTGTTGAAGGACATCGTGGAATACTTCCGTTTCAAGTTCTATAGTTTCATGAAGTTTCGATGGTTGGGGTCGCTATACGTGACCTTCAGAACGGCGTCTGTAACGGAGGTACGTTCCAGCTGTCACTGAATTGGTTTCGGTGGAAAACCGGATCATCGCAGATATAAATAAGAGTTTGTAGAATGTCTAAGGACACCTGGCAGTGAACAAAAGCACAGTGAGTTGTTGGGCGAGTCTATCATCATAGCAACTAAGCCGCGCAAATCTGTCCGATCTCCCGCGCGTCAGCTGGCCGCACACAGCTGTGACTCCTGCAACGTTGGAACGTGCGCTCACTGTTGGGCGAGTCTATCATCATAGCAACTAAGCCGCGCAAATCTGTCCGGTCTCCCGCGCGTCAGCTGGCCGCACACAGCTGCGACTCCTGCAACAATGGAACGTGCGCTCACTGTTGGGCGAGTCTATCATCATAGCAACTAAGCCGCGCAAATCTGTCCGATCTCCCGCGCGTCAGCTGGCCGCACACAGCTGCGACTCCTGCAACGTTGGAACGTGCGGATACTCTCCTTCGAGATGATCGACGGATCACAACCAAACATCTCGCTGCTCAACTGGTCCTCTCGTTGATAGTGCTGACACACTCGTCCACCATTTGGGATACTCGAAGGGTGGGTTCCTCGCCGCCTAACAGAAGATCATATAGAGCAACGAAGAACTATCTGCGCGGAATTAATTGCGCGTTACGAGGCTAATTGTGACAATTTTTTTTCGAACATCGTCACAGGCGATGAAACATTGATTCATCATTTCTAACCGAAAACAGAACGGCAATCCATGGAGTGACGTCACAACACCTCTTCTCCGAAGAAAAAGTTCAAAGCCTCACCCACAGCCGGCAAAGACATGGGGACGGTATTCTGATACTCTGAAGGGATTATTTTGTTTGATGTCCTCTCTCATGGCCCAGTGATCACCTATGAAGTGTATTGTGGCACCCTCAGGAAATTGAAGAAATGACTTCAGCGTGTTCGTCCCCACAAAAATGGAAACGAATTTGTTCTTCTCCATGACAACGCAAGGCCTTACTCCAGTCTGCGCACCCAAAAGGAGCTTACAAAACTTAACTGGACTATTCTTCCCCATCCACTCTACAGCTCGGAACTCGCACTTTCCGACTTCCATCTGTTCGCCCCAATGAAGATGCACTTCGCTGGAAGCAATACGTGGGTGATGGGGAGGTTACTGACGCAGCAACACGTTGGCTCCGACTTCGACCAGCGCAGCGCTATGATGCGGGCAAACGAATCTTCCCAATAAGGGGGCATAAAGCCACCACACTGAACAGAGATTGTGTTGAAAAACAGGGTTTTGTAGCCAAAAGAGTGGGCAACACTATGGTGCATTGGAACTCTGAATACCAGCTTGGAAGTGAAGGATCTTGTGTGTAATATTGAAACAGTATCAAATAATGTAGTTCATGAAATAAGTTCGTGGCTTGTGGAAAATAATTTGATACTAAATCACAGTAAGACTCAGTTTTTACAGTTTCTAACTCACAATTCAACAAGAACCGATATTTTGATCAGGCAGAATGGGCATATTATAAGCGAGACGGAACAGTTCAAGTTCATAGGTGTTCGGATAGATAGTAAGATGTTGTGGAAAGCCCATGTCCAGGAATGCACTTTCTTGACTCTTGTGCAGAAAGGAGTGCAGTATTCTGCTGCATCCATTTTCAATAAGCTACCACAAGAACTCAAAAATCTTAGCAGTAGCCCAAACTCTTTTAACTCTAAACTGAAGAGTTTCCTCATGGCTCACTACTTCTATTCTGTCGGGGAGCTCCTGGAAGAGCTAAATAATTAAGCAAATTCCACTGTTACAATGTTGATTTTCTTTATTTAAAATTACGACTTGTCGCCTGAATATGTTTTTTATATTTCATTTTATCTGATTCTACTATCGTGTTATAATTTCATGTATTGACTCGTTCCATGACCATGGAGACTTCTCCTTAATTTGGTCCCACGGAACAATAAATAAGTAAATAAATAAATAAATAACCAACCTGCTTTCATACAAAAAAGCGTTGCATTGCTTGTCGAAAGCCCTTGGTAGTATCTGAAGCACATGCATTCTCGGTATGAAAGACTATAGAATCGTAGGTACTATATGCTTGTGTTCATTCTCTTTCCTTCCCCTACTATTGCCACCGAATTCGTTGTACGTATTACATACTGCCTGAAAAGAATCTCTAATGGGGTAAGAACCAGCTACCTGTCAAAGGGGTGGGGGTGGGGGAAGGGGAGGGGGTGAGAAAGAGGTATGGCGCACGCTGACCGAATATCCGTATTTTCCTCATCTAGTAATTGAGAATGGGTGCACTTAGCGACTTGCAACAAACATTACACATAATTTCATATCTTTACGAAACTTTTTCTTGCTGGCGATAAACGGAAAAAAGTTTATCGCTTACTACATTTTTATGTTCATGCAGTAAAATTGCTGCATGAAATGTGACGTTTTTAATTTATTACATCTTTATTATGAAATGTATCCATTACATATTTTGCACACAGTAGCCACATATGTTGCTGAATGTACCTAAAAATATATCATTATACGGCACATAATTCAGGAGCTACGACGACAAATACTGGTATGCAGGACGTTTAAAAAAAAATGGTTCAAATGGCTCTGAGCACTATGGGACTTTAACATCTGTGGTCATCAGTCCCCTAGAACTTAGAACTACTTAAACCTAACTAACCTAAGGACATCACACACATCCATGCCCGAGGCAGGATTCGAACCTGCGACCGTAGCAGTCGCGCGGTTCCTGACTGAGCACCTAGAACCGCTAGACCATCGCGGCCGGCAGGACGTTTTAATTTACTAGTTATTTGCTACTAATACTATTCGCAACACATTTCATAGACAGTATTCGCATATTCCACTGAATTTACCTACAAAAATATATCATTGTGTGACACATACCTCAGAGGATACGTCATAAATATTGAGCTACGTGAAAATGAAACTACACGGAGAAATTCGACAGCGATACAGGTGAAATATGTGTACAAGTACGTGTGAACTATTTTAAATATGTGCAAAACATATATGTGGAGAAATCCATGGGCGAAAAGCTCATCCTAAACCCCTGGAATGATTTCAGTCAAATTTGGTACACATATTAGTTACCATCTGTAAATAAATACTGTTTGGGTGAGAACCACCAACTTACTATTGGGGTGGGGATGATAGAGTGGAGAGAATAAGGGGAGGAGGAGAGAAACAGACAAAGAGAGGGAAGGAGGAGATGACACAGACAGGGGGGAGGATGGAGATGGACAGAGAGAGGGGATGGGGAAATGGACAGAGCCAGCAGAGAGGAGGAGATGGACAGGGAAAAGAAAGCGGCGGATATGGACAGTCAGAGGGGGGAGGAGGAGATAGACAGAGAAGGGTGAGAAGGACATGGACCAAGAGGGGGGGGGGGAAGAAATCGAATTCGAGGAGGAGGAGGAGATGGAAAGAGGGGAAAGGAGCAGACGGGCATTGAGAGGGGGCAAGAGCAGGTGAGTAGCGAGAGGGGAGGGAAGAGATGGTCAGAGAGTGGGGCAGGAGGAAATGGAAAGAGAGTGGTAGGTAGGAGGGGTACAGAGAGGCGGGGTGGAGGAGGTGGAGATGGAGGAGATGGACAGAGAGAGGGGGAAGGAGGAGACATACGAACAGATGATTGTATTTAATACACAGCCAGGTAAGGCAGGTTACTCAGCTAGTACCTCCACAAATGACTTACCAACATTTAAATTTGTCAGAATGAGATTTTCCCTCTGCAGTGGAGTGTGCGCTGATGTGAAACTTCCTGGCAGATTAAAACTGTGTGCCGAAGCGAGACTCGAAATCGGGGCCTTTGCCTTTCGCGGGCAAGTGCTCTACCAACTGAGCTACCCAAGCACAACTCACGCCCCGTCCTCACAGCTTTACTTCTGCCAGTGCCTCGTTTCCTGTGTGATATGATACTGCATGAAGAGTTTGACAGAGCACTGAAAGACCTGAGTCGTAACAAGGCCCTGGGAGTAGACAACATTCCATTAGAGCTACTGATAGCCTTGGGAGAGCCAGCCCTGACAAAACTCCACTATCTGGTGAGCAAGATGTATGAGACAGGCGAATTAAACTCAGATTTCAAGAAGAATATAATAATTCCAATCATAGAGAAAGCAGGTGTTGACAGGTGTGAAAATGACCGAACTATCAGTTCAATACGTCAAAGCTGCAAAATACTGAGACGATTTCTTGACAGACGAATAGAAAAACTGGTAGAAGCCGACCTTGGGGAAGATGAGTTTGGATTCCGAAGAAATGTTGGAACACGTGAGGCAATACTGACCCTACGTCTTATCTTAGAAGATAGGTTAAGGAAAGGCAAACCTACGTTTCTAGCATTTGTAGACTTGGAGAAAGCTTTTGACAATATTGACTGGAATATTCTCTCTCAAATTCTAAAGGTGGCAGGAGCCAAATACAGGGAACCAAAGGCTATTTACAATTTGTACAGAAACCAGATGGCAGTTATAAGAGTCGAGGGGCATGAAAGGGAAACAGTGGTTGGGAAGGGAGTGAGACAGGGTTGCAGCCTATCCTCGATGTTATTCAGTCTATGCATGTAGCAAGCAGTAAAGGAAACAACAGATATATTTGGAGTAGGAATTAAAATAAATAAGAAGTTTAAGGTTTGCCAATGACACTGTAATTTTGTCAGAGACAACAAAGGACCTGAAAGAGCAGTTGAAGGGAATGGATAGTGTCTTGAAAGGAGGCTATAAGATGAACATCAACAAAGCAAAACGAGGATAATGGAATGGAGTCGACTTAAATCAGGTGATGCTGTGGGAACTAGATTAGGAAACGAGACACTTAAAGTAGTAAATGAGTTTTGCTACACTCCTGGAAATTGAAATAAGAACACCGTAAATTCATTGTCCCAGGAAGGGGAAACTTTATTGACACATTCCTGGGGTCAGATACATCACATGATCACACTGACAGAACCACAGGCACATAGACACAGGCAACAGAGCATGCACAATGTCGGCAATAGTACAGTGTGTATCCACCTTTCGCAGCAATGCAGGCTGCTATTCTCCCATGGAGACGATCGTAGAGATGCTGGATGTAGTCCTGTGGAACGGCTTGCACCAAGGCAGAAGCGGCTCTCATCGCTGAAGACGACACGTCTCCATTCGTCCCTCCATTCACGCCTGTCGCGACACCACTGGAGGCGGGCTGCACGATGTTGGGGCATGAGCGGAAGACGGCCTAACGGTGTGCGGGACCGTAGTCCAGCTTCATGGAGACGGTTGCGAGTGGTCCTCGCCGATACCCCAGGAGCAACAGTGTCCCTAATTTGCTGGGAGGTGGCGGTGCGGTCCCCTACGGCACTGCGTAGGATCCTACGGTCTTGGCGTGCATCCGTGCTTCGCTGAGGTCCGGTCCCAGGTCGACGGGCACGTGCACCTTCCGCCGACCACTGGCGACAACATCGATGTACTGTGGAGACCTCACGCCCCACGTGTTGAGCAATTCGGCGGTACGTCCACCCGGCCTCCCGCATGCCCACTATACGCCCTCGCTCAAAGTCCGTCAACTGCACATACGGTTCACGTCCACGCTGTCGCGGCATGCTACCAGTGTTAAAGACTGCGATGGAGCTCCGTATGCCACGGCAAACTGGCTGACACTGACGGCGGCGGTGCACAAATGCTGCGCAGCTAGCGCCATTCGACGGCCAACACCGTGGTTCCTGGTGTGTCCGCTGTGCCGTGCGTGTGATCATTGCTTGTAGAGCCCTCTCGCAGTGTCCGGAGCAAGTATGGTGGGTCTGACACACCGGTGTCAATGTGTTCTTTTTTCCATTTCCAGGAGTGTATTTGGGGAGATAAATAACTGATGATGGTCAAAGTAGAGAGGAGATGGCAAGGAAAACATTTTTCAAGAAGAGAAATTTATTAACGTTGAATATAGATGTCGGATTGTCTTTTCTCAAATATTTTTATGGAGTGTAGCCATGTATGGATGTGAAACGTGGACGATAAATAGTTTAGACAAGAAGAGAGTAGAAGCTTTTGAAATATGGTGCTACAGAAGAATGCCTAAGATTAGATGGTAAATCACGTAACTAATGAGGAGATACTGAACAGAACTGGGGAGAAGAGGAATTTGTTTCACAAATTGTTTAGAAGAAGGGATCGGTTGGCAGGACATGTTCTGAGGCATCAAGGGATCACCAGTTTAGTAATGGAGGGCAGCGTGGAGGGTAAAAATCGTAGAGGGAGACCAAGAGGTGAATAGACTAAGCAGATTCAGAAGGATGTAGGATGCAATGGTTACTTGGAAATGAAGGAGCTTGCACAGGACAGAGTAGCATCGAGAGGTGCACCAAACCAGTACCTCAACTGAAGACCACAACAACAACAACAAATAAGATCATTAGACGTCAACTAGCTGTGCCTCTCAGTGTTACCCGCATTAAGCAGAAAATTTTAAAAACCATTAATACCGAAATTCACTATCGAAGGCCTGTGTCCCATCAAAAAAGTTTTCTCTTGGAAGTCTTGCGGCCCGACAAACAGCGAGACATCGAAAAAAATCATCAATTTTTGAGACGATGGGAAAAACTGATAGAAGTTATTACGATCGGCTCGCAACTCCCTCGTTTACTTCACACCCAACATTGTTACACGAGCGAACAGCGAATTACGAAATCTGCAAGAAAAGGGATTGTATAATTTCACTAATGTCGGCGTCGTGATTAGCACAGTAAACTTCATAATTGTCTCGGCGTGTAAAGAGAGCCGGTAATTACTGCAATACGTCTCTGTAAACAACGTCCTGAGACTTGTTCTCTGCGTGTATGTAGAGATATGTAAGTACCCGGGTATGTATTTATTCCAATCTTCTACCAGTCCATTTTCTCTTTCCTCCACCCTGTGTCCATCTGCCCCGTACCCTCTATCTTTCCACACCATCCACCCCGCACACCCTCACACTCTGTCGACCTCCTCCTGACCTTCTCTCCGACCTCCTCCCTCCCAATCTGTCCAACTCCCCCATTCCCTTTCTCTGAGCAACTCCTCCATCCCCCACTCTCTGTCGATATCTTCCTGCCCCTTTCTCTATCCATCTCCTCCTCCTCCTCTCTCAGGCCATCTGCTTCTTTCCCCTCTCTCTAACCTATCTCCTTGTCCATTTCCAACAACCCCCCTCTCTCTCAATCTCATCCTTTCCCTCTATCTATCTACCTCCTTCTCCCCCCTATCTGTGTCCATTTCCTCTTCTATCCTACTTTCTACACGTTCCTAATCTAATTCCCTCAGCATCACCCAACTTAATTCGAATACATTCCATTATCCTCGTTTTGCTTTTGTTGATGTTCATCTTATATCCTCCTTTCAAGACACTGTCCATTCCGTTCAACTGCTCTTCCAAGTCCTTTGCCCTCTCTGACAGAATTACCATGTCATCGGCGAACCTCAAAGTTTTTATTTCTTCTCCATGGATTTTAATACCTACTCCGAATTTTTCATTTGTTTCCCTTACTGCTTGCTCAATATACAGATTGAATAACATCGGAGAGAGGTTACAACCCTGTCTTACTCCCTTCCCAACCACTGCTTCCCTTTCATGTCCCTCGACTCTTATAACTGCCATCTGGTTTCTGTACAAATTGTAAATAGCCTTTCGCTCCCTGTATTTTACCCCTGCCACCTTTAGAATTTGAAAGAGAGTATTCCAGTCAACATTGTCAAAAGCTTTCTCTAAGTCTACAAATGCTAGAAACGTAGGTTTGCCTTTCCTTAATCTTTCTTCTAAGATAAGTCGCAAGGTCAGTATTGCCTCATGTGTTCCAGTGTTTCTACGGGATCCAAATTGATCTTCTACTAGTTTTTCCATTCGTCTGTAAAGAATTCGTGTTAGTATTTTGCAGCTGTGGCTTATGAAACTGATTGTTCGGTAATTTCCACATCTGTCGGCACCTGCTTTCTTTAGGATTGGAATTATTATATTTTTCTTGAAATCTGAGGGTATTTCGCCTGTTTCATTCATCTTGCTCACCAGATGGTAGAGTTTTGTCAGGACTGGCTCTCCCAAGGCCGTCAGTAGTTCCAATGGAATGTTGTCTACTCCAGGGGCCTTGTTTCGACTCAGGTCTTTCAGTGCTCTGTCAAATTCTACACGCAATATGATATCTCCCATTTCATCTTCATCTACATCCTCTTCCATTTCCATAATATTGTCTTCAAGTACATCGCCCTTGTATAGACCCTCTATATACTCCTTCCACCTTTCTGCTTTCCCTTCTTTGCTTAGAACTTGGTTTCCATCTGAGCTCTTGATGTTCATACAAGTGGTTCTCTTATCTCCAAAGGTCTCTTTAATTTTCCTGTAGGCAGTATCTGTCTTACCCCTAGTGAGAACTTAGAACTACTTAAACCTAACTAACCTAAGGACATCACACACATCCATGCCCGAGGCAGGATTCGAACCTTCGACCGTAGCGGTCGCGCGGTTCCAGAACAACCACCTCTGGCCGTAATAACGGCCTTGATACGCCTGGGCATTAAGTCAAACAAAGCTTGGATGGCGTGTACAAGTACAGCTGCCCATGCAGCTTCAACACGATCCCACAGTCCATCAAGAGTAGTGAATGGCGTATTGTGACGAGCCAGTTGCTCGGCCACCATTGACCAGATGTTTTCAGTTGGTGAGAGGTCTGGAGAATGTGCTGGCCAGGGCAGCAGTCGAACATTTTCTGCATCCAGAAAGGACCTGCGGTCGTGCATTATCCTGCTTAAATCTAGGGTTTCGCAGGGATCGATTGAAAGGTAGAGCCATTAGAGCCACGGCTCGTAACACATCTGAAATGTAACGTCAACTGTTCAAAGTGCCGCCAAAGGTAACAACAGGTGACCGTGACGTGTAACCAAAGGCACCCATACCACCAGGCCGGATGATATGCCAGTATGGCGATGACGAATACACGCTCCCAGTGTGCGTTCACAGCGATGTCGCCAAACACGGATGCGACCATCATGATGCTGTAAACAGAACCCGGATTTAACCGAAAAAATGACGTTTTGCCATTCGCGCACCCAGGTTCGTCTTTGAGTACACCATCGCAGGCGATCCTGTCTGTGACGCAGCGTCAAGGGTAACCGCAGTCATGGTCTTCGAGCTGATAGTCCATGCTGCTGCTGACGTCGTCGAACTGTTCGTGCAGATGGCTGTTGTCTTGCAAACGTCCCCATCTGTTGACTCAGGGATCGAGACGTGGCTGCAAGATCGTTATAGCCATGCGGATAAGATGGCTGTCATCTCGACTGCTAGTGATACGAGGCCGTTGGGATCCAGAACGGCGTTCAGTATTACCCTCCTGAACCCCCCGATTCCATATTCTGCTAACAGTCATTGTATCTCGACCAACGCGAGCAACACTGTCGCGATACGATAAACCGCAATCGCGATAGGCTACAATCCGACCTTTACCAAAGTCGGAAACGTGATGGTACGCATTTCTCTTCCTTACACGAGGCATCATAACAACGTTTCACCTGACAACGCCGGACAACTGCTGTTTGTGTATGAGAAACCGGTTGGAAACTTTCCTCGTGTCAGCATGTTGTAGGTGTCGCCACCGGCGCCAACCTTGTGCTAATCATTTACATATCACAGCATCTTCTTCCTGCAGGTTAAATTTCGCGTCTTTAGCACGTCATCTTCGTGGTGTAGCAATTATAATGGCCAGTAGTGTATATATAAGAATACTGTACCTGTATTACAAATTACTGTTTTGAAGTGCACTGATGCGAGTTCGTTACCAAACAAACACAAATTCGGATTATGGAAGGTAATCGGTCGCGCCTTTTCAGAGGAACCATTCTTGCCTAAGCGAATTAAGGAAAGCATGGAAATTTGAGCGTGTTTGTGTTTGCAAATTTATCGTGCACAGTAGCGGCGTCATTAGCTCCGTAATCACAGAGAACCTATGTATGCATGGCCAGAGGGGGCGCTGAACAGCCGTCCTCCCGAATGGGGACGTAGTGTGTTCGCACTGCGCTGCCTCTCTGCATGAACTGCATTCCGGTGGACGACGAAAAAAGGATGGGGCGAGGGGTGCGATTGCCTACATTTGCTCAAAACTGCGGAAACTCAATAACCATCTCAGAACTTTGCATCTCGCAATAAAGTATCATCTCGAGAAAATAACATCAGCCTCCCATGATCGTATTACTTCGTCATATCTGTGGTTCTGTGGATTTCCACTATACGATTAATAAATCGTCATTAAGAACTGGGCTATTTTTGTATCACCATTTTTATGTGCATGTAGCAGTAGGTAGCGGAGTCTTCGAGTTTGAGCTGTATTTTAAAAATACCCGTAGCAGCGACACCACAGACCCTCAAAGATCGTTCAGAACAAGTGCAGAACTGAATAGCTGAATTAGGTCAGAAGTAGTAGAATTACAGTAGGTTAAAATGTCAGTTGGAGAGTGCAAGAATCGATGTTCTTTCTGTGTTAGCGATTTAACAAACAGCGCATCAATATAATGTAAGTATAGTGATTTTCTCTTTCTCTTGTTCTCATATAATACTTGTATGCCCTTTTCTTATGTTCATAAGTCACTTGTTTCAGCTTTTCAGATCTGTACATATTTTTTTACAAGGTATGAAATAGCTTTAATTATCTAACAAAAAATGGTTCAAATGGCTCTGAGCACTATGCGACTTAACTTCTGAGGGCATCAGTCGCCTAGAACTTAGAACTAGTTAAACCTAACTAACCTAAGAACATCACACACATCCATGCCCGAGGCAGGATTCGAACCTGCGAATCTAACAACTTGATGTAAATTCATTATATCTATTATGGATGATGAATTGGCGGTTTACGTAAGTGTAATATGCAACGAATCCCTTTTAAAATTTGATACCACTTCTTGTACTATTGACTAGATCTCGAGCCACTGCAGGATCATCATCGGATAGAGGCGTTGTTTTCGCCAGTACCACAACCCTAGCATCCAGCTATACACGGTCCAAATATAATGTTCCCGCACCTCGATCTGATGATGTGACTGCAATGGTTCAAAAACTAGTTAACGGTACAATAAATCGCTTAAAACCCAAAAAGTGTCTGGCTACGTAAATACCTCTATCAACCGACAACATATGTAACTTTAGTAATAGCAACTATAATATTGTAGAATTAGAATGATACGCTATTAGCAACACGAGGGTGGATCAAACGATTACGCATCAAATAAATATGTAGATAAAGAGAAAAGTGTCGATCACATGCCAGAAAGCCGACCGTTGTGGCCAAACGGTTCTAGACGCTTCAGTCTGGAACCCTGCGACCGCTACGGTCGCAGGTTCGAATCCTGCCTGGGGCATGGATGGGTGTGATGTTCTTAGGTTAGTCAGGTTTAAGTAGTTCTAAGTTCTAGGGGACTGATGACCTCAGATGTTAAGTCCCATATTTCTCAGAGCCATTTAAACCAGCCATGCCAGAAACAGAGCTACATATGGTTTCGAAGTTACTGCAGCAGAAAATGTGCCATCGGAGCAGTTTTCAGAATCCGTAAATTACGCTACGCTTACATGAAGCAGCGTAGTTTGTGAATACAGAGCACTTCACACATTTTGTAAAAGTTAAAGGTGTTCATTCGGCCTGTGACAATCTTGTCGCTGACTAGATGTTCAGCAGTACTCTTCTTCCTTCCATTTGACATCGCTCACTAAGCTCTACAAACAATTCACGATGATGTATTTAAATAATGAGAAACCATTCTGCGTGGCCGTAGATGCTGGCTGAAATTACCGAAGCGCCACGTCGAAACGAAATTGTAACTGGTTAAAATTATTTCTTGTCATCTTCGAACTCAAAGAGGCTCAAGGGTGCTCAGTAATAGCGATTGATCGACGAGGTCAAGACGAGGAGAAGGAGGGAACGCAGAGCAAAGCGTCCCCCCGTTGAAAGAAGAACAGACAGAGCGAGAAGAATTGGAGGGGACTTTGTGCAGGCGCGCTGCGGCGGAGCCGGCGGAAACCAAAACGTTAGCAGCAGATAACGCTAACCTACTTCCGGGACGCCTAACTGCACCGACGCACCATGTATCTTAACCAACATTACATTAACTGTTGCGCGCCACAACAGTCTTTTATCTGTGTGTTTTTCATTATTAACAACACAAGCAAACTGGTTTTTAACGTCATCACTACACGAACCTATGTACTCCATCTACGTACATACTCTGCAAACAACCGCGAAGAGCGTGGCCGTAAGTACTTGGTACAGCACCTCATGTTTAGGGTACGGAGTGCTGGAAACGTGGTTGTTCAGATGCCTCTGTGCATGCTGTAATTAGCCTAATCTTGCCTTTGCGATGTGATACCTACCGGAGCGATACGTGGCAGACTGAAGAATAGTTCTACGAGGGTTGGAATTTTAATAATAACAACTTTTTACTTACAGCTTATACTAAATAGTTACATGTTTCAAAGTTTTACTGTCCTTCAAAGTAAGCACCAGTGCTGTTCACAACTCGTTGCCAGGGATGTGGAAGCTGTAGGATATCCGCAGCAGCGCCAATTGTTGTATCTATGCAGACTGAAGCTACGATTGAAAATTTGTACCAAGGCCGGGATTCGAACCCGGGTCTCCTGCTCACACCTGGAGACCCCGGTTCGAATCCTCAGCTTCGTACAGATTTTTAATCGTCGAGTCAGTCTGCTTGTATAAATCACAGATGTTTGAGACTTGAAAAGGTCTCTGGAACCATACGGTTTCACCTGATTAAAGCACCTATGCCTGGGTTTCAGACAGGATTCCCCGTTTCACTCGGTGGTGAAGTGCTATTCCAATACAGTTGGAGGACCTCTACAATGCTGTCTGAGCCTAGGGAGAACACTAAGTGCATTGAGGTGTGCGGAGGGAGGCATGCTAGGGCAGTCCCCGCAACTGAGCAAAGCCACTGTGAAGGGTGTTGCCGCAGATGCCTAGCGAGCAGGAGACCTGGGCTAGAATCCCAGCTTTGGTACAAATTTTCACTCGTCGCTTCAGTCTGTAGGTAGATGTTATAGATGTTTGAGAATTGGAAAGATCTCTGGAAGCATATAGTTTCTTATGAACGCCAGTCATGTTGATAATTCGAATGGAGTTGTTTACTGTCCGACGGAACTCTGTAACTGTTCCTTCAGTTTACAAATTAAGTTGAAGTGCGGGAAAAGTTATGCGTGGTATAGCACTTCCTAGCCCCAAGGACAGAAGGAATCAGTCACAGCTTGTGCCATATGCGCCCGAGCACTCTCCTGCAAAATGATGGGCGGGTTCTGCTTATTTCTCTGCTCCCCGCCTTCTTTTGAACTACCGGGTCCACCTCTCGTGACCCCCAATGGTCAATTAACCATTTCATAAGGCTGTCCGTATACTGCTGATGAATTTACTTAGCTAAGATACACAGATTTATTGATTTCGTTTTCTGTGTTAAAAACTTAACAACATTGCTTTGTACCTTAGATAAGTTTATACTCTTTGCTAGGAAAAACAAATTTATTGAATTTCCTTTGTGATTTGGATGCCTGCCCATTACGTTTTGATTCCGTTTTTCTTACGAAAAAAACTCTAGAGATTGCTCAAGTGCTTCTGAATACACGAGAATAGCTAAAAGACTGAAGACTGTGCGGCGTCAAGAATCAATTGAACATCGTGAGGTGAGACTTGCTGTGGCTCTAGAGCATCAGGCCTTGACTTGCTCTTTGCAAGCTCCCGAGAGCGAGGTGCGACATAACTCTGATCGAATGCGTCATGCATTATCTTGCTCTTCAAAATCCTTCACTCGCAGCAGCTTATAGTTACTTCTCTCCAATGTAACATCATCGATCCGAAAACTCTGACACAAACTACACATTGTTGTGATTGTTTTTGGTGTTCTGCTATTCCAAAAATTGTCATATATCCTACCTTCGTTTTGACATATCTAAAAGCATTATTCTCAGATTTCGTATATAATACACTACTGGCCATTAAAATTGCTACACCAAAAAGAAATGCCGATGATAAACGGGTATTCATTGGACAAATATATTATACTAGAACTGACATGTGATTACATTTTCAAGCAATTTGGGTGCATAGATCCTGAGAAATCAGTACCCAGAACAACCACCTCTGGCCGTAATAACGGCCTTGATACGCCTGGGCATTAAGTCAAAGAGATCATGGATGGCGTGTATAGGTACAGCTGCCCATGCAGCTCAACATGATACCACTGTTCATCAAGAGTAGTGACTGGCGTATTGTGACGAGCCAGTTGCTCAGCCACCATTGACCAGATGTTTTCAATTGGTGAGAGATCTGGAGAATGTGCTGTCCAAGGCAGCAGTCGAACCTTTTCTGTATCCAGAAAGGCCCGTACAGGACCTGCAACATGCGGTCGTGCATTATCCTGCTGAAATGTAGGGTTTCGCAGGCATCGATTGAAGGGTACAGCCACGGGTCGTAACACATCCGAAATGTAACGCCCACTGTTCAAAGTGCCGTCAATGCGAACAAGAGGTGACTGAGACGTGTAACCAATGGCACCCCATACCATCACGCCGGGTGATACGCCAGTATGGCGATGCCAAATACACGCTTCCAATGTGCGTTCACGGCGATGTCTGCGAGCTGATAGTCCATGCTGCAGCAAACGTCGTCAAACTGTTCGTGCAAATGGTTGTTGTCTTGCAACCGTCCCCATCTGTTGACTCAGGGATCGAGACGTGGCTGCATGATCCGTTACAGCTATGCGGATAAGATGCCTGTCATCTCGACTGCTAGTGATACGAGGCCGTAGGGATCCAGCACGGCGTTCCGTATTACCCTCCTGAACCCACCGATTCCGTATTCTGCTAACAGTCATTGGATCTCGGCCAACGCGAGCAGCAATGTTGCGATGCGATAAACCGCAATCGGGATAGGCTACAATCCGACCTTTATCGAAGTTGGAAACGTGATGATCCGCATTTCTCCTCCTTACACGAGGCGTCGCAACAACGCGTCACCAGACAACACCGATCAAGTGCTGTTTGTGTATCAGAAATCGGTTGGAAACTTTCTTCATGTCAGCACGTTGTAGGTGTCGCCACCGGCGCCAACCTTGTGTGAATGCTCTGAAAAGCTAATCATTTGCATATGACAGCATCTTGTTCCTGTTGGTTAAATTTCGCGTCTGTAGCACGTCTACTTGGTGGTGTATCAATTTTAATGGCCAGTAGTGTATTATTATCAGGCAAAGCACTTTAGCAAGAAGGATCTGCTGCTCTGAATAAACTTGCACATACCTGCTTCTCTGTAAAGAGCACCAGAAATGTGTCAATGACTGTCCGCCTTCTTTCGTCAAATTAGACTCCTCGTCGCCTCTTGCGGCAACCGGAGACAGCAGAATAGTCGGAATCTGCGATTTCTTCTCAAGTTAAACGGATCAGCTAACTATCTGTTCTCCAGTAGGGCAAATCTCCGAGTACTCATCGGCTCCTACAGGTGCACAGGGGATAACTAGAGGGAGCGTATTGCCCCTTCTTACTCGCCGGTTAACCCGACCCGCTGACCAGCTCTGAACAAAAAGCCGGCAGGTGTCTTCTCTTTCACGTTTCAGGAGATATATTCTGTTTTGGGTTTTGTAGCGTATTGATGGAGTCAGCCCAAATAAAGGTACACTATTCGCCATTAAAATTGCTACACTGCGTAGATGACGTGCTACAGACGCGAAATTTAACCGACAGGAAGAAGATGCTGTGATATGTAAATGATTAGCTTTTAAGAGCATTTGCACAAGGTTGACGCCGGTGGCGACACCTACAACGTGCTGACACGAGGAAAGTTTCCAACCGGTTTCTCATACACAAACAGCAGTTGACCGGCGTTGCCAGGTGAAACGTTGTTGTAATGCCTCGTGTAAGGAGGAGAAATGCGTATCATCATGTTACCGACTTTGATAAAGGTCGGATTGTAGCCTATCGCGATTGCTGTTTATCGTATCGCGATATTGCTGCTCGCGTTGATCGAGATCCAATGACTGTTAGCAGAATATGGAATCGCTGGGTTCAGGAGGGTAATACTGAACGCCGTGCTGGATCCCTACGGCCTCGTATCACTAGCAGTCGAGATGACAGGCATCTTATCCGCATGGCTGTAACGATCGTGCAGCCACTTCTCGATCCCTGAGACAACAGATGGGGACGTTTGCAAGACAACGACCATCTGCACGAACAGTTCGACGACGTTTGCAGCAGCATGGACTATCAGCTCGAAGGCCATGGCTGAGGTTACCCTTGACGCTGCGTCACAGACAGGATCGCCTGCGATGGTGTACTCGACGACGAACCTGGGTCACGAATGGCAAAACGTCATTTCTTCGG
This sequence comes from Schistocerca gregaria, assembly GCF_023897955.1. Lineage (NCBI taxonomy): Eukaryota > Metazoa > Arthropoda > Insecta > Orthoptera > Acrididae > Schistocerca > Schistocerca gregaria. The sequence continues at coordinate 809,344,748 of NC_064931.1, read as the reverse complement.
ATGAATCCAGGTTCTGTTTGCAGCATCATGATGGTCGCATCCGTGTTTGGCGACATCGCGGTGATTGCGTTGGAAGCGTGTAGTCGTTATCGCCATACTGGCGTATCACCCGGCGTGATGGTATGGGTGCAATTGGTTACACGTCTCGGTCACCTCTTGTTTGCATTGACAGCACTTTGAACAGTTGACTTTACATTCCGGATGTGTTACGACCCGTGTCTCTACCCTTCATTCGATTCCTGGGAAACCCTACATTTCAGCAGGATAATGCACGACCGCATGTTGGAGGTCGTGTACGGGCCTTTATGGATACAAAAAAATGTTCGACGGCTGCCTTGGCCAGCACATTCTCCAGATCTCTCACCACTTGAAAACGTCTTGTCAATGGTGGCCGAGCAACTGGCTCGTCACAATACACCAGTTACTACTCCTGATGAACTGTGGTATTGTGTTGAAGCTGCGTGGGCAGCTGTACCTGTACACGCCATCCAAGCTCTGTTTGACTCAATTCCCAGGCGTATCAAGGCCGTTATTAGGGCCGGAGGTAGTTGTTCTGGGTACTGATTTCTCAGGATCTATGCACGCAAATAGCGCGAAAATGTAATCACACGTCAGTTCTAGTACAATATATTTGTCCAATGAATACCCGTTTATCATCGGCATTTCTTCTTGGTGTAGCAATTTTAATGGCCAGTAGTGTAGTTTATCAAGTTTGCAAACTTCTTGCGGTATCGATGATGTCTACCACATAGGCACGTGGGAAAAGGCTTCGTAGAAATAAATCGGTGCTACAGAATGGGAATTTTGGTCAAGAAAGTGCTTACCACTCAGAAAATTGCGTAGCAAGAACGCGAATGTTAAGACGCAATCGTGAAACAATTTGAAGGGATATGGGATCGAATAATCACATAGGTTCTGTTGCAGTAAATGTAGACTCCGGTTCATGCGTAGGAATCTCAAAAAATGCAATGAGTTTACAAAAGAGATTGCTTGTCACCAAACAATGTGCCATTGTTGATCAACAAAGAAGGTTAAAATGAAAATTGATGTTGGGTCAACAGAGGAGCAGATAAGAGAAGAAGATACTTAAGGGTAAGTTTACTATCCTTTGGTTCAAAAAATCGATTTTTTTAAAAATTGCATTTTTGGATCCATGAAAGTTTTTAGAATCCACCCCTGAAACGGTTTTTCCGAACACGGAACGGAAATGTTTGTTATTCGCGGTTGAACAAAAAATGCACCTGCCTGATATCGGCCTTTTTCACGAACCAGTTTTTTTTTATTTCGGAGGACGAGTTATTGTACCGGTGCTTGGTAGGAAACACACAAACTTCAAATCAAAGTTTGAACGCATGTGTTTGGATGTCAGCCCCCAAGCATTTGCATTCTGGTGCGAAGACTGTGAAGACTGCGACTTTCCTGGCATTGAGCAGCTTCAACGAAGGGTATTCAGTAATTCTGAAGACCATGACAACGATGGACGTCGCCCTGGGACTCTATTCGACGCAGTTCGCCAAGCATTCGGACGACCACCGGATTCAAGCAGCGGTAAACCGCTTGTCAACGGACGTACGAGCGGCTTTGGAGCAGCGCAGGATGGGCCAGATCGAACAGAACGCCCTCTACGAGGAAGAGGATGGACTAGTTTATGGACCCGGCATAGCAGATTGAATGTAAGTTGCATAATATTGCATTTATACGTAGTCAAACTTCAAACGCGTTTTTCTCGAAATTACTTTTTTTTATCACGCAGTATGGTTACTTCAAATCAACTGATCCAATTGGCATGATTCTTTGTTTCCGACGAAGCTAACTAAATTGTCTAGGAGTTGTACCACTTTTATTCCGATCCATCAACTATAAATATTTTTACTTGGCCGACGAATTCGAAAAATCGATGAAAAACCCGTATTTTTTCAAATGGCCGCCATTTTGTTTCCTACGGTCCAAATAACTTCAGCGAGATACAACTCCTAAAGAATCTTATATACTTTGCTAACGTCAACTCAGTTTTGATTTCAGACGTGCCGGCTGACCTGTGACATACCGCGCGTAGAGGTCTACATCGAAATTTTGTATCGTTCCGGCGGCACATTCGCCTTCGCTCTTCGATATTTCCGGTCAAAAAAATTCACGTTTGTAGAGGAAATATCAAGAAACATTTTGACCAAATTTGACATTGATATCTATAACACATCCCGAGAAAAAAATTCTCAAAGAACACGCTTCTTTTGGGCCAAATATAGTAAACCTCCCCTTAAGACCTCGGAAGAATAGTGGGAAAGTAGAAGAGAAAGGTTGAAGATGTTCTCGGGTGAGAGGAGCTAAACGAAACTGATGAAGGTATTACCCGTGGTCCAACAGAAACCATGACGTGAGAAGAATGAGGAGGAGAAGATTGCTATCAAAACACTTATGCAGTCAACTGTACACCAGAATACTGCTTAAGTATAGGACCCGTGCCAAGTAGAACTAAGAAAGTGAGCGCGAATGGTCACAGGTTTGTGCGGCCGACAGGAGAGCATCGCTCAGATACTGAAAAACCAGCACTGTTAGATGCCTAAAGAGAGACACCAACTACCTCACAAAAGCCTAATTACAAAGTTTCAAGAAACAGTATTAAGTGAGAAATCTAGGAATGTGTAGCTTCCTAAGTATCACTCCCATCGAGACCAGGAAGACAAAACTAGAGTAATTACAGAGCTCACAAAGGCATTTAAGCAATCATTCCCCCATGATTCGTACGAAAAAGAAATGGGAGAAACCTTATTTATGTGGTAAAATGGTAAGTATCATCAGTCATGTATCGGACACTGATTTGCAGAGAAGAACTGTTAATGTAGATGTGGACGTATAAAGAAAGTAAGAAATGCTGAGTTTTCTCTTAAATTACACATCATGGACCAACAGCCAGACGCACTACAAACTATTGCTCAGTTGAAACTTCCTGGCAGATTAAAACTGTGTGCCGGACAGAGACTCGAACTCGGGACCTTTGCCTTTCGCGGGCAACTGCTCTACCAACTGAGCTACCCAAGCACAACTCACGGCCCGTCCTCACAGCTTTACTTCTGCCAGTACCTCGTTTCCTGCGTGATATGACACTGCGTGAAGAGTTTGACAGAGCACTGAAAGACCTGAGTCGTAACAAGGCCCTGGGAGTAGGCAACATTCCATTAGAGCTACTGATAGCCTTGGGAGAGCCAGCCCTGACAAAACTCCACTATTTGGTGAGCAAGATGTATGAGACAGGCGAAATAAACTCAGATTTCAAGAAGAATATAATAATTCCAATCATACAGAAAGCAGGTGTTGACAGGTGTGAAAATTACCGAACTATCAGTTCAATACGTCAAAGCTGCAAAATACTGACACGATTTCTTTACAGACGAATAGAAAAACTGGTAGAAGCCGACCTTGGGGAAGATGAGTTTGGATTCCGAAGAAATGTTGGAACACGTGAGGCAATACTGACCCTACGTCTTATCTTAGAAGATGGGTTAAGGAAAGGCAAACCTACGTTTCTAGCATTTGTAGACTTGGAGAAATCTTTTGACAATATTGACTGGAATACTCTCTTTCAAATTCTGAAGGTGGCAGGAGCCAAATACAGGGAACGAAAGGCTATTTACAATTTGTACAGAAACCAGATGGCAGTTATAAGAGTCGAGGGGCATGAAAGGGAAACAGTGGTTGGGAAGGGAGTGAGACAGGGTTGCGGCCTATCCTCGATGTTATTCAGTCTATGCATGTAGCAAGCAGTAAAGGAAACAACAGATATATTTGGAGTAGGAATTAAAATTCCTGGGGAATAAGTAAGAAGTTTAAGGTTTGCCAATGACACTGTGATTTTGTCAGAGACAACAAAGGACCTGAAAGAGCAGTTGAAGGGAATGGATAGTGTCTTGAAAGGAGGCTATAAGATGAACATCAACAAAGCAAAACGAGGATAATGGAATGGAGTCGACTTAAATCAGGTGATGCTGTGGGAACTAGATTAGGAAACAAGACACTTAAAGCAGTAAATCAGTTTTGCTATTTGGGGAGATAAATAACTGATGATGGTCAAAGTAGAGAGGAGATGGCAAGGAAAACATTTTTCAAGAAGAGAAATTTATTAACGTTGAGTATAGATGTCGGATTGTCTTTTCTCAAATATTTTTATGGAGTGTAGCCATTTATGGATGGTCACAGGTTTGTGCGGCCGACAGGAGAGCATCGCTGAGATACTGAAAAACCAGCACTGTTAGATGCCTAAAGAGAGACACCAACTACCTCACAAAAGCCTAATTACAAAGTTTCAAGAAACAGTATTAAGTGAGAAATCTAGGAATGTGTAGCTCCCTAAGTATCACTCCCATCGAGATCTGGAAGACAAAACTAGAGTAATTACAGAGCTCACAAAAGCATTTAAGCAATCATTCCCCCATGATTCGTACGAAAAAGAAATGGGAGAAACCTTATTTATTTGGTAAAATGGTAAGTATCATCAGTCATGTATCGGACACTGATTTGCAGAGAATAACTGTTAATGTAGATGTGGACGTATAAAGAAAGTAAGAAATGCTAAGTTTTCTCTTAAATTACACATCATGGACCAGCAGCCAGACGCACTACGAACTATTGCTCAGTTGAAACTTCCTGGCAGATTAAAACTGTGTGCCGGACCGAGACTCGAAATCGATACGTTTGCCTTTCGCGTGCAAGTGCTCTACCAACTGAGCTACACAAGCACGACTCACGCCCCCTCCTCACAGCTTTAATTCTGCCAGTATCTCGTCTCCTACCTTCCAAATGGCAGAATTAAAGCTGTGAGGACGGAGCGTGAGTCGTGCTTCGGTAGCTCAGTTGGTAGAGCACTTGCACGCGAAAGGCAAAGGTCCCGAGTTCGAGTCTCGGTCCGGCCAGGAAGTTACAGGAAGTTACATATCACCGCACACTCCGCTGCAGAGTGAAAATCTCATTCTATTGCTCAGTTGTTCGTAAAAAGTTTACAGAATTAGTAATTGTTAAGTAGTAACAGTTTAAACTGATCAAACGAGAGACAGTATTATTTTCCTGTACAATTGGGTCAACAATTAATGAAGGGACCGTGGCACACGAACAAAGATAGTTGATATTATTGTGAAGACTTTGTGTGGTATCACGTACCGCTATCACACTACGGGCGTCGTTACGTTGGTAACGGGACTACAAGTTTCCCTTCGACACCGACAGCGGTCACTCAGGGTCTGGCGGACGCAATGGCGCGTGCCCACAGGCCACACCTCTGTGCTTCGAGCGCCCTGTGCCACAGCAGTATAATCGGCAACCATCATCACACTTGCGTTCGGAACCATTTCGCCACGAGATGCTACACAGTTGCTGTCTAGCTCGTCCTTACTGCAGCCAGCATCATCCCAGTTGCCACTGTATGAACTAAACCTTATTTCTAGCTGCATTGTTTGTATTCAATCTGTGTATGCTTGGAGAAATAAAAGTTAAGTATACCTTCTGTTTATTGTGATTAACTTGTCCGCTAATCATTTCTGCTCCTGTCCAGCTTTCCTGCTATGACAGTTGCTGCAGACCACCTCTCCTTACCACTGTGTACGTAGTCACACACAACAGTTAACATTCCCATATGACAATCAGGGCATGAAACGGAAACAGTGGTTGGGAAGGGAGTGAGACAGGGTTGTAGCCTATCCCCGATGTTATTCAATCTGTATATTGAGCAAGCAGTAAAGGAAACAAAAGAAAAATTCGGAGTAGGAATTAAAATCCATGGAGGAGAAATAAAAACTTTGAGGTTCGCCGATGACATTGTAGTTCTGTCAGAGAGAGCAAAGGACTTGGAAGAGCAGTTGAACGGAATGGACAGTGTCTTGAAAGGAGGGTATAAGATGAACATCAACAAAAGCAAAACGAAGATAATGGAATGTAGTCGAATTAAGTCGGGTGATGCTGAGGGAATTAGATTAGGAAATGAGACACTTAAAATAGTAAAGGAGTTTTGCTATTTGGGGAGCAAAATAACTGATGATGGTCGAAGTAGAGAGGATATAAAATGTAGACTGGCAATGGTAAGGAAAGCGTTTCGGAAGAAGAGAAATTTGTTAACATCGAGTATAGATTTCAGTGTCAGGAAGTCGTTCCTGAACGTATTTGTATGGAGTATAGCCATGTATGAAAGTGAAGCATGGACGATAAATAGTTTAGACAAGAGGAGAATAGAAGCTTTCGAAATGTGGTGCTACAGAAAAATGCTGACGATTAGATGGGTAAATCACATAACTAATGAGGAGGCAAAGAACAGAATTGGGGAGATGAGAAATTTGTGGCACAACTTGACTAGAAGAAGGGATCGGTTGGTAGGACATGTTCTGAGGCATCAAGGGATCACCAATTTAGTACTGGAGAGCAGCGTGGAGTGTAAAAATCGTAGAGGGAGACCAAGAGATGAATACACTAAGCAGATTCAGAAGGATGTAGGTTGCAGTAGGTACTGTGAGATGGAGAAGCATGCACAGGATAGAGTAGCATGGAGAGCTGCATCAAACCAGTCTCTAGACTGAAGACCACAACAACAACAATGACAACCAGTAACCTGACTGTCGAATATATTGTGAACAGTGCAGCCCGTATGTGAAAAATTGCCTGAAAAATATTTACGATTTTAAACAGAATTCAGGAACTTAATAATTTTAAGAACCACAAAAATCTGTGTAAGTACTTTCCATCTTACAGCATAACAGTACTGTGGGGCTGAAGAATCTACGAAAGGCGACTGCACACTGCGATTACACTTATGCATCATTCACTCGGCTGCAGGATATGTTTTCATAGGCTGTGAACTGTAGCATGCGTAATAACAATGAACGAAAGTTTTTAACTCAGTTTCATGTACCACTGGGAGACAGCGCTGCCTTACACACTCAGCTCTCCAGATGACAAATGCTACGACTGCTCTTGGAGTATCTGTATCTCTGTCGATAAATATCATAGAAATTAATATCGCAACAGTCTAATTTTATGCCACTCCGCCGCCTGGGCACAGAAAACTACACTTTAGACAATATTTTGCTTTTAATGACGACCACGGCGATGTTTTCGGCTAGCAGTATGCGTCCTATGAGACACCTAGTGAGTGTTGTATACTCCCGGCGACTGTATCTATACATCACTAAAAGGAAATTAAGGATATCTCCCAGCGCACTATGGCAAGGCACCCAATGACTCTTAGGGGAGATTTCCTACTCTGTTTCTCACTTTCTATATACGTCCCTGATGTTTCATGAATAGCTCAAAATACCATAAGAAGTGTATTTTGCGGAGGTCTAAAGATTTTAGTAACATTAATTTCATCAAAAAGCTGCTGAGTGAACAATTTTATTTGCTACAGTTTTCGATCGCATACGTCACCATCGGGTATCATAAACTGACAAGCCTGTACACTTCCCATCGGTAATACAATGCCGTCAATCACAAATTATAATCGAATGGGTTCCGTTACGGTCGTGACCAATAAAAGCTCAAAGGACATCACAGCTGTGATACTCGTGTGGTGTCGGTCACAAATTGAATATTACTGTCGCCAAGGATCAAGGGCGCGCGCAGGAGTGTATGTGTGTGTGGTTTAGGGGTGCTTAACGGGGAGGTTATAAGTGCTCTCGCGAAAATTAGTAGGAAAAAATGTGGTTAAAATGTCGAAAATGTGATAAAATAAGTACGAAGCAATCTGATATAAAATAGCACTCACTGGCTTCTCATCTCACACATGATATCTCGCAGAATCACACTAGCTCCCAACCTGTAAGATAGCACTGAAATGGCAACATTTTCTAAAATTGTCAGTTAAAATGCAAGTAATAGAAGACAAATGAGTTCCTCGTCCCGGCCTTAAAGGTCCAAACGCTATGTACCGGCCGCCCTGTGGCGTGATGCGAGTGCCGTATGGACGGCATGTGGTCAGCTCACCGCTCTCCCGGCCGTTTTGCAAGCTTTCCAGACCGTCGAACCGATACTGCTCAGTCATGTAGCTCCAAAATCGGCACCACGAGGATGAGTCCACTCTGTACCACTTCTCCCACCAAGGGAAAACCTTGGTAGTGTCGGGAATCAAACCTGGGTCCTCTACATCGCAATCATCTACGTTGACGTTTCAGCTATGGAAGCGGACCAGAAAGAAGTAAACTAAAATAAATACAAAGGAATATGTGGCTGTCTGATAACTTACAAATAACGTGAACGAGACAGCCACTCCCGTAATTCATTGAATACCTCTCCCTAAAATTTTAGGAAACAAGTCGGGTATTTTAGAAAACCTTAAAAAGCGTACCCCACTCGTTTGACTGTCAGGTAAAATAGAGGGCAAACGCCAGTAAATCCGCTGCTGCCCTCCCGTCTAAGTAGAAAACACAGTCTACGAAATTATAACAGTTTGTTCCGTGCACCACCAGCTGGCACACCCTGGGTGGTCTTCCCGCCGGTGTAAGAAGCCATGCATCATAAAGCTGTGTCCTGTGTGAATGCAAGTGGAAAGGACCCCTTCCCGTCTGCGTGGCTGGAATGAACAGCCGCGTCGTTGACTTTACTAAGCGCAGCTTACGGTCTGGCATTTCCAGCCGCTCTTCCTCTCATCTATGCATGACTGTACCTCAACAGTGAGGTGACAGCGTGTAGGGGAACGGCAAACTGAACTATCTGACTATCGTCACGTGCCTCCTTCGCTGCTACACCTGCCATTTCGTTTCCCTTAATATTTGTGTGTCCTGGTACGTAGCAGTAAGACGCCTTCTTTTCCAAACCTTTGTAGGTGGAGAAGAGCGTCCTCGATACTCTGGACAATTTTATCTCTTGGGTACAAGTTGCTGTAGAGAGTCCAAACAGCTGAGGGAGGAATGTTGCAGTTGCAACACATTCCCTGTACTAAAGTGTCTTCAAGATCGCATATAACTCGATATGGAACACAGTGATTTCTTAAGGTAACCGGATCGTGAGGTCACGGCCAGGGAAAACAAAAGAGTAACCAACGGAGTCCTCCTCCTTAGACCAATCCACAATACAGCTATATACACTCATGCTCATAAATTAAGGATAATTGAAGAATGTGGTGTCACACAACGTGGCACTACACAAAACTGGCTCTAATATCATACGCACATAGGGAACACACACGCCACAGAGCTATAAATCCATGGTATTGGCGATAAGTTGAGAAAACCGTCCCGAAACACATGTGCTACAAAACTCCACAGTTTCCTGCGCATGTACCCCGACATCAATATGGGATATGATCACCATGCACATGTACACAGGTCACACAACAGGTTGGCATACTCTGGATCAGGTGGTGGAGTAGCTGCTGAGGTATAGCCTCCAATTCTTGCACCAGTGCCTGTCGGAGCTCCTGAAGTGTCGTAGGGGTTTGAAGACGTGCAGCGATACGTCGACCAAGAACATCCCAGACGTGCTCGATGGGGTTTAGGTCTGGAGAACAGGCAGGCCACTCCATTCGCCTGATATCTTCTGTTTCAAGGTACTCCTTCACGATGACAGCTCGGTGGGGCCGTGCGTTATCATTCATCAGGAAGAAGGTGGGACCCACTGCACCCCTGAAAAGGCGGACATACTGGTGCAAAATGACGTCCCGATACACCTGACCTGTTACAGTTCCTCTGTCAAAGAAGTGCAGGGGTGTACGTGCACCAATCATAAACCCATCCCACACCATCAAACCACGACCTCCATACAGGTCCCTTTCAATGACATTAAGGGGTTGGTATCTGGTTCCTGGTTCATGCTAGATGAAAACCCGGCGAGAATAACTGTTCACATTATACCTAGACTCGTCCGTGAACATAACCTGGGACCACTGTTCCAATGACCATGTACTGTGTTCCTGACACCAGGATTTACGGGCTCCCCTGTGACCAGGGGTCAGTGGAATGCACCATTGCAGGTCTCCAGGCGAATAAACCGTCTCTGTCCAGTCGTCTGTAGACTATGGAGACAACTGTTCCAGTGGCTGCGGTAAGGTCCTTAGCAAGGCTACCTGCAGTACTCCATGGCCGTCTGCGGGCACTTATGGTGAGATATCGGTCTTCTTGTGGTGTTGTACACTGTGGACGTCCGGTGCTGTAGCGCCTGGACACGTTTCCTGTCTGCTGTAAGAGTTGCCACAATCTTGAGATCACACTTTGTAGCACACGGAGGGCCCATGCTACGACCTGCTGTGTTGGACCAGCCTCCAGTCGCCCTAGTACTCCACCCCTCATAACGTCATCAATATGTGTTTTTTGACCCATTTTCAACACAAAGTCACCATTAGCACGTCTGAACACCTCTGCACACTTACTCGCTGCACCGTACTCTGACATGCACCAACACACCTCTGTGTATGTGGACTGCTGCCAGCGCCACCGTGCAACGACCGCAGGTCAAATGCACCGCATGGTCATACCCCGAGGTGTTTAAACCGCCCACCAGAGCGTTGTTTCACCATGTATCAGCATTATCCTTAATTTATGAGCTTGAGTGTAGATGTGGTGCGCACTTAAAATGTAGTAAGACATTGTAGTAAAAAGATATGCAGGAGTGCAACATCTCCTGTATTACACTAAGTATAAAACTACTCTGGACCTGCAGTAACAAGGGTGGCTATCGGTTCCAGCATCGGATTTGGGCTGGTACTTGCCCCACACTAAATGACTCCAATACATGGTTCAAGTGGATCGAAAATGTCCTTGTTGTTCGTATATGAACGGAGAGAAGGCGTTCCATAGCTGGACGATTAACAGTATGGTATGCTGTTGAATTGGGAGCATCGAGAATCTTAAATGCTTAACACACCATGAGTAGTTTCCAGCAGATGGTGAGTGGCGGTTCCCCAGCCTCAGCAAAGAGACTGGGTATGGGGTTGGTCCAGCAAGCACCATTGGCTAGTCTGATCGTTTCATCGTGGATAACACCAATGATTTACACACATGGGATGTAATCCACCCATTCCCACACGCTACTCTGGTATTCAAACACAAAATGGTTCAAATGGCTCTGAGCACTATGGGACGTAACTTCTGAGGTCATCAGTCCCCTAGAACTTAGAACTACTTAAACCTAACTAACCTAAGGACTTCACACACATCCATACCCGATGCCGGATTCGAACCTGCGACCGTAGAGGTCGCGTGGTTCCAGACTTAGTGCCTAGAACCGCTCAGCCACCCCGGCCGGCGTTCAAACACAGCCAGCTGGCTGAACAGCGTCCAGTTTGCTCAGCTGATCATCCATCTTGGTGACTTCCATCCAAGGAATGGTCCATCTGGTATGTGGGTTCAGAGTGGGAAGTGGTCACTGGAATGAAGGTTATCAATAACTTCCCATCGATCGGAATCTACTAGGGTTGGAGAGTAGAGAGAGACGTCTGCAGCTGAGGATGACACAGTAGCACAGTTGAAATGAGTGCGATTGCCTGTGTTGAGGTTACACATCTCCTAAGTCGTCAAGAGGCCTTCGAAAACCGTGGGGCAAGTAGAGTATGAGCCTCATAATACGTTTTGGGCATTGTAGTCTCCCTGTAGGGGAGTATGATCGGGGGAGTTGTCGTATAAGATCTATGAGAGCCTCAGAATTTGTTGCATCTTGTGGCGGTAAAGACACGAAGCATATAATAATCCTTTGACCCCATGAATTTAAATGGCAATTGCTTGCAAGTCAGTAACCAAGGACATAGCAGAGGAGTGGTATGTGTTATTGACAAAAGCAACTACACCTACCTCTGCCCTCTCCCCAGTCAGGTCACCCTTGTGGTGGAGGGCCCCATAGCACAGGGGCATTAGGAAGTTTTAAGTTTGTTTCTTGCAAACACAAGCACAGGGGACGTTCCTGCACTGGTAGTTCTAGTTCCTCCAAATGCATCTGGAACCCACTGATGTTCCACTGTAGTACTGGAGACATAGTATCAGTGAGGTTTTTTTCACCCAGTCTCTCTGCCGGGGTGGGGATCCTGCGACGATTGGAGATCTAGTCTGGCGACCAGATGGTTCCCTCAGTGGATTTATTATTCCATTGTTTCCGAAGCCAAATCATTGGAACCGTCAGACAGAATGAAACACACGTGGTCTTACGATTTACGAACTGCCTTTTTCTGTGGTCGACTTTTCTGTTTGGTTTTGCCAGAGGAAACTTCAGAGGAACATTCTTGGCAGCAGTAGCGGCATTGTTGGTCTGTTTACTGGCGTGTCGGGAGCTCTAATTTCAGTGAGCTTATGAGATAAGTTAAATACAATAGAGAGTATTTCATGATACCTGATGAGTATATATTTGATGGTAATCGGTAGTAAATAATTTTTTTGTTGAATCAGCAGCTTATCGTGGTGATTTTGACGTTCTTTAAATTTAGAAACTAGTTTTCGGAATACTGTTTCTTTAATTGGAACGTTATACTTCTTCCATTAAAGGCATTTGGTACGTCTTCAGTGCATTGGTAAAATGTTTCGCATCTGGAAAACATACTCAATGTGACGCCGAAGTCTATCGACACAGCGCAGTTTCTGCATTTAGGAACAAGACTTTCAATACTACGTTCCTACGACCGACTTATTTCTCACGTTAAAAGTATTTCCTGACCAATTTTGCGAAATGTTTCACTGTAAGCAGGAATAAACTTTACATAACTCTAATCTTATTTTCAAAAGCTATCGTCTGAGGTGAAAAAAATACCGAGCTCCATTACAAAAGTAAATTTTCTGTACCTCAGTATGTAAAAATTTTGTGTTACTTTGCCATCCCATTATGTACCAGAGGCAAGATTAACATATGACTGACTGTGGCTATACTGGCTACATATTGATACCGTGACTTTAATGAGTAAATTTTATTGTAATAAATAAACAATATGACTGCTAGCAATACAAAATAAATAATTTAACTAACATATGGGTCTTGAAGAGGGGCAACGGGAGGCTGAGTTCGTGTGCAAAGAGGGCGTGGATAGAGATTTATTCACGTCATAGGAGACTACCATACAGGTGTTGTAGTATAAAACAAGAATTCTCAGAAAGACGACTAAAGTATCCTGAACACCTACTTACAAAACTTCGGGAGTGGCTTACAGAGAGGAATCTGAAATACTGTGTAGTCCCTGATAGTCATAGGAGAGTACCATACAGGTGTTGTAGTATAAAACAAGAATTCTCAGAAAGACGAGTAAAGTATCCTGAACACCTACTTACAAAACTTCGGGAGTGGCTTACAGAGAGGAATCTGAAATACTGTGTAGTCCCTGATATACCGCCCCGCAGGGATCATAAAGATAACCTCAGGTTAATTAGGGCTCACGCTGCTCCGTCTTCCAGCCACGTTACATTCGTGAATAGAACACAAGAAACCCTTATTAATACAATAAAATACATCATACAGAGGTGACATGCAGTTATACACGTAGATGGACACGTACAATTATCTTATGAGCGCGTAATATCACAGCGCTTCAACTACTTAGTAGTAAATTTCGTCTTATTTATTGTTCTCATTCAAACCTGTTGTTTGTAAGGGTTTTTCTATAACCAGAGATAGGCTGTTTTTCTGAACCCTCGTATTCATCTGTTGCTAGCATTAGGTGTGGATTTGAACAAGGGTACTAAATCTTTCTGGTCAGTGTTCAAATTAAGAGGAAGCAATTCATTATTACACACAATTATGACAATAAGCCACCATACTGTTAGGCACAAGACACGTTCCGAACTCTTATAAAATGCACTGAAGAGTTAAAGAACCTGGTATAGTGATGCATATTCAAATGCAGAACTATGTAAACAGGTAGAATCCGGTGCTCCGGCCAGCAAAGCCTATATAAGACAACAAGTGTCAGGCGCATTTGTTAGATCGGTTACTGGTGCTACAATGGCAGGTTATCAAGATGCAAGTAAGTTTGGAAATGGTGTTACAATTTGTGCACGAGCGATGGGACTCAGTATCTCCGAGGTAACGATGAAGTGGCGATTTTCCTGCACGACCATTTCACCAGTGTTCAGTGAATATCAGGAATCCGGTAAAACATCAAATCTCCGACATCGCTGCGGCCGGGAAAAGATCCTGCAAGAACGGTACCAACGACGTCTGAAGAGAAACGTTCAATTTGAATGCTGGGCCATCGACAAGTGTCAGCGTGCGAACCATTCAACGAAACATCACCGATATGAGCTTTCGGAGCCGAAGGTAACCCTTGGTAACTGCACGACACAATGCTTCACGCCTCGCCTGGGCCCATCAACACCGACATTGGACTGTTGATGACTAGTCACATGTTGCCTGGTACGGGTATGGAGACAACCACATGAATTCATGGACCATGCATGTCAGCAGGGGACTGCTGAAGCTAGTGGTGGCTCTATAATGGTACGGAGCGTGTGCAGTTGGAGTGATATGGGACCCCTGATACGTGAAGATACCATTTTGACTGGTGACTCGTACGTAAGCATCCTGTCTGATCACCTGTATCCATTCACATCCACTGTGCATCCCGACGGACTTGGGCAATTCCAGCAGGACAATGCGTATCCCACACGTCCAGAATTGGTATAGAGTGGCTCCAGGAGCACTCTCCTGGGTTTAAACACTTCTGCTGGCAACCAAACTCCCCAGACATGAACTTTATTGAGCATATCTGGGACGATTTGCAACGTGCTGTTCAGAAAGAGTTGTCCACCCTCTCATTCCCTTACGGATTATTGGATAGCCCTGCAGGATTCATGATGTCAGTTTCCTCCAGCATACTTGAGACATTATTCGAGTCCATGCCACGTCGTGTTGCGACACTTCAGTGTGCTCGCAGGGGCCCTATACGATATTAGGCAGGTGTACCAGTTTCTTTGGTTCTTCAGAGTAAATACTCGAGCGAGATATTTAAATAACAGAGTCGACTACACGCCTTAATAGTTTACCTCTCTGCTCATTTTCGTGTTTACCAGTTCTCTTGGGAGCATTGTTCGGACGGAAACCCACAAATGTTGCCGTCTAACATCCCTGCACTCCAGCAACCTGGAAACATACTGGGAGGGTGAGGAAGATGTTACCTGTGTGGCAGATAGTTCTTCTTTCGTCTACTGCGGTTCCACGGGTAGCGAAAAACACGTCACATGGATATAGCCATTGACCCTCTACAGGAAATGCGAAGTCTGATCAAAAGTAATTCGACCCCTATTTGTGGAGATTAATATGGAAGTGTTTACCCATCGCTTTTATGCCCGCATGAAATCTGGTGCAGACACTTTCAGTGAGGTGTCTGAATGTCTATGGAGGAATGGTAGTATTTTCTTACTCATGAGCTGAAAACAGGGAAGGTAGTGATGGACGCTGGGATCTGTAGCGAAGTCGACTTTCCAACTCCTCCCAGAAGTGTTCCATTGGGTTCGGGTCGAGACTCTGGACAGGTGAGTTCATTTCAGGAATATTATTGTCTACAAATAATTCTCTCACAGCTGCTGCTCTATGGCAAGGTGCGCTGGCACGTTAATCCAAACAATAATCGTCTCCGTACTGTCCCTCTACTGTACACAGTACACAGTATTGTAAAATGTGTTCGTAGCATTCCGCCTTCTTCCTTTCCTGAATCGCAATAAGAGGACCACACCCTAACCACGAAAAACACCCCCATATCGTAACACCAACTCTTCAGTACTTCACTGTTGACTCAAATGGCTTTGAGAACTATGGGACTAACATCTGAAGTCATCAGTCCCCTAGACTTAGAACTACTTAAACCTGACTAACCTAAGGACATCACACACATCCATGCCCGAGGCAGGATTCGAACCTGCGACCGTAGCAGTCGCGCGGTTCCGGACTGTAGCGCCTAGGTAGGCCGCGGTGGTCAAGCGGTTCTAGGCGCTTCAGTCCGGAACTGCGCGACCGCTACGGTCGCAGGTTCGAATCCTGCCTCGGGCATGGATGTGTGTGATGTCCTTAGGTTAGTTATGTTTAAGTAGTTCTAAGTTCTAGGGGACTGACGACCTCAGATGTTAAATCCCATAGTGCTCAGAGCCATTTGAACCATAGAACCTAACCGCCTCTCCTTCGACGTCTTGTGTATTTTGTTGTCTACTAATTTCGATACACAAACGCATTTAGCGCGTGCTAGACCTTTTTCATCCAGTGTCAGAATAAAATGAACCTGCCATAAGAATTGGCCTACCCATAAGCAGGCAAAAATCTGGAGTTGGCTTCTGGAGCTTTCTTACAATTTCTTACTTTGTCCCACCCCCCTCCCCCTCCCCACTCCATCAGATTCGTCAATGTAGTTTGCTGTGCCACTCGCACTGCTAACGTACCATAGACAACTGTGCAGGCAGGCACTTCCCCGCCCACTCCCCCCCCCCCCCCCCCCCCGCTGCAAATCGCCGTCAAAAAAGAACATTTTAGTAAAAGCATTTATATTTGTTATATCTTTACGCATATAGATTCCCAAGTTTCTTAGATAACTTCCGGAAAATAAAGTAGCGTGATATTAGTCTAAACAAAGCCTGTGTATAATACAGGAACTGACAGTACAGTTTCCTGTCTCACAGTGTAACACGTCGTTAATTCAGGATGTGGATGCGCATCTAGGTCCTAGTCAAGAAGTTCGGATTATCGCTCTTAGAAAGTCTTAGGTTGAGCTGGATTCTTCACATAGCTCAGTCATTTCAGATTTCATCAGCTCCACAACGTACATTCGATCGTGACTCGTGAGCAGCTGAAAGTGCATCTGATGTTGACTTAGGCTTTGCAGAAGTGCATTCCAGATAACGTTTCCCGAAGTCGACTGATGATACGACTAAGCAGTCATCTGTAATTTCGGAGCGACATCGGACATAGGCCCGAATAAACCGATTAAGAATGTAGTTAGACATTCCTCCGCAGCGTCAGCTCAAGGAAAAATACGACGTTGTGTGGACACAATTTCTAATAGCAGTAGTAGTGGTAGTAGCAGCAATAGTGGCGGTGGTGGAGCTGGTGGTGGTGGTTGTTGAGGGCGGGGGGTGGAGGGGGGTGTTAATTACAGTAGAGACACAATGCACGGAAAAAAAATTATTACACCCTTTTAAGAGGTTCCCATTTCAGTCGAGATTCATTGTTGCAACACTGCATATGGAGTACATGAAATGGCTACATTTACAGATCAATAGTACAAGTGGTCCCCTCCATGAACCATGGACCTTGCCGTTGGTGGGGAGGCTTGCGTACCTCAGCGATACACATAGCCGTACCGTACGTGCAACCACAACGGAGGGGTATCTGTTCAGAGGAGAGACAAACGTGTGGTTCCTGAAGAGGGGCAGCAGCCTTTTCAGTAGTTGCAGGGGCAACAATCTGGATGACTGACTGATCTGGCCTTGTAACATTAATCAAAACGGCCTTGCTGTGCTGGTACTGCGAACGGCTGAAAACTAGAGGAAACTACAGACGTTATTTTTCCCCGAGGGCATGCAGCTTTACTGTATGGTTAAATGATGATGGCGTCCCCTTGGGTAAAATATTCCGGAGGTAAAATAGACTCCCATTCGGATCTCCAGGCTGAGACTGCTCAGGAGGATGTCGTTATCAGGAGAAAGAAAACTGGCGTTCTACGTATCGGAGCGGGAAATGTCAGATCCCTTAATCGGGCAGGTCCCGATATACCTGACCTGTCACAGTTCCTCTGTCAAAGACATGCGGGGGTGCACCGATCATAATCCCACCCCACACCATCAAACTACGACCTCCATACTGGTCCCTTTCAAGGACATTAAGGGGTTGGTATCTGGTTCCTGGTTCTCGCCAGATGAAAACCCGGCGACAATAACTGTTCACATTATACCTAGACTCGTCTGTGAACATAACCTGGGACCACTGTTCCAATGACCATGTACTGTGTTCTTGACACCAGGTTTTACGGGCTCTCATGTGACCAGGGGTCAGTGGAATGTACCTTTCAGGTCTCCGGGCGAATACACCATGTCTGTTCAGTCGTCTGTAGACCGTGTGTGTGGAGACAACTGTTCCAGTGGCTGCGGTAAGGTCCCGAGCAAGGCTACCTGCAATACTCCACGGCCATCTGCGGGCACTGATGATGAGATATCGGTCTTCTTGTGGTGTTGTACACTGTGAACGTCCCGTACTGTAGCGCCTGGACACGTTTCCTGTCTGCTGTAATCGTTGCCATAATCTTGAGATCACACTTTGTGGCACACGGAGGGCCCTTGCTACGAACTGCTGTGTTGGACCAGCCTCCAGTCGCCCTAGTATTCTATCCCTCATAACGTCATCCATATGTGTTCTTTGAGCCGTTTTCAGCACACAGTCACCATTAGCACGTCTGAAAACGCCTGCACACTTACTCGCTGCACCGTACTCTGACATGCACCAACATATCTCTGCATAGTGGACTGCTGCCAGCGCAACTGTGCGACGACCACAGGTCAGATGCACTGCATGGTCATACCCGGAGGTGATTTAAATCCGCAAACCGGCCACCACAGCGTTGTTTCACTATGTATCAGCATTATCCTTAATTTTTTAGCATGAGTGTACATACCCTCTAGCGATAATGATTGATATTGCTGGCGCTTTTGTTAACCTATGGTGGTCATCTTTCTTCGGTCGCCTTGGGGATTTTGAATGTCCAGATGCGCCGTATAATTGCCTGAGAGAATACGGCCACGGGCGACATGTTTCTGTAACGTGCCCAGGAAACACAACGACGAAGACAATAACATAAGGCTGTCCGCAGGGATCAGTATGTGCTGCGGAGTTTTGGGGTTTAGCACAGGAGCCCATACTAAAGAAGTTACATGACAGCGGTAACATAAGCGGTCTGGTGGCATTTACAGATGACGTGACTCCAGAAGAATTATAGAAGACAAATGCAATTCGTCCCTTCACAAACTTGAAGGCTGGTTCAGGCGGAAAAGGTAAAAACATGATGAATTTAATTATAACCATTGCAAATAAGCAATTTCGGTTTCCCTTGAAGACAGTCAGAGTATAAAAAGCTAACCCCGCCAGAACATGCTATGAAGGCCCAGCGGTACCGACCGGCCGCCGTGTTATCCTCAGCCCACAGCCATCACTGGATGCAGATATGAAGGGGCATGTTCCAGCACACCGCTCTCCCGGAAGTTATTTGTCAGTTTACGAGACCCATACCACCAGTCTATGTTAGCATCAGTCGTAAGATATGATGCGAGCGTTTGGACTCACAGATTGCAGCTAGTGAAGCCAGCCTCAATGGTGAGAAGAGTTCAGCGAGGAGTGGTACTAAGATTAACGGACGTCTGCTACACTATCGAAATGATGCTTTGTTCTAGGAATTCTTGGAAATCAGGAAAATGGGAGCCTTTTACCTATTAATGAAAGGCAGTCAAATGGAAGTACGAAGTGTGCTTGGAACTGAGGCCAGTTCGAAAAAGGCAATAAAAGATCGCATGTTACAATTGTGGCAAAACGAATGGTACACGTCAGGCACAGGCATGAGAACATACGACTTTCTTCCTAACATCAGGGAGGGATTAAAAATGAGATTTATTGACCCACTGAGTGGATTACCTGACTTACCATGACCCTTATGCTACGTATCTGTACAAAATCAGAAGACAGATGAATGATAGCTGTGCGTCTGTGGCAGTGTGGGCACACCAGAACACACATTGTGGGTCTGCACGCTCTATGAAGATGCAGCGGGTAATGGACGTCACGTATTATGGATATTGGATCCCAAGGCAGCACTAAGGAACGAGACGACCTGGCGCATCTTAGACGATACTGCAGCCGCAGTATCCAGGAATTCCAAGGACGACTTCACTAGGTATTCAACCATAAGTCACCACCGAGGAAAATACTGTCCGGAGAATCTACTTTGCGTTGGTGCAAGTGACCTTGGAAGTGGGGACTGTAAGAAGTAACAGTGGTGGGCGGAATTACTTGCTATAGTGGAAACGCTGCTGACGTGCTGCCCAACGCACAAGGAATCCATCAGAAATTTGGAATTTTGTGTTAAGTTCCTATGGGACCAAACTGCTGAGGTCATCGGTCCCTTTCTTTGCCTCGTGATGACTGGGTGTTGTGTGCTGTCCTTAGGTTAGTTAGGTTTAAGTAGTTCCAAGTTCTAGGGGACTGATGACCATAGATGTTAAGTCCCATAGTGCTCAGGGCCATTGGAACCATTTTCATCGGTCCCTAGGCTTACACACTACTTAATCTAACTTAAACTAACTTACGCTAAAGACAACACACACACCCATGCCCGAGGGAGGACTCGGACCTCCGACGGGGGCAACCGCGCGAACCCCGTGGCAAGGCGCCCAAGACCACGCGGCTAACCCGCATGGCGAATCCAGCAGACCATGGCTGTTGACCGAGGTAGTATGACGGTGAATCCAGTAACACAGACAATCACCTACAACCTAAACGCACCAAAATAAATGAATATACAGAGAACAGACTCCGGAGTGTTTGCCATAGATTAGTAGCTGGGTAATTGAAGGATTTAATGTAGTTTTATAGCACCAGAATTTGTTGTGTCGTAGCTTTTATATATATATATATATATATATATATATATATATATATTTTGTGTGGCCTATTTCAGATTTCAGATAATAGGCTGCAGTTATGAAGATCCAAGATGCTACTCCAGGTGGGTGTAAAATGAATGTGCGCAGTGGATAACACCGAACGCGAAAATGAAGATTTGGCCCTGTCTGACTACCCCCTGAAGCAGATCTTAGGATCTCTTAATGATGACATTATCTCCTCCTTCTTCGTCTTTAACATATAAATTACAACATAAACATAAATGAATGATTAAAGGAACTGGTAACTACAAAATGATAAATACTGTTTCTGCGTATACATTTATTGTAGATTAAAAGCCCTTTATATATTACAAATGCTTATATATCAATGTTCAGTGGACATAAAGAGATACAAATTTAGTTCCTAACTTATATTATTGATCAATTGCCCAAAATCTGCCCCTCTTTTTTGGCTATGCGGTCTAATATAAATAATGCGAGATGACTGACATCATCTACTTACTAAACACTAGATGACACTACTTTCAAAGATGATCTACAGTGGTGTGCAACCTCAGTGGCAATTGAACTTACGTGACCACTGGTGTTTAGCTTTATATCCCTAATATGCCGAAGCAATTACCAATATCACCGTACGTACTGCGTCCGGTGCGTCGGAGTAGTGGTTATCGTACACGTCTGCGACGACGGAAGAACTCTAGTCACAAATAAAAACTCTTTCAAACACTAGGACGGCAGAAGGCGGTACTCTGACTAGTATAATCTAATACTGTCTTCTCTGCTCTGTGTTCTACAGACAAGAAACGCGAACTCACAGCCACAAGGATGGAATTCAGATAACGTCTATAGGAAAAAAAATAAAATTCTGTGAAACAGCCTATGTAATTTTACTTGGTCATATTTATACTCTTGGCTTGTAATTTTAAAAAAAAAATCATTTCACAAACTGATTGTCTAAGTCTTGTGTTTCCCTAATGTGTATATTCTTTAAACATTTCAAAAATCTTATGTTCTAGAACCTTATGTTTCCCTAATGTGTATATTCTTTAAACATTTCAAAAATCTCATGTTCTAAAGCCTTATTTGACAAACTGCATTTACATTTACTGTGACAAGTAATATTTGTAATAATAGTTCGGACAGGCCACCAATTTTAATAATGTTCTTGTTCACAGTGTAGAAAATGTAACATGCTAAACACGTTAAGACCCATATCACATTATCAAAGAAAGTGACAAACAATAATTTTACATAAATAAATACAAAAATATTTAAAAACGTTGAAGCACACAGCATCATTATCAAAGAGAATGACAAACAATAATTTTACCTGAATACATATACCAATACTTTCTTAAGACTACCCTGAAAATAAGCGCAAGATGTTTACAAAAATGATAAATAAATCGGATACTGTACGTTTGTGGGTGTAACTGTTCAGTATTCGTCGAATTATACACTTTTTTTTTAAGAATCACACACTGATTCGGATTTCACATCACATTTTCATCTTCATTTGTGTATGGGGATGGAGGCTACAATTTTTTTGAAGTTTAGTAAGCGAAGATTGGTTCAACACTTATTTGAGATCAGTCACGGTGGCTTTGCAAGTTAGTCTATGGACCCTGAGCCCATTGTTGACCCCGTAAGGTACAAGTCTCTCGCAGAGTTGATGATGTGGAAGAATCTTTGGAATATACAGCAAGGTAAGTGGCTGTATGTTTTGAAACAGCCAGGTTTTCGTCGAATTTGCACACAGTATGAGGGAGGTACGGCCAGGCAGGATCTTTATAGGCCACCTAAAATTCTTTTGCATCCGCTTATAGTAATTTAATGGTATTTAGTCTCCAGTTCTTCTTTACACTATGTTTGTGTTCCTACTCTTCTACTCTTCGTGTCGCTTCTTTCTCTTGATATAAGTATTGTATTTTGGATAAGGATATCGGTAATTGTATACAGGTAGGTTATCTGTTTGGTGACATTATACATGGGACTTGAGTCGTTGTGTGTGATTCAGATTCCTTAGAAGTCAGTGCCAGGTGACTGACTGCTACAAATTATGATGTTTGTTAGTCTCCGTCTGGCAGAGAGCAGAGGAAGGAAAGGCAAACAGAGATCACAGTTCCGTGCAGCTATTAGCAGCTGCGCTGTAGGATTAACTGACTGTATCATACATGCAATTTGTTTATCTCGTCTCCATCATGTAGTACAACAGTGGAGACAAGTCATTAGTGGTTGTCTAAACACCCATCTCGACCGACCCAGAGGGTCTGCCATGGACTGCTGCACTACCTGCTCAGTCGTCACTTGTGCCGCCCAAGGTCTTCAGGCAGTCGCGTTTGAATAGGCCTGCTGTTTGCCCACGTCCGTGACATGGCTTTGGCTTACGGAGAGCGTCCCTTGCTTCCGCTTTTCTCTGCAACTGCGCCGTTAGCCTCCCGTTCCATCCTCACGTCACGTTATTGCTTCCAGTATGTCTTGCAAATTTTTTTTTTCAGTCCTGCACCCACTAATATATACAATTAGTTTTCGATTTACACAAATACGATACAATGCATAACAAAAATCGTTGACATGTTTCCGTTACGAAATATAATTTTTTTAAAGATGCCCTCACCAGTGGGGTCATTTATCTTTACATTTACTATTGTTCTAGTTGTACAATCAGCCAAGACACTCAATTACTCTTATTATTCTGATCAAAATTTCATGTACAAAGTTAATTTTAATTATAAAATAACATATTTCTCAACCTACGTAATTTAATTATTAAATATCTGTCAGCAGCTGTATACCTATAAAAAATACACATAACAGTAGAATTATGATCATCACCAGATCCCAATGTTAATAATTGCAAATACTACTTGTTAAACTACTGGCCAGTGTGATGTTTATACTAGTCTAACTACAATCCTATCCTGTCATTGTATATCACAAGATCATCTTATCTCATGGCTCTTGGTTTCGTCGTCGATGTCGTCGTGAATATCTGTGAGCAATACAGTGCACGTCTGCACAAAACATACACGAATGAATGATTAGGCAGTCCTCTTCTTCATTTAATGCTCCAGCGTGCTTCCTGTGGACAATCATAAACTACACAGCAAGTTTAGTACAAAATTACTTATACTTGCTTTAATCATACTTTCATGTACCTTCTGTCATGTTTTTACTCAGTAATGCCTCCTCTGTCGCTGTCCTTTTTCCGGAGCTGCTGCTATTACCTTTATCTGTCGTTAACTCTTCCTTTTATGTTAACAAATTTACATTTTATTTTACTAGTGGTAACTGCAAATATAAAGATTTTACTACATTATATAAAACCACTGCTCATCAACACGACTGCCATGCTCTTATGTATTACCCACGACGCCATGCGCTTTGAACATATAGCATTTCGTACTTTCTTAATTTTTATGTGTCGACATCCCCTTATTACACGTCCATTTCATGACGCTATAATATTCAGCATTTCGGTGCGCTCATATGGTATTCCACAGAACTTGCCACCATGTACACAATTCTTCCGTGTCTCTGAACAGACATAAACACAACAACAAAAAATTGTTCAAATGGCTCTGAGCACTATGGGACTTAACATCTGTGGTCATCAGTCCCCTAGAACTTAGAACTACTTAAACCTAACTAACCTAAGGACATCACACACACCCATGCCCGAGGCAGGATTCGAACCTGCGACCGTGGCGGTCGAGTAGGGTTTTAGAACATATACTGTATTCGAGCATTATGAAGTACCTCGAAGAAAACGATATATTGACAAATAGTCAGCACTGATTCAGAAAATATCGTTCGTGTGAAACACAACTAGCTCTTTATACACATGAAGTAACAAGTGCTATCGACAAGGGATGTCAAATTGATTCCATATTTTTCGATTTCCAGAAGCATTTCGACACCGTTCCTCACAAGCGTCTTCTAACCAAACTGCGTGCCTACGGAATATCGCCTCAGCTGTGCAACTGGATTCGTGATTTCCTGTCAGAAAGGCCACAGTTCGTAGTAACAGACGGAAAATCATCGAGTAAAACAGAAGTAATATCCGGCGTTCCCCAAGGAATTGTTATAAGCCCTCTGTTGTTCCTGATCTATATTAACGACATAGGGGACAATCTGAGTAGCCGTCTTAGATTGTTTGCAGATGATGCTGTCATTTACCGTCTTGTAAAGTCATCAGATGATCAAAACGACTTGTAAAATGATTTACATAAGACATCTGTATGGTGCGAAAAGTGGCAATTAACCCTGAATAAAGAAAAGTGTGAAGTTATTCAGATGAGTACTGAAAGAAATCAGCTAAATTTTAATTACGCGATAAGTCGCACAAATCTGAAGACTGTAAATTCTACTAAATTCTTAGGGATTACAATTACAAATAACCTAAATTGGAACTATCACATAGACAATATTGTGGGTAGAGCAAACCAAAGATTGCGATTCATTGGCAGTACACTTAGAAGGTGCAACAGGTCTACCAAAGAGACTGCTTAAACTACGCTTGTCCGCCCTATTCTGGAGTATTGCTGTGCGGTGTGCCTATTCTGGAGTATTGCTGTGCGGTGTGGGATCCGCATCAGGTGACATCGAAAAAGTACAAAGAAGGGCAGCTCGTTTTGTATTAATGCGAAATAGGGGAGATAGTGTCACAGACATGAGACGTGAATTGGAGTGGCAATCATTAAAACAAAGGCGATTTTTTTGCGACGGGATCTTCTCATGAAATTTCAATCACCCGTTTCCTCCTCCGATTGCGAAAACATTCTGTTGTCACCCACCTACATAGGGAGAAATGATCATCACGATAAAATAAGAGAAATCAGGGCTCGCACAGAAAAATTTAAGTGCTCGTTTTTCCCGTGTGCAATTCGAAAGTGTAACGGTAGAGAGACAGCATAAAGGTGGTTCTTTGAACCCCCTGCCAGGCACTTTACTGTGAATAGCAGAGTAATCACGTAGATGTAGATGTAGATTTCAACGGTGGGCGTCACGATTCTGACCTCCACCGCAGAGACGTCAAAAGAAGGGGTGAAATGTGGGTAACAGGAGATGCGACGACGTACCCATCGTGTGACATTTCCACTGTGCCGTTGGGCAGAATTGTGATGAAATCTGGTGGAATATGACATCATTGAGCCACTTTATACCTGACATGAACTTCAGAGCTGTGGCCTTTTTGTCGCATGTGTCGATACCTTGCTGGTTGAATCCTCGCCCAGCTCGAGGGGGTCGCCGCAGGACGCGACGCTTTTGCACCATTACAAAGAAATGTTGTAGACACATATGAGACAACTTTCAAACTTACACGCCGGAATGGAAAACAATTACGAGGTTTCGAAAAATTTATCCTTTATGCGGTATGTAGTTGTTCTGGCCGCTGTTGCTTCTAACCCACATGCTAGTTCCATACAAGTAGCGAGTGTCTCTGGCATAAGTCAGCCCAGCGTTGATTGAACTTTGCACGCAAAAAGCTTCCATTCATATCGTGTGTCACTTCACCACATTAACCACAGGGGATTGCAGAAGAGGCATGGAAGTCTGTCGTTCGGGTCTGACGCGACATCTTGATAATCAGGTCTTTTTTCAAAGAATTCTCTTTACCGATGAAGCTACCTTTACAAATCTCGGAAAGCAGAATTATTAGAGATTATATTATTGGTGCAGACTTCGTTGAAGAAACGTGAAAGTGTAAGAGATACGCATACCTGTTCTCCTATGAGAGGTACCACTAGAAATACGTAGATGTATGTGGTACCAGCACGGTGGGCGCCCGGTTTACCACTCGCTTTTGGCTAGGAAGACGCTCATCCAGCTCTTTTCTGGGATCTGGATAGGACGTGAGGACGTTGTCAATTGGCCTGCACGTACGCCTCATTTGACGCAACTAGACTTTTTCCTTTGAGATAAAATAAAAGATGAAGTCTATGTACAAAGTCGACGGCCCAAGAGCATCTAAAACATCCCATTGTTGCAGCATATGAAATGATATCGAAGAAATCTCTTCAGTCTATCCAGAAGTCCTCGCACCAGCGGCTACAGACGTGTGTTGTAGTAGATGGTGGGCATTCTGAACACTTGATGGCATAAATGACATTTTATGCAAGTGTTTATGGCCACATTCTCTTGTGACTTCCTTTTTGTTGGTGTTGCTGATGTTATATTGCAATGTACATGTGTATCTTGACATTAAACTCAGGACGCGAAGTTATTCTCTAACAGTCTTTATACCGCAGTTCTCTGTTTTGTAAATACTTTTAATTTTTGGCGTGCACATGTCCTTCACGGCTACGCCAGAAACAGTAACTGTTACCGTAGTTAACTGATCAATCATTAGTAAAGCTACGTCCTTCGCCTTCCAGTACCTATCCAGCCAAGTGTAGACAAGTGTGATTACTATTAGTTTTAAATAAAACTTTTCTCCGCTATTCCGCTTTTGTAAGCAGAGTCTCTTAGCTGAGTCAACCTGGAGCTGCTTTACTCTGACGCGAAAGTGCCCGCATCTCGTGGTCGTGCGGTAGCGTTCTCGTTTCCCACGCCCGGGTTCCCGGGTTCGATTCCCGGCGGGGTCAGGGATTTTCTCTGCCTCGTGATGGCTGGATGTTGTGTGATGTCCTTAGGTTAGTTAGGTTTAAGTAGTTCTAAGTCCTAGGGGACTGATGACCTATGATGTTAAGTCCCATAGTGCTCAGAGCCATTTTTTTGACGCGAAAGTTTCTTATGACAACATCATTTTCCGCGTAAGACTCGGTTCCGTCTTCAAAACAGATAAATCCTAAGTTCAAATGCTGTAACTTCTCATAAACTACTAATCGGATTTCGCAGAGTGAAGGAAGATTGGGTTTAGCGTCCCGTCGACATCGAGGTCATTAGAGACGGAGCACAAGCTCGGATTTTGTCAAGGATAGGGAACCATTCCGGAATTTTCCTGTAGCGATTTAGGGAAATCACGGAAAGCCTAAATCTGGGTGGCCGGACTCGGGTTTGAACCGTCGTCCTCCCGAATGCGAGTCTATTGTGCAAACCACGGCGCAACCTCGCTCGGTCGTATTTCGAAGAATGAAACGCCATTGCGTTCGTGTCTTTTAGAGCTACAATCAGAGCATCAGACATTACTGTATCTCAATTCATAAAGCGAAGATGACACCAGAACCTCCTTAATAAACACAGCTACGAAGAGACATTATATATCACTTGGCGAGAACCTTTTCACAAAAAAATGGTTCAAATGGCTCTGAGCACTATGGGACTTAACAGCTATAGTCATCAGTCCCCTAGAACTTAGAACTACTTAAACATAACTAACCTAAGGACATCACACAACACCCAGCCATCACGAGGCAGAGAAAATCCCTGACCCTGCCGGGAATCGAACCCGGGAACCCGGGCGTGGGAAGCGAGGACGCTACCGCACGACCACGAGATGCGGGCAACCATTTCACAGTTCACTTGGACGAAAAAAGGATTTAGATATCTTAAAGGGTTACGCATCGTATTTTCATAGACCTGACGTGTTGAGCAGGCGAAAGGCACTGAAAACGTTGCCACGCTTGTAGACAAAGTGCCTCTTCTGAGCTAAATAGGAAAGAATACACTGAAACATACAAACATGCATCTACAGGCTACCTTCTCCCGCCCTACTGCAACCGGCACCTACCTGTCGACATGTAATGCCAGTACAATGTAATCGGCCAGCCCAATGAAGTCGTGTTGACGTACAGGGGATAGGCAAAATAATGTGAACACCTTTACTTACTTGGAAATTGTTTATTAATAAAGGGTTGGGCATATAGTGATTGTATAGTCTCCAGTGGAATGTTATGCCACTCTTCGATCAGAACCTCTTCTAACTCCTGTAGAGTCCAGGAAGGCAGAAACCAACAAGGGTTCGACAATGTTCAAGTCCGGAGACTGTGCTGGCCAGGTAAGACGCTGCAATTGACTTGCATGCTCCTCATACCACCATTGTACTGTCCTGGCTTTGTGAATGGGTGCATTATCGTCCTGAAATATGGCATTGATTTGAATCATGGGGTACACCCGATCACCTGAAACGTTCACATAATCGTTGGCTGTAACACTGTCTTGGAAAGTGCTGATGGGACCAGCAGAATACCATGAGATGGCTGCCCACACCATCACACTTCCAACACACTGCTTCACCGTTGGCATCAAGCAGTCAGGATTGTAGGCTTGGTTTGGCGTTCTCCAGACGTAAACCCGCCCCGATGTTATAAATAACGAAAATGTTGATCCGTCGGACTATATGACTTGTTTCCACTGATCAGCCGTCCAGGATTTATGCTCCTGACACCATGTTTTACGCTTCTTTGCGTTGGTTGTCGCCACTGATGGTTTCAGTGTAGCAGCTCGTTCATCAATATTCGCTTTATGGAGTTCTCGGCGGACAGTGTCGACAGATGCGGGGTCTCGAAGATGGCTATTGAGCTCTGAAGTCACTTTTAGCCTCGGTCGTTTTGTGTTGTTTTCACACTCTTCGTGTTAGCGTACGGCGATCTCTGTCATTTTGTTTTGATTTGTGCCTACTATTACGTTCACACGATGATGTCTTTCCATGTCTTGTGTAGGTCGTCAACACTGTTGCTCTTGAAACATTCAATTAGTTGGCTGTCTTGGTTACTGATGCTCCAGATAATCGGGCCCCCACAATCTGCCCTCTTTGGAATTCTGTTGCACGTCAACCTCGGCCTCTCTAAGTGTGCGCTACACGTAAACAACCTGCACTTACGCCTAGTCCGTGCTGAACACGCACAGTCCAGCGCGACACGTGCCTTACCTGTGTTCTTCACCGTCTAGCACAACCATTCCATCACTACCACTGTTCACATTATTATGTGTATGTCAGTGTATTTAGCTCTGATGATGCACATCGTCCGAAAACTAATCGACATTTTTGTCTACTTTATTTGTATGTCGTCTGCTCAATCCCTCAACGCTACAGTGTACCTTTACCGCTTCCATTATTTACACTGAGAAGCCAAAAAAAAGTGGTACACCTGCGTAACATCGAGCAGGGCCCCCTCGAGCACGCAAAAGTGGCGCAACGCGGAGTGGCATGACTCGACTAATGTCTGAAGTAGTGCTGCAAGGAATTGACACATGCAGGGCTGTCCATTAATCTGTAAGAGTACGAGGGGGTGGAGATCTCTTCTGAACAGCACGTTGCTAGGCATCAATAACGTTCATGCCTGAGGAGTTTAGTGGCCAGCAGAAGTGTTTAAACTCAGAAGAGTATTCCTGGAGCCATTCTGGACGTGTGGGGTGTCACAATCTCATGCTGGAATTGTCAGAGTCCGTCGGAATGCACAATGGACGTGAATGGATGCAGGTGATCAGACAGGATGCTTACGTACGTGTCACCTGTCAGAGTCGTATCTAAACGTATCAGGGGTCCCATATCACTCCAACTGCACACGCCCCACATCCTTACAGTGCCTGCACCAGCTTGAACAGTTCCTTGCGGACATGCAGTGTCCATGGAGAGAAAGTGAAAATTATCGCGATGCCATACTACGGAACAGTCTCACAAAAGATAGCAAATATTTTTAAGCCATAAGATGTCAAAATAGCTTTTCATACTAATAACCTAGTGAGGTATAGCCTTAAGCACGATATTGGCGAGAAGAGAAATAAGTTTGAAAGATCGGGAGTTTATAAGATTCAGTGCAGAACTTGTGATGCGAAATATATACGGCAGACAGGAAGATCAGTCGCGATCCGATATAAAGAACATAAAGATGCGTTCAGGTTAGGAAATTATGACAAATCAGCTGTTACGAACCATATATATGAAACAGGCCATCCCCTTAATAGCATAGAAGACAACGTAGAAATATTGCATGTAGAAAAGAAAGGGAGGAAACTTGATTCACTAGAGGAATTCGAGATAGCTATCCATGAAAAGAAACAAAGCAATATTCTAAATGCACAAGATAATTTTAAAGAAATGAGATTTTTTAGCGGGTTTTTAGAATTATTTTAGGGCAGGTATGCGACTTTAAACTTGTAGCATGTCACTGACGGAGTTGCGAGAGGCTAACGATGGCAGACCAATGCAATGAGGAAATCAGGCGCCCGATAGCATAGCGTTACCGCCAAGCACACGGCTGTAACCACGCCATAACACCTAGGCACGTCAGTCCACAACAGCTCCCGAGCCGGCGCAGTGCGACAGCATATTTGGTAGCTATGGGACGGCCATCGACGTGTGTCAACAACTTCAATGTAAGACAAGGACCCACAGCCCAATATACTTTAATTCTGTTTTACTCTATGGACTTCCCAACTATTTGTGATGGTATTTTGCCTTTTTAATCCGTTTCATTTCATGACATAGACTTTACAACCCGATGATGAGAGCATTGTCTTTCGAAACGTGTTGTTAAAATATATGTACAAGAATCGCAGTTGAATGCTAACACTGATAACCAGAATAGCGATAACTGCTACCTCGACTCCATAATGGATTATATTAAATCATTAGGTTGTTTCCAAACCCATACACGTTCATCCGCTCTATACAATTTGAAACGAGATCGTCCGATCAGGTAACATATTTCGAGTCTTCAACAGTCCAATGTCGGTGTTGACGGGCGCAGACGAGATGTGAAGCTTTATTCGTGCAGTCATCACGGGTACACGAGTGGGCCTTCGGATCCGAAGTACCATATCGATGATCTTTCGTTGAATGGTTCCCGCGTTGACTCTTGTTGATGGCCCATCACTGAAATCTGCAGCAATTGGCGAAAGGGTTGCACTTCTGTCACGTAAAACGGTTCTCTTCCGACGTCGTTGATGCTGTGCTTGCAGGATCTTTTTCCGGCAACAGCGATGTCGCAGATTTGATGTGTTACCGGATTCCTGATATTCACGGCACGCTCGTGAAATGGTCGTACGGGAAAATCCCCACTTCATCGCTACCTCGGAAATGCTGCGTTCTATCGCTCGTGCGTTGACAATAACACCACGTTCAGACTCACTTAAATCTTGATAACTTCTCATTCTAGCAGCAGTAGCAGATCTAACAACTGCGCCAGACACTTGTTGTGTTATGTAGAAGTTTCTGACCGCAGAACCGTATAAAATACTTTGGCGACATATTTAGTTTTCTGTACTGCACTGATACACAAATATTCCCAGGGAACTACAGCAGGAAACGGAATCATATAAACGAAAATCGATTGTTTATTTATTTATTCTACATTTATTCCACCTGACAAGATTAGGGTCTTCAGGCCATCTCGTACAAACCTCGGTGAGAAAACATTACGATTTGTATAATATATCATCAATGTACACTACGTGATCAGATGCATCCGGACACCACCAAAAACACAGGATTTTCATATTAGGTGCATGGTGCTGCCATCTACTGCCAGGTATTCCATATCAGCGACTTCAGTAGTCATTAGCCATCATGAGAGAGCAGAACGGGGCGCTCCGCGGAACTCAACGGACTTCGAACGTGGTCAGGTTTTTGGGTGTCACTTGAGTCATACGTCTGTACGCGAGATTTCCACACTCCTAAACATCACTACGTCCACTGTTTCTGATATGATCGTAAACTGAAAACGTGAAGGGACACGTACAGCACAAAAGCGTACAGGCCGACCACGTCTGTTGACTGACAGAGACCGCCGACAGTTGAAGAGGGTCGTAATGTGTAATAGGCAGACATCTATCCAGACCATCACACACATATTCCAGACTGCATCAGGATCCTCTACAAGTGCTGTAACAGTTAGGCGAGATGTGACAAAACTTGGATTTCATGGTCGAGCAGCTGCTCTTAAGCCACACATCACGCCGGCAAATGCCAAACGACACCTCGCTTGGTGGAAGGAGCGTAAACATTGGACGACTGAACAGTGGAAAAACGTTGTGTGGAGTGACGAATCACGGTACACAATGTGGCGATCCGATGGCAGGGTGTGGGTATGGCGAATGCCCGGTGAACGTCATCTGCTAGCGTGTGTAGTGCCAACAGTAAAATTCGGAGGCGGTGGTGTTGCGGTGAGGTCGTGTTTTTCATGAAGGGGACTTGCAACCCTTGTTGTTTCACGTGACACTATCACAACACAGGCCTACACTGATGTTGTAAGCACCTTCTTGCTTCCCGCTGTTGAAGAGTAATTCGGGGATGACGAATGCATCTTTCAACATGATCGAGCACCTGTTCATAATGCACGGCCTGTGGCGGAGTGATTACACGACAATAGCATCCCTGTAATGATCTGAATCCTACATCACACCTTTGGGATGTTTTGGAACGCCGACCACGTGCCAGGCCTTACCGACCACATCGATGCCTCTCCTCAGTGCTGCACTCCGTGAAGAATGGGCTGCCATTCCCAAAGAAACCTTCCAGTACGTGATTGAACGTATTCTGCGAGAGTGGAAGCCGTCACCAAGGCTAAGTGTGGGCCAACACCATATTGGATTCCAGCATTACCGATGGGGGACGCCACGAGTTTGTAAGTCATTTTCAGCCAGGTGCTCAGATACTTTTGATCACATAGTGTATAATAATAATGGTATATTATAATAATAATAACAATACCAGTGAAAATTATGCATCGTAATTAACATGTGGAATTCAAGAAAAATGTCGGTCTTATTAATATTAAGTGACTTCGTCATTACGTTTTTGTCGAATATAAATAGTGACATCTGATGCCAACAGTACAAAAGGATTCAATGTGGGGAAGAAGCCTGCTCAGAGGAAGAGCGAGAAATAATATGGTAAGATTAGAAGATGAGATGGTAGGAAGAAGAAAGAAATAGAAAAGGATGAAAACGCATAGATGGTTTGCAGTGTCTACATGTACAACAGCAGCGAGCGAAGAACGACTACCTATATGCATCCGTATGAGCCCTAACTTCTCGTATTTGTTCATTTGAATTTCCTAATTTATTCGTACTCTTCTGTGTCATTCAGATCATTATCTACCTTTGCAGATAAGTTAATGAACTGATCCTAAAGTTCGGCTCTTTTCTCCGATAGTGTACTTATTTCCTCAGTGTGTTTTTCTGAACCAAATTTCAGAGTGTCCATTTGTGTTGAAATCGTATCTACTGTGTCCTTTAAGTTTTCCTGAGTTTTTGTAAGTTGCGTAACCGAATCGGTTGATGCAACTGAGTCAATTTTGGCTTGCAAGGTCTCATGATTTTCATGAACAATAGTTTGCAGTTCTTTTATGGCTGATTCGTGATTCTGTAATGCATTTTCATGCCGCGAAAAAATAGGTTGAAAATGCTCACAAATTTGTGTTTTTACGTCATTACAGACTTTTTGACATTTCGATTCGATTTTATGTAACTCAGTAGTTAAATCTTCACGTGTTTGTTCAAGCGTATGTTCCAATGAGTCTAACTTTTGAAGCTTTTGTTCCATTGTGTCTATCTTTTGAAGATTTTGTTCCATTGTGTCTAACTTTCGAAGATTTTGTCCCATTTGTTTCTAATTTTGTTCAAGCGTTGTTTCTAACTTTTGTAGCCTTTGTCCCATTTGTTGCATTTACTGTAATAACAGTGCACTGGTGTCTGAAACATGTTCCTCAGTGCTATTCGGCAGTGCATTTGAACCGGCAATATTCGCATTTTGAAAAGCAGAAAACGGTGAGGACGCAAAATCTGAATCTACAGTATTTGCAAGAGTGTGTCCTGTCATTTCGGAATCCTGAGGCGAGCTGTTGCCGACCGATCGATCGATAATGCTTCCCTGTTCACTAATTGTTTCACTGCCTACACCATTATCTGCAGTCCGCTCCATTTCCCTATACACAATTACCAAATTACTACATTGAACATTAGTTAATTCATTACACTGCTTTCGTCTTCACTGTCATTTCTCAGTTTACTTTGGAGCCTAGTATTACGTTTTTCACGCGCCATTATTGTCACAATATTTCACACGATAACACAGAAAAGCACAATTTGAAGAGCAAAAATAAGAGAACACATTAACGTAGCACTGAAAATAATATCTAGTTAATTGCAAGCGCAGCTGCGAAATACTTGGTGCAAATGTACATGCATGCCAAAACTGTTTTACTGTACAACAATGAAAGACTACAACTACAAAGAAGATTCTCTCTACAATTACGCGCTAGCAATAAACAAAATCTACACTAATTACACAAACTACAAGAAAAAATCAGAAGATTCCAGTGAGGTATCCTCGGCTAAGCGTCGTCATATGAAACGTCCCCTTTGAAAAATTGTACAAGACTGTGCTCAAACTGACACACAATATTTTTGGCGCAACGCAATCTGACTTTCAATAATCCCTACAAGAGAATGGCCCTGACTAAATTAACCTATACGTTTCACAAATCACTTACCTCACAAAAATCTTCGTTACTCAAACTACCGCAATACAGAGAGCGCCAATTCTGGTAGCTAAATAAAAGATTCAAACTACGGAAGGCACTAACTACTGATAGGTATAGTTAGCAAATGAAAGATTTTAATAGTGAACAATGTATTTACCTTAGTAGTCATAATATATATAGCAGTTCATGACATCCATTCTTACAAATTTCAAAACTCCGCCATCTCTCCCCCACATCCACCACTGCTGGCGGCTCACCTCCAACTGCGCAACGCTACGCGCTGTTAACATCCATCTGCCCAACACTACAATGGCAGACAACAATGCAAACTAGCCACAGACTGCGCACAGCACAGCCAGTGATTTTTCATACAGAGCGCTATGTGGCGTTACCAATAAGAAAACCTAAACAGCCTGCTTACAATGTGGAAAAAGGGCAAGCTTAGTTTCGCACGAGTGAGCTTTCTAAAACCATGCTGATTCGTGGACATGAGCTTCTCAGTCTCAAGAAAGTTTATTGTATTCGAACTGAGAATATGTTCAAGGATTCTGCAGCAGACCGATGTTAGGGATATTGTTCTGTAATTTTGCGAGTCCGTTCTTTAACTCGTCTTATATACTGGAGTCACCTGCGCTTTTTTCCAGTCGTTTGGGACTTCGTACTGGGCAAGAGATTCACGATAAATGTAAGCTAGGTAAGGGGCCAATGCCATAGAGTGACAGAGATACTGACTTCCTACTGGACAGAGGGGTATACAAAAGGGAAGCTACGACGATGATCAGAGATAAGACTTTAATCTCCTTTTGAATGCAAAGTGGTTTGGATTATACGGTCTTTACGGGTTAAATTGTTGCACAGCTGTATGGATGAAATGGTGAAAGAGGTATAGAAAGAGTTATCTCTTGCAAAGGTACAGTTAAGATGCTGGACGTATCTACTAAAGAGACTATCTACACTACATATATCCGTCCTCTTATTGACTAGATGCTACGCGGCATGTGATCCTTACGGTATAGGATTGAAGGAGAACATCGGAAAAGTTCAAAGAAGGGCAGTTCATTTTGTATTATCTTGACATAGGGGGGAAAGTGTCACGGATATGATACGCTAATTGGGGTGGCAAACATCAAAACAAAGGTGTTTTTCATTGAATACAATCAACTTTTGGTGTGATGTGAGGATGACCTGTGAGTTCTTACTCACGATGAAAATGTGAAATCTCGCGTCGAAAGGACTGCATATGCGCCTCGACGGAAGAGTTTTTCAGTGTCGCAGCGTTCGTGCGGTGCAGGCAGCATTGCTCCTCGACCAGGGGGAAGCGCACAAAAAGCGGCCATTCCATTCTGGGTCGACACTAAAGATAAAAGGAGCTGCGTTATCAGCGGCCTAACTCCACGCCTGGGAGGCCTTTTTTACTGTTGCAGCCGCAGCCGCAGCCGCAGTCGCTGACCTTAATGGCAACTCTCTCCAACGCGCGCCTCGTGCCACAGGACGGGATCTCCGAACGACACAGCGGGAATTCGCTTCTGCCCTACCAGGCCGCCACTACACCAACACGGACTGCCACTACTCATTTAAATCGCTTCACGAGCGAATTTCCTTTTCAGGAAAGACTAAAATCACCATAATCGTCTGACGACCGTGCGCGTTATAGCGAATGACCGTCCGTTTCGTCCGGAGTTCGGCATCATCTGATCTTAAGTGAAGGGATCTTCATGATCCACGAAACTGCATGAGCTAGGGCGATAATGAGTCCTCTAAAAGGTGCCCTGGCAACAGTGCCAGCTATGTCTGTAGCCTACGGGAGTGTGATGCTATCGGATAGCAAAATTGGTCATAAGCACACTAGACAAAAAATGAATCACCCCGGAAGGCATCGCGCTTATGCCGTGTATCACCGCCTCTAACCCTACTGTGGATTTTGCCCTTGATGGGGTAGCTCGCATACCTCATTGATACAGATGGCCGTACCGTAGGTGCAAAAAAGTATGGTTCCTAAAGAGGTGCAGCGGCCTTTTCACTAGTTGTAAGGGCAACAATCTGGATGACTGACTGATCCGGCCTTGTAACGTCAACCAAAAAGGACTTGCTGTGCTGGTGCTGCGAACGGCTGAAAGTAAGGGGGAACTACAGCAGTAATTTTTCCGGGGGCAAGTAGCTTCACTGTATGATTAAATGATGATGGCATCCTGTTGGGTAAAATATCCCGGAGGTAAAATAGTCCCCCATTGGGATCTCCGGGAGGAGGCTACTTAGGAGGATGTAGTCACCAGGAAAATCAAAACTGGCGTTCTACGTATCGGAGCGTGGAATGTTACATCCCTTAATCTGGCAGGATAGTTACAAAATTTAAAAATGAAAATGGATAGTTTGATATAGTGGGAACAGGACTTCCGGTCAGGTGAATACAGGGTTATAAATAAAAAGTCAAAGGGTAATCAGGGAGCAGGTTTAATAACGAATGAGAAAATCATCGTAGCCAAGATAGACAGGAAGCCCACGCTCACCATAGTAGTACAAGTTTATATGCCAGCTAGCTACACAGATGAAGAGATTGAAGAAATGTATGATAAGACAAAATAATTTATTCAGATAGTTAACAGAGACGAGAATTTAACTGTGGTGCGGGACTAGAATTCGATAACAGAGAAAGGAAGAGAAGAAAAAATTGTCGGTGAATATAGATCGGGGGAAAGAAATGAAGGGGGAGGCCGTCAGGTAGAATTTTGCACAGAGCACAATTAATCGTCACTAAGCAAGTTTGCATATGTGGAAGAAACTTGGAGAAACCGGAAGCTTTTACATTTAGCTTATAATGGTACGACAAAGATTTCCCAACCAGAATTTAAATTCCCGCATCTCGTGGTTGTGCGGTAGCGTTCTCGCTTCCCACGCCTGGGTTCCCGGGTTCGATTCCCGGCGGGGTCAGGGATTTTCTCTGCCTCGTGATGGCTGGGTGTTGTATGATGTTCTTAGGTTAGTTAGGTTTAAGTAGTTCTAAGTTCTAGGAGACTGGTGACCATATATGTAAGTCCCATAGTGCTCAGAGCCATTTGAACCAAGAATTTAAATTGTAGGACATTTCCAGGGTGTGGACTCTAGCCACAATGTATTGGTTGTGAACTGTTTATTAAAAGTGAAGAAATTACAAAAAGGTAGGAAATTAAGGAGATGGGACACGGATAAGTTGAAAGAACCAGAGATTTTTCAGAGGGAGCATTAGACAACGATTGAGACAAGAACAGGGGAAAGGGAGGCAGTACAGACGAAATGAAACAGTGAAATCAGCAGAGGAACAACCGGCAACAAGACTAGGCCTAGTAGAGATCCTTAGATAACACAGGAGATACTGAATTTAATTGATGAAAGGAACGAATATAAAAATGCAGCAAATGAAGCAGGCGAAAGAGAATAAAGACGTCTTAAAATATTATTGACTGGAAGTGCAAAATTGCTAAGCAGGAAAGGTAAATGACACATGTAAGGATTTAGAAGCATGTTTCACTAGGGAAACTACGGATTCTAACCACAGGAAAATCAATGAGTTCTTTCGAGAAAAGAGAAGCAACTACCTCAATATCAAGAGCTCTGATATTACTTCTACCGGTGTAGTGAGAGTCACTGTCATATTACTGAAGTTATTTATAACTACTCATCTGGGATCTTCCGTGGCAGCATCTACCGAACCTTACAGCTCCATCTTTTCAATAACAGTTATGAAATGCTCGTTAAATGTTTTGCAATGCTGTACCCGTCTTTTACTAATCTATCGTCTACACTTAATGTTATTGCTCCTCTTCCGCTCTGGGTCTACCTGTCTCTTCTCTCACGATATCCCATATTATCTTTATTTTGCTGTCTGATCTGATTATCTTTTCCTCGTAATGTATTTACTTTGATTTCTGTATTACTATCCTCAATATTTTTTGTATCTAGTAATGAGGTATAGAACCAACATCAGAGCTGTTCCTGACTAACAGATACAATTTTCTTTTTGTCTTAGAAGAAACCTTTGTTCTTTGAGTAATCCATGGCTTCTCTGTAGACTTTAATTTGGGTCAGCCAAATCAGTTCTATGTGCTCGGGCATTATCACAACATGGAACCCAAATCTTCATGCACCGACAAAAATGCATACACATCGTGGCGTGATCTCATACGTGCAGACCACAACCGTCACAGGATTGCTTGGAATTACGTGTAGTGGCATGTGTGCTCCAAACCTGCTACAAGGCCAGACGAGAATACTGGCCTCTTTTCACAATAATGGCAAAGTTTCAACATGTTTCAACGTCGGTCATACGGAACCCAGCTTGTGATTTTCTCTCGCAGTATCCTGGAAGCCAGGGATCGAGACAATAAGATGGATGCACAATTCATTCATTTTCGAAGTGCATTTACTTCAGCACCATATCGACGCTCATTAATGAAAGTCGCACCATATGGAGTGTCAAAGCATGTTTGTGATTTGTTTGAGGATTTGTGGTAGGAAGGACGCGGATGGAGAGTCATCGACAGATACAGAAGTAACTTCGTTTGTGTGGCAAGGAAACGTGTTAAGACACTTGTTGTTAATGGCGGATACAGGATGTATCAGGAGGAATGATCAGTACTCAGTGATATGACAAGGACGATCATTTGAAGCAAAAAACTTCATATAAACATATGCCCTATTCCAAGTTGCTTCCGAGATGCTACACTTTTAATGTACACTGTTATTTATTTTAAGTATTCAATACACTGTCACGTTTGCACATGCACAACAGTTAGTAAACATCATATCATGCGTTTTACAAAGTATCAGTCGAAAAATGCGCATTTTAACACATTCACGTCTAAGTATTATCGTACACGTCAAGTTACAGCTGTTGTACAGTTCAGAATATCCAACCTCTGTGCGCTCGTGCACACGTGGGAGAACGTGTTGTGTTGCTTGTCTGAGAGTGTCTACACGGTCCCTAATGAGAGCAGCAGCGTCCATGATGAGACCAAGCAGTGCATTTCGCGTATTCATCTTTCGTTAGTATTCCTCAAATTTCATCGAACCCCACAAACAGATATCTAATGGCGCAAGGTCTGGCGATCTTGGTGGACAGTTCATTGTGTTACCACGACCAATACAACGTTTAGGGTAAGTGCAATTGAGATGTTCCCTCAAATGTGGAGGGGCTCCGACATGCTAGAATTACATTTCTCTCTCAGTGGCGAAAGGGACATCCTCAAGGTGTTCAACAAATTTTCAATAAAATGCAAGTAATTATGTCCCGCCATTCACTCTTAGAAAATGACTGGACCTGTCAACATGTTACCGATCATGCTGCTCCAAACATTGATCGAAAAACAAACTTGGAAATTGGTTTCCAGTGTAGCGTATGGATTTTCCAGAGACCATTGATGGTAATTGCGTGTGTTGTTCATTCCATTCCGAGTAAACGTGGCTTCCTGAATTAAATGAAACATGAAATGGTCGTGGCATTTATTCCCAGGAGTCACCACTCCCGCCCTCCTACACACACACCCGGGGGAAGTTCGACTGCCGAGTTGCAAGTCTTCTCAGTTG
The DNA here is from genome assembly GCF_023897955.1 of Schistocerca gregaria. Classification (NCBI taxonomy): domain Eukaryota; kingdom Metazoa; phylum Arthropoda; class Insecta; order Orthoptera; family Acrididae; genus Schistocerca; species Schistocerca gregaria. The sequence goes on along the minus strand of NC_064931.1, from coordinate 809,304,286 downwards.
ATGCCTTACTAGGAGAATTGCGTATCGACGATTATGATGAAAACAACATAACACAGAGTTTCCGGGCGGAGAAGAAAATCTACTACCAGGTCGGGAATCGAACCCGGGTCTCCTGCTTACTTTTTTCTATTCATGAGGGTTTCTCAAGTGACAAACTAATTACAGTTTCTCAGTGCTTTGAAACAAGTAAAACATCTGACTTTTTAATTAATTATTGTTCTAATTTTTTATTTTTTAAGTTCTTATTTTTTATTTTATTCTTTTTATTAGGGTCTCACTCAGTTACAGGCTGGAGCGGACAAGATGGGCGAGGGTCGAATCCCAAGGCCAGGCCACGATGCCTCTCCCCTCCCATGACTGTGCTGCACCCACACACTGCTCAGTTTTACTGTTCACCCCGCAAGATGATACAGGATGGTAGACGGGCCGGCTCCAAGGTGTTGGCACGTCATGTTCCGTTCCGAGTCGGGCGGGCGCCTGATACGCCGGGAATACGCCAACTTCGTGGGGGCGTCGTAAAAACGCTGTTAAGGTAATTGTCAAAATTCTCGTTATTGCTAATAACGGGAACAGCGAGCAACCTCAGTATCTGCAGTCTTCAAGTACTGCCAAAAATCATGGTGCGAGTGATGAGCATCTACATATACATATCCCAGAGAACCGCCCGGGACTTTGTGGCCGGAAAATATTCCACTCTGGGCCAATAACATACCGCGGCACCCTTAGGAAACACGCAACTATTTGTCGCCCAACAACCAGATACCTGCAACGGTTACAGAATTGAATCGGTGATGATCATCGTTGGAGAGAAGTCTTCAAATGGTTCAAATGGCTCTGAGCACTATGTGACTTACCTCTGAGGTCATCAGTCCGCTAGAACTTAGAACTACTTAAACCTAACTAACGTAAGGACATCAGACACATCCATGCCCGAGGCAGAATTCGAACCTGCGACCGTAGCAGTCGCGCGGTTCCGGACTGAAGCGCCTACAACAGCTATCCACCGCGGCCTCAAGACAAGTCTTCCGAAGTAAGAGTGATTTCAGGTGTGACACAGGGGAGTGTCGTACGACCGTTGCTATTCACGATATACACTACTGGCCATTATAATTGCTACACCAAGAAGAAATGCAGTTGATAAACGGGTATTCATTGGGCAAATATATTAGAACTCACGTGTGATTACATTTTCACGCAATTTGGGTGCATAGACCCAGAACAACCACCTCTGGCCGTAATAACGGTCTTGATACGCCTGGGAACTGAGTAAAACAGAGCTTGGATGGCCTGTACAGGTACAGCTGCCCATGCACCTTCAACACGATACCACAGTCCATCAAGAGTAGTGGCTGGCATATTGTGACGAGTCAATTGCTCGGTTCAAAAATGGTTCAAATGGCTCTAAGCACTATGGGACTTAACATCTGATGTCATCAGTCCCCTAGCACTTAGAACTACTTAAACCTAACTAACCTATAGACATCACACACATCCATGACCGAGGCAGGATTCGAATCTGCGATCGTTGCGGTCACGCGGTTCCAGACTGAAGAGCCTAAAACCGCTCAGCCACAACGGCCGGCCAATTGCTCGGCCACCATTGACCAGACGTTTTCACTTGGTGAGACATCTGGAGAATGTGCTGGACAGGGCAGCAGTCGAACATTTTCTGTATCCAGAAAGGCCCGTACAGGACCTGCAACATGCGGTCGCGCATTATCCTACTGAAATGTAGGGTTTCACAGGGATCGAATCAAGGGTAGCGCCACGGGTCGTAAGACATCTGAAATGTAACATCCACTGTTCAAAGTGCCGTCAGTGCGAACAAGAGGTGACCGGGACAAGTAACCAATGGCACGCCGGTATGGCGATGACGAATATACGCTTCCAAATTGTGTTCACGGCCATGTCGCCAAATACGGACGCGACCATCATGACGCTGTAAACAGAGCCTGGATCCATCCGAAAAAATGACTTTTTGCCATTCGTGCAGTCAGGTTCGTCGTTGAGTACACCATTGTAGGCGCTCCCGACTGTGATGCAGTGTCAAGGGTAACCGCAGCCATTGTCTCCGAGTTGATAGTCCATGCTGCTGCGAACGTCGTCGAACTATTCGTGCAGATGGTTGTTGTCTTGCAAACGTCACCATCTGTTGACTCAGGGATCGAGACGTGGCTGCACGATCCGTTACAGCCATGCGGATAAGGTGCCTGTCATCTCGACAGCTAGTGATACGAGGCCGTTGGGATCCAGCACGGCGTTCCGTATTACCCTCCGGAACCCACCGATTCCATATTCTGCTAACAGTTATTGGATCTCGACCTACGCAAGCAGCAATGTCGCGATACGATAAACCGCAATCGCGATAGGCTACAATCTGACCTTTATCAAGGTCGGAAACGTGATAGTACCAATTTCTCCTCCTTACACGGGGTATCACAACAACGTTTCGCCAGGCAACGCCTGTAAACTGCTGTTTGTATATGAGAAGTCGGTTGGAAACTTTCCTGATGTCAGCACGTTGTAGGTGTGACCACCGGCCCCAACCTTGTGTGAATGCTCTCAAAAGCTAAGCATTTGCATTACACAGCATCCTCTTTCTGTCGGTTAAATATCACATCTGTAGCACTTCAACTTCGTGGTGTAGCAATTTTAATGGCCTTGTGCATAACATCGGAAGTTCGCTGAGGCTTGATGCGGGTGATGCTGCTGTATATCGAGAGGTTGTAACAATGGAAAATTGTACTGAAATGCAGGAGGATCTGCAACGAATTGACGCATGGTGCAGGGAATGGCAATTGAATTTCAATGTAGGCAAGTTTAATGTGCTGCGAACACATAGAAAGAAAGATCCCTTATCATTTAGCTACAATGTAGCAGGTCAGCAACTGGAAGCAGTTAATTCCATAAATTATCTGGGAGTACGCACTATGAGTGATTTAAAATAGAATGATCATATAAAGTTGATCATCAGTAAAGCAGATGCCATACTGAGATTCATTGGAAGAATCCTAAGGAAATGTAATTAGAAAACAAAGGAAGTAGGTTACAGTACAGTTGTTCGCCCACGGCTTGAATACTACTCACCAGTGTGGGATCCATACCAGATAGGGTTGATAGAAGAGATAGAGAAGATCCAACAGAGAGCAGCGCGCTTCATTACAGGATCATTTAGTAATCGCGAAAGCGTTACGGAGCTGATAGATAGACCCCAGTGGAAGACTCTGCAAGAGAGACGCTCAGGAGCTCGGTACGAACTCTTGTTGAAGTTTCGAGAACATTCCTTCACCGAAGAGTCAAGCAATATATTGCTCCCCCCTACGTATATCTCGCGAAGAGACCATGAGAATAAAATCAGAGGGATTAGAGCCCACACAGAGGCATACCGACAATCTTTCTTTCCACGAACAATACGAGACTGGAATAGAAGCGAGAACCGAAAGAGGTACTCAAGGTACCCTCCGCCACGCACCGTCAGGTGGCTTGCGGAGTATGGATGTAGATGTAGATTAAAATAATAATATTGACCTTAAATCACTGCCGCCTCATTCCTATATTTGAACTAACTTCATTATACCTATGCAGTAACGACGACAATAGCTAATTAATTCGTAATTTCTTCACTTAACTCATCAAACTTGCTCCATGTCGTCGTTTAGAAGCAAAAGGTTACTGTAATACCACAGTTGTATATATTTGTTCTGTTGCTCTCCCTAACACTAAACACTTTTCCACTTAGCTGTATTCTTTCTTAAAAAGAGTTCTCCAGGGGTGAATCTTTTTAATCTGGTCCTTCGTTGCTGCTGGGTCCATCTCTTTAACTTTCATGAGCAGCAGCTCCAAATATTTCTCACCTATTAATTAATGATGGTAATCCTTAGATTTCACTTTCCACAACGGTTTCTGTTCTCGGATTAATTCGGTAAACGGAAGTACAAAAGCTTAAAATATTACGGCCTCCACACAGAAGCGAAAGAACAGATACTACACATTCATATTACTTATTCGTCTCAATACACAATAATTCCACAATCTTCGGTGCGGATGCACATTTAAGTTCGATCTCCAGGGGAAATGTAAGATTAGTAAGCATGGAGGGCATGGATGGGGTCTGCAGACAGATAGTGCTGGGTGGGAACGTGAGTCAGCTGGAGATCGTGTCAAGATAGTCTACTCACTTGCGATAAACACTGTGTCCAGGTGGTGCGGTGCTTAATGCAATTGCCTAGTGAGCACGAGATTCTGGGTTCGAGTCCTAGTCTGGCACACATTTTCACTCGTCACCACTAATTCCACAAAAGCCCTGGTGCAGCTCATGTCATTAGTACCTTCCCTTTTCTCCCTCTCCAAATTCACTTTACATACTACACCACAGGCCATTAAAATTGCTACACCACGAAGATGGCGTGCAACAGACGCGAAATTTAACCGACAGGAAGGAGATGCTGTGATATGCAAATGATTAGATTTTCAGAGCATTCACACAAGGTTGACACCGGTGGTCACACCTACAACGTGCTGACATGAGGAACGTTTCCAGCCGATTTCTCATACACAAACAGCAGTTGACCGGCATTGCCTGGTGAAACGTTGTTGTGATGCCTCGTGTAAGGAGGAGAAATGCGTACCATCACGTTTCCGACTTTGATAAAGGTCGGATTGTAGCCTATCGCGACTGCGGTTTATCGTATCGCGACATTGCTGCTCGCGTTGGTCGAGATCCAATGACTGTTAGCAGAATATGGAATCCGTGGGTTCAGGAGGGTAATACGGAACGCCGTGCAGGATCCCAAAGGCCTCGTATCACTAGTAGTCGAGATGACAGGCATCTTATCCGCATGGCTGTAACGGATCGTGTAGCCACGTCTCGATCCCTGAGTCAACAGATTAGATTAGATTAGATTAGTTTTTCGTTCCATAGATCCGTGCTGAGGAGGTCCTCATGGATGTGGAACATGTCAATTTTTTTTAGCTGAAATAACAATACTGATAGTATGAATATATACAACACATCATTTCATTCTATTAAAAAATTCGTCAATGGATTAGGAGTTGGCCACTAGTAAGCTTTTCAGGCTCCTTTTAAACTGATCTTTATTTGTAACTAAATTTTTTATGTTTGCTGGCAAATTATTGAAGATGAGTGTTCCTAAGTGGTGGACCCCTTTTTGAACTAAAGTTAGTGCTTTTAAGTCCTTGTGCAGGTCATTTTTGTTCCTGGTATTGTATGTATGAACTGAGCTGTTTGTTGGAAAAAGAGCTATATTATTGACGACAAATTTCGTTAAGGAGTAAATATACTGAGAGGCAGTAGTTAGTATACCCAGTATTTTGAAGAGGTTTCTACAGGACGTCCGTGAATTTACTCCACAAATGACACGTATTACACGCTTTTGGACTCTGAAAACTTTTGTTTGGCTTGAAGAGTTGCCCCAGAATATTATACCATATAACATTATGGAATGAAAGTAGGCAAAGTATGCAAGCTTTTTCATTTTTATGTCGCCTATGTCTGCTAACACTCGAATTGCAAATACAGATTTGTTAAGGAGTTTCTGCAGTTCTGTGGTGTCCTCCTCCTAGCTGAATTTATTATCAAGTTGTAATCCCAGGAATTTAAGACTGTCAACCTCGTCTATCTGCTCTTCTTCATACTTAATGCATATGCTGTGTGAAACCTCTTACAGGTTCTGAATTGCATATAGTGAGTCTTTTCGAAGTTTAATATCAGTGAGTTGGCTTTAAATCATTTATTAATATCCATGAAAATATCATTAGCAGATCTTTCTAGAACTTCACTCGACATACTATTTATTGCAATACTTTTGTCATCTGCAAACAAAACGAACTCTGCTTCTGGCTGTGTAACTGAGGAGAGATCATTAATGTACACAAGAAAAAGCAATGGCCCTAAGATAGATCCTTGTGGGACACCACATGTAATTTCTTCCCATTCTGATGATGACTGATGACTTAATTCACTAGTCCCTTGCACTGACACCCTTTGTTCCCTGTTAGCGAGGTATGACTTGAACCATTTTGCAGCACTGCCCGTGACACCATAGAATTCTAATTTATGTAAAAGGATGTTGTGGTTCACACAATCGAATGCCTTTGACAAATCACAGAAAATACCTGCTGCTTGTAACTTGTTATTTAATGAATTAAGTGCATTTTCACTGTAGGTGTAAATAGCCTTTTCGATATCAGAACCCTTCAGAAATCCAAACTGTGTTCTTGATAATATGTTATTTGTGGTCAGATGGTTGAGCAGCTGCCTGTACATTACTTTTTCTAAAATTTTGAGACTGCTGGCAAAAGTGAAATTGGTCAGTATTTTGATGGTATCTCTATATCCCCTTTCTTGAATAGAGGCTTAACATCTGCATATTTTAGCCAGTCAGTAAATGGGCCAGTTATAATTGACTGGTTACACAAATAACTTAGAATTGTACTAAACTCACAAGAACATGCCTTAATTAACTTTGTTGATATTTCATCGTAACCACTAGAATGCTTTGTTTTTAAAGATTTTATTATGGAAGTTATTTCTTTTGGTGAAGTGAGTGACATATTCATGTACCTGAAGCTATTTGTAAAGGCTAGTTTCAGATATTCAAGGGCATTATTTACTGATCCTGACAGTCCCATTCTATCAGTAACGGATATTAAGTACTTGTTAAATAGATTTGGCACACTATGCCCATCGGTTACTAATGTATTATCTACCCTTAGTGCTATTTGCTCCTATTCCTTCCTGGTTCTACCAATCTCCTCTTTCACTATATCCCATATTGTTTTGATTTTGTTCCCTGTCATTGCTATCTTCTTCTCGTAGTGCATTTGTTTAGGTGTCTGAATTACTTTTTTTAATATTTTACAGTATTCCTTGTATTTAGCTAAATCATCAGCATTGGACCTATTCTTGCTCGACAGATACATTTTCCTTTTTGTCTTACAGGAAATCTTTATTCCTTGTGTAATCCATGGTTTTATTATAGACTTCTGTTTAATCTGAGTAACTTTTAGAGGAAAACAGTTTTCAAACATGGTACTGACATTGTTCATGAATGTGTTATACTTTTCATTCATGTCATGAGCACTATAAACAACTTTCCAGTTCATATCTTTGAGCAGTTTTCTAAAACACTCAGTTTTTGGTTGATTGACTACTCTACCGTACTCAGATTTAACAATCTTGATAATCTGCTTAGAATTTGCATCTAAAACAAGGAACTGCATGTCATGATCTGATAGTCCATTTATAACAGGTTTTATGGTGTGATTTTGTTCCTTTGATTTGTCTATAAAAATGTTATCAGTGGCTGTCCTTGAAGATTTTGTGATCCTAGTTAGAAAGTTTACAGTATGAGTTAGATTGAAAGACAACATTACTAACTGCAGTAAATGTTTACTGGAAGATTGAATTAGAAAATCTGTATTAAAGTCACCAGCAATCAAAATTTCTTTGTTTCTTCCTGTTCAATAACCCAAAAGAACTTCTAGATGATTTATCAATAGATTATAATTTCCTGCAGGTGCTCGATAAATAGTTACTATTATATAGGATCTGTTATGGAACTCTATTTCTGTTGCATATGCTTCTAGATGCTGCTCTAAACAGAATTTATTAATGTCAATGTTCTTGAATTTATGGCAGTTTTTAATAAATGTGGCAACTCTTCCTTCATCCATATCTACTCTGCAAAAGTAGGAAGCTAGCTTAAATCCTGAAATGTCTAACATAGCTATACCAGTGGTCACTTGATGCTCAGAGAGACAGATTATGTCAATTTGGTTACATGAATTCATTTCATCGATACAAATGAGTAGTTCATCAACTTTATTTCTGAGTCCCAGAATGTTCTAGTGTAATAAAGATAACTGATACTGCATGCTAATGCAGATGGGAACGTTTGCAAGACAACAACCATCTGCGAGAACAGTTCGACGACGTTTGCAGCAGCATGGACTATCAACTCGGAGACCATGACTGCGGTTACCCTTGACGCTGCATCACAGACAGGAGCGCCAGCAATGGTGTACTCAACGACGAGCCTGGGTGCGCTATTAGCAAAACGTCATTTTTTCGGATGAATTCAGGTTCTGTTTACAGCATCGTGATGGTCGTATCCGTGTTTGTCGACATCGCGGTGAACGCACATTGGAAACGTGTATTCCTCATCGCCATACTGGCGTATCACCCGGCGTGATGGTATGGGGTTGCCATTTGTTGCGCGTCTCGGTCACCTCTTGTTCGCATTGACGGCACTTTGAACAGTGGACGTTACATTTCAGATATGTTACGACCCGTGGCTCTGCCCTTCATTCGATCCCTGCGAAACCCTACATTTCAGCAGGATAATGCATGACCACATGTTGCAGGTCCTGTACCGGCCTTTCTGGATACAGATAAATGTTCGACTGCTGCCCTGGCCAGCACATTCTCCAGATCTCTCACCAACTGGAAACGTCTGGTCAATGGTGGCCGAGCAACTGGCTCGTCACAGTACGCCAGTCACTACTCTTGATAAACTGTTGTATCGTGTTGAAGCTGCGTGGGCAGCTGTACCTGTACAGGCCATCCAAGCTCTGTTTAACTCAATGCCCAGGCATATCAAGGCCGTCATTACGGCCGGAGGTGGTTGTTCTGGGTAATGATTTCTCAGGATGTATGCACCCAAATTGCGTGAAAATATAATCACATGTCAGTTATAGTATAATATATTTGTCCAATGAATACTCGTTTATCATCTGCATTTCTTCTTGGTGTAGCAATTTTAATGGCTAGTAGTGTATGTATCACAGCTGTGGATCCTGCGTGGTTCCTGCTCTTTCAGACATGTTCAAAGGAACAGATCCCACAGATACATATAATTGATTCACCTTGAAAGGCCACATATTCACAGCCTTCAGTGTGGAAGCATATTTACATTCGACCTCTAGTGGGAATCTGAACTTAGCGAGCATGGACTGGGATCGCAAATAGGTGGGATGGCAGGTGGAATTTTTTTCTTTTTTTATTGTCGCCGTTCTCAACACATGCTCTCTAACTAAACTGTTGGCAACCAGAAAGTGATTAGCAAAAACGTGATTCTGTAATTAAAGTTCACTGTGCCCACTCTGATGGAGAAATAAAGTTATTGATCATTGAAGTTAATTACGCTGAGGCTTTAGGATGATGTCTCGTATTAATAGAAAATGCAGTTTACTATAACAATTTTCATTATATGCTGAAAACGATAAAGTGTAAAGTTCCAGACAAAAGTTTACCCAAGCAATGCTAATATCAGCTCTTGTACAGCTGTTCAGAGTCTATTGCTCGGAACTTATTATCCCCAGATAACGAAACTGTCACGCTAGTAATGATAGAAGGTCTGTTTTGTGGCGACACGTGATAATACGACATACGCAAACTGAGAATAAATCACTGAAGTCGTTCTACAACTAACACTTTACCACAATGCGAACTAATTTTTACGTGTATACCGAGTTACGTAATATGGCATTCCTTGCAACTGCACAGACGCGACGCGGCTTCCGACACGGAGTGCGCGCTGATACAAATCTAGAAGACACTGGGGCCTGCTTCTAGCTTATAGGATAGGATGGGGCCCCTCCACGCACGCACCAACGTGGTGACCAAACCAAAAGTTCTACTGTCACCTCCGTATAACACGTTAGTTTTAGAATCAGGAGTCACAGGATGCAGGCTGTGATATTATCCATGCGTCTGGGTAAGATTACTCATTTACATGGTCCATCAGGAGATAGAAGTGGTCGAAAACGATCGAAGGGTAGCGGTTGTAAGGGCAGAGGCAAAAGAGTGCCAAGGCAAGCGCCAACGGAAAAAAACCTCTGCGACAGTAGGACGGGTAGTAAGGGCAGTAGCGGCTTGCTATCTGCGACAGCGCATGCAAGGTGTGGTTATGTTAGTGCGAGGTATCGTGCATCGTTACCGTTGTCGTTGCTGGCGCTCGTTCCAGGATCTGCTGCTGCTGCGTGCCTGAAACATTTCATTGTCGTCATATATTAGTGGGCGATCGGTCATAGATCAGCTCACAGTGTGGGGGGTGTGTGTGGCTGGTTTGCGTGCTGTGTGCTGTACGGTTTCCCTGCGATTGCCGGTATTTCGGCGGGTTAAGCATCTGGGGTTGCCAGTAGTAGCTGAGTTGCAGGGGCTCGCCAGTACTGTCATGTTAGCGTGCTATGGACCATAGATTTTCAGTTTCGTGCTAATAGTGTTTTTGGTCTATTATGTTTCCATCTATGGTTGTGGTCGTAGTTACCCAGAGAAAGGATAAACGGGTTACGCGAGTGTCTCGTGTTTCTGTATAGTCGTGTGGAGAGTTTTTCGAATACCTGCAAGATGGTATCTAGCCGATATTCCCGGTGAAGGTCCGCGGTGCGCGTGTAACGCGGAGCGTTGCTTATGATTCTGAGTACTTTGTTCTGTATGAACTGCAGACGGCGCACACGTGTGGGCGCAGCGTATCCCCAAACGGGAGCAGCATACGTCATCAGAGGTCTGATAAGTGTGGTGTACATGGACCTGGACACCCTCCTATTCAGTGTGCTACGCCTGTTAAGCATAGGGTAGAGTTGTTTGAGCCTCGCGTTTGCTTTGTTGGTCACGTGTTGGATGTGGTCCCCCCAGAGTAGTTTCCGGTCCAGCCAGACACCGAGGTATTTGACCTTCTCTCGGAAACGTATTGGGCGTGCGTGTAGTGTTATTTGATTGCAGTGTTGATGTTTGCGCAGTAGTTTCGGTCTTCTGGTGAACAGAACGGCTTCGCACTTGTCGACGTTTACTCTAACACGCCACTTCACCAACCAGGGCTCTGCCGTTCTGAGTGCGGTCTGTAGTAGTGAGTTAATGTTAGACGGCTTCCAATCTTGCGCTAGGACGGCAGTGTCATCCGCGTAGATTGCCATCGTCGTGTTATGTGTATCTGGGAGGTCGTTAATGTAGAGGTTAAACAGTAAGGGCCCTAGGATGCTTCCTTGGGGTACCCCTGCCTGTATACCATGTCGTGTTGATTGTTTGCCCTGCACGTCAGTGTTGAAACTCCTGTCCGTGAGATATGAGTGTATGAGACGTACGAGCCCGTCGGGGAACCCTGCGTCGTTTAGTTTGCGTATGAGGCCGTTGTGCCATAGACGATCGAAAGCCTTCTCGATGTCCAGGAACACCGCACCAGTTGCTTTGTTCATGTTGTATCCGTGTGTGATGTATTCGACGACGCGGAGGAGTTGTTGTGTTGTCGAGTGGTGATTCCTGAAGCCGAATTGCTCCGGCCTCAGAGTGTCATTTGTAATGCAGTGCCTAGTGAGTTGTTTTAGTATTACCTTCTCAACAATCTTGCTGAGCGCGCTCAGCAGGCTGATGGGTCGGTAATTTTGTGGGAGGGAGTGGTCTTTCCCCGGCTTCCTGAACATCAGGACCTTGGCCGTCTTCCAAAAGGCGGGGAAGTGTTGGTGTTTGAGTATGGCATTCGTGATGTGCGTGAGATATTCTATTGCTTTATCCGTGAACTCCTGGAGGACACGGCTTTGAATGCCATCGTGACCAGGGGCCTTCCTAGCAGTGGTATGCATGATGGCCCATTTCACTTCAGCTGTGCTAGCCTGGCGGATGTTGTTGCGCGCTGGTTGGGCCAGGATGCGAGTGACCTCCTGGTCTGTTGCAAGTGTGAACGCTGGATCTGACGGGTCCATGTTCGGTGTGAATGACGCTGCAAGTGTGAGGGCCATCAGTTCAGCTTTTTCTTCCGCAGAATATGCCGGTCCGTCGGGCCCTTGTAGTGTGGGTGTGTAGTGTTTCTCCCTGGTGAAGTGTCGGGCCATCTGCCACACGCCAGGTCGCGTGGTGTCTAGCCCTGCGAGTTTTTGGCCCCACTGTTGTGTTTTAAATGTTTGTATTTTGTCCCGGTTTATTCCCTGGAGCCTGTTAATGTGCCGTTTGAAGTGCTGGCGCCTGGTACGCTGCCAATACCTCCTGAGGCGGTTCCTCATTGAGATAAGGCCCAGGATCTCCTGGGGCAGGGCAGCACTGTATTGTTGTGGTGTGCGGATTGGTATGGTGCCGGCTATTGCGTCTTGGACGGTAGTAAGGGTTTCAACAGCATCATCTATGTGGGCTGTCTCATTAATTGCGTGGGTAGGTGGGATGTGACTGTCAAGCGTTTCCTTGAACAATGTCCAATTCGCGCGCTTGTAGTCGAGCATCCTGCGTTGAGCAATGTGCTGCAGTGTTTCTTCAATGTATAGCGTAACAGGTTGGTGATCTGAGGGCAGATCGTTTTCAACAGCAACGTTGAGTGTCGTTGTTATGCCCTTGATGAGGGCCATGTCTAATACGTCTGGCCTCTGTCCCCTCCGGTAGGGAATGTGCGTCGGTTCGGTCGGCGCTAGTGTAATGTAGTTTCGTCCTAGCGCGTGTTCGTATAGTTTTTTGCCGTTGGAGTTTCGTATACGTGAATTCCAGTCTGGGTGTTTCGCGTTAAGATCTCCAGCGGCTATTACGCGCGGTGACATGTTGATTATAGTGCTGATGTCGCGTGTCTCAATGTTCTTAGGACTGTTGTATACTGACACCAGTGTGGTATAGGCACCGTTGAACTTGACCCTGACGGCGGTTGCCTCTAATTTTTCAAGTTCAGGGAGCACTATGTTTGTGTGTTCAATGTCTTTGTGTATAATGATGGCCGTTCCACCGAAACCAGAGCCGTCCGGTCGGTCGGTACGATAGACGCAGTAGCTGGTAAAGTTTAGGTGGTTGTGCGGTTTGAGTTTAGTTTCGCTCAGTAGTGCGATAAGGATGCCCTTACGCTCCATGAACGCGGCAAGTTCCGCCCTTTTGTTGTTGATCCCGTCTGCATTCCAGAACAGGATCTGTGATAGTGTCTGGTCGTTTTCGAAGGGGGCCGGGTGTGGCGTATTATCCATGTAGGGATGTGAACAGTGTGGTGAGAGCTGTTTTTATGGCAGTCGAGTACTGCCCGGGTTGGGCATTCAAGAGCTGTGTGATCAGTGTGGTGACGACCGAGAGGATCCTGAGAAGGATCTCTTTGGTCGTATGCTGGGGGAATAGTGTTTCCAATATTCCACCTTGTGTTGTGTTTGTGTTGTGCATGTCGGCCTGTGGCTCGTTTGTGGTGTTAGCGGCCGCTGGTGCGGGTGTTGGCGTTGTGTGTGGGCTGGCGCTTGTGTTGCTGCTGTGTGCTGCAGTCTGTGGTGCCTGTGTTACAGTTGTGGTGACGGGTGGAGTAGTGTGTGTGCTGGTGTCGCTGGCTTGCTGACTGTGTGCATGCGTTTCAGTGTTCTGTTGTTGCGGAGTGGTTTGTTGTGGCGATCTTGTGTACCCGTTCCTGTTCCCTCGAGGTCGCCTACGCCTTCTCTGGGTTTTCGGTTCTGGGGGTCCTTGTGTGGGTGCGTCTTCCTGTGCGGTCTGCGTGGTTTCGCATGCCGTGGCCTCAGGGAGTGGGGTCGTGTTGTTTTGGGGAGCTGGTGTTGGAACCGGTGTGGTTGACGTGTTTTCTGTTGGCTGAGACGGTCGTATTGTTGTCGCAGCGGTTGTGTTTTGCGCGTGTGATGGGCGCGGAGGTTCCGCCGCCCGCACCGCTCCTCCAGGGCTCGTAGCCATGGCGAACGTTACACCGTTCCTGACAGGGTTTGGTGCGGGCCTTGGACGTGGTATGGCGCTGAGTCCTCTAGCTTGTTGTATTTTACGCCTCTGCGCCTCTCTGTATACGTCGCAGCCCCTGTAGTTGGCCGCATGGCCTTGACCACAGTTGGCGCAACGGCGTACGTTTCGCTGTGCTTGTGTGCAAGCGTTGGATGCGTGTTTGCCAGCGCATCCGCGGCAACGGGGTGCCAGGCGACAGCGAAGGGCCGAATGACCGAATCGCTGGCAGTTGTTGCATTGTTGGGGGACGAGTGGTGGTTCATATAACTCTACCCTTACGTCCATCCGCAGAAGGCTTTTTATCTGCAGAAGGCCGCGGGAGGCGGCCGTATCGGCCATCTCGACCAGGTAGTGTGGTAGGCGGGTGTGTGTGCGGAAGCCCGTCATCCGGTTAGCACTTCGGCAGTCGTAACCAAGGAAGTTGAGCGCCGCTTGAACTGTTTTGTTCGGTGTGCTGGGGTCCACTCCCTTCACCACGTACTGCTGTGTCCGCTCTTCAGCCGTTCTGTACGTGTAGTGCTCGATCCCCTGTTCTTTGAGGAAGAACAGGAGATCTTTGTATTCTGCGTTAGTAGCCACGTACAGTGAGGCCCTATCCCCAGAGTATTTAGTGTGGAGCGTGCAAGGTGTGTGCCTCGCTTCGAATGTAGTGTTGAGGACGCTAAGGTCCCCATAGTTCTGTATCACGACTGGGGGAAAACCAGTCTTTTGTTGTGCGGGCATAGCTGCGGTTTGTGTACTTGTGTTATTACTGACCGCAGGTCGGTTCGTGTTGGTTTCAGTGTTTGTGTTCCTAGCCGGAAGTGTCTGTTTTGGTGTAGGCAGCAACGCCTTTCGGCTGCCTAGCGAGTTTGGTTGCTCGCTTGTGCCTGTTGTGTTTCTGCGTCTGTGTGGTGGGCCCTCCACCTGCCAGGGCCCGGTGTAGTGCTGTTCTGTGTCCTCGTCCGCCGCCGCTGATTCCGCCACTGGAGTCAGCAGCGACAGCGGGACGGTCGTGCAGGAGTCACCAGTAGCAGGCGAGTGCAGCGTGATGTGCAATGTAGTCCGTTTCGGCGTGTCGTTTGCGCCGCAAAGGTCGGTTATCAGCCGACGTTGGTCCAGCAGTTCCTGCGCTTGCGCAGCGATCTGCCGATCCTTGTCGGCCAATACCTCCCCCACGGCTGCAAGTGGGACGCTGGCGTCGACGGGGACAGTCGACCCGAGCGCCTCTTTCGCTGCAGCCTTGCTGCGGGTTATGGCGGGAGAAGCACTGGCGGAATCTGCCATCCTGGTGTTCTGGGAGGGAGGAGAAAGGGGAACGACAATTTTGCTCTTTCTGAAAAGAAAAAGCCCTAACTGTGTGACCCTACGGAAGTGGGGGGAGTGCCCTACGGTCTAGCGTGCGCCGTTAGTGCAGTGGCGCGGCACCTAAAGGAGGTGCGGAAGGAGAGAAGCGGCCTACAGTACGCGGGGTGATCCGACGTGAACGGGCCCCTGGCACTGATTAACCCTACAAAGAACGAGATAGCCTCGCTGGGGAGTTTGTAACAAACGTTACGGGGTTGCTGTGAGTCTAGGACTCTTCACGACAATTCTGCTTTCCGCAACTACGCGGTTTCTAGACGAAAGGGAGCAAGCTCAACCCTCCGCCGATCCACCGGGCGCTACTGTCGCGCTTCGGAAGAAGACTCTCTGTAGAGCAGAGCGGTCAGCGAGGCCTAAGCCCCAATAGCTACCGATGCACCGGCCATCACCGGCTAAGAGCTCCTTCCGCCACGACGGCCAGGGCGCGTCTTCTTGCTTCTAGCTCGCAGTGCTCTTATTTATATAGCCGCGGTGCAAACCGCCGAAAGTGCAGCCAATAAAATTTCGCTCCCTGACTAACCGCTGGGGCTAGTAGAGCACCACTTCAAGTTACTAAATAATTGTTTCATTCGCCGAAGGCCGATGGAGCTCTCAATTTAATTGTGCAATCAGCACACAGGTAAGTATCTAGAACAAAACTCTGATGTGGCTAGGTTAAATACTTTTGGCGAGAGAAAAATTTTAGTTATACTACATGCAATAGATGAGCTCTGAACTTGTCCTTTGGAGAGACCTACAGCTATAGTGTTATAGCTACCTTTAGGAAACTTCTCACATATTTGTTATTATAGCATATCTCCATTCTACCTAAATCTATACATCCTAGCTCTATCTGACCACTTAATCTATCTTGCCTCCGTACTTTTAGGACACAAAAACAGAAAATCATGAATTTCAACCAAAATATTGCTTTGTGAGATCCAGCATGCTGTTTCCATTAAATTACAACGAAAAAGGAATTCGAATATAAATTTTGAAGTTTCTAGCTCCTTCCTGTTGCGCCGATCATTTTTACGTAAAATGTCCAAATTTCGAAAACTGTTAAAGTTACTAAACCGAAACTTAACACATTATCATTTTAGTATCACTCCTTACACACTATTAACTTTTCAGATTATTTACTTTACGTTTAAGGTATTGCGCAACATTCATGAGATCATAGCTAGCGGACTAGGCTGGTACACAATGGATAGCATATGAATTCTATATGGCGTGAGTAGGCTGCTTGCCTACACTAGGTGGGAAAGTTAATCGACTGGGGAATTTGCTGAGACAGTCCACGCAATTGTGAGAAAACACTGTGTCCAGGTGGTTCAGTTGTTAATGCAACTGCCTAGTGAACAGGAGGTCCTGGGTTCAAGTCCCAGTATGGTGCACATTTTTCACTCATCACTGTTGATTCCACACAAAGTCCTGATGCAGCTGATATCATTACTTCTGTTATGTTCCTTTCCTTTTTCCTTTCCTATCCATTCCTTTCTTATTTCCTTTCCTTTTCTGTCCATTTTCCTTTCCATTTTCGTTTGCTTTCCTTTCTCCCCCCATGCTTCAATTTACTACTACGTATCACATCTCCAAATCTCATGTGGTGTCTGTTCTTTTCGATATGTCCAACATCCGCATTCATATAATATTAATAGACTCGAGCAGCACATTGATTGCTGCCACTAAACACAGTAATTCTGTTTCCATTTCACCATACTGTGGCACTGGTAACACTGGTTGAGATTGCTTGAAAAATCAGTCATGCGTGGTGAGGCAAGCAATCGATGGCAGCGACATTGCATGTGACGGCTCACTGCAAATTGTCGCTCATATGTGGGGCCCTTTACAAGTGCCAATTGTATGCAGTCCATCAAACTGTCTGGGCTTTGCATGCAATCAGTGACCAATTGCTGTGATTTGTCCACACACATGCAATCTCCAAAACAATTGGTTGCCCTTGCGACGGATCATTGCGACCTGTAACTTGTGTGTGGGACCTGTAACATGTGGACAGTTATGTTGTATTTCATTGGTCATGCACTATCTTGTATCTTGAAAGAGAAAGTCTTTTATCATGCAACATGTGATACTTGCAAGTGCACTGAGTTTCTTTAATCTCTTAATAATTTTATCTGTCATGAAAATAGAAATTGGTCTTGGTCCACAACAGCTTCTATTTCCAAATGTGTTTAACTTGTAATTAGGTTTTGACCATACTTCTCCTTAATTTAATTTCACTTAAGGGTTATATGTGTCTAGTAGCGTAATAATGAAATATGCAGACAATTAAATACAATAATGACAATATTTTCTCAATTGCAACACTTTTAAATTTCAATAGAACATTTATTGCTACGTACATGACAATGTTGAGCTTGCAACATGTTTTCACAATTGGAAAAACCTTAATTTTCCAGAGAAATTTTTGTAACCCCAAAAAAAGACAGCAGCACATAAAAATGACTTATCTTAAAGGGAGGCAAAAGTCTGAATATTACCAATGTACAACACTATTCCCTACTACACATTCAGGTTGGAGCAACAGAGGTGCAAATTTTTATTCAATTCGATTAGAGGACAAGATAGTTTAGTAATGTAAGTACTATACATCAACTCTTTTTAATCATGCAAATAGTGTGATGTTCTGCGCAATTTGGCATGGCAGTTTTGAAGGTTATATTGTGGGGATGCAATATAATTCTGTTCGATTTGTGTCCATGGATTGGCAGAATGAACATTCAACTCTTAACTGAATTAACTGATGAGTTACTGATGGTTGAACTGGAAGCAGAGTGTGAAAGACAGACAATAAAGGCAGTCACACATCCTTAAAACTGTGAACAGCACTTACCTTCAAAACAGTTTTAGCAGTGAAAATGAGAATCTCCATTCTGATGAGAGCAGAAATATTCATGAATCTCAAATCCAATGTGTCATGAGGAATATGTATTACATTAGCAAATACAGATTACTACTGGGAAAGTGCCACTCCAGCAACAACTGAATTTGCCAGACAGTATTGTTGGTGATGAACTGTGTGCATTAACCATCTTCATCATATTATTATTACTATTTGTGAAAACCCCATTAGGATTACACAAAGTACTTAAAGGTGGGCATTAGCTTTCCTTTGTGTCCACAGCTTTTACATATCTTATCTTCCAGTGGGCTTCCTTTCTCTCTTTGTACCATGTTGTTCAATTCTTCTTCTTTGGTTTTTCCTCTTGGTCAGCTTGCCATTTGTGACTTTTGGACCTGAAGATTTCATGGTTTTTGGAAATCTCCTGGAGTAATTCTTGCCAGTTTACGATCAGTTTTGATCTTGGTGAAATGTTGCATCATCCTTGTTTTGACTTTGCTCCTACTGTCAAAAAAAATTATTACTTGTTTTGTAAGGCTCTTAGGGTCATCTTTTAATGTGTCCATAGAATCTTAACCTGATTTTCCTAATGTCATGACGGCTTTATTAATAAACTGCCACATTTTATTTTAATTTTTATTTTATTCTTTTTTAAATTTTATTTTACACATCTAGTTCCATAGGACCAAACTGAGGAGCAAATTTCCAAGGTCATGTAATGTGTCAGTATATGAAATTCCAACATAAAAGTAATAACAGATAAAATAAAGTGTTTATGAACCCAAAAAAGGCAAGCCAGAAGTTTATGCAAACACAGTCAGCAGTATAACGCAGGAATCAGCTTAATTTTTCAAAGGAACTCCTTGACAGAATAGAAGGAGTGACCCATGAGGAAACTCTTCAGTTTCAGCTTGAAAGCCGCAGATTACTGATAAGATGTTTGAATTGTTGTGGTAGCTTATTGAAAATGGAGCATCACTATAATGCACACCTTTCTGCACAGGAGTCAAGGAAGTGCGATAAGGATGTTAAAGAGTGCCAATCCAGCAAAGAGTGCCAATCTGGCAACACTGTAATCACATGTATGGTCAGTGTCTCTGGCAGCACACATTACTCCTGCTGTACAGTTGGTGCAGTGGCTAGAGTTTTGGGTTAGCATACAGTAGGTCAAGGGTTCGTTCCTGGGTTGGGGCGGATCTTACGAGTTTCGAGATGATGAATATGATAGCACAGCACAACAACACAATATCTACTTGTTATTTACACATTTACACTACATGTAATATGAGCGGTCAGATGTCGCACATTAGCAACCAGTGACAATAATAATGTCCATATTAATGACCGTATGACCTTCACAACAGAATACGGTGTCCTCAGAACAACTAATGCTCAAAGCGACCTCCCTGCACGTCCAAACATTGCACAACCCACTAGATCACACAGCTTTGGACCCTTCGTAGCTAAACTGCATCCACAGTAACAAGAGGAGCATGAACACACGCTACCAATTCTTCCATATTCGTCAGTGGAGGAGAGTACACACGCTCCTCCAGAACAGCTTCCTCAGTAGCTGGAGTATGGCGAGTCTGTGGACAACTTACGACCTCTGTTCCATGATGGTCAAAGGAGAGAACCTGATTCCCAAGGTACAGCTTCAGACGACAAAATACATTTTTATCTGGGTGACGTTGACGAGGATATCTAGCAGCATATTCACAAGCAGCAACACCAGCTCGGCTATCAGATGCACCAAGCATCAGAAGCATATCTACAAATTCACTGTTTGTGTATGCCATAATCTGTCACACTGGTTTTTGAGGTTTACAATGAGAAAATTCAATACCGATACATGTGCGCATGTACATTGGAGTCTGTCACAAGTGCATTACTCCACTCGCAACTAGTCCCTGTCTGGTGGACAGCGCATACAGTATAAACACGCCATCAGTCCTGTGCACACTTCCATCAAATGCGCATTATCCCTCTGACAGATATTGGTCTGCATGATTCATCCCAACACCATTAATTGTGAAATGTTTGGTTTTGAAATACACCGTTTCCCTAACAGTAATAAACATGAAGTTTCCACAACCCCATTGATAGAATAATAATAATAATAATAATAATAATAATAATAATAATAATAATAATAATAATAATAATAATAATAATAACAATAATAATAATGCATTGAGATACATACTAAACAGCATGCAGTTACCAGACTCAATGGTGAGAGGCATAATTAGTGGGATAGTGGTGATAACACATACAAATATTAACCGAGTTTGGACATTATTCACAAATCACATTGCTTGTCCTGCTGGTAACGTAAAGCCCTAAAAAATGTAATGGACCTGAACGAGGCAAGAATAATAGTTGATACTAATCTATGGGACCTGTGGAGGAGTGTACAAAGAAAACAGGTTTTTCATCTAGTACATGAATTGGTGTGAATAAATTCACGCCCATGATGAGGAAAGGGCTTCATTCAAAGCTGACCAATCTTTTATTTTTACGACTGTAGTATGTAACTGCAAATGTTTTTTAGAGGACCAGCTGCAATCGCTGTTGACAATTGAGACGCCAGATACTGTACCATATGGACGATATTTACCAAATAAAAAACATATACCTCAACACAGAACTGAACCATTAACCTCCTACATGCTAATCCACAACTCTAACCACTACACCAACTGTACAGCGCAAGTAACATGTGATGACAGAGGTAGTTACCATAACTGCGGTTACAGTGCTTCCCGATTTCCATTCTTTAACATCCTTTTTCTGCCGGATGTACTTGTTTTGCATCATCTCAGTTCCGAGAGTTCTGGAACTTGTACAGAAATTTGGAATAGAGATCAACATAAACATCATTTCCACCCTTTTTATTTCTCATGAAAACCACACATTGCATGTTGTACCACCATACAGTGAGACCCTCAGAGGTGGTGGACCAGATTGCTGTACACACCTGTACCTCTAATACAAAGTAGCACGTCCTCTTGCATTGATGCATGCCTGTATTCATCATAGCATACTATCCACTGATTCATCAAGGCACTGTTGGTCCAGATTGTCCCACTCCTCAAAGGAGATTCTGCATAGATCCCTCTGAGGGGTTGGTGGGTCACGTTTTCCATGAGCAGCCCTTTTCAATCTATCCCAGGCATGTTCGATTGGGTTCATGTCTGGAGAACATGCTGGTCATGTATTGTACAGCTGTCATGGCGCCTTCTGTGACCACCAGCAGCGTACATCGGCCCCCACATAATGCCACCCCAAAACAGCAGGGAACCTCTACCTTGCTGCATTAGTTGGACAGTGTGTCCAAGGGGTTCAGCCTGACCGGGTTGCCTCCAGACACTGTCTGGTTGAAGGCATATGCGACACTCATCAGTGAAGAGAATGAGATGCCAATCCTGAGCAGTCCATTCGGCATGTTGTTAGGCCCATCTGTACCGTGCTGCATGGTGTCATGGTTGCAAAGATGGACCTCGCCATGGTCATCGGGAGTAAAGTTGCGCATCTTGCAGGCTATTGTGCACAGTTTGAGTCATAACACAACATCTTGTGGCTGCACAGAAAGCATTATTCAACATGGTGGAGTTGCCGTCAGGTTTCCTCCGAACCATAATCTGTAGGTAGCGGTCATCCACTGCAGTAGTAGCCCTTGGGCGACCTGAGTGTGGCACATCATCGACAGTTGCTGTCTCTCTGTATCTCCTCCATGTCCGAACAACATTGCTTTGGTTCACTCAGAGACACCTGGACACTTCCCTTGTTGAAAGCACTTCCTGGCACAAAGTAACTATGTGGACATGATCGAACTGTGGTATTGACCATCTAGGCATGGTTAAACTACACACAACACGAGCCGTGTACCACCTTCATGGTGGAATGACTGGAACTGATCAGCTGCCGGACCCCCTCTGTGCTCATGCTCATGCGTGGTTGTTTACATCTATGGGTGGGTTTAGTTACATTTCTGAACAGTCAAAGGCACTGTGTGTGTGATACAATATCCACAGTCAATGTTTATCATAAGGAGTTCTGGAAACTGTGGTGATGCAAAACATTTTTGATGTGTGTATATAGGCCAATGTCAGAATATCCAGAATAACGAACAGGGCTTGACAAGAGGTTCACAAACTTACACCACTTATTGCCCTAATTGCCCATTTCTGAGTCAAAAATTTCCTTTGAAAATGGGAAGAGTTACCCCAAAATGTAATACCATACATTATAAGCGAATGAAAATAAGCAAAGTAGACTACTTTTCATGTCAAACTGTCCCTTACTTGAGACATAGTTCAAATAGTAAAAATGTCAGCATTAAGTCTTTCAAAAAGATCCTGAATGTGGGCTTTCCACAACTTTTTATTATCTATCTGAACACGTTGAAATTTAAACTGTTCAGTTTCACTAATCATATGCCTATTCTGTAAAATCAAAACTTCAGATTTTGTTGAATTGTGTGTTAAAAACTACAAAAAAACTTAGTCTTACTTTGATTTAGCATTGGTTTATTTTCCACAAGCCATGAACTTATGCCTTGAACTGCACTAATTGAAACAATGCCAACGTTGCACATTATAATGTTACTGTTGACTGGACATATTTCCCATTTGTAACTTTCAGCGCATTCATTTTCATGTTGTTGTTGTTGTTGTTGTTGTTGTTGTTGTTGCTGTCTTCAGTCCTGAGACTGGTTTGATGCAGCTCTCCATGCTACTCTATCCTGTGCAAGCTGCTTCATCTCCCAGTACTTACTTCAACCCACATCCTTCTGAATCTGCTTAGTGTATTCATCTCTTGGTCTCCATCTATGATTTTTACCCTCCACACTGCCCTCCAATGCTAAATTTGTGATCCCTTCATGCCTCAGAACATGTCCTACTAACCGGTCCCTTCTTCTTGTCAAGTTGTGCCACAAACTCCTCTTCTCTCCAATTCTATTCAAAACCTTCTCATTAGTTATGTGATCTACCCATCTAATCTTCAACATTCTTCTGTAGCACCACATTTCAAAAGCTTCTATTCTCTTCATGTCACTTCCATACATGGCAACACTCCATACAAATACTTACAGAAATGACTTCCTGACACTTAAATCTATACTCAATGTTAACAAATTCCTCTTCTTCAGAAACGCTTTCCTTGCCATTGCCAGTCTACATTTTATATCCTCTCTACTTCGACCATCATCAGTTATTTTTGCTCCCCAAATAGCAAAACTTCTTTACTACTTTAAGTGTCTCATTTTCTAATCTAATTCCCTCAGCATCACCTGACTTAATTCGACTACACTCCATTCTCCTTGTTTTGCTTTTGTTGATGTTCATCTTATATCCTCCTTTCAAGACACTATCCATTCCGTTCAACTGCTCTTCCAATTCCTTTGCTGTCTCTGACAGAATTACAATGTCATCGGCGAAGCTCAATATTTTTATTTCTTCTCCATGGATTTTAATACCTACTCTGAATTTTTATTTTGTTTCCTTTACTGCTTGCTCAATATACTGATTGAATAACATTGGCGAACAGGCTACAACCCTGTCTCACTCCCTTCCCAACCACTGCTTCCCTTTTATGCCCCTTGACTCTTATAACTGCCATCTGGTTTCTGTACAAATAGTAAATAGCCTTTCGCTCCCTGTATTTTACTTCTCCCATCTTGAGAATTTGAAAGAGAGTATTCCAGTCAACATTGTCGAAAGCTTTCTCTAAGTCTACAAATGCTAGAAATGTAGGTTTGCCTTCCCTTAATCTATTTTCTAAGATAAGTCATAGGGTCAGTATTGCCTCGCATGTTCCAACATTTCTGCGGAATCCAAACTGATTTTCCCCGAGGTCGGCTTCTACCAGTTTTTCCATTCATCTGTAAAGAATTCGCATTAGTATTTTGCAGCTGTGACTTATTAAACTGATAGTTCAGTAATTTTCACATCTGTCAACACCTGCTTTCTTTGGGATTCTAATTATTATATTCTTCTTGAAGTCTGAGGGTATTTCGCCTTTCTCATACATCTTGCTTACCAGATTGTAGAGTATTGTCAGGACTGGCTCTCCCAAGGCCGTCAGTAGTTCTAATGGAATGTTGTCTACTCCCGGGGCCTTGTTTCGACTCAGGTCTTTCAGTGCTCTGTCAAACTCTTCACGCAGTATCATATCTCCCATTTTATCTTCATCTACATCCTCTTCCATTTCCATAATATTATCCTCAAGCACATCGCCCTTGTATAGACCCTCTATATACTCCTTCCACGTTTCTGCTTTCCCTTCTTTGCTTAGAACTGGGTTTCCATCTGAGCTCTTGATACTCATACAAGTGGTTCTCTTTTCTCCAAAGGTCTCTCTAATTTTCCTGTAGGCAGTATCTATCTTACACGTAGTGAGATAATCTTCTACATCCTTACATTTGTCCTCTAGCCATCCCTGCTTAGCCATTTTGCACTTCCTGTCGATCTCATTTTTGAGACGTTTGTATTCCTTTTTGCCTGCTTGATTTACTGCATTTTTATATTTTCTCCTTTCATCATTCAATATTTGTTCTGTTACCCAAAGATTTCTACTAGCCCTCGTCTTTTTACCAACTTGATCCTCTGCTGCCTTCACTACTTCATCCCTCAGAGCTACCCATTCATCTTCTACTGTATTTCTTTCCCCCATTCCTGTCAATTGTTCCCTTATGCTCTCCATGAAACTCTGTACAACCTCTGGTTTAGTCAGTTTATGCAGGTCCCATCTCCTTAAATTCCCACCTTTTTGCAGTTTTTTCAGTTTTAATCTACAGTTCATTACCAACAGATTGTGGTCAGAGTCCTCATCTGCCCCTGGAAATGTCTTACAATTTAAAATCTGGTTCGTAAATCTCTGTCTTACCATTATATAATCTATCTGGTACCTCCTAGTATCTCCAGGACTCTTCCATGTATACAACCTTCTTTTATGATTCTTGAACCAAGTGTTAGCTATGATTAAGTTATGCTCTGTGCAAAATTCTACCACACAGTTTCCTATTTCATTTCTCTCCTCCAATCCATATTCACCCACTGTGTTTCCTTCTCTCCCTTTTCCTACTATCAAATTCCAGTCACCCATGACTATTAAATTTTTGTCTCCCTTCACTATCTGAATAATTTCTTTTATTTCATCACACATTTCTTCAATTTCTTCATCATATGCAGAGCTAGTCGGCATATAAACTTGTACTACTGTAGTAGGTGTGGGCTTTGTATCTATCTTGGCCACAATAATGCGTTCACTATGCTGTTTGTAGTAGCTTACCCGCATTCCTATTTACCTTTTCATTATTAAACCTACTCCTACTCCTGCATTACCCCTATTTGATTTTGTGTTTATAACCCTGTAGTCACCTGACCAATATGGCATATAATCTTCTTTAGCTGGTGAGTATACGTACACCTTACAGAAAAGGAAGCCCCTGTGTCAACTAGTGCCCAGACACGTTGGTTGTTGATAATGTTAATGATATTTACTGACATCTTGGTGACTTTTGTCCATGGACTATTTTCATGTGTTGCAGCCTCACTACCATAGATTTACACACTGTTTAGTTTTCCTGAATTCAGTGGCTATTTCATATGGTTGCTTTCAAACATTTGGATAGATAACTAATTTATGTATTATTTTTGTGACGTAAATTTTATACGTTGAATTGGAGAAAATCTCCAATACAGCTGGGAATCAAATCCAGAGCCCAATGTATTGTAGGTAAACACGTTACCAGTTAGCTAAGCAGGCGGACTTGCCTTGCAGTAATCAACCAGATGGAAGTACACTAAACAGTTCACTTAGCTCAGACCTTAATGAAAGTCACCTGCCAGACCAATCACTCAGTCTAATGACAATGACAGTCCAAGCTCCCTACCAACCACAATACAATTCAGTCAAAATATGCTTTAACTTGAGTTACAAAAATTACTTGGAAGTTTTTAAGACATTGACATTACCAAGTTTCCACAGATGCTGATACAAGTATTTACACGAAAATATTGGACATAGCTATTGCATGACTGAACATCATAAGGAGACTCGATATAGGTGTTAATGTTTGTTAGCTCAATCAGGACGGGATGCAGACTGCCAATGTTGAGTGACATCTGCCTATTTAAAGACTGGAATGAGAACAAATTGTTATGTTAGAAGCTACACAATCATTTTAAAAATGGCTAGGTTAGATTTTGCTAGTCAGTATGGATTGTAGGTATTGATAGAAAATGTGTTAGTGAAAAATTTGGTGGTTTACAGTCTGGAGGTCACACTACCACTTTTATTTCTGACAATTGTGCTAATGTGCAAACTATAAGTAATTACTTATTTACATAAAAAAATGTGAAGCTAAGTGTTTGATAACCTAAAAATAACAAAATTGTATTGTTATAGATCCCACTGACGATGCCTTTGGGCAAGAAAAACACGAAACACATCTTGGAAAAATAAATGAAGTTGGAGCAAGGAAAGGCACTTTTATTTACAAAATTTCTGTGCTTGCTCTGGAGGACGGCCATGCAAACAAACACTCTCTCTCTCTCTCTCTCTCTCTCTCTCTCTCTCTCTCTCTCTCTCTCTCTCTCTCTCACTCGCTCAACCCCGCCCCCACTGCACTCCAACCTGACAAGGGTCCCAGACTCTTGAGTAACAATCAAGAATCTTATAGGTACTGCTGAAATCACCTTTACGTCTTTTAATTTCATTCCATTAACAATGACATGTCAATTTCTGCATGCTATGAGGTCTTGTAGTCTGCACAAATCTGGTCTGATATTCAGCAAACTTGTATTTTTTCCCCTGAACAACAATATGGAACTGTAATAAATGCTTTTAGATACATGGCATTGGCTTGGACAGCATTGTTTAGTGCACTCTTGCTCTCATGGATGAAGAGAATGTACTAAATTCCATAAGATCTCTGTGTATGGAATCTATGTTCATTTGTATAGAAGGGATTTTTGTTCTCCAGAACGATCTTGATGTGTTAGTATGAAACATGTTTCCATAATTTTCAACAGATTGACATCAGTGATATACACATATAATTATGTGCATATGTCCAAAACAGACATCAAGTACCTACACTTTTTTTCTAATTGCTTATAACCATTTTTTGCTTCAGCAACCTATGATGAACTGCCGTCAGAATGGAACCAAGTTCTTTTGCATGACCTGTGTAAAATCTCACAGGTATCTCATCCAGTCTAGATGCCTTTTTCACTGCTGAATGATTTTAGTTGATTTTCTATACCAAAATTACTAATCTCAATACCTGCCATGTTGGGATTTGTGCAATGATTGAAAGTAGGCACTGTACTATGACCTTCCACAGTGAAACTATTCCAGAAGACCAAGATCAGTTTCAGCATTCTGTCAGTCAGCATCCATTTTGGTGTCAGTACGGTTGCTCACTCAGTGAATGAATAGATGATTTCAGTCTGCTTGCTGATATTATGTAAGACCAAAATTTCTTTGGATTTTTTGTTGTAATAGGGAAAATTTTACTTTCATCAAATTCAATGAACACCTCTCTCGTTGCATTACTTATATTCATTTTAGTTTTGTTCAGCTTCACTTACATCTGAGATGCTCACTTTGTTTCAATAGCAACACAGGTCTAAGGCATACTTTACAATGCTTTTAAATGTTAGCCATTTGTAATCCACATGTTCTTCCCTAGAGCTGAATATTTGATTTCCTGTCACTCTTGCTAGGCAAAAATATTTTCCTACCTTTCTTAACATTTCTTGTAATGCCTGTAGCCAATGGTGCTGAAACTAGCACACATTACCAATGCCCTCCTCTACATTAAATTTTTCAAAAAGTTCAAGTCTGTTAGTTACTAGGTGGTTCTAAGGCATTGCCCTCATGACACAGATCTCTATCTGCCCAAAATATTTTACAGAAAAAAATGTTCAGAACAATCTCACACATATCTCTGTTTGTTGCACCAGTTTTAATTGCATAATTCTCCCATTCTATATAAGGCAATTTCACGTCTCCCCTTATTACTACAGCAAGGTCTGGAAACTTGCTGGCAATATTCTCCAAATTTTATCTGAAACACTCTGTAACAATTCCTGAGGCAGGTGGTTTATAAAACTATCCGATTACAATGTTTGATCTACCTTCCACACTTACTGTCAACCAGATTATTTCACATTCAAAATCTGTAACAACCTCACTACATCCAACAGAGTTCTTTATAGCAATACATTCGTTGCCGTTATTAGTTCCTAGTGTATCCTTGTGACATATATTTCAATCCACATTTAGGATTTATCTGCTGTTCACTGCTGTTTCCAGACAGCTTTTTGTCCTACATACTATGTGGGAATTATTGCTTTAAAATAGCAAGACTAATTCTGGGACTTTACCACTACTGTTCCTACAGCATACTGATACCACATTAACATTTTCTTGTACTGATCTGCTAGGATAAACATTCTCATCCAAGAGTAGTATGGCTCTGATTGCATAAGGTAAATCATCATTAACCCTATGGAGAGGTTTCTCTAACCTAGAAAACCTCAATTTTACAACACACATACTCTGCTACCCAAGTAGCTGCTTCCTTTGTGTCATATGCCTTACCGTATAATCCTTCACCTGACAGCAGTGCTTGATATATCTATAAGTGACATCTTAGCAATAATATCTAAACCTCTTGTTTAGGCCTTTCATTCAACTCCAAAACAGTGTCATGATTAATTCTGTGTATGATGCTGTAGTGAGCTGTGCTTCCACCCAAGTGCAAGGTTAGATGTATTCGCCATTTCAACCAACCATTTAAAGCAGGGACAGCCAAGAATTTGGCATGTGAGCCATATGTAGGGACAAGTGCCATAGCCCTCTCAGCTGACTGCATGTGGCTGTCGGCAGTCCTCCTGGTCTCAGATGACAGCTCACACCCTCACAGTAAACATTCCTAGCACACACTGATATTTTCCAACCCCTCTTATATTTCCTCGAGGGGCACCATTACCGACCTAACAATTGAGCTCCTGATAACCAACATATCTGCCCTCTCTGCATGTTTGGACTTGACAGGAAAGCCATCAACTGGCCCAACAGACCAGGAATCACGTGCTGGTTCAGAGTGTTAGCAAGTTAGGGCAGCAGCTTGTGCCTGTTGCTAAGTGCAAGCGGACAGCTACGCAGTCAGTTCTCACCCACACACATACAAATCCATCGCTATCCATCACTTGCCCTCGAGGGGAGGCAAAACTGGTAAAGCTGCAGATGTGTCATATCTGTTGCTGTGAATTTTTGTTATAATTTCTCTGTAATAGTTGAAAAATGCTTGTTCACAAAGTTTGGTAGCAGATGTGTACCATTTATTACTTTAATCCCATTCCTTGTGTGTGTTGTTACACTTTTCTTTGTATCTCTCTGTTTTGTGACATGCTTAGCATTGAGGTGACTTTTTTTTTTTACAGCATGTGAATTTTTATGTACCTGTGGTAACAATTTAAGAACTCTGAGTCATTGACTCTCCTTCATGAAACTGATGTACTTAAGTATCAGGGAGGATGTCATAATACTCGCTGTTAGCCATTTGTTATTGTTAGGCATAACTACTGAAATGGGTACTCTTGGTAACATGTTTTCAAAAATCAGTTTAAATTTTCTTCAAATCTTACAGAATTTCATATTTATATTGGTTTCACAATATAGTTCATCCCACCTTCGGTTTGCTAGTCCTCTTGAAAAATCTAGCATTTCCATTTCAATAAGCTTTTTGTAGCTCTGTTGTGCAGAGATTTTTTAATTTTTTACCAGATTTTACTGCTATTGTTTGGCAGAAACAATCTTTAACAGCTAAATCACAGCTGTTATTATAGATACCCTCCTTGCACTGTTGACCAACAGATACATGCTGAATTCTAAAGGACGTTTATGAGGGTGCAACTCTTTTCATTTGTGACATTTGTGTGTGTTTTTGTCTTCACGCAAAATTATGTTATTTTTTGTTGCTGAGATTTCAGCTATAACCTCTGTTAATTTATTAAAAATGATGTCCACATTACTGCTAGGTGATGGATACACCCAAAAATGCTTAATTTGTTGAACATTATTTCTTCTTGACATCAAATCCTGTTCATTCAGTAACTGTTTCTGAGTGTATTCTTAGATGGCTTAAAGGATTTCATTTAAGTAACAAAACTGGTGTTCTTTTGTAGCTACATCTATTCTCCACAAGCCACCTTATGGTTTGTGGTAGAGGGTACTACATGTACCAGTGTCACGTTCTTCTTTTCCTGTTCCAGTCACATATGGTTTGTGGGAAGATTAAATGCTGTTAAGCCTCCATTCAGGCTTTATAATTTGATCTTGATGGCCTTTTCACAAGATATATGTACGAGAAAGTAATATATTGGTTGATTCTTCTAGGAATGTACTCTCCCAGAACTTTAACAGCTAACCACACTGATACACAGAACACTCCTTTTGTACTGTCCACCACTGGAGATGGCTGAGCATCTCTGTGACACTTTCATGCTTACTAAATTAATATGTATCGAAAAGTGCTGTTCTTCTTTGGATGTCCTCTATTTGTATGTCGTGGCAAAGGCATTCGGTGTCTACCAAATCCTTTTCCCCAAAGGTCACAAGTCTGCAAATTTAGCAGATGAGTGTCTATCATTTGCAAGAGAAGAAGGAAGTTGCGGCTTAGCGAGTTGTTATTCTTTTCAAAATAGCTGTCTGCTGCTCCATGCCTCTGACATTTGATGAGTAGTGATTTATTACATGATGGATATTCGATTGGGTTCTGTATGTTTGTATTTTTAGTCATGTTCTATCAAAAGAGCCATATGAAATAACATAATGGCTGACATCTGACAAAATCTAAATTGGACTGAGCACATACTTTCAGTGTACAAAAAGGCATCAGCATCTCTCCACCTCCTACAAGAATATAAAAATCTCCTCCATTTTGACCTGAAAGAGAATGCTGTGCGGACACTTAATACTTCCAGTTGTGGATTACAGTGATGCCACCCTGCAAGACCTTTTTTGTGAAAGCTCACAGACCCTGGAGCTGGTTATCACCTCTTGTGTTCAATATATCTGTGACATTTGAATCTTTGGTCATACTTCACCATTTTATGCATACCTATCCTGGCTATGTGCTAACAAACCAAGCGTTTCTCTTCTTCACCTTATTGCTCACTTGTGTGAACAACATGGCAGGAACACTTATTCCCATTAGAGCAAAATTGTTTCTGTCCCACTCCATCACTCAGCAGCTTTGTTGGAGTCCTTTTCAGTAGCAGTAACTTGGCTCCAGAATGACCTCCCTCATAATATGAGAGAACTGACCAACATCTCCAGCTTCAAAAAACAGTAAACGATATACCTACTGAAGTAACAATACTGCCTACCTTTGTCCCTGCATGCACTTGTTACCGACCAGATCTTCATCATTTCCCTGTACTCTTAGCTGGTGCAGTCAGCCTAAATTTCCCTCCCTCAGAACTCACTATATTAGAAGATACCACTTTTGTATACATATAAATACTTTTCTTCTTCATTGATCCAGCTAAGGACCACAAGCCAATTTCAATTTCTTATTAACTGTTCTCTTCTAATACTCTTTCATGAGTTCACTGTGTTTTTTCTTTGTTTTCTGATCACTTCAGACTACTTTTTTTCATGCTCCTACCTTGGAATCCTTCGACATTAAATACTTTTTCCCAAAACATTCCTCTGTTTATTGTTTCTTCAGCTTTTATATTATTTTTTTCATCATTTGTTTTTTACTTCATGCATCCAACTACTTGTTGACTTCTGATCTCACAAATACATGAAGATCTTTTTCATTAATCTACTGTCCTGCATTTATTAAAAAAATGTTTAAAAAATTCATGTTTTCATTTCTCATCACTTTTGATATGTTTTCCACATTTTCATAATGATTCACCTTTCTAGTGTTTCTAATTTACCTGTATTATAGTGTAATGCTAGACTTTGCTTGAATATAGGCATTCTGCTTAATTGCTGTATTGTAATGCCTTGTTTTGGCATTTTTTGCTGTCAGAGTTTTTAGTTATATAATATACCCTATCCATTTTATGTATCCTTTCAGCTACAGCAACTTTTTCCAAACCATTTTCTTGGATTACCTCCACAAGATATTAAAAATGTTTTTCACCTTTTCATGTCGCGAATATCAGTTTTCAGAATTTTCTTTACATTTTTAATGTTTATAAGAAATATAATTTCTTCCACAGAAATTCTTAAGCCTGTCCTACTGGCTATTCCTTCTAAAAGATTACTTTGTGTTACAGCAGATGTCACATTATCAGAAAGTATAGCTAAGTCATCTGCAAATGCGAGAGTGTTCATCCCAATACTTCCATTTCCTCTTCTCAATCTTAAGAGGGAAATCTTACAGTCATTAAGTTTTTCATTCCAATTTCTCACTGTTTTTCCTAGAAGGCAATTACAAAAATGGATGGGATGGAACATCACCTTGCTGTACACCTGTGCTTATTTCAGAGGGCAGAGGTATTTCTCCTATTAAGTTCACTTTAGATACTGTAGCTGTGTTTCACAAATTAGATTTTCTAATTTAGACTTTACACCAAATTCTCAGATTATTTTACCTATAGTTTGTCTGTGAATGGAATTGAAGACCTTTTACAAATCAAAAAGCATTACTATATCTTTTGAATTCAGTAATATGTGGCAAATTACTGCCTTCAGATTAAATATTTGTTCAGAACATGAGCTGCTCTTCCTTTGATATTTACCTAAATGATGTTCCACTGTTCTTTCTGCACTGTTCAGCAAAATCTTGGAAAATATTTTATGTGCAACTGGTAGCAAATAAATTCCTCTGTAGTTGTTAACATCTTGTTTATTGCATTTCTTATGTAGTGAATGTATCAACACTACCTTCCACTCCCCTGGGATTACTTCCGTTTCCCAGGTTTCCTCAAAGACTGATGTTAGCTCATTTTTCATTTTTGGTACAAACTGTTTCAAAGGTTTCACTGTAATAAGTTTTCTCCACCAGTTTCATTATTTTTGAAGGTTTTAACTATGTGTACTTCCTCAGTTTCTTCAACAGTTGGGGGTAAATCATCATCATCTAGATTTTCACAAGTTCGAGAACTACAGCTTGTGGATTGGTTCTGGAGAGTTCAGAAGTTGATCAAAATATTTTTGCAATTTTCTTTGTTGCTTAAGCAAAGTCTACAATTATGAAACACACACTTTGTCTTTAGTTTGCCCTTAATGTCCAATAACCACAGGTATAGTTTTTGAAAAGTTTTCCTCAATTTCTACAAATTTCATCTTATCGGAATCTCTTTTAGTAGTTCTACTTATTCTTTGCTGTTTAAAAAATTGTTCAAATGTGTGTGAAATCTTATGGGACTTAACCGCTAAGGTCATCAGTCCCTAAGCTTACACACTACTTGACTTAAATTATCCTAAGGACAAAAACACACACCCATGCCCGAGGGAGGACTCAAACCTCCGCCGGAACCAGCTGCACCTTCCATGACTGCAGCGCCTTAGCCCACACAGCTAATCACGCACGGCTTTGCTGTTGAAACTGACCACATTGTTGTTACTGTTCTGGTCTTCAGTCGAAAGACTGGTTTGGTGCAATTCTCCATGCTACTCTATCCTGTGCAAGTCTCTTCATCTCCGAACACCTACTGCAACCTACATCCTTCTGAATCTGCTTACTTTATTCATCTCCTGGTCACCATCTAACATTTTAACCCCTCACAGTCTCCTGCAATATTAAACTGGTGAACCACAAATGTCTCAGAAAATGTCCTATCAACTGATTCCTTCTTTTAGTCAATTTGTGCCACAAATGTCTTGTTCCCCCAATTCCAGTCAGTACCTCCTCATTAATTACACGATCTATCCACCTATCCTCCAACATCATTCTGTAGTGTTATATTTCGAAAGCTTCAAACTCTTCTTGTCTGAAGTGTTCACTGCCCATGTTTCACTTCCGTACAGTTGGAGGGTCTTAATGTGTAATAGGCAGACATCTATCCAGACCATCACACAGGAATTCCAAACTGCATCAGGATCCACTGCAAGTACTATGACAGTTAAGTGGGAGGTGAGAAAAAACGGCTGCTCGTAAGCCACACATCATGCCAGTAAATGTCAAACGACCCCTCACTTGGTGTAAGGAGCATAAGCATTGGATGACTGAACAATCGTATCTACCTTTTCCCTAACGAAACATGCTTCTGAATCCTTATGTTTGCCCTCTAGCCATTCCTGCTTAGCTGTTTTGCACTTCCTGTCAGTCTCATTTTTTTGAAGTCTGTATTCTCTTTCACCTGCTTGATTTTTGTATTATCTCCTTTCATCAATTAAATACAGTAACTCTTGTGTTATCCAAGGGTTTCTACTAGGCCTTGTCTTTTTACCTATTTGATCCTCTGCTGCCTTCACTATTTCATCTCTTAAAGCTACCCATTTGTCTTCTGTATTCCTTTCCCTTCTAGTTAACTGTTGCCTAATGCTCTCTCTGAAACTCTCAACAACCTCTGATTCTTTCAAATTGCCCAGGTCCCACCTCCATAATTTCAAACCTTTTTGCAATTTCTTTAGCTTCCCATCTCACCTTCATCTATACCTTCTTGCACTTTTATAATATTGCCTTCAAATTCATCTCCCTTATATAGGACTTCTGTAAAGTTCATAACCAATAAATTGTGGTCAGAGTCCATATCTGCCCCTGGAAATATCTTGCAATTTAAAACCTGGTTCTGAAATCTCTCTCTTACTGCATGATTAAATTACACTTTGTGCAAAATTCTACCAGGTGGCTTCTTCTTTCCTTTTCCCCAGTCCATTTTCACCAACTATTTTTCCTTCTCTTCCTTTTCCTACTATTGAATTCCAGACTCCCATCACAACTACATTTTTGTCTACCTTAACTATTTTTATCTCATCATCCATTTCTTCAATTTCTTTATCATCTGCAGAGCTAGTTGGCATATAAACCTGTACTACTGTGGTAAATGTGGATTTCATATCTACAGGGCATTTCTGTAAGAGTATGCAAAAATGTAACAGGGCATAGAGAATGCTCCACTGAACAATTTGAGGTAGGGAACCTGGGATCAGAGAAGCCACCTTAAGGAGATATAGAAGTAAACTTGTCTACTGCTTCGTCTAACATTATTGTTTTTCAGCTTATTTATAACTGACTACCGTACAAGTTTACACATACTATGCTCTTTATTTACATGTACATTCTTTTTACTTCCTGCAAGGAAACAAGGACAAGCCTGATCACTAAGAAGTCATAAAGCAGGTTTTATTTACTTTACTTGCCCATACGGTAGCTCTGTTGTACTGTATTTACCACCATCCCGTGACAGGACATGCTATTAATTAACAACAGACCCATTCATTTCTCATTGGGCCATATCTTCTACCTGGCCGTCTGAACGGCCACCCATACTTGAGATTTGTGCAAAGAGTTCTACCTGAGTTGTTGGAGAACGTACCCTTGGCTGTTCATGAGAGGATGTGGATACATGACAGTTCATAGCCTCACTTCAGTGCAGATGTACAGAGCCATTTCAATGCTAATTTCCTGTTCGCTGGGTTGGAAGGAGAGGTCCTATTCTATGGCCTGCGAGGTCACCTGACCTGAATCCGCCTGATTATTTCGTGTGGGGATATCTATAGTCACTTGTGTAAGAGAACCCCATGGATATGGAGATGGAATTAATTGCCAGAACTGGAGCTGCCTGTGATGTGATTCGAAACACACCAGGTGTATTTGTCAGGGTGCATCAGAATCTTGTTTGCCAATGTCATGCTTGCCATCAGTTTCAGCACTTTTTGTAAGATACAGCACAAATGGTACACTCATTGTGTCAATGATGGTATTTGCAGGTAACTGCAACTAATGTAAATAAAAAAGTACACAATAATGTGATTTTATCCCTAGTACCTCCTTCAGCTGGCTTCTCCAATCCCAGGTTCCCTACCCCAAAGGAAGTGTTCAGTGAAGCATCCTATACATCCTGTTAAATATTTGCACACACTTATGGAAATACCATGTATCTTGGCTAGGATAATGTGTTCACTATGCTGTTCACTGTAACTTACCCCCATCCCTATTTTCTTATTCATTATCAAACCCACTCCTGCATTAACTGTATTTGATTTTGTATTTTTAACCCTGTATTCCCTCCCCCCATGAACCATGGACCTTGCCATTGGTGGGGAGGCTTGCGTGCCTCAACGATACAGATAGCCTTACCATAGGTGCAACCACAATGGAGGGGCATCTGTAGAGAGGCCAGACAAACGTGTGGTTCCTGAAGAGGGGCAGCAGCCTTTTCAGTAGTTGCGGGAGCAACAGTCTGGATGACTGAATGATCTGGCCTTGTAACATTAACCAAAACGGCCTTGCCATTTTGGTACTGCAAACGGTTGAAAGCAAGGGGAAACTACAGCCGTAATTTTGCCCGAGGGCATGCAGCTTTACTCTATGGTTAAATGATGATGGCGTCCTCTTGGGTAAAATATTCCGGAGGTAAAATAGTCCCCCATTCGGATCTTAGGGTTGATAGAAGAGATAGAGAAGATCCAACGGAGAGCAGCGCGCTTCGTTACAGGATCATTTAGTAATTGCGAAAGCATTACGGAGATGATAGATAAACTCCAGTGGAATACTCTGCAGGAGAGACGCTTAGTAGCTCGGTACGGGCTTTTGTTAAAGTTTCGAGAACATACCTTCACTGAAGAGTCAAGCAGTATATTGCTCCCTCCTACGTATATCTCGCGAAGAGACCATGAGGATAAAATCAGAGAGATTAGAGCCCACACAGAAGCATACCGACAATCCTTCTTTCCACGTACAATACGAGACTGGAATAGAAGGGAGAACCGATAGAGGTACTCAGGGTACCCTCCACCACACACCGTCAGGTGGCTTGGATGTAGATGTAGATGTAGATCTCTTGGCGGGGACTACTCAAGAGGACATCGTTATCAGGAGAAAGAAAACTGGAATTCTACAGATCGGAGCATGGAATGTCAGATCCCTTAATCGGACAGGTA
This sequence comes from Schistocerca gregaria, assembly GCF_023897955.1. Classification (NCBI taxonomy): domain Eukaryota; kingdom Metazoa; phylum Arthropoda; class Insecta; order Orthoptera; family Acrididae; genus Schistocerca; species Schistocerca gregaria. Next base: position 809,267,321 of record NC_064931.1, on the reverse strand, counting down.
GGTTAGAAAATTTAAAAAGGGAAATGGATAGGTTAATGTTAGATATAGTGGGAATTAGTGAAGTTCGGTGGCAGGAGGAACAAGACTTCTGGTCAGGTGAATACAGGGTTATAAATACAAAATCAAATAAGGGTAATGCAGGAGTGGGTTTAATAATGAATACAATAATAGGAGTGCAGGTAAGCTACTACAAAGCTACTACAAACATAGACACGAAGCCCATGCCTACTACAGTAGTACAAGTTTATATGCCAACTAGCTCTGCAGATGACGAAGAAATTGAAGAAATGTATGATGAAGTAAAAGAAATTATTCAGATAGTGAAGGGAGACGAACATTTAGTAGTCATGGGTGACTGGAATGCGACATTAGGAAAAGGGAGAGAAGGAAACATAGTAGGTGAATATGGATTGGGGCTAAGAAATGAAAGAGGAAGCTGTCCGTTAGAATTTTGCACAGAGCATAACTTAACCATAGCTAACACTTGATTCAAGACTCATAATAGAAGGTTGTATACATGGAAGAATCCTGGAGATACTAAAAGGTATCAGATAGATTATATAATGGTAAGACAGAGATTTAGGAACCAGGTTCTAAATTGTAGGACATTTCCAGGGGCAGATGCGGACTCTGACCACAATCTATTGGTTACGAACTGTAGATTAAAACTGAAGAAATTGCAAAAAGGTGGGAATTTACAGAGATGAGACCTGGATAAACTGAAAGAACCAGAGGTTGTACAGAGTTTCAGGGAGAGCATAAGGGAACAATTGACAGGAATGGGGGAAAGAAATACAGTAGAAGACGAATGGCTAGCTCTGAAGGATGAAGTAGTGAAGGCAGCAGAGGATGAAGCAGGTAAAAAGACGATAGCTAGTAGAAATCCTTGGGTAACAGAAGAAATATTAAATTTAATTAATGAAAGGAGAAAATATAAAAATGCAGTAAATCAAGCAGGCGAAAAGGAATACAAACGTCTCAAAAATGAGATCGACAGGAAGTGCAAAATGGCTAAGCAGGCATGGCTAGAGGACAAATGTAAGAATGTAGAAGCTTATCTCACTAGGGGTAAGATAGATACTGCGTGAAGAGTTTGACAGAGCACTGAAAGACCTGAGTCAAAACAAGGCCCCGGGAGTAGACAAGATTCCATTAGAACTACTGACAGCCTTGGGAGAGCCAGTCCTGACAAAACTCTACCATCTGGTGAGCAAGATGTACGAGACAGGTGAAATACCCTCAGACTTCAAGAAGAATATAATAATTCCAATCCCAAAGAAAGCAGGTGTCGACAGATGTGAAAATTACCGAACTATGAGTTTAATAAGTCATAGCTGCAAAATACTAACACGAATTATTTACAGACGAATTGAAAAACTGGTAGAAGCCGACCTCGGGGAAGATCAGTTTGGATTCCGCAGAAATGTTGGAACACGTGAGGCAATACAGACCTTACGACTCATCTTAGAAGAAGGATTAACGAAAGGCAAATCTACGTTTCTAGCATTTGTAGATTTAAAGAAAACTTTTGACAATGTTGACTGGAATACTCTTTTTCAAATTCTTAAGGTGGCAGGGGTAAAATACAGGGAGCGAAAGGCTATTTACAATTTGTACAGAAACTAGATGGCAGTTATAAGAGTCGAGGGGCATGAAAGGGAAACAGTGGTTGGGAAGGGAGTGAGGCAGGGTTGTAGCCTCTCCCCAATGTTATTCAATCTGTATATTGAGCACGCATTAAAGGAAACAAAAGATAAATTTGGAGTAGGTATTAAAATCCAGGGAGAAGAAATAAAAACTTTGTTGTTCGCCAATGACATTGTAATTCTGACAGAGACAGCAAAGGACTTGGAAGAGCAGTTGAATGGAACGGACAGTGTCTTGAAAGGAGGATATAAGATGAACACCAACAAAAGCAAAACAAGGATAATGGAATGTAGTTGAATTAAATCGGGTGATGCTGAGGGAATTAGATTAGGAAATGAGACACTTAAAATAGTAAAGAAGTTTTGCTATTTGGGGAGCAAAAGAACTGATGATGGTCGAAGTAGAAAAAAAGGATATAAAATGTAGACTGGCAATGGCAAGGAAAGTGTTTCTGAAGAAGAGAAATTTGTTAACATCAAGTATAGATTTAAGTGTCAGGAAGTCATTTCTGGAAGGATTTGTATGGAGTGTAGCCATGCATGGAAGTGAAACATGGATAATAAATAGTTTGGACAAGAAGAGAATAGAAGCTTTCGAAATGTGGTGTTACAGAAGAATGTTGAACATTAGATCACATAACTAATGAGGAGGTGTTGAATAGGATTGGGGAGAAGAGAAGTTTGTGGCACAACTTGACTAGAAGAAGGGATCAGTTGGTAGGACATGTCCTGAGGCATCAAGGGATCACAAATTTAGCATTGAAGGGCGCAGCATGGAGGGTAGAAATCGTAGAGGGAGACCAAGAGATGAATACACTAAGCAGATTCAGAAGGATGTAGGTTGCAGTAGGTACTGGGAGATGAAGGAGCTTGCACAGGATAGATTAGCATGGAGAGCTGCATCAAACCAGTCTCAGACTGAAGATGACGACAACAACAACAACAACAACAACAACAACAACAACCACCCTGTATTCACATGACCAGATGTCCTGTTCCCTCTGCCACCAAACTTAACTATTTCCCATTATAACTTCAACATATCCACTTCCCTTTTTTAAATTTTCTAAGCTACCTGGCTGATAAAGGGATCTAACATTCCATGCTCCAATCCGTAGAACACCAGTTTTGTTTCTCATGACGATGACACCTTCTTGAATAGTCCCCGCCAGCTGTTCCGAATGGTGGATTATTTTACCTCAGGAATATTTTACCCAAGAGAATGCCATCATCATTTAATCACACAGTAGAGCAGCATGTCCTCAGGAAAAATTACTGCTCTGGTTCCCACCTTGCTTTCAACTGTCCACAGTACCAGCACAGCAAGGCCATTCTTGTTGATGTTACAAGGCCACATCAGTCTGTTACGCAGACTGTCCCCCCTGCAGCTATTGAAAAGGCGGCTGCCCCTTTTCAGGAACCGAGGAACCGAACATTGGTCTGGCCTCTAAACACATCCCTCCCCCATTCTGGTTGCACGTCTATCACTGCGGCATGCAAGTCACCCCACCAATGGCAATGTCCTTTGTTCATAGCGTTCAATTTTTTCTTGAGCATTTCCACTTTTTCCTTTCTTTTTGTCCTCTGCTGCAGCTTCCTGGATTTCATTCCACTGTGCAGCTTCATGGATTTCATTCCACTAATTTTATTTTTATTTTTGACTGACTCGAATGTGTTCCAGGCTGCATTATTAATTTCTTTAGGTAATTCTGGTCAGTTGCCATGTTTAGCAAATTTAATTCAATCTTGATATTTTTGAATGATTCTTTTTTTATAGTAAGTCTGTATTTTATTAGTTTTGTGATTTTCATTTTACTTTTTTGTGTGTGTTTAACCTTCATTAGAGATTTAAATGTTGGTGTGGTAACAACAAATATTATTATTATTATTATTATTATTATTATTATTATTATTATTATTATTATTATATTCCTTTCTCAGACATTATGTCTGGTTAAAAATGGAAAGTGAGGCGGACCTTCATCAAGTGTGACTTCCTTTTAACTGTGTGGTATATGTTACATTGCATTTAGGAACTTTCGGGTAATTGAACATGTATCAATAATTACAGATTTCTGTAGTTGTATATATATGTTTGGATGTAGCTGTATTGCTTTGTACTGGTGCATATTGTGTGGCATGACTCCTGTAGTTGATAGTATAATTGGTATAATGTCAACTTTATCCTGATGCAACATGTCCTTGACTTCCTCAGCCAGTTGGATGTATTTTTCAACTTTTTCACCTGTTTTCTTCTGTACATTTGTTGTATTGAGTATGGGTATTTTGATTTGTTGTGTTAATTTCTTCTTTTTATTGGTGAGCATGATGTCATGTTTGTTATGTGGTGGAGTTTTATCTGTTATAATGGTTCTGTTCCAGTATAATTTGTATTCATCATTCTCCAGTACATTTTGTGGTGCGTACTTGTATGTGGGAATGTGTTGTTTTATTAGTTTATGTTGTATGGCATGACGCTGATGTATTATTCTTGTTACATTGTTGTGTCTTCTGGGGTATTCTGTATTTGCTAGTATTGTACATCCGTTTGTGATGTGATCTACTGTTTCTATTTGTTGTTTGCAAAGTCTGCATTTATCTGTTGTGGTATTGGGACCTTTAATAATATGCTTGCTGTAATATCTGGTGTTTATTGTTTGATCCTGTATTGCAATCATGAATCCTTCCATCTCACTGTACATATTGCCTGTTCTTAGCCATGTGTTGGATGCGTCTTGATCGATGTGTGGCTGTGTTAGATGATACGGGTTCTTGCCATGTAGTGTTTTCTTTTTTGAAATTAACTTTCTTCGTATCTGTTGATGTTATGTGATCTAAAGGGTTGTAGAAGTGGTTATGAAATTGCAGTGGTGTAGCCGATTTATTTAATGTGAGTGATTGCTTTATGTATTTTGCTAGTTTCTGCTCATTCTAGACAGAATTCTCTTAAATTGTCTACCTGTCCATAATGTAGGTTTTTTTATGTCGATAAATCTCCTTCCTCCTTCCTTTCTGCTTAATGTGAATCTTTCTGTTGCTGAATGTATGAGATGTATTCTATACTTGTGGCATTGGGTTCGCGTAAGTGTATTGAGTGCTTCTAGGTCTGTGTTACTCCATTTCACTACTCCAAATGAGTAGGTCAATATTGGTACAGCATAAGTATTTATAGCTTTTGTTTTGTTTCTTGCTGTCAATTCTATTTTCAGTATTTTTGTTAGTCTTTGTCTATATTTTTCTTTTAGTCCTTCTTTAATATTTGTATTATCTATTCCTATTTTTTGTCTGTATCCTAGATATTTATAGGCATCTGTTTTTTCCATCGCTTCTATGCAGTCGCTGTGGTTATCCAATATGTAATCTTCTTGTTTAGTGTGTTTTCCCTTGACTATGCTATTTTTCTTACATTTGTCTGTTCCCAAAGCCATATTTATATCATTGCTGACTACTTCTGTTATCTTTAGTAATTGGTTGAGTTGCTGATTTGTTGCTGCCAGTAGTTTTAGATCATCCATGTATAGCAAATGTGTGATTTTGTGTGGGTATGTTCCAGTAATATTGTATCCATAATTTGTATTATTTACCATGTTGGATAGTGGGTTCAGAGCAAGGCAGAACCAGAAAGGACTTAATGAGTCTCCTTGGTATATTCCACACTTAACCTGTATTGGCTGTGATGTGATAGTATTTGAATTTGTTTGGATATTAAGCGTGGTTTTCCAATTTTTCATTACTATGTTTAGGAACTGTATCAATTTCGGATCTACTTTGTATATTTCCAATATTTGTAGTGACCATTTGTGGGGTACACTATCAAAAGCTTTTTGGTAATCAATGTATGCGTAGTGTAGCGACCTTTGTTTAGTTTTAGCTTGATATGTCACCTCTGCATCTATTATCAGTTGTTCTTTACATCTTCGTGCTCCTTTGCAACAGCCTTTTTGTTCTTTATTTATAATTTTATTCTGTGTTGTATGTGTCATTAATTTCTGTTTAATGACTGAAGTTAATATTTTGTATATTGTTGGTAGGCTTGTTATGGGGCGGTATTTAGCTGGGTTAGCTGGGTTTGCTGTGTCTGCTTGATCTTTAGGTTTCAGGTAAGTTATTCCATGGGTAAGTGTATCAGGGAATGTGTATGGGTCTGCAATGTAACTGTTAAATAATTTACTTAGATGTGAATGTGTTGAGGTGAACTTCTTTAGCCAGAAATTTGCTATTTTATCTTTTCCAGGGGCTTTCCAATTGTGAGTAGAATTAATTGCTTTGGTGACTTCATGTTGCAAAATTATCACTTCAGGGATTTGTGGTATCATCTTGTATGTGTCTGCTTCTGCTTGAATTCACCGTGCATGCCTGTTATGTTGTACCGGGTTTGACCATATGTTGCTCCAGAAATGTTCCATGTCTGTTATGTTTGGTGGATTGTCTATTTTAATGTGTGTGTTATCTATTGTCTGGTAAAATTTCTTTTGGTTTGTGTTGGATGTTTGGTTTTGTTTCCTTCTATTTTCCACTTTTTTTGTATCTTCTAAGTTGTTTGGCCAATGCTTGTAATTTCCGCTTCTTTTCGTCTAATTCCTCTATCGCTTCTTGTTGTGAGATTTTACCTAACCTTTTTCGTTTTTTTTTTTTCTGACATTTGATTTCTTATAAATTGTGTTAGCTGTCCAATGTCTTATCTCAGTTTTTCTATTCTGATCTGTAGCCTGTGTTGCCCTGCTGGTTTTGTGGGTTACTTCTGTGTGTTGGTTGGTTCTGATCTCTGCATAGTGTGTATATTTAGTGTAGTGAGTGCTCCTATTATCATTATTATTGTTATTATTATTATTATTATTATTATTATTAGTCATATTAAAATTGTCATTTCTTAGGGGATTGTGGTGTAAAAATAATGTGTGTGAAACCCGAAGTGAGAGGGGGGCCTGAACGCCCTAATCTGATTACATTAAGTAAATAAATAAATAAAAGAACCACAATTTTGAAATTAGAGAAATTAGTTTGTAGCACTGTCTGTCAATGGAAAAGAAAGTTTGCAGACACAGTAATCGTGGTACACAATGCACACACAGCCATACACTGTATGTGGCAAGAGAAGTGCTAATGTAAATACAGATGAAGGGTGTGGCAAAGGTCAAATGAACCTTGCAACAAAATTGCCCTGCTATTCAGATAATATTAAGCAGGAAAATTAGACCAAAAGTAGAACAGAAGCTACCAATTGTTTCCCTAATTTTTTGCAGATGCACCACTTTGTTAGAGATTCTGCCCTGCACATTTATTTTACAAGGAATATGATCACTAGGGTAATACTTTCTCAGTTTTGTTCCAACGTCCATAACAGTGCTGCGGCCAAGGACAACAATGGACACCATGTCTTTTCAGACAAGTCCTGGTTCTGTGAGCAGCAGAATGATGGATGTTCCTGCATGTGGAATCTTCGAGAAGAATGCATATTGTCAGATTGCATTTTTTTTGTCATCATACAAGCCCAGTACCTAGTGTGACGGTATTGGGTGCTGTGGAGTACACAACATTATCTCACCTCTGATTTGTGGAGGCAGTAATTTTTACATTTCTGATGTGTTAGGGGACAACCATCAAGGTAATGCCAAGACTACATTATCTGTGCTGTTCTGACCTACTATGGTACAGAAAAAGGTGCGACTGTTGCCTTGGACAGCATGTTCTAAAAATCTCTTACCCGTTTAAAACACTTGGTCATAAGTTGCCAAGAGACTAGCATGCCCCGACAACAAACGTGACACTGGTCTCAAGTAGAATGGAATAACATTCCCCTACCTGTCATTTAAGACTCAGTTTTATTATGCCTGGCCAAGTTAGAGCTACAATTGCTGCCACAAGTGGCAGCTCTTATTAAATTCCACACACTGTATACCCCCCAATTTCACTGTATGTCCTACCTTCTATAATACCCATGCAGAGTATGTAAAATTTTGTTACTTTCTATCTTCCTGACATTGTAATGTCAATGGCCAGCAATGAACAAGCACCCACTCTTAACTTTGTTAAGTATTTGGCTAGCCTGCAGATAAGAGTACCAAATGCTAAGTATGTTGCAACTGAATCACTTCTTTACTGATTTCAGACATACTGTACAGGCAAGGGGTGTGGGTGGGACGGTGAGAGGGCACAAATTAAAGCACGGTGTCTTCTCATTCTTCTCTGCTGATGTTATTATACAACTTGTGAAAAAGCTTTCTCTCTCTGACCATATCGTATGACAGTAGGTCTGCAACCTGTTCCAGTCACCGATGATATCCTCTGTAGTTAGTGTAGATTACATGGAAATGAAAATCAGATTCTTATCTGAGAAGCTGACAATAAACGATGACACCAATTTGTATACTGTACTGATATTTGTTTCACTGTCACATTTTTGTTGTTTAGGATACTCAAAATCATGGTTACCAGTGCCCTTACACCGTTGTTTTCCTGGTATTCGTTCTTTAATGGACTGTTGTCATTACTCCAATATACTATCATTTCGAACCACATATAAAGTGTTGAATTTTAAATTTAATTTGTATTGTGTATCCTGTATTATTTTTTAAACCGTTGTCAGGCTATTCTTCTGTAAAACCTTTATCACAACAGATCTTATGTGATGTTTCATCACAGCTAATGACTACTTTCTTGTCTCTAAGGCACGACTATAATGACAAATTGCCGCACAATTTCTCTGGTTGACACACACCATGTGTAACATCCACCACATGCAGGAAAGTAATGTGGGAACACAGTTTCTTGTAATAACACTCTTACATAAAATTTTATCAGCTAGGTCAGTTTCGTGTGACAACTCAAGCTTTCAGGGACAGGTACAGAGTCAAGTTGTCAAGACAATCATAAATCCCACTGTCCATACTTTCATTCCATACTATATCTACAGTTTACACGCTGAGGCACAGATACAGTTTTACTGTCGTTTCTGTAGTACCATTTTATCCACTCATGCTTTCTGCAAACATGATACGAATAAATAAAGAATTCTAGAAATCTGGAAGCATTTGTTATTCACAGAACCCACAACTACTAAATTAATATTAACATTAACAACACTTCATCAATGAGTGCTGACTGCAACTTACTTTTAATTAGCTCCAGCCACGATATTTTATTTTTCTACATAATATTTTGGCACATGTTGGAGCTTTATCTGTATCTTCAGGAATTACTTTCAGATATGGATTATTTTTCTGTTGGTACAGAAGTAATACTACAACCTGATTGTGGACTTTTCAAATTCACAAAACCTATTATATCTCGATAGAAACAAAACCACTGAGGCTGAATCCAACAACATCATAATCAATTATAATAATAAATATTTCTAGCCAAAATTTGCATTCTCAATTGCTCACACATTAAGAGGTTGCAGTAATTGCAAATGTTTTTCACCAGTAAAATGGTTCGTTTGTGTTAGTTTTGATGGTCTTTCAAATACTTATGTTTCTCATTTTTCTTTTCTGCCTTGCAAACTTTTCTCTGGAGACAAGCCTACAGACAGCCTACCCATTTACAAGCTCTTCCCTTCTTGTTTAGTGACAGCTTTTCGCAAATATCTGTAGTCCTAACAAAACACCATTTCCTTTGCCAAAATTTAAGCTGAATCTTCCTGCAGTACATTCCACATTTATTTCTAAAAATCTATTTTAAAATGCCTTCAAACTTCTTGCACCCAATTTATACGCCCACCACCAATTTTTATAGGCAACTGCAAAATTATTAAGTAGCCAAAGTAAAGATTTTAGGTTTTTTAACATCCCACTGCCACTGACACACCTACAGATAGAGCACAAACTCCTATTCGAAAACTGACCATTGTGTGCCAGCATCCAACTTGGGTGACTTAAGAAAACCACACTTTCAGCAGAAATGCCACACATTATCTTTATACGAATAATCTCCATGGTGGTGAATGTTATGTCATACTGAAGAAACTGAAAGAGTGTAGTAATTGCAACACTGATATACTGAGATGCCTGCCGTTTTGCTGTGCAGCATTGTGGACAGTATGCCAAGTTGTCAGTCACATTCCCTCCATTAGTCATGATTCTGCATGAGCATCATACAACCTCATGCAGTTTATGGTGAACTCTAATTTACACTTTGTGTAATTAATGTCTTTTTGCCCTTATCTGAGAGGGAAACATCCACGTGGGAAAAATATATCTAAAAACAAAGTTCTGTCCTCCGTCACAGCGGGACCCCCCACCTCTTCATGAAAATCACCCTCTCCAAACCTTCCAGGAATTTCTGACTTCCAGCCTTGCCTCTCAATCCTCCTTTAAAAAAAACCTTAATCCTACTCCCAACATCACCACTGCTGAAGCCCAGGCTATCCGTGATCTGAAGGTTGACCGATCCATCGTCATTCTTCCGGCGGTCAAGGGTTCCATGACCGTGGTACTCAAGACGATCAAGTATGTGGCTGAGGGACTGTGTCAGCTTTCAGACAACACTACATACAAAGTTTGCCAAGGTAATCCCATTCCTGATGTCCAGGCGGAGCTTCAAGGAATCCTCAGAACCTTAGGCCCCCTACAAAACCTTTTACCTGACTCCATCAACCTCCTGATCCCACTGACACCCCGCACCCCTACCTTCTATCTAAAATTCACAAACCCAACCATCCCGGCCGCCCCATTGTAGCTTGTTACCAAGCCCTCACAGAACGTATCTCTGCCTACGTAGATCAACACGTTCAACCCATTACGTGCAGTCTCCCATCCTTCATCAAAGACACCAACCACTTTCTCGAACGCCTGGAATCCTTACCCAATCTGTTACCCCTGGAAACCATCCTTGTAACCATTGATGCCACTTCCTTATACACAAATATTCCACACATCAAGGGCCTTGCTGCGATGGAGCACTTCCTTTCACGCCGATCACCTGTCACCCTACCTAAAACCTCTTTCCTCATTACCTTAGCCAGCTTCATCCTGACCCACAACTACTTCACTTTCGAAGACCAGACATACCAACAATTAAAGGGAACAGCCATGGGCACCAGGATGGCCCCCTCGGCCAACCTATTTATGTGTCGCTTAGAGGAAGCCTTCTTGGTTACCCAGGCCTGCCAATCCAAAGTTTGGTACAGATTTATTGATGACATCTTCATGATCTGGACTCACAGTGAAGAACAACTCCAGAATTTCCTCTCCAACCTAAACTCCTTTGGTTCCATCAAATTCACCTGGTCCTACTCCAAATCCCATGCCACTTTCCTTGACGTTGACCTCCATTTGTCCAATGGCCAGCTTCACACGTCTGTCCACATCAAACCCACCAACAAACAACAGTACCTTCATTATGACAGCTGCCACCCATTCCACATCAAACCGTCCCTTCCCTACAGCCTAGGTCTTCGTGGCAAACAAATCTGCTCCAGTCCGGAATCCCTGAACCATTACACCAACAACCTGAAAACAGCTTTCGCATCCCGCAACTACCTTCCCGACCTGGTACAGAAGCAAATAACCAGAGCCACTTCCTCATCCCCTACAACCCAGAACCTCCCATAGAAGTACCACAAAAGTGCCCCACTTGTGACAGGATACTTTCCGGGACTGGATCAGACTCTGAATGTGGCTCTCCAGCAGGGATATGACTTCCTCAAATCCTGCCCTGAAATGAGATCCATCCTTCATGAAATCCTCCCCACTCCACCAAGAGGGTCTTTCTGCCGTCCACCTAACCTTCGTAACCTCTTTGTTCATTCCTATGAAATCCCCAAACCACCTTCCCTACCCTCTGGCTCCTACCCTTGTAACTGCCCCCAGTGTAAAACCTGTCCCATGCACCCTCCCACCACCTACTCCAGTCCTGTAACTCTGAAGGTGTACATGATCAAAGGCAGAGCCATGTGTGAAAGCACCCACGTGATTTACCAACTGACCTGCCTACACTGTGAAGCTTATGTGGGAATGACCAGCAACAAACTGTCCATTTGCATGAATGGACACAGGCAGACAGTGCTTGTTGGCGGATCAGCCTGTGGCTAAACATGCCTCGGTGCACAGCCAGCACATCTTGGCACAGTGTTACACCGTCCGGGTCATCTGGATACTCCCCACTAACAACAACCTGTCACAACTCCGAAGATGGGAACTTGCCCTTCAGTATATCTTCTCTTTTCGTTACCCGTCAGGCCTCAACCTCCGCTAATTTCAAGTTCCCGCATATCATACCTCACCTGTCATTCAACAACATCTTTGCCTTTGTACTTCCGCCTCGACTGACATCTCTGCCCAAACTCTTTGCCTTTACATATGTCTGCTTGTGTCTGTGTAAGTGCGGATGGATGTGTGTGTGTATGCGAGTGTATACCTGTCCTTTTGTCCCCCTAAGGTAAGTCTTTACACTCCCGGGATTGGAATGACTCCTTACCCTCTCCCTTAAAACCCACATCCTTTCGTCTTTCCCTCTCCTTCCCTCTTTCCTGAGAAGCAACCGTTGGTTGCAAAAGCTTGAATTTTGTGTGTATGTTTGATCAAACTGGTTTTCTGACCTAATTTGTGAAACACACAATAGAAGAAGTTAAAATATATGGAAACATTAACACTTTAATAACCTAGACACAGTAAAAGGCTTTTGGAAGCCACAATTTCAAGTACAAGTAGAACAGCATTGAATTCAGTATACATGAGTGAATATTTTACTCTGCACTTCAGGAATGGTTTCTGCACACTAGGTGCTCCATTACAGGTAAGTAGCACAATGTGTCAAGGTACTTGCACCAATGGTGTGTAAAACGATCACCATGAGGAAAGAAAGCAAGAATGTCTGTAATGCAGCTGCACCAGCTTCAATGTAATTACTATCTGGCCAAAAAATAATAATAAAGAAATTTAAAAAGTAAGTTTACAAGAGTACATTCAACTGCGCAAAATTACTTTTAGCCATGTAGTATGTGATCTTTAAGTATGTAAACACACATATATTTTTTATCTTAGGAAATACATTGCACATTTTATGCAAACATTGCCTTCCTTTACACATTGTTTCAGTTCATCTTAACTTCCGAAGTCATGCTGGTATACTACTTAGTATACTCTGTAACATATTATGAACTTTAAAGAAAATGTCGAAACACATGTGAAAGACTGACAACGAGATACACTAAATGCCAAATACAGAATACAAACTGATAAATGTAATTTTCAATATTCACATTTAATATTTCTTCCACAAACAATTCAGGTTAATCCTGGACAACAAATATTTCTTTTTCTTTTCTACACTATGTACATACACAAGCAGTGTACACAGAATTGAATTATCCTCTCTCTCTCTCTCTCTCTCTCTCTCTCTCTCTCTCTCTCTCTCTCTCTCTCTCTCTCTTCTCTCTCTGTGTGTGTGTGTGTGTGTGTGTGTGTGTGTGTGTGTGTGTGTGTGTGTGTGTGTGTGGGCGCGCGCGCACGCACTTACACACACACACACACACACACACACACACACACACACACACACACACACACAGACAGAGACACAGAGAGAGAGAGAGAGAGAGAGAGAGAGAGAGAGAGAGAGAGAGAGAGAGAGAGAGAGAGAGAGAGAGAGAGCGCAACAAACAACAAAAAAAATCGATAACATTTAAACGCACATTTATAAACAGACATTTACAGGTGAAAACAAGACACTATACAAAAAATAAATATTTAATCACTATACAGTTACACAATTGTAGTTCAATCTCCTATCACTATGGAATACAACTGTACAAAGTACAACACCAAAATTCATGAGTTGTGAACTCATTGCTTCGGTTTTGCAACGTTATATTTCAGACTTCAGAATATGCAAACAAGATTTGCAAATAAAAAAAAATACACAAAAGTGTCTGGCAAACACATATCAATGACGGTGGTTATAATCTTAATATTTGCATCTAACAAAAGGTGACAATTTGCAATCTTTCTTAGGAACAGGTTCAAAGACCACTTGTTTTAAAGGGTAAGCCACAAAAGTAAGATGCCCATTATTGCCAGTTCTGTGGACAACTGAGTAACAACATTATAAAATTATTAGTTTCTTTATCTTAACACCTAAAGCACCTATGACTATAACAAAAACAGAAATTTGTAATAATGCAGTTATTAAATACTGCCAGGATACACAACACACAAGTAATACTGTCTCATTATACACTCCAGAATGCACAAATCTCAAGTTCGCCACTACACAAATACTCAGCCTAGCAAACAAAAATAAATACTGTTTCTGACAGAAGTTGGCATCTAACCATCATCTTTCCAACACATAAAGCTCACATAAGATTTTCTGACAATCTAAGGGCTGGAACATTTAAAATACATTATTCAGTTCCAGTATTAGTCAGAATCATCAACCTCTTTAAGAAAATTATCAAAAAAATTATTTTGGAACATTACCAACCAAAAATACAAAAGAAAGAATCTTCTACAAAATTCTTAAATCTGGAAAGTATTTACATGATTGTAAAAAATGACAAAGAAATTTTGACAGTTCAACATAAAATTTTAATTTAATTAGAGCAACTTAAATACAGTTTATGGAGCGAAATTTTGTCAGAATCCTGAACATCATACAAGTTTTGAATTAACATGTGTGACACCATGTGTTGTTTGGCCAGCAGTCTACACAGTGACCTTGCTGCTGAGTGCCTTCTGCTTCAGCAGCTCTGCAGCAAATGGTGTTCTCATCAACGAGTCGTTTCTGCTTGTTATCTGCACATAAAAAAACAAAGAAACTCATTACCTAAGTATTATTTATGTTATTCAGTTAACTTTCCTCTTATTTATGTACCCAGATGCTCCTGTGTTTATAGTTACTAAATTGTTTTAACCGTCGAGTAAGCGAGCCTATGTGTATGCGAACCACGAAGATCATTGTCTTGTACCATTCCATTGTTGTTTTACAGTTGCAACCCCACATTTATTTCTTAATTATAGCTTCAGCTAACACTGTGACAAGTTGTGTTTTCACACGTCCAAGAGAGCAGCAGTAATATAAAATAAACAGTGATATAGGAGAGAAAAAAATTAACTATCTATGCAATAAAATGATTCCAAGCTAGCAGCACAGTCCCACAATGAGGCAGTTGTTTACAAGGTAACTAGCAATTGAATAAGCAGTTGGTTGGAGTATGACAACAACAACGTTGTTTAGTTGCTTGGACTGGGTCATTTTCGTTGGGTAACACTTGTTAATTCAACAACGATACAACAAACTTACAATATACAAGATAAGTTACTGTTTAATTGAACAATAGTAAAATAAACTTTCATTATATCAATTTCTTGCCAAGTGCAGATGGAGACTGAAATATCATCATCAATGGAATTTGAGTGAATTAAAAATGCAGGTACTTTAACGTTTCACAAAGGAGTTTCACCACTCAGGCTATGAATATGAAATTAATTATTTCACAACTACATACAACTTGATTCAAACAATCTTGAGGAGGAAACAGGTTAGCATTCAGTGTGCTTCACTACTTTCTGCATATGTTTTACAGACTACTTTGTCAGAACATTAAATCTGTGAGAAATGCTGGGCTGATGCTGTGATGCTCTAACTGGATTCAAGCAAGAGTTTTTCACACAACCAATTGGAATAATGGTGGTCCATTTCGTTACTTGTGCCTAAAAAACCTTGTATAAAAATGAGGAATACTAAACCCACAAGACACTGGAAATACATACACTTGGGGTACATTACACTATCAAATCATTCAGACTGCTGCAGCAGGGAAATATGTTCTTGTAGCAAGGTTTCACAGTCAATGTAGTTACTGCGATAAGCTGTAACTGTGTGGTCAAGCTCCCATTTCTGGCCAAATTTTTGTGCAGAACAAAAGCAAAATTCTCTAAAAATTACACAATGAGTTTTTGTTCAAATTTTCATAGCCAAACACATTGTGGAGAATGGACAATTGAGGTAATCGAATTTATCAGCATGAGGTCTGGGGGGAGGAAGATTTAAATGCTTGAAAGTAATCAGGGCAATTAAGCAAAACTTAATGATTGATTTGAGGGGAAAATTGAAATGCTTTCCAACAGCTGCTATTAGCTATGTAAATGAAGTGTCAAAAAAGTCAACATAACAGCATAAATTGAAATCTTTCTGCTTTCTATTGATCAATATATTCTTAACACTTTGCCGTCTGCCAACACCACAGTGGTGTCATGTGCATAGTACCGGTCAGTGGCTGGTGACACCACTTTAGTATCTTTTTCATTCTGTTGGTGTTTTGTTTAGGTAAAAATAAGTTGAGCACATCAACAAGTTTTTTGTTTTTATAAGTACTTATGCTATTTCATCATGGCAGACGAAAGAGACAATACGACTATTTACGATAAATGTGCGAACATCTTGTCTGATGTTCTGGATGACTTGGCCGATTGGAAAGAAGACATTGGATATAAAAAAAAAATGAAAATGATGCGAATTGTCAGAAGATAGTGAAATACGTCCAAGAAGAATTCGACGAATGCTACGGTTGCCAACTGATTCGGATGAATCAGACAAAGGAGACAGACTATAATTTACTGAGGACCAATAATAAATTTGATGGATCTCCGGGTCACACATATTTCCCAAAGATACACACAGCGTCAAGGATACTGTAGAATTATATATTGGGAACAATCTATTTGAATGTATTAGCAATGAAACCAACAAGTATTACAGTCAAAATTGCAATAAAAGGAAACTGGATTTTAAAAATGCCAGATTTTTCAATGTTACGGGACCCAAACTTTGAAAATGGTTTGGGCTTGCTATCCTTATGCGATTTTTTTTCTTTTTTTTGAAAAAGGATCAATGATTACTGGTCAACGAATCCATTGACAGACACACTGATATTTCGCAAAACCATGTCCCTAACGGATTCAGACAAATATTATCATTTTTACATTTTTCTGACAAAAACAATAGACTGGATAATGCCGACCAGCTTCTCAAAGTGCAATTCATAATTGATTATTTTTCCAAAAAGTGTAAAGAAATGTTTAATCTAAGTCAAAACATCTCATTTGATGAAGGACTGATACCGTGGCATGGGCAGTTAAATTTTTTAAGTTTACAATCCGTCTAAAATTATTAAATATTCCCTCATTCAAGATATATTCCAGCACTGGACAACTTTTAGCAGAAACAGTTATAGAACTATTGATACCTTCTTATGGAAAGTAGCATCACCTCTACATGGATAATTATTATAACAGTGTACAACTTGCAGAGAAGTTACTTGAAATGAAAATTCGAGCTTGTGGAACAATACGGCAAATTAGAGGATTTCCAGAAACATTAAAGTGCGCAAAAGTCAATGTGTTTGAAGCTTGTCATCAACAGAAAGGTGACAAGTGGCCAGTGACAAGTAATCCGAATTAGCTCTGCCGATGCCAAGCGAATAAATTTGTACTACACGTGCGGAAGGCAAAGTGTTAATAATAACAGAATAATGATCAATATGTAAATATAACTTATGTAATGCTTTCCAGGGCACATGCAAGTGTGGGTGGACACTTCAAATGTTTTGTGAAATAATTTGTTTAAAGGTAAGGAATAAAACAGATTAGAAAAATATTTGATATGCTTTTGAATGATGCTCTAAATCATGTACATCAAATGATGTTCCAATTGAGAATTTGAATGTTTAACTTAGTATTTTGAAGAGCAATACATGATATCTGTATAATTGAATTCCGCACTGTAATCTCCTTACATCACTAACATATGAGCATCGCAACTGCTGCACATGATTTGAGCATCATTCAAAGGTGTATCAAGTGGTTCTCTAACTTATTTTATTTCTTTCTTATAGACAGATCATTTCACAGAATATTTGATTTGTCAACTTGTTTTATTAATAACTTTATACAGTTATTTATTAGCGATTGTGCAAGTAACTGCAGGTACATTTCATTTTAAAACTTTATTGAGCCTTTCAGAAAGACAACCTTATATATTGCAGTAATACTAAATACAATTAAGCATTACGAAGCACTACAACATGAACAGATTGTACTTTCTGGTCCCTACATGCAACATCCCCCATTTTCTGCTCTTTGTAACTTGCACTGCTAGTTCTTACAGCAACTACGAGTACAAATACATCACAAGATGTTGTATCAGATTTCATGTACCTACTGACCACAACTTTTTCTTCTTAGTTGATCTGACATACAAATTTTCAAACCAAACTCTTATGGAAGATTTTTAAGTTCTATTTCCACAACTTACTATTTTTTAACTTCAGCTGTTCATTTCTTTCCATGAAGAAGGGAGATTAGGTTTTCACACACCAGTTCAAGCCTCAATTCCCCACTCCAAAGAATATTTCTGTTTTTGTAACAACAAGAACTTTCAATTGGAGTGCGGCACACCAGGTTCCACCAGCAGCCTTTTGTATATATCATCACTATGTATATCTTACATCAAACTGACAAAGTTATAAGAATCAGATGGATAGATTTTATCTGGGCACACAGCATCTTGATCCTCACATCCCAATTATGAGAACTGTTCTAAACAGTGACCTACAGTACAGTCGTTACCGTATTCCTAAAAATCTTATTTGCGCAGTAATTATTAGAAATTCCTGTGAATTTTACACGAGGTACATCAAACATTTATTAGTGGGAATTACTCCACTTTGGTTGTAAATAAACTTGTTGCTTGTGGGCAAATGGTACTTAACAGACCCGGGGGCGTTTTTGCAATATAAGGCCAATTTGACTTTACACGTCTCACACATTAGGCACCAACAGCCTTATAGCAAATGAGTGTCCAACCAGTAAAACATTCTACTTAAATTTTGATAGGGGAGTCTATAAATAATATTTTATAGTAATGGCTTCCAAAAGAGGCCATCTTTGCTGTCTTCTCTACCACAAATTGTTGATTATTTTACTTAAAAGGAATGGCAAGCTTTTACATTCTTTGCTCTCAGAAGTGGTGACGTTAACTGTAGAAATATTGTCAACTAGCAGCTTTGTCATTAGCCCACTTTTGATACAGACTAATGATGGTTTCAAGTGAGTAACAGGCAATAATCATTTCCATGAAACAAATTACCCATGCTGGGACATCACAGTTTACTCTTAAGTGAACCTGCTTCAATACGTGCAGTTTTGCTTAGCCACTGCTAACAGTGTCATCCAAATGATTTGTGTGTGTCCCTTGGAACTACTACACATCTTTGTATAGCTTCCTCAGCCCTCTACCTTGCCTAAAACATGCACTTTGCTGACATAAGGGGATAGTTATAGTGTGCTGGCTAGTCAGTATACAGTTTTAAAACAAATATTAGCTTCATTTCACATGTATTTTTACAAAAAGTATTTTGGACACTTGTAAAGAAGGATACACCAACTCCAGGACAGTTATGGCATTTATAATTCTGAGATAACAGTGTTAAAGTTTGTTAGCAAAAGTCAAGCCACCACATTTGAATATTCAAGTTAGATAATGAAGAAATCCTCAATCTTAGAGAGAGAATTCCTGTGGAAGGAGCCACCTAAGCTCTTTACATGCAAGGCAGACGCACATACAGGGTGACAATCATTGAAATATATGAAATAAAATTGTCATGACTTCCAAACGGTTTGTGTTAGGAAATTCAAACTGCATGGTTGGCCATGGGGCATGATGGGAATTAGTATATGCACACACATGCGCCTTCTTGTTATCAGCCATTTATACATGACAATGTCACGGTACAGCGTGCCTGAGCATATGGTGCTTGTGAAGGCCTACTATGCAAGCAGTAACAGCCCAACTGTGGTTCAAAGGAAGTTTGCGACCAATGAGCCCTATTACCCAAAGTGACTCTGATTTCAAAAAGATGTGGTTCATGCAAGATGGAGCTCGACTCTTATCGAAGCAGGAGAGTATTTGATGTCTTGGAGCAGCACTTTGGGGACTGTATTCTGGCTCTAGGGTACCTAGCGGACACTGGCAAGGACCACAATTGGCTGCCATGTTCTCTGAATCTGAACACATGCAACTTCTTTTTGTGGGGCTATATGAAAGACAAGGTGTACAACAATAACCCCAAAACCACTGCTGAGTTGAAAACAGCCATTCAGGTGGTCATCGACAGCATCAATGTTCCGGTATTTCAGCAGATCCTGCAGAATTTCTCTATTCGTCTGCACCATATCATCGCCCATGACGGCAGGCATATTGAACATGCCATAACCTAAATCCGAATATCTGTAGTGATGTTTACATGTTGAAAAAAGTGTGTGCACACTGTAGTCTGTAAGTAATTCTAATTTACATTTTTTTATATAGTCCAATAATTGTCATCCTGTACATTACTGTCAATTATCATGATTTTACCAGAATTTTGAGTTGAGAGCTGCACCTTTGAAATACTGTCCTGAAATAGCTCTGAGAGGCAGTGGAAGTTTGCTGCTTCCTCACAATGTCATGCTAAGAGACCAAAGAACACCCTTTCCTGTTCATTGTGTGAGTTGAGACATAGGCCGAGTGCCTCTTAAGTTGCTGAAATAGAGCAAAACTGGCTTTGCAGAATCCTGAGGCCATGTGTCAAGAGGGAAACAGTGCATAATGAAACCTGTTTCTCACAACTGGATGACTTGACAGAAGTTACTAACAGCTGCCCCCCCTCTGCACAGCTTTCACAGTCAAACAACTGGGAAGTCCAGGAAGTAACAAGAATATCACAAAAAATGGTAGATCACTACTCACCACATAGAGGATATACATTTAAGCTTCTGGCCAAAACGCCTTCTTCTGAAGCCGAAGGCAGCGGTCACGCACAAGGGCGTGCTCTACTTCAGGAGGCCTTTTGTCTGTAAGCTTAGATGTATAGTAGTATTTCCCTTGTGCCTATCTGCAACTCAATGTCTCCTCTACACGATGTTTAGCCATGTATCCCTTCCGTAACGTCCAAACAACTAATAGAAACTCAGCTACTGCATTTGTTCAGCATTCTCTGTCACAAAGAAACTGTTGAAAGGATCAAATTTTGTAGAACAGTTGCATCATGGTGTGAGTGCGTTTCTATACTGACGACATTATCAGATCCTGTGGTAATACGTGCAACCTATCTTCTGCTTACAATGTCCTTTAAGCTTGTGGCAGACACACACATTTATTTACAAGTATGGACAGTGGAGGATTGAGTCTTGGATAAAAATGTCATAATGGCAAGTGATTTTAAACAAAGCACATCATCTTCAGTGAAGACCACATTTCAAGGAATGCAGTAAAGCTCCAGGAACATCAAATAAAAACAGCAAGTATTTGCATTTTAGGTTTAACAGTCAAATACTTTTATAAAATACACTCATTTTCCACCTCAGCTTTACATTAAGAATGTGGAAAATCAATCTGTTTTCAAAAATAATGACAAAATTAAGAGTTATCAGTCAGTACGCAATGACTGCCCCATTATCACTCACTAAGGGCACATAACCACTGCAGATACATAGAAATCATTTTGTCAACACCCAAAGCATAATGAAGGGTAAGCTACTGTTTGAATGACTTCAGTAAAAGACAATGTGTTGTCTGTCTCCAACTATTAGCTGGCTCCACAGAAATGGCAATGTTCATCACATGTTCATGTGCAACCATCTAGACAAATGACTATGGGACCTTCAGTAGGAAGCAAAGTAACAGACAACATGCCTCGTGTAAGAGTGTTTAAGAGAGTCCTGGTAACTCTTAAGCAGAACCAACAGCAATATTTGGCAGTGAAATACCATTCTGAAGAAGCCGCATCATTTGCTGCGCACCACTGCAAATGTAGATCCACATCACATTGCCTTTATGTGGCCCATTACTGACCCATTAACACTGTATGGAGCATGGGAATTGGGTCATGGAACAAATGACAAGTTGGCTTATCAGATGGATTGCATTTACTGTTACGTCACATTAACAAGCATACTAATACACATCACATTCAAAGGTGAGTATCTGCTTAACATATGGGCTGCTGGATTCAGGTTGGAGGTGACAAAATCACATTATGTAACGGTTAAAGAAAGCACCATGAAACAAACATACTGCTGGACATGGTTTACGGCTTATGTTTTTCCCACTCAACATGCCTTTAGCAGAAGATTTGAGTTGTGCTACAATAGTAATTATAAACAAGGCTGTGAATTCCAAGACATCCTGGAAACCTAAGTTGCTTTGTAATTAACTTATTTTAATAATCTTTGATGTCAGTGAGAACTAGTTTAGAGCTTGCAACAATCTATCATAAATTATAGAAATTGTGCAACCTTCACCCTGACATCAGGTACCGAATAGCTTCAGCCATTAAAAGCACTTATAAAAATGAAATCACTTACTAAATGGTGACCTGAGTTCTTTTTCTAGCACCTACAGGTTAGGGCTGGTTTTAGCAGTATTAATATCCATAAAAGTTTGCTGTTTACTACTGTTTCTAAGAGAGAAAACAAACTGCATTCAGAGTGGTTAACTGTTTTAAAAGGTTGCCGCTGAAGTTATTAAATATGTCACTATGTTTGTTGTTGCATAATCATGTCGTAAGTTCAATAATTAAAGCATGTATGAATGTTATACAGGACCAGATCCCTTGAATTCGCAATAAGGACTCAAACTTTATCACATCGTGTCAACACAAGGATAAATGAGTAGCTTTTTATCTAAATAAAGAAACAATACTTGTTGGCAGCTAATATTACGTCGACTGAAATTAAATTATATTACTCATGTAATATACTGTACTTTTGTGACAATTCCTTCCTTCTGGAATAAGATCAACTAATTTTAAAATTGTGTAGCTAAACATGGTTAGTAATATATCGATTCCTATATTAGAGCTCAAGTGTTTCTGTGGAAGCACACAGTTTCTACAACAATCTCCAAATGCGTCAGTTTAGCAACAGTATTTAAGTGAATGCAATAAAGATTTTATTTTTAAGACTATTTGTGACATTTGCTTTGTTTATATTTAAAATAAGCTAATTCTGCAAACACTTATTCAGTAAGGAGTGCTTAATTATTATGCTGGAATTCTCCTCCTCCTCCTCCTCCTCCTCTATTGCAGTAGTTATACTTTCATCATTTGGTATAGTTCTGCCAGTTGGTACTCTAAAGTCGAATCTTGCTGGATGATTTTGGGAGAGTTCTTTTGATTTTCCTTCTTGATGTTGTTCAGGGTGCTGAACACAAATTTGTTATCTTTAAAAATATGAGGTAAGGCATCAGAAAAATTAGAAAAAAAACTAAAAGAAAAAAAATCAGGTTCTAGCTTGTAACTAAAAAAAAATGTGCACCTATTAGTGAACACCAACTAGTAAAAAAAAATTAAATTAATTAAATTTAGTTATTAACCTCTTTCTATTGAACTCAACGAAAAGTTCAGTAACAAAACATCTGAAGTAGAAAATATTTTTAATAATCACTTTTTACGTGCTGCAGAGAAAATGAGATCCAACAGTTCATTAGAAAATGCACAGGCTGTATATGCAAGAGGAAATAACTATGCAATTTGATAAAACTGAACTTCAAGCAAGCTCGTATGGAATTGATTACATTCCCAACGGAGTACTAAAAGCTTGTTCCCAACTGGTAAGTAGGATTCCCAGCTACATATGTAGCAGCTCACTGAAACAGAGCATCTTTCCGGATACACTGAAATATTCTATTGTTAAACCATTGCATAAAAAACGGGATAGGACTGATGCTAACAATTATCGCCCGATCTCACCTCTGACAGCTTTATCCAAAATTCATGAAAAAGTAATGAATTCAGAAGTAGCTTCACATATTAGTAAAAATGAAGTACTAACAAAATGTCAAGTTCATTTTCAGAAAGGCTTTTCAATAGAAAATGCTATATATGCTTTCACTGATCGAATATTAAATGCTCTGAATAACTGAACATCACTCATTGGGATATTCAGTGATCTCTCAAAGGCTTTTGACTGTGTGAATCACGAAATTCTTGTAGACAAGCTTTAGTATTGTGATATGAGTGGGACGGTGTACAACAGCTACAATTCATATTCAACTGGAAGAACGCAGAAGGTTGAAATTAACAGTACAGATAGTCTGCAGAAATGAGCACACTTCTCCATCTGGGAAGATATTGAAACGGTGTGCCACAGGATTCAGTCTTGGGTCCCTTATTGTTCTTGTAGACTTTCCACTGTATATTCATGATGATGCAAAACTAGTTCTTTCTGCTCATGATACAAGTATAGCAATGACACCCAACAAACAAGAATTAGCTGAAGAAATTGTAAATAATGCCTTTCAGAAAATTATTAAACACACACACACACACACACACACACACACACACACACACAATTTGAACAGGAGTCTGTGCCCCAGGCAGAATATTCCAAATTTCTGGGTGTATGCATTGTAAAAAACTGAACTGGAAGAAACACATTAATGATCTGCTGAAATGTTCATGTTCAGCTACTTACACTATTAGAGTTATTGCAAATTTTGGTGATAAACATATCAATAAATTAGCCTACTATGCCCATTTTCATTCACAGCTTTCATATATTCGTCATTAAGAGAAAAAAATAGTCATTGCACAAAAGCGTGTAATCCGAATAATAGAAGCAGTCTACTAAAGACCACCTTGCACACATTTATTTAAGAAACTTGGGACATTCACAGTGCATTTGCAATACATATATTCACTTATGAAATTTGTTATTAATGACCCATCCCAATCCAAAAATAACAGCAGAGTGCATAGCTACAACACTAGAAGAAAGGATGATCTTCGTTATTTTGGGTTAAATCCAACTTTGGCACAGAAATGGGTGAATTGTGCTGCACAAAAATCTTTGGCCGTCTACCAAATAGCATTCAAATTCTGACAATATTTATTTATTTATGCATTTATTTTACCTGGCAAGATTAGGGCCTTCAGGCCCTCTCTTACACCTAACCAGGCATACTCAGATTGAACGAGTTACAGTTTCTAAATAATATTAAGGACATTTAACGTATTATGCAGTATTGATGTTAAACAAAAAAAATTGAGATTATAACAGTAGTACAATAATTATAACAATAAAAATAATTATAACAATCAAGAATGATAATGATAATAATAATAATAATAATAATAATAATAATAATAATAATAATAATAATGATAGTGACTATGTATATGAAAGTAAACATACTTTTCCAAACACCATTCAAAAACAAAATAGTTTCTGAATGACAACTCCTCCTACTCAATAGACAAATTTTTTAATATGAGGCAGGACAAAAAATTATACTGTGTAAAGGAAACTTATGTTCAGCTGACACATTCCATGTCTTAATGAAATGTCTTATTCATTATCTATGGAACAAGTATGAATGTAATGTAATGTAACTTTTCCGACAAACAAATATTAAAGGCAAAGCAAGTTGTCATATCGTACATTGCTTTCACCTTCTGACGACAATGTCAAAACTCCACCCCTTTCACTGCCATTCACTCCTCTAATGTTGCGGATTCCCCAAATATCTGCCTTCCGTATGTATGGCTGGCAACCAGGGTATTTCAGCTTTGTTCTGGAGTTCTAAGCATTTAATGACTTCATCAAGTCTGAACGTGTGCTCTGTTGTGAAATATTGAACAATGGAACGGAAAGGGTGACCACAGTGGGGGACACTGATACTGGACAACTTTTTCTGAATCACGCAAGAACGCAAGAACAGAAGGATGTGAGTACATTTACCTTAAAAAAAATAAAAATAAAAAAGGGAAGCATACAAAAAGGTAGAAACATCACACTTACGTGGAAAAGTGATATCTGCCCATCTCAAGTGAGCTGATATTGGCCGACAACTCATTCTCATGAAACATCTTTCAGTTTCAAAAAGCCACTGCTTCTTATACGGCTTCCACAGAGAAATAAAAAATATTTGTGTATCAGGTTAGAGTTATAAAAATTAAATTGTTCTAAAATCAAAAATGTGGTCAATACTTTGGATGCACCGTAATAGAACCATTTCACCAATAAGTGACTTGGTGAACATTTACAGTCAGTATCATAATTAGTGTACAAGAAAATTTCACAATCACCCAAAAGCTGAGACAAACAAATCGTATTATCCATTTGGCGGTGAAATTGAAACAATAATGGAAGATGTTTATATTTTTCTTGAAAACAGTGATGATGAAAGAAAGCCTGTTTTCCTTACTTGTATTAATGGACCAAATCAAACTTGATTCTCTTTCTGGCAGTAAAAGCTTATTTTCTCAGGAAACATGTGTGCAATAAAGTAGTAACATTGACTGTGAACAACCAAAAGCTTGTTGTGTTTGGGTTCTGAGGGTTACTCCAATTAAAATGCATACAGCCAAACAGAGAAACTGCTGTACATGAACTTTGGTAAGCTGTACTGAAATCCTCATTCGGAGTCCAGATAGTAATACCAACTTGTCTCAAAAATTTCTGTAAATTAAATGATTACTTCATGAATGCATTTTGGACTGTACATTGCAATTGAAGCAATGGAACAGTGGCAGACTAGAGCTCATGGAAGTCATTTCGAAGAGCAATGGATCTGAGGCACCAGCTGCAATAGCACCTATCCTATTAAGAAAGGGGTTTCTGATCACGATGCACAGCTACTTTCAATTCATGACTTTGCTCCATACAGTAATGTGAAAAAAAAAAAACAGACAAAATAATACGCCAATTAACCATATAACAATTCAACAATTTAAGGAAAGCTTGAAAAGGGTAGACTGGGAGGATGTTTATCGGGAACCTGATGCAAATGTTAAATTTAACTTATTCCATGATAAACTTGTAGGTATATTTGAGAACAGTTTTCCTAAGAAATTAGTGAATCATAATTCAAATAAACTTGATAAAAAACCATGGCTGACTAAAGGGATTAAAATTTCTTGTAGCCGGAAATGGGAACTATACCAAGACACTAGAATAAGTCGAGATGAAGAAAAGCTCAACCATTATAAGAAATATTGTAATATATTAAGGAAAGTTATAAAAAAATCCAGAAGTATGTGTATCAAGTCTGAGATCAGCACCTCTGATGACAAAGTTAAAACATTATGGAATATAGTTATAAGGGAAACAGGGCAACCAAGGTCACAGGACAACAGTATTACTGTTAAGCACAATGAAAAGCTTATAAATGAAAAATCAAAGGTTGAAAATATTTTTAATAATCATTTTATAAATGTAGTGGAAAATATAGGCACCAGCTGCTCACCAGATAGGGCAGCACTCTATATGAAAGAGGCATTACCGGTGCAAACAAATGAAATTGAAATCCTAACCACCTCACCGTCTGAAATTAAGAAAATAATAAATTCACTTAAGAATAAAAACTCACATGGAACTGATGGTATCTCCAATAGAATACTAAAATCTTGTCCACACCTGATAAGTCGAGTTCTTAGCCACATATGTAATAGCTCATTGAATCAGGGAATATTTCCTGACAGATTGAAATATGCCATAGTTATACCCTTGTATAAAAAAGGTGACAAGACAGACATCAACAATTATCGTCCTATTTCACTTCTGACATCCTTCTCAAAAGTGTTTGAAAAAGTAATGTACTCAAGAGTAACTTTACACATTAGTGGGAATAACGTTTTAACAAAATGTCAGTTCGGTTTTCAGAAAGGTGTTTCAACAGATAGTGCTATACACGCTTTCACTGATCAAATTTTAAATGCTCTGGATAGTAGAACATCACCAATTGGGATTTTCTGTGATCTCTCTAAGGCTTTTGATTGTGTGGATCATGAAATCCTCTTAGATAAGCTGAAGTACTATGGAATGAATGGTTCAGTACACAGATGGTTCACTTCATATTTAACTGGTAGAATGCAGAAGGTTGAAACAGTAAACCCACATAGTACACAAAGGGCAGCAGATTATTCAGACTGGGGATGTATCAAGAATGGGGTACCACAGGGTTCTGTCTTGGGGCCTTTATTGTTATTAATATATGTTAATGACTTGCCTAATTATATTCATGAAGATGCAAACTTGGTTCTCTTTGCAGATGACACAAGTATTTAAATCTAGCCTAAAAAGCAAGAATCAGCTGAGGAAAATGCAAATAATGTTTTTCAACGAGTTATTAGGTGGTTTTCCGCAAATGGACTTTCATTGAACTTTGAAAAAACACTGTACATACAGTTCAGTACAGGGAAAGGCATAACACCGGAAATAAATATAGAGTGTGGGGGAAAATCTTTAGCTAAAGCAGATTGTTCAAAATTTCTGGGTGTCCGTATTGATCAGAATTTGAACTGGAAGACACACATTGACAATCTACTGAAACGATTGAGCTCAGCTACCTATGCTATTTGTGTCATTGCAAATTTTGGAGACAAGCACATCAGTAAGTTAGCTTACCATGCATATTTTCATTCGTTGCTTTCTTACGGAATCATCTTTTGGGGCAATTCATCACTAAGAAAGAAGGTATTTATTGCTCAAAACGTGTTATCAGAATAATGTCTGGGGCTCATCCAAGATCATCTTGTAGACAATTATTTAAAGACTTAGGGATATTGCCAGTGGCTTCACTATATATATATATATATATATATATATATATATATATATATATATATATATATATATATATATATACAGCCTAATGAAATTTGTTGTTAGTAACCCAGATCACTTCAGAATTAATAGCACAGTCCACAGCTACAATACTAGGAGACAGGGTGACCTTCACTACCGTTCATTGAATTTGACATTGGCACAAAAGGGGGTGAATTATACTGCCACAAAGATTTTTGGTCAATTGCCAAACAATATCAAAAGTCTGACAGACAACCAATCGGCATTCAAAAGTAAGTTAAGGGAATTCCTGAATGACAACTCCTTCTACTCCATAGATGAATTTTTAGACATAGGCCAAAGAAATACAGTAAGCATTAACAATTGTACCGTATATAAGACTAACAATGATTATTTGGGATAAATGAATCTTGTGTACTTTGACACATTCCACATCATTACGAAAGAATCATGTACATGATCCATGGAACAAGTAATATAACTAACTAAACTAACTAACTACTTTGGCATGTACAGTCGTTTCCAGGCTTAATCAGGGGAATTAAAATATGATTTCTGCTACTTCCCATATTATGTTAAAACGTTCAGGAAGGGTCATTCCATGTGAAAACATTCATGAATTTTAGGAAATGACACCCATTGTCACACAAATCTGTGAAATTTTGGGTAGTGGAAGTTTACCTTGTAATATTCACATTTCCAGAATGTAAATGTTGCAGGTCAATTACTTTTTCACTTATGATAAAAAGAAGTTGTATAGATTCAGGAATTCAGGCTTTCATAGATGAGCTCCTTTTTAATTTAAAAATGCAATCCTTTTTTTAGTGAAAGAGGAAGGTTTACATCTTTATAGTCATGCTTCTTGTAGTGAATACCCATCATCTACATCTCAGACAAAATTGTAAATAATTTCTTTTAAACAAAATCCATGCATGAACATTATAATTTTTTAAGGTATTGCCCCTCATAGAAAACCTTTGAAAAATTTACAATATTATTATAAATATTCCATTATGTCACATAAAAAGAATCAGTTTGTAGAAATAATGTGAAGTGTGAAAAACAACTATACTGTAAAAGAAATACTGAAGTTACTAATTCATGACTACCGTGTCACCACTGAATTGCTGGAGCTGGCTACACTGGATTTTCCTAGGAAAAAAATCATATCTGAGAACACTGTTTTATTGCCACTACATGTATTATTTCATCCAGTTCCTTTGTTTTGAGTTGTGTTCACTGAGCATGTAGTTCTGAGCTCTTGTACTGACTTGTACCCAGAGTGAATTATTGGTTAGAAATACAACTGTCGCAATTTTTAACTATTCATTCCAAAACAAAAGTCAGTCCCCTAATGTTACAATAATAATGTGAAATATATTTGTAATGAAACACTGGGATGGAATGATTTTTCATTATTTAATTACTTGTTGGGTTACACTAATCATCTTTTGAATTATTTATGACAAATGTTGGTTTTATGACTGAAGCAGTATGGAATGTACAAGTAGGCAGTGTTTTTTTGGACAAGATATGTGACAATGTCCTGACTGTGTGAATGAACTGACCAGTAATAAACAAGAACTTTTATTGTGGCGAAGCAAAAGTCATTCATACTGTGGTTTAGGTCTTTCGTGTGTGTGTGTGTGTGTGTGTGTGTGTGTGTGTGTGTGTTAAACACAAAGACAGGTACCTGCGCAGATATCTACGTAAGAAAATTTGCTGTCATCCCTTCAAGCACCATAGATGATCTGTTTCATCTGGATTGCATGAAATTAGTTTAGAAAAGGCGAAGACCTTCAAAATGAGAGGCTTTAGTGTTATTCCTGGGGAGAAAATGTGCCCAACCTGTATCAAACTTATTAATGAAAAACAAGCAAGTGATGACTCGTCACCAGACTATATAAAGGACAGTAATGTGAAGGTGCAGACGCCTGGAAAATCTGTGCTCAATACTAGCTAACTAGCTTAGAAGTATCTCTTGCAAAGCTGCATTCAGTTGCTCGGCATAGTTGGAGTGCAGCAGCCAAATGAAAATTGCAGTCAGCAGCTGGGGCTCTAAAATTTCATATACGTATTAAGTTGAGCTGGCTGCTGATGCAAGCACTATCCTTGACAGTGATTTAACAGAACTGGAATAAAAGGCAAAACATCATGATGAACTCATGGACAAAATTAAACAGAAAATTGAAAACGCAAATAATCGTGAAAAAATCAGATACTTAGTCTTGTGCCGCCAACTTGGTCTCGACAGAAAGTCAGTTCCAAATTTCAGGTTTCTGAATATTTGTTATGACAAGCAAGAGCTCTTTTAATGGAAAAGGGTATTTTATTGATGGCTGAGCAGGAAAGTGGGAGAGACATTGCCTCATGATACAGTGCAAAAATTAATGAATTTTTATTTGGATGATGAAAAACCAAGGATAATACCTGGGAAAAAGACAAAGTGATCACCAGCAAAAATACCTATGAACAAAAGCGATTTGTTTTAAGTAATTTAACTGAACTGTATTCCTCTATAAAAAAAGTATCCTGAAGACAAAATTTGCTTCTCTTCGACCAAAAAAGTGTATACATGCAGGATCATCAGGAACACACACCGCATGTGCGTGCATTTACCACCAAAGCATTAAATTTCTTCTAAATTCCATTTCTATCAAAGAAACATACCAAGATCTAATTAAAATAATAAATATGATATAAATAACAGAGCCAGTATGCTTCATCTATGTGAAAAATGCCCCACCAGTTCATTGCTTCAAACCCACTTAGAAAATGAAGTAGAAGACTACGAGATGGTTCAGTACAGTCAATAGGTATCAACTAATAATAGAATGCCTTTAAGTGTTCGAATCACTTCTCTATCAGAATTCTGCGACACACTAACTAAGAAAATTGAAAAACTTAGTCCACAGACTTATTTCTCAATCACAATCTGATTCTGAAAATGACGATGGAAACACTTGATGCAGGATCAGAGTTAATTTTAATGGATTTCGGTGAAAAATTTCAATTTTTTTTGTTCAAGATGAAGTACAGGGGTACCATTGGAACAATGGCAGCTGCACTCTTCACAATGTCCATATGTATTACAAAAAGGACAAACATTTGCACGAAAAAAGTATTTGTACTGTTTCTGATGATCTAGAACATTATGTTACCTTGATGTACCAGACTCAGAAAGCTGTATTGAATTTTTTTAAAGTGTGAATTTCCAGAAATTCATCTAGCATATGTTGAATATTTCACTGATGGTTGTGCTGCACAATATAAAAATTGAAAGAATTTCAGAAATATTTGTTACCATGAACACGACTTCAACATAAAGTGCAGCTGGTCCTTTTTTGCTACCAGCCATGGCAAATCTCCCTGTGATGGTATTGGTGGCACTGTTAAAGGACTTGTCACGAAAACAAGTTTGCAAAGAGTTTATAAAGATCAAATACTAACAGCTTCACAGGTATTTGAATTCTGTCGTGAGAACAAGGCATTTCAGTTCTCTTTGTTTCAAAAGATGAAATGGTACAAGTCTGACATCTTTGTTAGCACTTCACAAGTGCAAAAACAGTTCCTGGAACACTATCTTTGCATCACATTATACCAATATCATCAACCAAAGTTGGAGCAAAAAGTCTGAGCTGTGATACGGATTTTAGTATCATGCATGATTTCTCAGATGCACTTCCACCACTAATGCAAGAATGCACTGTGAAGCCCAACTGCTAAGTTGCATGTGTATATGACTCTTCTGGGATTTGGGAATTGCTGAGAAGGTGAACTGTGAAGGAGGAGATGTTACAGTAAGGTTCATGCATCCTCATGGACCATCTCCATCCTTCTATTGGCCTGATAATGATGTTTGTGATGTTTCTTTGTATTCTAGGTGAAGTTGATATCACCACAGCAATAGACCATATTTATTCTCTGAGCAAAGAGTCCTCAAAGTTGGTGCAAGAAAAGTGGTTCTAATACAAAAAATATTATCTAAGCATCAAAGTGTCTTGTCGCATGTGTAGTTCTGAATCAACTCTGAATTCAGATTGCAGCATCAGCACTTTGTGCGGCATTGACAACATTGGCTTTTGACAAAATGCTTAAACATTATAAACAGAATGCTATGTATTTTTACATTGAGTTAATTTGGTTATGACAGAGGTAAGAAAGTGTTCATATGTCATATAATGTACAAGTTGCCCTATATTTTATAATGTGTAGTTTTGTTTCATATATTGCAATATTCGTTCAATCTGGATATTATTGTGTGTACTTATGTTGTTAATGTCTCTTGGGTAGTAATTGTATTTCTCTCCAGATATATATATACTCCCCAGTGCCATTCATTTCTCAAAACTGATTTTGTGTGTGATGAGACTTTATTATTTGTAGATCACTTTCTAATTTTTTCTGTGTTTTCCAGAGAGAGAGCAGGGGGGGGGGGGGGGGGGGGATTGTCCAAAATATTTTTTCTAATTTAACAATAAAATTAATTTACAAAAATTTAACTGGACAATTCTAATATGTTTTCAGAAACTACATGTCCATAAGGATATTCAGGGAAAAACTGTCAGCATACCATTCTTTGTTTAAAAACTTCACCCAATTCCCAATTTTTTACAGTTTGCTTTGATGTAACTCATTACATAAAACTTTCAACAATTGCTACCAAGAGAATGTATGTAAAGCAATAAAAATTGGAGAAGTTCATGATTTTGGATACAAAATGAAGTACACAAAATCTCAGTTCACAACTAGGTAATGGGTGTCACGGCCTGGATGACTTGAAATGGAATGACCTAGATGATTTCTGTGATACAGCCAATGAGGTGTCACAGTTCAGACTATGGCTTCTACATAGAGAGGGGTAGTAGTTCACTCCTTCCCTGGTGTCAAATTATGGTTAGCAGTGGCAGTGATTCAACGGCAATGAGTTTCCACGTTAGATGCAATGCCTCTTTTGATGTTCAGGAGATCCTCATTCTTTGTTACAGCATTAACATGACATCTTTTGCCTCTCCCAGAAATTTTAATATTTTTCCTACACACACACTGCTTAAAGAATGGTTGGTTGAATTCATACCATTGCCCTGCTCTCTCTACATTCTCATTAATTGTACATTGGCATTCTGATCTTGCTGCTAACAAGGCTGGTAGTGACACACCAGAACACATAATTGAGTTAAAATCTTCATGGGTGGAATTGGCAAGAGAGCTGTGAGCTGAGATTGTGAAGAGCTTCATTATCTGGGAGAACATGGAGTACCAAGTAAAGGCAATCTATTGCCACCTGGTGTGTCCCATGTATTACAGCAGCAACTGCTTGCAAGTCAGTACGTGGTGGAGGGACAAGTTGACTAGCTTGTTATTTATGAAGACGGTAGCACTACTTCCAGTCATCTTTTCTGCTGACACACATCAGACACGAGGCAAACCGCATTCCACCATATCACTTGCCTAGCTTCCTTCCTCTACCACCACCTTGCATGGGAACATCACAGTTATAACACTCCACACAAAGTTTTGTTGCAATCTGGCGAGAGTTCCATCTCCGTGTGGCCACATTTGAAAGTTTGAGCTACCTGGTGAGGCAGCCATTGCCTGGGGTCCCAGTAACCTGGATTGGAGGGGTGGGGGGGGGGGGGGGGGGGAGGCAATGAAGATACTCCACAGCATACAAGGGGACCAAATCAGCAGTGGGACTGGTACCTGTGCTGTCAGGTGCTGAAAGTTTAACAGTACACAGCAACTTCCAACCCCCCCCCCTTCCTCCCTCCCTCCAAACTACCCTCCTCCAATGCCCACTGAGCACAACCATTCACACTTTCAGATAACGAGGGCTTTGATGTACAACTGATGGCTTTTGCACCACAGAGGGTGATCCTCTGCATATAGCCCACACTGCTGCTAAATTTAGAAACACATTATAATAAGGACCCGATAGAAGGCCACAGCAATTTTAAACCAAAATAATTATGGTCACATTTTAATTGAATTGCAAGGGTTGTCATTGTCAGTAATGTCTTAACTTGGGAATCCCATTTTGAGTGAGATTGGCCACATTTCAGTCAGCTCTTAAATTGGGCAGAAGCTTATGGCAAGCCTCTTCTAGCCAACACCTCTGCAGGGGTTGTGTGTGTGGTGTGTGTGTGTGTGTGTGTGTGTGTGTGTGTGTGTGTGTGTGAATTAAGGTGAATCCTACAGAATGCAATATATGCACACAGACTGAATGCACAGTAGACAACAATGAGCAGTAATGAACACACACGCCACTAACTTAACTTAGAAAGTTAGAAACCATGATATGTACACAATGTGTGTGATCCTATATATTAATACAGGTTGTCTCAAAAGAAAGTTTATATCTGAACAGCTCTCTGAGCCACACACAACAAATCGGCACAGTGTGGGGGCATACATTCATTACTTGTTTGCCCTTTAAGAATCCAGCTAACACAAGTGCTTCTCAGGAGCAGGCTGCGCATTCTGTGTATGACAGTTTCACAGAAATGTTGACACAGTGACTGTTGCACAGAAGAATTTTTGCAGTGATTGTGGATTGCATACTGTAAATGACACACTTAAGTGCTCCCTCATCCCGAAATGGATCAAATGTTTTAGGAGATTGTTCAGAACTGGCCAAACCAAAATCTGGGTGACCAAGGTCACCAAGAATGGGGAAATCCATGGAGAGTGTAAATCAGTCTGTGACGATCCTAAGCTCTCCATTTGTAAGCGAGCACATTCTTTAAATGTGTGTAATCATCATTGCAATGAATTCTGCACAAAGACCTTAAATTGCTCACTTACATAATCCAAAGACTCAGGATGCAAGGGCATAGGCTGTAGTTTATTGTTGATGTGACTGAGTGTCCCTTTATTTATAATCATCATGTTTCCTGACGAGCTACATTTTCATCTGAATTGTCACGTCAATAAGCAAAATTGCTGCTGCTAGAGTGCAACGAATCTAAACAGAAGCATGAGAAATCCCTTCATCGGTCAAAAGTTACTGTATGGGCTGTGACGTTGGCTTGAGGAATAATCAGCCTGACGTTTTTCAAGAACAAGAGCAGTCATGCAGTCACAGTGAACTGGGAACATTGTGTGACGAAGTTAAATGACTTTTTGGTGCTTCAATTGCAAAACTGTACTGGTTGTTACAAAACAACATGGTTTCAGCAAGGCAGAGCCACAAAAAACACATTCAATGGGTCTAGACTGGAAGTTTGTGAAATTTTCCCTAGCAAATTGATCTCCAGGAGGGGTGACCTACATTGCTGCTCCCCCCCCCCAACCCAAATTTGAGCTCTATGGATTTTCTTTCTTATGAGGATATCTCATATCTAAAGCGTATGTCAGTAACCTGATCCTCTGGAGCAACTGAAACAAAATATCCATAGTGAAGTGGCAGCCATCCTAGTGTCTACATGCTGAGTCACCATGCAAGATTTTGTTCATCATTTAAATCAGTGGCGTAGGCATGCTGAATTGAATTTAAATGACATTATTTTGAAGAAGTTAATTCCTAAACTGTATATTTCAATTATAATTAAAGATTTTGTCAATGGCAATGGACTTCAACCTCTATTTTATTATGACACAACAAATATCAACTCTCTCTTGAGACACCCTGTATACCCTTGGCATATTACCAGGTTTGTGAATTGGTCAGGCTATCTTCAGCCCCTTATCTTCCACACATGCATCACTTTAGTTGTTATGACCTACACAGATTTCAAATTCACGAAGTTAGAAATTGCATTCATTAATGCTGACCACTTCTTCTCATTCAAACTCCATACCTGCTGATGATTTAGAAGTGATCACTGTTCTCTCACAATGACCATAGCTAGCAGACACAACAACTTATTTGTTTTGCTGCTCAAATAATAAACCTTATCTACTACTTTTTACCTCATATTTCCTAATTTACTTCCCTCAAAATTACCTAATTTAATTCCACTGTACTTTGTTGATGTTTCAGCTTATAGCACCTTGTCAAGACTATCCATTCGGTTAACTGTTCTCCCAATTCCTTTGCCATCTATAATGGAATTACATGGTTAGGCTAGATTTCTACCTTACACCCTTCCAAAACTACTTCCTCCCCCCCCCCCCCCCCCCCCCCCCCCCCCACGTCCCTCCCAACTCTTACGGCTGCAGTTTTGGAACACGCGATCTAGTGT